>NW_028324180.1:6324431-6947575 GCF_054372755.1 Phalangium opilio | reverse complement strand
CGTAAACAGGAGATCATGAGTTCGATTCTCGTCGGAGCCTTGTTGTTATGTTCTTGTACTATTTTTCGTAGCTATTAAATTTTGAAAAATTAAAACAATAGGGTAAAAATTCCGATGAGTTAATTTAGTTAAATTACTGGAATATTCAGCATTCATGTCGCTTCAAAGCAAGAGCTCCGTGGCTTAGTGGTTAAAGCGCCTGTCTCGTAAAAAGGAGATCATGAGTTCGATTCTCGTCGGAGCCTCGGTGTTATGTTACTTGATCTAGATATCGTAGCTATTTCATTTTGAAAAATTAAAACAATAGGGTAAAAATTCCGATGAGTTATTTTAGTTAAATTACAGTAATACTCTGCATTCATGTCGCTTAATAGCAAGGGCTCCGTGGCTTAGTGGTTAAAGCGCCTGTTTTGTAAACAGGAGATCATGAGTTCGATTCTCGTCGGAGCCTCGCTGTTATGTTACTTGAACTAGATTTCGTCGCTATCAAATTTTGAAAAATTAAAAATAATAGTTGATTTAGATATGCATTTATGCAAACAATAGGGTAAAAGTTCCGATGAGATAATTTAGTTAATTTACTGGAATATTCAGCATTCATGTCGCTTCAAAGCAAGGGCTCCGTGGCTTAGTGGTTAATGCGCCTGTCTCGTAAACAGGAGATCATGAGTTCGATTCTCGTCGGAGCCTCGGTGTTATGTTACTTGAACTAGATTTCGTAGCTATATAATTTTGAAAAATTAAAATAATAGGGCAAAAGTTCCGTTGAGATAATTTAGTTAATTTACTGAAATATTCAGAATTCATATCGCTTCAAAGCAAGGGCTCCGTGGCTTAGTGGTTAAAGCGCCTGTCTAGTAAACAGGAGATCATGAGTTCAATTCTCGTCGGAGTCTCGCCGTTATGTTACTTGAACTAGATTTCGTAGCTATTAAATTTTGAAAAATTAAAACAATAGGGTAAAAATTCCGATGAGTTAATTTAGTTAAATTATTGGAATAATCAGCATCCATGTCGCTTCAAAGCAAGGGCTCCGTGGCTTAGTGGTTAAAGCGCCTGTCTAGTAAACAGGAGATCATGAGTTCGATCCTCGTCGGAGCCTCGCTGTTATGTTACTTGAACTATATTTCGTAGCTATATAATATCGAAAAATTAAAATAATAGGGCAAAAGTTCCGTTGAGATAATTTAGTTAATTTTCTGAAATATTCTGCATTCATATCGCTTCAAAGCAAGGGCTCCGTGGCTTAGTGGTTAAAGCGCCTGTCTTGTAAACAGGAGATCATGAGTTCGATTCTCGTCGGAGCCTCGCTGTTATATTACTTGAACTAGATTTCGAAGCTATTAAATTTTGAAAAATTAAAAATAAAAGTTGATTTAGATATGCATAAATGCAAACAATAGTGTAAAAGTTCCGATGTGATAATTTAGTTAATTTACTGAAATATTCCGCATTCATGTCGCATCAAAGCAAGGGTTCCGTGGCTTAGTGGTTAAAGCGCCTGTCTAGTAAACAGGAGATCATGAATTCGATTCTCGTCGGAGCCTCGCTGTTAAGTTACTTGAAGTAGATTTCGTAGCTATATAATTTTGAAAAATTAAAATAATAGGGCAAAAGTTCCGATGAGATAATTCAGTTAATTTTCTGAAATATTCTGCATTCAAATCGCTTCAAAGCAAGGGCTTAGTGGTTAAAACGCCTGTCTTGTAATCAGGAGATCATGAGTTCGATTCTCGTCGGAGCCTTGCTGTTATATTACTTGAACTAGATTTTGAAGATATTAAATTTTGAAAAATTAAAAATAATAGTTGATTTAGATATGCATATATGCAAACAATAGTGGTTAAAGCGCCTGTCTAGTAAACAGGAGATAATGAGTTCGATTCTCGTCGGAGCCTCGCTGTTAAGTTACTTGAACTAGATTTCGTAGCTATATAATTTTGAAATATTAAAATAATAGGGCAAAAGTTCCGATGAGATAATTTAGTTAAATTACTGGAATATTCAGCATTCATGTCGCTTCAAAGCAAGGGCTCCGTGGCTTAGTGGTTAAAGCGCCTGTCTAGTAAACAGGAGATCATGAGTTCGATTCTCGTCGGAGCCTCGCTGTTCTGTTACTTGAACTCGATTTTGTAGATATATAATTTTGAAAAATTAAAATAATAAGGCAAAAAATCCGATGAGTTAATTTAGTTAATTTACTGAAATATTCAGCATTCATATCGCTTCAAAGCTAGGGCTCCGTGGCTTAGTGGTTAAAGCGCCTGTCTAGTAAACAGGAGATCATGAGTTCGATTCTCGTCGGAGCCTTACTGTTATGTTACTTGATCTAGATTTCGTAGCTATTAAATTTTGAAAAATTAAAACAATAGGGTTAAAATTCCGATGAGTTAATTTAGTTAGATTACTGGAATATTTAGCATTCATGTCGATTCAAAGCAAGGGCTCCGTGGCTTAGTGGTTAAAGCGCCTGTCTCGTAAACAGGAGATCATGAGTTCTAATCTCGTCGAAGCCTCGGTGTTATGTTCTTGTACTATTTTTCGTGGCTATTAAATTTTTACCCTATTGTATTAATTTTTCAAAATTTAATAGCTACGAAATCTAGGTCAAGTAACATAACAGCTAGGCTCCAACGAGAATCGAACTCATGATCTCCAGTTTACGAGACAGGCGCTTTAACCACTAAGCCACGGAGCCCTTGCTTTGAAGCGATATGAATGCAGAATATTTCAGTAAATTAACTAAATTATATCATCGGTACTTTTACCCTATTGTTTGCATAAATACATATCTAAATCAACTATTATTTTTAATTTTTTCAAAATTTGATAGCTACGAAATCTAGTTCAAGTAGCATAACAGCTAGGCTCCAACGAGAATCGAACTCATGATCTCCAGTTTACGAGACAGGCGCTTTAACCACTAAGCCACGGAGCCGTTGCTTTGAAGCGACATGAATGCTGAATATTCCAGTAATTTAACTAAATTAACTCATCGGAATTTTTACCCTATTGTTTTAATTTTTCAAATTTTATTAGCTACGAAATCTAGATCAAGTAATTTAACAGCGAGGCTCCGACGAGAATCAAACTCATGTTCTCCTGTTTACAAGACAGGCGCTTTAACCACTAGGCCACGGAGCCCTTGCTTTGAGGCGATAAGAATGCTGATTATTTCAGTAAATTAACTAAATTATCTCATCGGAACTTTTACACCATTGTCTGCATATATGCATATCTAAATCAACTATTATTTTTAATTTTTCAAATTTTAATAGCTACGAAATCTAGTTCAAGTAACATAACAGCGAGGCTCCGACGAGAATCGAACACATGCTCTACTGTTTACTAGACAGTCGCTTTAACCACTAAGCCAGGGAGCCCTTGCTTTGAAGCGATATGAATGCTGAATATTTCAGTAAATTAACTAAATTATCTCATCGGAACTTTTACCCTATTGTTTGCGTAAATGCATATATAATCAACTATTATTTCTAATTTTTTCAAAATTTGATAGCTACGAAATCTAGTTCAAGTAATATAACAGCGAGGCTCCGACGAGAATTGAACTCATGATCTCCTGTTTACGAGACAGGCGCTTTAACCACAAAGCCACGGAGCCCTTGCTTTGAAGCGATATGAATGCAGAATATTTCAGTAAATTAACTAAATTATCTCATCGGAACTCTTACCCTATTGTTTGCATAAATCAACTATTATTTTTAATTTTTTTCAAAATTTGATAGCTACGAAATCTAGTTCAAGTAACATAACAGCGAGGCTCCGACGAGAATCGAGCTCATGATCTCCTGTTTTTTAGACAGGTGCTTTAACCACTGAGCCACGGTGCCCTTGCTTTGAAGCGACATGAATGCTAAATATTGCAGTAATTTAACTAAATTAACTCGTCAGAATTTTTACCCTATTGTTTTAATTTTTCAAAATTTAATAGCTACGAAAAATAGTACAAAACATAACATCAAGGCTCCGACGAGAATCGAACTCATGATCTCCTGTTTACGAGACAGGCTTTTTAACCACTAGCCACGGAGCCCTTGCTTTGAAGAGACATGAATGCTGAATATTCCAGTAATTTAACTAAATTAACTCATCGGAATTTTTACCCTTTTGTTTTAATTTTTCAAAATTTAATAGCTACGAAAAATAGTACAAGAACATAACACCGAGGCTTCGACGAGAATCGAACTCATTATCTCCTGTTTACTAGACAGGCGCTTTAACCACCACGCCACGGAGCCCTTGCTTTGAAGCGATATGAATGCAGAATATTTCAGTAAATTAACTAAATTATCTCATCGGTACTTTTACCCTATTGTTTGCATAAATACATATCTAAATCAACTATTATTTTTAATTTTTTCAAATTTTATTAGCTACGAAATCTAGATCAAGTAATATAACAGCGAGGCTCCGACGAGAATCGAACTCATGATCTCCTGTTTACAAGACAGGCGCTTTAACCACTGAGCCACGGAGCCCTTGCTTTGATGCGACATGAATGCTAAATATTGCAGTAATTTAACTAAATTAACTCGTCGGAATTTTTACCCTATATTTTTAATTTTTCAAAATTTAATAGCTACGAAAAATGGTACAAGAACATAACAACAAGCCTCCGACGAGAATCGAACTCATTATCTCCTGTTTACGAGACAGGCGCTTTAACCACTAAGCCAAGGAGCCCTTGCTTTGATGCGACATGAATGCTAAATATTCCAGTAATCTAACTAAATTAACTCATCGGAATTTTTACCCTATTGTTTTAAGTTTTCAAATTTTAATAGCTACGAAATATAGTACAAGAACATAACAACAATTCTCCGACGAGAATCGAACTCATGATCTCCTGTTTACTAGACAGGCGCTTTAACCACTACGCCACGAAGCCCTTGCTTTGAAGCGATATGAATGCAGAATATTTCAGTAAATTAACTGAATTATCTCATCGGTACTTTTACCCTATTGTTTGCATTAATACATATCTAAATCAACTATTATTTTAATTTTTTCAAAATTTGATAGCTACGAAATCTAGTTCAAGTAGCATAACAGCTAGGCTCCAACGAGAATCGAACTCATGATCTCCAGTTTACGAGACAGGCGCTTTAACCACTAAGCCACGGAGCCGTTGCTTTGAAGCGACATGAATGCTGAATATTCCAGTAATTTAACTAAATTAACTCATCGGAATTTTTACACCATCGTCTGCATATATGCATATCTAAATCAACTATTATTTTTAATTTTTCAAATTTTATTAGCTACGAAATCTAGATCAAGTAATATAACAGCGAGGCTCCGACGAGAATCGAACTCATGTTCTCCTGTTTACAAGACAGGCGCTTTAACCACTAGGCCACGGAGCCCTTGCTTTGAGGCGATATGAATGCAGAATATTTCAGTAAATTAACTAAATTATCTCATCGGAACTTTTACCCTATTGTTTGCATAAATACATATCTAAATCAACTATTATTTTTAATTTTTTCAAAATTTGATAGCTACGAAATCTAGTTCAAGTAGCATAACAGCTAGGCTCCAACGAGAATCGAACTCATGATCTCCAGTTTACGAGACAGGCGCTTTAACCACTAAGCCACGGAGCCGTTGCTTTGAGGCGACATGAATGCTGAATATTCCAGTAATTTAACTAAATTAACTCATCGGAATTTTTACCCTATTGTTTTAATTTTTCAAATTTTATTAGCTACGAAATCTAGATCAAGTAATTTATCAGCGAGGCTCCGACGAGAATCAAACTCATGTTCTCCTGTTTACAAGACAGGCGCTTTAACCACTAGGCCACGGAGCCCTTGCTTTGAGGCGATATGAATGCTGATTATTTCAGTAAATTAACTAAATTATCTCATCGGAACTTTTACACCATTGTCTGCATATATGCATATCTAAATCAACTATTATTTTTAATTTTTTAAATTTTAATAGCTACGAAATCTAGTTCAAGTAACATAACAGCGAGGCTCCGACGAGAATCGAACACATGCTCTACTGTTTACTAGACAGTCGCTTTAACCACTAAGCCAGGGAGCCCTTGCTTTGAAGCGATATGAATGCTGAATATTTCAGTAAATTAACTAAATTATCTCATCGGAACTTTTACCCTATTGTTTGCGTAAATGCATATATAATCAACTATTATTTCTAATTTTTTCAAAATTTGATAGCTACGAAATCTAGTTCAAGTAATATAACAGCGAGGCTCCGACGAGAATCGAACTCATGATCTCCTGTTTACAAGACAGGCGCTTTAACCACTGAGCCACGGAGCCCTTGCTTTGAAGCGACATGAATGCTAAATATTGCAGTAATTTAACTAAATTAACTCGTCGGAATTTTTACCCTATTGTTTGCATAAATCAACTATTATTTTTAATTTTTTCAAAATTTGATAGCTACGAATTCTAGTTCAAGTAGCATAACAGCGAGGCTCCGACGAGAATCGAACTCATGATCTCCTGTTTACAAGACAGGCGCTTTAACCACTGAGCCACGGAGCCCTTGCTTTGAAGCGACATGAATGCTAAATATTGCAGTAATTTAACTAAATTAACTCGTCGGAATTTTTACCCTATTGTTTTAATTTTTCAAAATTTAATAGCTACGAAAAATAGTACAAGAACATAACATCAAGGCTCCGACGAGAATCGAACTCATGATCTCCTGTTTACGAGACAGGCTTTTTAACCACTAAGCCACGGAGCCCTTGCTTTGAAGAGACATGAATGCTGAATATTCCAGTAATTTAACTAAATTAACTCATCGGAATTTTTACCCTATTGTTTTAATTTTTCAAAATTTAATAGCTACGAAAAATAGTACAAGAACATAACACCGAGGCTTCAACGAGAATCGAACTCATGATCTCCTGTTTACGAGACAGGCGCTTTAACCACTAAGCCACGGAGCCCTTGCTTTGAAGCGACATGAATGCTAAATATTCCAGTAATGTAACTAAATTAACTCATCGGAATTTTTACCCTATTGTTTTAATTTTTCAAAATTTAATAGCTACGAAAAATAGTACAAGAACATTACAACAAGCCTCCGACGAGAATCGAACTCATGATCTCCTGTTTACGAGACAGGCTTTTTAACCACTAAGCCACGGAGCCCTTGCTTTGAAGAGACATGAATGCTGAATATTCCAGTAATTTAACTAAATTAACTCATCGGAATTTTTACCCTATTGTTTTAATTTTTCAAATTTTATTAGCTACGAAATCTAGATCAAGTAATATAACAGCGAGGCTCCGACGAGAATCGAACTCATGTTCTCCTGTTTACAAGACAGGCGCTTTAACCACTAGGCCACGGAGCCCTTGCTTTGAGGCGATATGAATGCTGAATATTTCAGTAAATTAACTAAATTATCTCATCGGAACTTTTACACCATCGTCTGCATATATGCATATCTAAATCAACTATTATTTTTAATTTTTTCAAATTTTATTAGCTACGAAATCTAGATCAAGTAATATAACAGCGAGGCTCCGACGAGAATCGAACTCATGATCTCCTGTTTACAAGACAGGCGCTTTAACCACTGAGCCACGGAGCCCTTGCTTTGAAGCGACATGAATGCTAAATATTGCAGTAATTTAACTAAATTAACTCGTCGGAATTTTTACCCTATTGTTTTAATTTTTCAAAATTTAATAGCTACGAAAAATAGTACAAGAACATAACATCAAGGCTCCGACGAGAATCGAACTCATGATCTCCTGTTTACGAGACAGGCTTTTTAACCACTAAGCCACGGAGCCCTTGCTTTGAAGAGACATGAATGCTGAATATTCCAGTAATTTAACTAAATTAACTCATCGGAATTTTTACCCTATTGTTTTAATTTTTCAAAATTTAATAGCTACGAAAAATGGTACAAGAACATAACACCGAGGCTTCGACGAGAATCGAACTCATGCTCTCCTGTTTACGAGACAGGCGCTTTAACCACTAAGCCACAGAGCCCTTGGTTTGAAGCGACATGAATGCTAAATATTCCAGTAATCTAACTAAATTAACTCATCGGAATTTTTACCCTATTGTTTTAATTTTTCAAAATTTAATAGCTACGAAAAATAGTACAAGAACATAACAACAAGCCTCCGACGAGAATCGAACTCATTATCTCCTGATTACGAGACAGGCGCTTTAACCACTAAGCCAAGGAGCCCTTGCTTTGATGCGACATGAATGCTAAATATTCCAGTAATCTAACTAAATTAACTCATCGGAATTTTTACCCTATTGTTTTAAGTTTTCAAATTTTAATAGCTACGAAATATAGTACAAGAACATAACAACAATTCTCCGACGAGAATCGAACTCATGATCTCCTGTTTACTAGACAGGCGCTTTAACCACTACGCCACGAAGCCCTTGCTTTGAAGCGATATGAATGCAGAATATTTCAGTAAATTAACTGAATTATCTCATCGGTACTTTTACCCTATTGTTTGCATAAATACATATCTAAATCAACTATTATTTTAATTTTTTCAAAATTTGATAGCTACGAAATCTAGTTCAAGTAGCATAACAGCTAGGCTCCAAATAGAATCGAACTCATGATCTCCAGTTTACGAGACAGGCGCTTTAACCACTAAGCCACGGAGCCGTTGCTTTGAAGCGACATGAATGCTGAATATTCCAGTAATTTAACTAAATTAACTCATCGGAATTTTTACACCATCGTCTGCATATATGCATATCTAAATCAACTATTATTTTTAATTTTTCAAATTTTATTAGCTACGAAATCTAGATCAAGTAATATAACAGCGAGGCTCCGACGAGAATCGAACTCATGTTCTCCTGTTTACAAGACAGGCGCTTTAACCACTAGGCCACGGAGCCCTTGCTTTGAGGCGATATGAATGCAGAATATTTCAGTAAATTAACTAAATTATCTCATCGGAACTTTTACCCTATTGTTTGCATAAATACATATCTAAATCAACTATTATTTTTAATTTTTTCAAAATTTGATAGCTACGAAATCTAGTTCAAGTAGCATAGCAGCTAGGCTCCAACGAGAATCGAACTCATGATCTCCAGTTTACGAGACAGGCGCTTTAACCACTAAGCCACGGAGCCGTTGCTTTGAGGCGACATGAATGCTGAATATTCCAGAAATTTAACTAAATTAACTCATCGGAATTTTTACCCTATTGTTTTAATTTTTCAAATTTTATTAGCTACGAAATCTAGATCAAGTAATTTATCAGCGAGGCTCCGACGAGAATCAAACTCATGTTCTCCTGTTTACAAGACAGGCGCTTTAACCACTAGGCCACGGAGCCCTTGCTTTGAGGCGATATGAATGCTGATTATTTCAGTAAATTAACTAAATTATCTCATCGGAACTTTTACACCATTGTCTGCATATATGCATATCTAAATCAACTATTATTTTTAATTTTTTAAATTTTAATAGCTACGAAATCTAGTTCAAGTAACATAACAGCGAGGCTCCGACGAGAATCGAACACATGCTCTACTGTTTACTAGACAGTCGCTATAACCACTAAGCCAGGGAGCCCTTGCTTTGAAGCGATATGAATGCTGAATATTTCAGTAAATTAACTAAATTATCTCATCGGAACTTTTACCCTATTGTTTGCGTAAATGCATATATAATCAACTATTATTTCTAATTTTTTCAAAATTTGATAGCTACGAAATCTAGTTCAAGTAATATAACAGCGAGGCTCCGACGAGAATCGAACTCATGATCTCCTGTTTACAAGACAGGCGCTTTAACCACTGAGCCACGGAGCCCTTGCTTTGAAGCGACATGAATGCTAAATATTGCAGTAATTTAACTAAATTAACTCGTCGGAATTTTTACCCTATTGTTTGCATAAATCAACTATTATTTTTAATTTTTTCAAAATTTGATAGCTACGAATTCTAGTTCAAGTAGCATAACAGCGAGGCTCCGACGAGAATCGAACTCATGATCTCCTGTTTACAAGACAGGCGCTTTAACCACTGAGCCACGGAGCCCTTGCTTTGAAGCGACATGAATGCTAAATATTGCAGTAATTTAACTAAATTAACTCGTCGGAATTTTTACCCTATTGTTTTAATTTTCCAAAATTTAATAGCTACGAAAAATAGTACAAGAACATAACATCAAGGCTCCGACGAGAATCGAACTCATGATCTCCTGTTTACGAGACAGGCTTTTTAACCACTAAGCCACGGAGCCCTTGCTTTGAAGAGACATGAATGCTGAATATTCCAGTAATTTAACTAAATTAACTCATCGGAATTTTTACCCTATTGTTTTAATTTTTCAAATTTTATTAGCTACGAAATCTAGATCAAGTAATATAACAGCGAGGCTCCGACGAGAATCGAACTCATGTTCTCCTGTTTACAAGACAGGCGCTTTAACCACTAGGCCACGGAGCCCTTGCTTTGAGGCGATATGAATGCTGAATATTTCAGTAAATTAACTAAATTAACTCGTCGGAATTTTTACCCTATTGTTTTAATTTTTCAAAATTTAATAGCTACGAAAAATAGTACAAGAACATAACAACAAGCCTCCGACGAGAATCGAACTCATGATCTCCTGTTTACGAGACAGGCTTTTTAACCACTAAGCCACGGAGCCCTTGCTTTGAAGAGACATGAATGCTGAATATTCCAGTAATTTAACTAAATTAACTCATCGGAATTTTTACCCTATTGTTTTAATTTTTCAAATTTTATTAGCTACGAAATCTAGATCAAGTAATATAACAGCGAGGCTCCGACGAGAATCGAACTCATGTTCTCCTGTTTACAAGACAGGCGCTTTAACCACTAGGCCACGCAGCCCTTGCTTTGAAGCGATATGAATGCTGACTATTTCAGTAAATTAACTAAATTATCTCATCGGAACTTTTACACCATCGTCTGCATATATGCATATCTAAATCAACTATTATTTTTAATTTTTCAAATTTTAATAGCTACGAAATGTAGTTCAAGTAACATAACAGCGAGGCTCCGACGAGAATCGAACACATGCTCTACTGTTTACTAGACAGTCGCTTTAACCACTAAGCCACGGAGCCCTTTCTTTGAAGCGATATGAATGCTGAATATTTCAGTAAATTAACTAAATTATCTCATCGAAACTTTTACCCTATTGTTTGCATAAATGCATGTATAATCAACTATTATTTTTAATTTTTTCAAAATTTGATAGCTACGAAATCTCGTTCAAGTAATATAACAGCGAGGCTCCGACGAGAATCGAACTCATGATCTCCTGTTTACGAGACAGGCGCTTTAACCACTAAGCCACGGAGCCCTTGCTTTGAAGCGATATGAATGCAGAATATTTCAGTAAATTAACTAAATTATCTCATCGGAACTCTTACCCTATTGTTTGCATAAATCAACTATTATTTTTAATTTTTTCAAAATTTGATAGCTACGAAATCTAGTTCAAGTAGCATAACAGCGAAGCTCCGACGAGAATCGAACTCATGATCTCCTGTTTACAAGACAGGCGCTTTAACCACTGAGCCACGGAGCCCTTGCTTTGAAGCGACATGAATGCTAAATATTGCAGTAATTTAACTAAATTAACTCGTCGGAATTTTTACCCTATTGTTTTAATTTTTCAAAATTTAATAGCTACGAAAAATAGTACAAGAACATAACACCGAGGCTTCGACGAGAATCGAACTCATGCTCTCCTGTTTACGAGACAGGCTTTTTAACCACTAAGCCACGGAGCCCTTGCTTTGAAGAGACATGAATGCTGAATATTCCAGTAATTTAACTAAATTAACTCATCGGAATTTTTACCCTATTGTTTTAATTTTTCAAATTTTATTAGCTACGAAATCTAGATCAAGTAATATAACAGCGAGGCTCCGACGAGAATCGAACTCATGTTCTCCTGTTTACAAGACAGGCGCTTTAACCACTAGGCCACGGAGCCCTTGCTTTGAGGCGATATGAATGCTGAATATTTCAGTAAATTAACTAAATTATCTCATCGGAACTTTTACACCATCGTCTGCATATATGCATATCTAAATCAACTATTATTTTTAATTTTTCAAATTTTAATAGCTACGAAATCTAGTTCAAGTAACATAACAGCGAGGCTCCGACGAGAATCGAACACATGCTCTACTGTTTACTAGACAGTCGCTTTAACCACTAAGCCACGCAGCCCTTGCTTTGAAGCGATATGAATGCTGACTATTTCAGTAAATTAACTAAATTATCTCATCGGAACTTTTACACCATCGTCTGCATATATGCATATCTAAATCAACTATTATTTTTAATTTTTCAAATTTTAATAGCTACGAAATGTAGTTCAAGTAACATAACAGCGAGGCTCCGACGAGAATCGAACACATGCTCTACTGTTTACTAGACAGTCGCTTTAACCACTAAGCCACGGAGCCCTTTCTTTGAAGCGATATGAATGCTGAATATTTCAGTAAATTAACTAAATTATCTCATCGAAACTTTTACCCTATTGTTTGCATAAATGCATGTATAATCAACTATTATTTTTAATTTTTTCAAAATTTGATAGCTACGAAATCTCGTTCAAGTAATATAACAGCGAGGCTCCGACGAGAATCGAACTCATGATCTCCTGTTTACGAGACAGGCGCTTTAACCACTAAGCCACGGAGCCCTTGCTTTGAAGCGACATGAATGCTAAATATTCCAGTAATCTAACTAAATTAACTCATCGCAATTTTTACCCTGTTGTTTTAATTTTTCAAAATTTAATAGCTACGAAAAATAGTACAAGAACATAACAACAAGCCTCCGACGAGAATCGAACTCATGATCTCCTGTTTACGAGACAGGCGCTTTAACCACTAAGCCACGGAGCCCTTGCTTTGAAGCGATATGAATGCAGAATATTTCAGTAAATTAACTAAATTATCTCATCGGTACTTTTACCCTATTGTTTTAATTTTTCAAATTTTATTAGCTACGAAATCTAGATCAAGTAATATAACAGTGAGGCTCCGACGAGAATCGAACTCATGTTCTCCTGTTTACAAGACAGGCGCTTTAACCACTAAGCCACGGAGCCCTTGCTTTGAGGCGATATGAATGCTGATTATTTCAGTAAATTAACTAAATTATCTCATCGGAACTTTTACACCATTGTCTGCATAAATACATATCTAAATCAACTATTATTTTTAATTTTTTCAAAATTTGATAGCTACGAAATCTAGTTCAAGTAATATAACAGCGAGGCTCCGACGAGAATCGAACTCATTATCTCCTGTTTACGAGACAGGCGCTTTAACCACTAAGCCACGGAGCCCTTGCTTTGAAGCGATATGAATGCTGATTATTTCAGTAAATTAACTAAATTATCTCATCGGAACTTTTACCCTATTGTTTGCATAAATGCATATATAATCAACTATTATTTTTAATTTTTTCAAAATTCGATAGCTACGAAATCTAGTTCAAGTAATATAACAGCGAGGCTCCGACGAGAATCGAACTCATGATCTCCTGTTTACGAGACAGGCGCTTTAACCACTAAGCCACGGAGCCCTTGCTTTGAAGCGATATGAATGCAGAATATTTCAGTAAATTAACTAAATTATCTCATCGGAACTCTTACCCTATTGTTTGCATAAATCATCTATTATTTTTAATTTTTTCAAAATTTGATAGCTACGAAATCTAGTTCAAGTAGCATAACAGCGAGGCTCCGACGAGAATCGAACTCATGATCTCCTGTTTACAAGACAGGCGCTTTAACCACTGAGCCACGGAGCCCTTGCTTTGAAGCGACATGAATGCTAAATATTGCAGTAATTTAACTAAATTAACTCGTCGGAATTTTTACCCTATTGTTTTAATTTTTCAAAATTTAATAGCTACGAAAAATAGTACAAGAACATAACACCGAGGCTTCGACGAGAATCGAACTCATGATCTCCTGTTTACGAGACAGGCGCTTTAACCACTAAGCCACGGAGCCCTAGCTTTGAAGCGACATGAATGGTAAATATTCCAGTAATCTAACTAAATTAACTCATCGGAATTTTTACCCTATTGTTTTAATTTTTCAAAATTTAATAGCTACGAAAAATAGTACAAGAACATAACAACAAGCCTCCGACGAGAATCGAACTCATGATCTCCTGTTTACGAGACAGGCGCTTTAACCACTAAGCCACGGAGCCCTTGCTTTGAAGCGACATGAATGCTAAATATTCCAGTAATCTAACTAAATTAACTCATCGCAATTTTTACCCTGTTGTTTTAATTTTTCAAAATTTAATAGCTACGAAAAATAGTACAAGAACATAACAACAAGCCTCCGACGAGAATCGAACTCATGATCTCCTGTTTCCTAGACAGGCTTTTTAACCACTAAGCCACGGAGCCCTTGCTTTGAAGAGACATGAATGCTGAATATTTCAGTAATTTAACTAAATTAACTCATCGGAATTTTTACCCTATTGTTTTAGTTTTTCAAAATTTAATAGCTACGAAAAATAGTACAAGAACATAACACCGAGGCTTCGACGAGAATCGAACTCATGCTCTCCTGTTTACGAGACAGGCGCTTTAACCACTAAGCCACGGAACCCTTGCTTTGAAGCGACATGAATGCTAAATATTCCAGAAATCTAACTAAATTAACTCATCGGAATTTTTACCCTATTGTTTTAATTTTTCAAAATTAAATAGCTACGAAAAATAGTACAAGAACATAACAACGAGCCTCCGACGAGAATCGAACTCATGATCTCCTGTTTACGAGACAGGCGCTTTAACCACTAAGCCAAGGAGCCCTTGCTTTGAAGCGATATGAATGCAGAATATTTCAGTAAATTAACTAAATTATCTCATCGGTACTTTTACCCTATTGTTTTAATTTTTCAAATTTTATTAGCTACGAAATCTAGATCAAGTAATATAACAGTGAGGCTCCGACGAGAATCGAACTCATGTTCTCCTGTTTACAAGACAGGCGCTTTAACCACTAAGCCACGGAGCCCTAGCTTTGAGGCGATATGAATGCTGATTATTTCAGTAAATTAACTAAATTATCTCATCGGAACTTTTACACCATTGTCTGCATAAATACATATCTAAATCAACTATTATTTTTAATTTTTTCAAAATTTGATAGCTACGAAATCTAGTTCAAGTAATATAACAGCGAGGCTCCGACGAGAATCGAACTCATTATCTCCTGTTTACGAGACAGGCGCTTTAACCACTAAGCCACGGAGCCCTTGCTTTGAAGCGATATGAATGCTGATTATTTCAGTAAATTAACTAAATTATCTCATCGGAACTTTTACCCTATTGTTTGCATAAATGCATATATAATCAACTATTATTTTTAATTTTTTCAAAATTCGATAGCTACGAAATCTAGTTCAAGTAATATAACAGCGAGGCTCCGACGAGAATCGAACTCATGATCTCCTGTTTACGAGACAGGCGCTTTAACCACTAAGCCACGGAGCCCTTGCTTTGAAGCGATATGAATGCAGAATATTTCAGTAAATTAACTAAATTATCTCATCGGAACTCTTACCCTATTGTTTGCATAAATCATCTATTATTTTTAATTTTTTCAAAATTTGATAGCTACGAAATCTAGTTCAAGTAGCATAACAGCGAGGCTCCGACGAGAATCGAACTCATGATCTCCTGTTTACAAGACAGGCGCTTTAACCACTGAGCCACGGAGCCCTTGCTTTGAAGCGACATGAATGCTAAATATTGCAGTAATTTAACTAAATTAACTCGTCGGAATTTTTACCCTATTGTTTTAATTTTTCAAAATTTAATAGCTACGAAAAATAGTACAAGAACATAACACCGAGGCTTCGACGAGAATCGAACTCATGATCTCCTGTTTACGAGACAGGCGCTTTAACCACTAAGCCACGGAGCCCTAGCTTTGAAGCGACATGAATGGTAAATATTCCAGTAATCTAACTAAATTAACTCATCGGAATTTTTACCCTATTGTTTTAATTTTTCAAAATTTAATAGCTACGAAAAATAGTACAAGAACATAACAACAAGCCTCCGACGAGAATCGAACTCATGATCTCCTGTTTACGAGACAGGCGCTTTAACCACTAAGCCACGGAGCCCTTGCTTTGAAGCGACATGAATGCTAAATATTCCAGTAATCTAACTAAATTAACTCATCGCAATTTTTACCCTGTTGTTTTAATTTTTCAAAATTTAATAGCTACGAAAAATAGTACAAGAACATAACAACAAGCCTCCGACGAGAATCGAACTCATGATCTCCTGTTTCCTAGACAGGCTTTTTAACCACTAAGCCACGGAGCCCTTGCTTTGAAGAGACATGAATGCTGAATATTTCAGTAATTTAACTAAATTAACTCATCGGAATTTTTACCCTATTGTTTTAGTTTTTCAAAATTTAATAGCTACGAAAAATAGTACAAGAACATAACACCGAGGCTTCGACGAGAATCGAACTCATGCTCTCCTGTTTACGAGACAGGCGCTTTAACCACTAAGCCACGGAACCCTTGCTTTGAAGCGACATGAATGCTAAATATTCCAGAAATCTAACTAAATTAACTCATCGGAATTTTTACCCTATTGTTTTAATTTTTCAAAATTAAATAGCTACGAAAAATAGTACAAGAACATAACAACGAGCCTCCGACGAGAATCGAACTCATGATCTCCTGTTTACGAGACAGGCGCTTTAACCACTAAGCCAAGGAGCCCTTGCTTTGAAGCGATAAGAATGCAGAATATTTCAGTAAATTAACTAAATTATCTCATCGGTACTTTTACCCTATTGTTTTAATTTTTCAAATTTTATTAGCTACGAAATCTAGATCAAGTAATATAACAGTGAGGCTCCGACGAGAATCGAACTCATGTTCTCCTGTTTACAAGACAGGCGCTTTAACCACTAAGCCACGGAGCCCTTGCTTTGAGGCGATATGAATGCTGATTATTTCAGTAAATTAACTAAATTATCTCATCGGAACTTTTACACCATTGTCTGCATAAATACATATCTAAATCAACTATTATTTTTAATTTTTTCAAAATTTGATAGCTACGAAATCTAGTTCAAGTAATATAACAGCGAGGCTCCGACGAGAATCGAACTCATTATCTCCTGTTTACGAGACAGGCGCTTTAACCACTAAGCCACGGAGCCCTTGCTTTGAAGCGATATGAATGCTGATTATTTCAGTAAATTAACTAAATTATCTCATCGGAACTTTTACCCTATTGTTTGCATAAATGCATATATAATCAACTATTATTTTTAATTTTTTCAAAATTCGATAGCTACGAAATCTAGTTCAAGTAATATAACAGCGAGGCTCCGACGAGAATCGAACTCATGATCTCCTGTTTACGAGACAGGCGCTTTAACCACTAAGCCACGGAGCCCTTGCTTTGAAGCGATATGAATGCAGAATATTTCAGTAAATTAACTAAATTATCTCATCGGAACTCTTACCCTATTGTTTGCATAAATCATCTATTATTTTTAATTTTTTCAAAATTTGATAGCTACGAAATCTAGTTCAAGTAGCATAACAGCGAGGCTCCGACGAGAATCGAACTCATGATCTCCTGTTTACAAGACAGGCGCTTTAACCACTGAGCCACGGAGCCCTTGCTTTGAAGCGACATGAATGCTAAATATTGCAGTAATTTAACTAAATTAACTCGTCGGAATTTTTACCCTATTGTTTTAATTTTTCAAAATTTAATAGCTACGAAAAATAGTACAAGAACATAACACCGAGGCTTCGACGAGAATCGAACTCATGATCTCCTGTTTACGAGACAGGCGCTTTAACCACTAAGCCACGGAGCCCTAGCTTTGAAGCGACATGAATGGTAAATATTCCAGTAATCTAACTAAATTAACTCATCGGAATTTTTACCCTATTGTTTTAATTTTTCAAAATTTAATAGCTACGAAAAATAGTACAAGAACATAACAACAAGCCTCCGACGAGAATCGAACTCATGATCTCCTGTTTACGAGACAGGCGCTTTAACCACTAAGCCACGGAGCCCTTGCTTTGAAGCGATATGAATGCAGAATATATCAGTAAATTAACTAAATTATCTCATCGGTACTTTTACCCTATTGTTTTAATTTTTCAAATTTTATTAGCTACGAAATCTAGATCAAGTAATATAACAGTGAGGCTCCGACGAGAATCGAACTCATGTTCTCCTGTTTACAAGACAGGCGCTTTAACCACTAAGCCACGGAGCCCTTGCTTTGAGGCGATATGAATGCTGATTATTTCAGTAAATTAACTAAATTATCTCATCGGAACTTTTACACCATTGTCTGCATAAATACATATCTAAATCAACTATTATTTTTAATTTTTTCAAAATTTGATAGCTACGAAATCTAGTTCAAGTAATATAACAGCGAGGCTCCGACGAGAATCGAACTCATTATCTCCTGTTTACGAGACAGGCGCTTTAACCACTAAGCCACGGAGCCCTTGCTTTGAAGCGACATGAATGGTAAATATTCCAGTAATCTAACTAAATTAACTCATCGGAATTTTTACCCTATTGTTTTAATTTTTCAAAATTAAATAGCTACGAAAAATAGTACAAGAACATAACAACAAGCCTCCGACGAGAATCGAACTCATGATCTCCTGTTTACGAGACAGGCGCTTTAACCACTAAGCCACGGAGCCCTTGCTTTGAAGCGATATGAATGCAGAATATTTCAGTAAATTAACTAAATTATCTCATCGGTACTTTTACCCTATTGTTTTAATTTTTCAAATTTTATTAGCTACGAAATCTAGATCAAGTAATATAACAGTGAGGCTCCGACGAGAATCGAACTCATGTTCTCCTGTTTACAAGACAGGCGCTTTAACCACTAAGCCACGGAGCCCTTGCTTTGAGGCGATATGAATGCTGATTATTTCAGTAAATTAACTAAATTATCTCATCGGAACTTTTACACCATTGTCTGCATAAATACATATCTAAATCAACTATTATTTTTAATTTTTTCAAAATTTGATAGCTACGAAATCTAGTTCAAGTAATATAACAGCGAGGCTCCGACGAGAATCGAACTCATTATCTCCTGTTTACGAGACAGGCGCTTTAACCACTAAGCCACGGAGCCCTTGCTTTGAAGCGATATGAATGCTGATTATTTCAGTAAATTAACTAAATTATCTCATCGGAACTTTTACCCTATTGTTTGCATAAATGCATATATAATCAACTATTATTTTTAATTTTTTCAAAATTCGATAGCTACGAAATCTAGTTCAAGTAATATAACAGCGAGGCTCCGACGAGAATCGAACTCATGATCTCCTGTTTACGAGACAGGCGCTTTAACCACTAAGCCACGGAGCCCTTGCTTTGAAGCGATATGAATGCAGAATATTTCAGTAAATTAACTAAATTATCTCATCGGAACTCTTACCCTATTGTTTGCATAAATCATCTATTATTTTTAATTTTTTCAAAATTTGATAGCTACGAAATCTAGTTCAAGTAGCATAACAGCGAGGCTCCGACGAGAATCGAACTCATGATCTCCTGTTTACAAGACAGGCGCTTTAACCACTGAGCCACGGAGCCCTTGCTTTGAAGCGACATGAATGCTAAATATTGCAGTAATTTAACTAAATTAACTCGTCGGAATTTTTACCCTATTGTTTTAATTTTTCAAAATTTAATAGCTACGAAAAATAGTACAAGAACATAACACCGAGGCTTCGACGAGAATCGAACTCATGATCTCCTGTTTACGAGACAGGCGCTTTAACCACTAAGCCACGGAGCCCTAGCTTTGAAGCGACATGAATGGTAAATATTCCAGTAATCTAACTAAATTAACTCATCGGAATTTTTACCCTATTGTTTTAATTTTTCAAAATTTAATAGCTACGAAAAATAGTACAAGAACATAACAACAAGCCTCCGACGAGAATCGAACTCATGATCTCCTGTTTACGAGACAGGCGCTTTAACCACTAAGCCACGGAGCCCTTGCTTTGAAGCGACATGAATGCTAAATATTCCAGTAATCTAACTAAATTAACTCATCGCAATTTTTACCCTGTTGTTTTAATTTTTCAAAATTTAATAGCTACGAAAAATAGTACAAGAACATAACAACAAGCCTCCGACGAGAATCGAACTCATGATCTCCTGTTTCCTAGACAGGCTTTTTAACCACTAAGCCACGGAGCCCTTGCTTTGAAGAGACATGAATGCTGAATATTTCAGTAATTTAACTAAATTAACTCATCGGAATTTTTACCCTATTGTTTTAGTTTTTCAAAATTTAATAGCTACGAAAAATAGTACAAGAACATAACACCGAGGCTTCGACGAGAATCGAACTCATGCTCTCCTGTTTACGAGACAGGCGCTTTAACCACTAAGCCACGGAACCCTTGCTTTGAAGCGACATGAATGCTAAATATTCCAGAAATCTAACTAAATTAACTCATCGGAATTTTTACCCTATTGTTTTAATTTTTCAAAATTAAATAGCTACGAAAAATAGTACAAGAACATAACAACGAGCCTCCGACGAGAATCGAACTCATGATCTCCTGTTTACGAGACAGGCGCTTTAACCACTAAGCCAAGGAGCCCTTGCTTTGAAGCGATATGAATGCAGAATATTTCAGTAAATTAACTAAATTATCTCATCGGTACTTTTACCCTATTGTTTTAATTTTTCAAATTTTATTAGCTACGAAATCTAGATCAAGTAATATAACAGTGAGGCTCCGACGAGAATCGAACTCATGTTCTCCTGTTTACAAGACAGGCGCTTTAACCACTAAGCCACGGAGCCCTTGCTTTGAGGCGATATGAATGCTGATTATTTCAGTAAATTAACTAAATTATCTCATCGGAACTTTTACACCATTGTCTGCATAAATACATATCTAAATCAACTATTATTTTTAATTTTTTCAAAATTTGATAGCTACGAAATCTAGTTCAAGTAATATAACAGCGAGGCTCCGACGAGAATCGAACTCATTATCTCCTGTTTACGAGACAGGCGCTTTAACCACTAAGCCACGGAGCCCTTGCTTTGAAGCGATATGAATGCTGATTATTTCAGTAAATTAACTAAATTATCTCATCGGAACTTTTACCCTATTGTTTGCATAAATGCATATATAATCAACTATTATTTTTAATTTTTTCAAAATTCGATAGCTACGAAATCTAGTTCAAGTAATATAACAGCGAGGCTCCGACGAGAATCGAACTCATGATCTCCTGTTTACGAGACAGGCGCTTTAACCACTAAGCCACGGAGCCCTTGCTTTGAAGCGATATGAATGCAGAATATTTCAGTAAATTAACTAAATTATCTCATCGGAACTCTTACCCTATTGTTTGCATAAATCATCTATTATTTTTAATTTTTTTCAAAATTTGATAGCTACGAAATCTAGTTCAAGTAGCATAACAGCGAGGCTCCGACGAGAATCGAACTCATGATCTCCTGTTTACAAGACAGGCGCTTTAACCACTGAGCCACGGAGCCCTTGCTTTGAAGCGACATGAATGCTAAATATTGCAGTAATTTAACTAAATTAACTCGTCGGAATTTTTACCCTATTGTTTTAATTTTTCAAAATTTAATAGCTACGAAAAATAGTACAAGAACATAACACCGAGGCTTCGACGAGAATCGAACTCATGATCTCCTGTTTACGAGACAGGCGCTTTAACCACTAAGCCACGGAGCCCTAGCTTTGAAGCGACATGAATGGTAAATATTCCAGTAATCTAACTAAATTAACTCATCGGAATTTTTACCCTATTGTTTTAATTTTTCAAAATTTAATAGCTACGAAAAATAGTACAAGAACATAACAACAAGCCTCCGACGAGAATCGAACTCATGATCTCCTGTTTACGAGACAGGCGCTTTAACCACTAAGCCACGGAGCCCTTGCTTTGAAGCGACATGAATGCTAAATATTCCAGTAATCTAACTAAATTAACTCATCGCAATTTTTACCCTGTTGTTTTAATTTTTCAAAATTTAATAGCTACGAAAAATAGTACAAGAACATAACAACAAGCCTCCGACGAGAATCGAACTCATGATCTCCTGTTTACGAGACAGGCGCTTTAACCACTAAGCCAAGGAGCCCTTGCTTTGAAGCGATAAGAATGCAGAATATTTCAGTAAATTAACTAAATTATCTCATCGGTACTTTTACCCTATTGTTTTAATTTTTCAAATTTTATTAGCTACGAAATCTAGATCAAGTAATATAACAGTGAGGCTCCGACGAGAATCGAACTCATGTTCTCCTGTTTACAAGACAGGCGCTTTAACCACTAAGCCACGGAGCCCTTGCTTTGAGGCGATATGAATGCTGATTATTTCAGTAAATTAACTAAATTATCTCATCGGAACTTTTACACCATTGTCTGCATAAATACATATCTAAATCAACTATTATTTTTAATTTTTTCAAAATTTGATAGCTACGAAATCTAGTTCAAGTAATATAACAGCGAGGCTCCGACGAGAATCGAACTCATTATCTCCTGTTTACGAGACAGGCGCTTTAACCACTAAGCCACGGTGCCCTTGCTTTGAAGCGATATGAATGCTGATTATTTCAGTAAATTAACTAAATTATCTCATCGGAACTTTTACCCTTTTGTTTGCATAAATGCATATATAATCAACTATTATTTTTAATTTTTTCAAAATTCGATAGCTACGAAATCTAGTTCAAGTAATATAACAGCGAGGCTCCGACGAGAATCGAACTCATGATCTCCTGTTTACGAGACAGGCGCTTTAACCACTAAGCCACGGAGCCCTTGCTTTGAAGCGATATGAATGCAGAATATTTCAGTAAATTAACTAAATTATCTCATCGGAACTCTTACCCTATTGTTTGCATAAATCATCTATTATTTTTAATTTTTTCAAAATTTGATAGCTACGAAATCTAGTTCAAGTAGCATAACAGCGAGGCTCCGACGAGAATCGAACTCATGATCTCCTGTTTACAAGACAGGCGCTTTAACCACTGAGCCACGGAGCCCTTGCTTTGAAGCGACATGAATGCTAAATATTGCAGTAATTTAACTAAATTAACTCGTCGGAATTTTTACCCTATTGTTTTAATTTTTCAAAATTTAATAGCTACGAAAAATAGTACAAGAACATAACACCGAGGCTTCGACGAGAATCGAACTCATGATCTCCTGTTTACGAGACAGGCGCTTTAACCACTAAGCCACGGAGCCCTAGCTTTGAAGCGACATGAATGGTAAATATTCCAGTAATCTAACTAAATTAACTCATCGGAATTTTTACCCTATTGTTTTAATTTTTCAAAATTTAATAGCTACGAAAAATAGTACAAGAACATAACAACAAGCCTCCGACGAGAATCGAACTCATGATCTCCTGTTTACGAGACAGGCGCTTTAACCACTAAGCCACGGAGCCCTTGCTTTGAAGCGATATGAATGCAGAATATTTCAGTAAATTAACTAAATTATCTCATCGGTACTTTTACCCTATTGTTTTAATTTTTCAAATTTTATTAGCTACGAAATCTAGATCAAGTAATATAACAGTGAGGCTCCGACGAGAATCGAACTCATGTTCTCCTGTTTACAAGACAGGCGCTTTAACCACTAAGCCACGGAGCCCTTGCTTTGAGGCGATATGAATGCTGATTATTTCAGTAAATTAACTAAATTATCTCATCGGAACTTTTACACCATTGTCTGCATAAATACATATCTAAATCAACTATTATTTTTAATTTTTTCAAAATTCGATAGCTACGAAATCTAGTTCAAGTAATATAACAGCGAGGCTCCGACGAGAATCGAACTCATGATCTCCTGTTTACGAGACAGGCGCTTTAACCACTAAGCCACGGAGCCCTTGCTTTGAAGCGATATGAATGCAGAATATTTCAGTAAATTAACTAAATTATCTCATCGGAACTCTTACCCTATTGTTTGCATAAATCATCTATTATTTTTAATTTTTTCAAAATTTGATAGCTACGAAATCTAGTTCAAGTAGCATAACAGCGAGGCTCCGACGAGAATCGAACTCATGATCTCCTGTTTACAAGACAGGCGCTTTAACCACTGAGCCACGGAGCCCTTGCTTTGAAGCGACATGAATGCTAAATATTGCAGTAATTTAACTAAATTAACTCGTCGGAATTTTTACCCTATTGTTTTAATTTTTCAAAATTTAATAGCTACGAAAAATAGTACAAGAACATAACACCGAGGCTTCGACGAGAATCGAACTCATGATCTCCTGTTTACGAGACAGGCGCTTTAACCACTAAGCCACGGAGCCCTAGCTTTGAAGCGACATGAATGGTAAATATTCCAGTAATCTAACTAGATTAACTCATCGGAATTTTTACCCTATTGTTTTAATTTTTCAAAATTTAATAGCTACGAAAAATAGTACAAGAACATAACAACAAGCCTCCGACGAGAATCGAACTCATGATCTCCTGTTTACGAGACAGGCGCTTTAACCACTAAGCCACGGAGCCCTTGCTTTGAAGCGACATGAATGCTAAATATTCCAGTAATCTAACTAAATTAACTCATCGCAATTTTTACCCTGTTGTTTTAATTTTTCAAAATTTAATAGCTACGAAAAATAGTACAAGAACATAACAACAAGCCTCCGACGAGAATCGAACTCATGATCTCCTGTTTCCTAGACAGGCTTTTTAACCACTAAGCCACGGAGCCCTTGCTTTGAAGAGACATGAATGCTGAATATTTCAGTAATTTAACTAAATTAACTCATCGGAATTTTTACCCTATTGTTTTAGTTTTTCAAAATTTAATAGCTACGAAAAATAGTACAAGAACATAACACCGAGGCTTCGACGAGAATCGAACTCATGCTCTCCTGTTTACGAGACAGGCGCTTTAACCACTAAGCCACGGAACCCTTGCTTTGAAGCGACATGAATGCTAAATATTCCAGAAATCTAACTAAATTAACTCATCGGAATTTTTACCCTATTGTTTTAATTTTTCAAAATTAAATAGCTACGAAAAATAGTACAAGAACATAACAACGAGCCTCCGACGAGAATCGAACTCATGATCTCCTGTTTACGAGACAGGCGCTTTAACCACTAAGCCAAGGAGCCCTTGCTTTGAAGCGATATGAATGCAGAATATTTCAGTAAATTAACTAGATTATCTCATCGGTACTTTTACCCTATTGTTTTAATTTTTCAAATTTTATTAGCTACGAAATCTAGATCAAGTAATATAACAGTGAGGCTCCGACGAGAATCGAACTCATGTTCTCCTGTTTACAAGACAGGCGCTTTAACCACTAAGCCACGGAGCCCTTGCTTTGAGGCGATATGAATGCTGATTATTTCAGTAAATTAACTAAATTATCTCATCGGAACTTTTACACCATTGTCTGCATAAATACATATCTAAATCAACTATTATTTTTAATTTTTTCAAAATTTGATAGCTACGAAATCTAGTTCAAGTAATATAACAGCGAGGCTCCGACGAGAATCGAACTCATTATCTCCTGTTTACGAGACAGGCGCTTTAACCACTAAGCCACGGAGCCCTTGCTTTGAAGCGATATGAATGCTGATTATTTCAGTAAATTAACTAAATTATCTCATCGGAACTTTTACCCTATTGTTTGCATAAATGCATATATAATCAACTATTATTTTTAATTTTTTCAAAATTCGATAGCTACGAAATCTAGTTCAAGTAATATAACAGCGAGGCTCCGACGAGAATCGAACTCATGATCTCCTGTTTACGAGACAGGCGCTTTAACCACTAAGCCACGGAGCCCTTGCTTTGAAGCGATATGAATGCAGAATATTTCAGTAAATTAACTAAATTATCTCATCGGAACTCTTACCCTATTGTTTGCATAAATCATCTATTATTTTTAATTTTTTCAAAATTTGATAGCTACGAAATCTAGTTCAAGTAGCATAACAGCGAGGCTCCGACGAGAATCGAACTCATGATCTCCTGTTTACAAGACAGGCGCTTTAACCACTGAGCCACGGAGCCCTTGCTTTGAAGCGACATGAATGCTAAATATTGCAGTAATTTAACTAAATTAACTCGTCGGAATTTTTACCCTATTGTTTTTACCTCTCCGAGTGACGTATGTCACGGAGAGGTTCTAATTTCGACGTGTGTGTGTGTCTGTCTGTGTGTTTGTCTGTTGTTACACCCACGTGACCGCGTTCGCAGTTTCCAAATTGGAGCAAACGTGTTCGCCATTTCCGAACTGCTTTCACAGTCACGGAAATGGCTCCTTTACTTGAGTTCTCACACCACCATCTTCTCGTCTTTGTCCATCCCACACGGACACCAGTCTGTACTTACTGGCTTCTAATCACCACCATCTTTTGGTCTTCGTCCATCCCACATGGACACCAGTCTGTATTCATTGGCTTCTAATCACCACCATCTTCGGGTCTTCGTCCATTCCACTTGGACACCAGTCTGTACATACTGGCTTCTAATCTCCACTATCTTTTGGTCTTCGTCCATCCCACATGGACACCAGTCTGTACATACTGGCTTCTAATCACCACCATCTTCTGGTCTTCGTCCATCCCACTTGGACACCAGTCTGTACATACTGGCTTCTAAACACCACCATCTACTGGTCTTCCGTCTATTCCA
Organism: Phalangium opilio; assembly: GCF_054372755.1. Lineage (NCBI taxonomy): Eukaryota > Metazoa > Arthropoda > Arachnida > Opiliones > Phalangiidae > Phalangium > Phalangium opilio. The sequence goes on along the minus strand of NW_028324180.1, from coordinate 6,920,788 downwards.
CATAGACACCAATCTGTCTTATTGGCTTCTAACTCCATAGTCATCGTTTGGTTTAAGACATTCGCGGCGATCAGCTAGGGTTACGAGAAACGTCTAGCCTCCCTAGGGTGGGTTGTCCACCAAAGGTTTTCGCAATTGCGGTTGTTCTTGCTTTTAGCTGTAGTTCGACAACCTTATATACTACCTATTTGAGTAAGGTAATGCAACCGGCGTATGCTTCATTTCAAACGCCAAAATTAGTCAAGTCTCTCAAGAATGTCTAATTGTTCTTTATCAACGCGATGTAACGCTCTATAAGGCGAACAACTAACGAAGAAAATATTTAATATTAATTATATTTATTTTAATATTTAAGATAATCTAGTTTCTCAACTCAAAATTAAAACGGAAAGAGTTAAAAAGCAGCCTATGTTTTAGTCTGTGTGTGTCCGTCCGTTAGTGCACCGCGTTAGCAGTTCGCTTTGTTTTGTGGAAAGAAATCCTACAAAACCTTAATATTTGGTTTTCTCATAATATATTATTAATATATGGAAATATTTTTCGTAATTTCGATGCCTTTAGTGGTTTTGTAGCTATAAAGCTCTGTTTCATTCTGATATCCCAAGAATATTTTTTATTATTATTATTTGAAATCGATGTTTATATATTACTTAAGCTATACTACATCTGTTTATAGCATAATTCTTTCTAAAGTGATTTCAAGAAGAACGCAACTATATTGGGCAAATGAACTTTTATTTGTCATTAGGCCTAGTGAACCAAAAAGTAAACGCTTGGGTTTGGTTTTCGTTTCTGTAATACAGAGACATTAACGGTTCAGAGTGAGCCGAAAGTTAAATACACTTTTAAATAATTAGGCTTAGACTTTATAATCATGGTGGAAATCTGGGCCGCGTTCAGCAGAGCTCAGCGCTGTCAGGCGCTGTTAGCAGTGTCATCCAGAACGGGATTTTGTTATTGAATTTTGACGTCACGGTGCTCAGTGAGCCAGCGCGGTCTTCAAGGAAAATAGTCGGGTTTTTGGATAACGTGACGTAAAACGCGTAGTTCTCAGCTTGGCGAAAAAGCATGGAGGAATTAATACAAATAGCTCTTGCTGATTCTGATGGGACTATAGCTATTTAATTGGCGTGAAACAAGTTGATCACGCGAGAGCGGCGAGAAGTTTAAGAGACATGTTAGTTTCTATGTTTAATTATAAAAGTTGTTCTTATCTATCTCCATAAATATGTTATCATACAATTTTTGTTAAGCCTTTGTACCTTGCACGCTTTATTGCGCTAGCTTCATTTTTAAAAGACCGATGACCGGAGAAAAGCTATGACGACAGATCTCACCAGAAAACGTTTTCCAAAATCCGCTGTCTTTTTTGGTGAGCTCTGCTGAACGCAGCCCAGATCAGTGAAAGGTCTGATCGTAATCGGATTATAGCTTCGTGTGTTCATGCTTTTTATGGTGCGCATTTACCTTCAGTGTGTGTAGCCACAAATTAGCTTTGGTGTTATGTAACTTTAATCGTCATGTTGACAAACTAAGAAAATTGTTGAGGTGAAAGGAGAGGATAGTGTTTACATGGCAACCCTGTTGTGAATATGGCTTTGAACATAGAGGGTATACAGTTGAGGAGTAGCAAATTGGGCCTTTACAAATACGTAAAGGTAATATCCCTCCAAAGTTTTATCTCTTCATTTCCCGTTTTTCCCCCATCGGATGATTTTAATGTGTACAAGTATATCCTTATTGGATGTAAAATGTCGTCTGATTTACAGTATATTTGCTATGCTTTGTATACTGCTTTAATATTTCATAAATTTTAACTTCAGTATTTGTTCATAAAAAAAAAGAAACATTTCCATAACTGGGTAAATAAGTTTGTAGGTAGTCCTTCTCTTGACTCGGAGAGGTAATATTTTGGTTTTCCCAACTTGTAATTTTTCAAAATTTAATAGCTACGAAAAATAGTACAAGAACATAACACCGAGGCTTCGACGAGAATCGAACTCATGATCTCCTGTTTACGAGACAGGCGCTTTAACCACTAAGCCACGGAGCCCTAGCTTTGAAGCGACATGAATGGTAAATATTCCAGTAATCTAACTAAATTAACTCATCGGAATTTTTACCCTATTGTTTTAATTTTTCAAAATTTAATAGCTACGAAAAATAGTACAAGAACATAACAACAAGCCTCCGACGAGAATCGAACTCATGATCTCCTGTTTACGAGACAGGCGCTTTAACCACTAAGCCACGGAGCCCTTGCTTTGAAGCGATATGAATGCAGAATATTTCAGTAAATTAACTAAATTATCTCATCGGTACTTTTACCCTATTGTTTTAATTTTTCAAATTTTATTAGCTACGAAATCTAGATCAAGTAATATAACAGTGAGGCTCCGACGAGAATCGAACTCATGTTCTCCTGTTTACAAGACAGGCGCTTTAACCACTAAGCCAAGGAGCCCTTGCTTTGAGGCGATATGAATGCTGATTATTTCAGTAAATTAACTAAATTATCTCATCGGAACTTTTACACCATTGTCTGCATAAATACATATCTAAATCAACTATTATTTTTAATTTTTTCAAAATTTGATAGCTACGAAATCTAGTTCAAGTAATATAACAGCGAGGCTCCGACGAGAATCGAACTCATTATCTCCTGTTTACGAGACAGGCGCTTTAACCACTAAGCCACGGAGCCCTTGCTTTGAAGCGATATGAATGCTGATTATTTCAGTAAATTAACTAAATTATCTCATCGGAACTTTTACCCTATTGTTTGCATAAATGCATATATAATCAACTATTATTTTTAATTTTTTCAAAATTCGATAGCTACGAAATCTAGTTCAAGTAATATAAGAGCGAGGCTCCGACGAGAATCGAACTCATGATCTCCTGTTTACGAGACAGGCGCTTTAACCACTAAGCCACGGAGCCCTTGCTTTGAAGCGATATGAATGCAGAATATTTCAGTAAATTAACTAAATTATCTCATCGGAACTCTTACCCTATTGTTTGCATAAATCATCTATTATTTTTAATTTTTTCAAAATTTGATAGCTACGAAATCTAGTTCAAGTAGCATAACAGCGAGGCTCCGACGAGAATCGAACTCATGATCTCCTGTTTACAAGACAGGCGCTTTAACCACTGAGCCACGGAGCCCTTGCTTTGAAGCGACATGAATGCTAAATATTGCAGTAATTTAACTAAATTAACTCGTCGGAATTTTTACCCTATTGTTTTAATTTTTCAAAATTTAATAGCTACGAAAAATAGTACAAGAACATAACACCGAGGCTTCGACGAGAATCGAACTCATGATCTCCTGTTTACGAGACAGGCGCTTTAACCACTAAGCCACGGAGCCCTAGCTTTGAAGCGACATGAATGGTAAATATTCCAGTAATCTAACTAAATTAACTCATCGGAATTTTTACCCTATTGTTTTAATTTTTCAAAATTTAATAGCTACGAAAAATAGTACAAGAATATAACAACAAGCCTCCGACGAGAATCGAACTCATGATCTCCTGTTTACGAGACAGGCGCTTTAACCACTAAGCCACGGAGCCCTTGCTTTGAAGCGACATGAATGCTAAATATTCCAGTAATCTAACTAAATTAACTCATCGCAATTTTTACCCTGTTGTTTTAATTTTTCAAAATTTAATAGCTACGAAAAATAGTACAAGAACATAACAACAAGCCTCCGACGAGAATCGAACTCATGATCTAATGTTTCCTAGACAGGCTTTTTAACCACTAAGCCACGGAGCCCTTGCTTTGAAGAGACATGAATGCTGAATATTTCAGTAATTTAACTAAATTAACTCATCGGAATTTTTACCCTATTGTTTTAGTTTTTCAAAATTTAATAGCTACGAAAAATAGTACAAGAACATAACACCGAGGCTTCGACGAGAATCGAACTCATGCTCTCCTGTTTACGAGACAGGCGCTTTAACCACTAAGCCACGGAACCCTTGCTTTGAAGCGACATGAATGCTAAATATTCCAGAAATCTAACTAAATTAACTCATCGGAATTTTTACCCTATTGTTTTAATTTTTCAAAATTAAATAGCTACGAAAAATAGTACAAGAACATAACAACGAGCCTCCGACGAGAATCGAACTCATGATCTCCTGTTTACGAGACAGGCGCTTTAACCACTAAGCCAAGGAGCCCTTGCTTTGAAGCGATATGAATGCAGAATATTTCAGTAAATTAACTAAATTATATCATCGGTACTTTTACCCTATTGTTTTAATTTTTCAAATTTTATTAGCTACGAAATCTAGATCAAGTAATATAACAGTGAGGCTCCGACGAGAATCGAACTCATGTTCTCCTGTTTACAAGACAGGCGCTTTAACCACTAAGCCACGGAGCCCTTGCTTTGAGGCGATATGAATGCTGATTATTTCAGTAAATTAACTAAATTATCTCATCGGAACTTTTACACCATTGTCTGCATAAATACATATCTAAATCAACTATTATTTTTAATTTTTTCAAAATTTGATAGCTACGAAATCTAGTTCAAGTAATATAACAGCGAGGCTCCGACGAGAATCGAACTCATTATCTCCTGTTTACGAGACAGGCGCTTTAACCACTAAGCCACGGAGCCCTTGCTATGAAGCGATATGAATGCTGATTATTTCAGTAAATTAACTAAATTATCTCATCGGAACTTTTACCCTATTGTTTGCATAAATGCATATATAATCAACTATTATTTTTAATTTTTTCAAAATTCGATAGCTACGAAATCTAGTTCAAGTAATATAACAGCGAGGCTCCGACGAGAATCGAACTCATGATCTCCTGTTTACGAGACAGGCGCTTTAACCACTAAGCCACGGAGCCCTTGCTTTGAAGCGATATGAATGCAGAATATTTCAGTAAATTAACTAAATTATCTCATCGGAACTCTTACCCTATTGTTTGCATAAATCATCTATTATTTTTAATTTTTTCAAAATTTGATAGCTACGAAATCTAGTTCAAGTAGCATAACAGCGAGGCTCCGACGAGAATCGAACTCATGATCTCCTGTTTACAAGACAGGCGCTTTAACCACTGAGCCACGGAGCCCTTGCTTTGAAGCGACATGAATGCTAAATATTGCAGTAATTTAACTAAATTAACTCGTCGGAATTTTTACCCTATTGTTTTAATTTTTCAAAATTTAATAGCTACGAAAAATAGTACAAGAACATAACACCGAGGCTTCGACGAGAATCGAACTCATGATCTCCTGTTTACGAGACAGGCGCTTTAACCACTAAGCCACGGAGCCCTAGCTTTGAAGCGACATGAATGGTAAATATTCCAGTAATCTAACTAAATTAACTCATCGGAATTTTTACCCTATTGTTTTAATTTTTCAAAATTTAATAGCTACGAAAAATAGTACAAGAACATAACACCGAGGCTTCGACGAGAATCGAACTCATGATCTCCTGTTTACGAGACAGGCGCTTTAACCACTAAGCCACGGAACCCTTGCTTTGAAGCGACATGAATGCTAAATATTCCAGAAGTCTAACTAAATTAACTCATCGGAATTTTTACCCTATTGTTTTAATTTTTCAAAATTAAATAGCTACGAAAAATAGTACAAGAACATAACAACGAGCCTCCGACAAGAATCGAACTCATGATCTCCTGTTTACGAGACAGGCGCTTTAACCACTAAGCCAAGGAGCCCTTGCTTTGAAGCGATATGAATGCAGAATATTTCAGTAAATTAACTAAATTATCTCATCGGTACTTTTACCCTATTGTTTTAATTTTTCAAATTTTATTAGCTACGAAATCTAGATCAAGTAATATAACAGTGAGGCTCCGACGAGAATCGAACTCATGTTCTCCTGTTTACAAGACAGGCGCTTTAACCACTAAGCCACGGAGCCCTTGCTTTGAGGCGATATGAATGCTGATTATTTCAGTAAATTAACTAAATTATCTCATCGGAACTTTTACACCATTGTCTGCATAAATACATATCTAAATCAACTATTATTTTTAATTTTTTCAAAATTTGATAGCTACGAAATCTAGTTCAAGTAATATAACAGCGAGGCTCCGACGAGAATCGAACTCATGATCTCCTGTTTACGAGACAGGCGCTTTAACCACTAAGCCACGGAGCCCTTGCTTTGAAGCGATATGAATGCAGAATATTTCAGTAAATTAACTAAATTATCTCATCGGAACTCTTACCCTATTGTTTGCATAAATCATCTATTATTTTTAATTTTTTCAAAATTTGATAGCTACGAAATCTAGTTCAAGTAGCATAACAGCGAGGCTCCGACGAGAATCGAACTCATGATCTCCTGTTTACAAGACAGGCGCTTTAACCACTGAGCCACGGAGCCCTTGCTTTGAAGCGACATGAATGCTAAATATTGCAGTAATTTAACTAAATTAACTCGTCGGAATTCTTACCCTATTGTTTTAATTTTTCAAAATTTAATAGCTACGAAAAATAGTACAAGAACATAACACCGAGGCTTCGACGAGAATCGAACTCATGATCTCCTGTTTACGAGACAGGCGCTTTAACCACTAAGCCACGGAGCCCTAGCTTTGAAGCGACATGAATGGTAAATATTCCAGTAATCTAACTAAATTAACTCATCGGAATTTTTACCCTGTTGTTTTAATTTTTCAAAATTTAATAGCTACGAAAAATAGTACAAGAACATAACAACAAGCCTCCGACCAGAATCGAACTCATGATCTCCTGTTTCCTAGACAGGCTTTTTAACCACTAAGCCACGGAGCCCTTGCTTTGAAGAGACATGAATGCTGAATATTTCAGTAATTTAACTAAATTAACTCATCGGAATTTTTACCCTATTGTTTTAATTTTTCAAAATTTAATAGCTACGAAAAATAGTACAAGAACATAACACCGAGGCTTCGACGAGAATCGAACTCATGCTCTCCTGTTTACGAGACAGGCGCTTTAACCACTAAGCCACGGAACCCTTGCTTTGAAGAGACATGAATGCTAAATATTCCAGTAATCTAACTAAATTAACTCATCGGAATTTTTACCCTATTGTTTTATTTTTTCAAAATTAAATAGCTACGAAAAATAGTACAAGAACATAACAACGAGCCTCCGACGAGAATCGAACTCATGATCTCCTGTTTACGAGACAGGCGCTTTAACCACTAAGCCAAGGAGCCCTTGCTTTGAAGCGATATGAATGCAGAATATTTCAGTAAATTAACTAAATTATCTCATCGGTACTTTTACCCTATTGTTTTAATTTTTCAAATTTTATTAGCTACGAAATCTAGATCAAGTAATATAACAGTGAGGCTCCGACGAGAATCGAACTTATGTTCTCCTGTTTACAAGACAGGCGCTTTAACCACTAAGCCACGGAGCCCTTGCTTTGAGGCGATATGAATGCTGATATTTCAGTAAATTAACTAAATTATCTCATCGGAACTTTTACACCATTGTCTGCATAAATACATATCTAAATCAACTATTATTTTTAATTTTTTCAAAATTTGATAGCTACGAAATCTAGTTCAAGTAATATAACAGCGAGGCTCCGACGAGAATCGAACTCATGATCTCCTGTTTACGAGACAGGCGCTTTAACCACTAAGCCACGGAGCCCTTGCTTTGAAGCGATATGAATGCAGAATATTTCAGTAAATTAACTAAATTATCTCATCGGAACTCTTACCCTATTGTGTTATGTTCTTGTACTATTTTTCGTAGCTAATAAATGTTGAAAAATTAAAACAATAGTGTAAAAGTTCCCATGAGATAATTTAGTTAATTTACTGAAATATTCAGCATTCATATCGCTTCAAAGCAAGGGCTTCGTGGCTTAGTGGTTAAAGCGACAGCCTAGTAAACAGTAGAGCATGTGTTCGATTCTCGTCGGAGCCTCGCTGTTATGTTACTTGAACTAGATTTCGTAGCTATCCAATTTTGAAAAAATTAAAAATAATAGTTGATTTATGCAAACAATAGGGTAAGAGTTCCGATGAGATAATTTAGTTAATTTACTGAAATATTCTGCATTCATATCGCTTCAAAGCAAGGGCTCCGTGGCGTAGTGGTTAAAGCGCCTGTCTCGTAAACAGGAGATCATGAGTTCGATTCTCGTCGAAGCCTCGGTGTTATGTTCTAGTACTATTTTTCGTAGCTATTAAATCTCGAAAAATTAAAACAATAGGGTAAAAATTCCGATGAGTTAATTTAGTTAAATTACTGGAATATTCAGCATTCATGTCTCTTCAAAGCAAGGGCTCCGTGGCTTAGTGGTTAAAGCGCCTGTCTCGTAAACAGGAGATCATGAGTTCTATTCTCGTCGGAGCCTCGCTGTTATATTACTTGAACTAGATTTCGTAGCTATCCAATTTTGAAAAAATTAAAAATAATAGTTGATTTATGCAAACAATAGGGTAAGAGTTCCGATGAGTTAATTTAGTTAATTTACTGAAATATTCTGCATTCATATCGCTTCAAAGCAAGGGCTCCGTGGCGTAGTGGTTAAAGCGCCTGTCTAGTAAACAAGAGATCATGAGTTCGATTCTCGTCGGAGGCTTGTTGTTATGTTCTTGTACTATTTTTCGTAGCTATTAAATTTTGAAAAATTAAAACAATAGGGTAAAAATTCCGACGAGTTAATTTAGTTAGATTACTGGAATATTTAGCATTCATGTCGCTTCAAAGCAAGGGCTCCGTGGCTCAGTGGTTAAAGCGCCTGTCTTGTAAACAGGAGATCATGAGTTCGATTCTCGTCGGAGCCTCGCTGTTATGTTGCTTGAACTAGATTTCGTAGCTATTAAAATTTGAAAAATTAAAAATAATAGTTGATTTAGATATGCATATATGCAGACAATGGTGTAAAAGTTCCGATGAGATAATTTAGTTAATTTACTGAAATAATCAGCATTCATATTGCCTCAAAGCAAGGGCTCCGTGGCTTAGTGGTTAAAGCGCCTGTCTTGTAAACAGGAGAACATGAGTTCGATTCTCGTCGGAGCCTCGCTGTTATATTACTTGATCTAGATTTCGTAGCTAATAAAATTTGAAAAATTAAAACAATAGGGTAAAAATTCCGATGAGTTAATTTAGTGAAATTACTGGAATATTCAGCATTCATGTCGCTTCAAAGCAACGGCTCCGTGGCTTAGTGGTTAAAGCGCCTGTTTCGTAAACTGGAGATCATGAGTTCGATTCTCGTTGGAGCCTAGCTGTTATGCTACTTGAACTAGATTTCGTAGCTATCAAATTTTGAAAAAATTAAAAATAATAGTTGATTTATGCAAACAATAGGGTAAGAGTTCCGATGAGTTAATTTAGTTAATTTACTGAAATATTCTGCATTCATATCGCTTCAAAGCAAGGGCTCCGTGGCGTAGTGGTTAAAGCGCCTGTCTAGTAAACAAGAGATCATGAGTTCGATTCTCGTCGGAGGCTTGTTGTTATGTTCTTGTACTATTTTTCGTAGCTATTAAATTTTGAAAAATTAAAAAAATAGGGTAAAAATTCCGACGAGTTAATTTAGTTAGATTACTGGAATATTTAGCATTCATGTCGCTTCAAAGCAAGGGCTCCGTGGCTCAGTGGTTAAAGCGCCTGTCTTGTAAACAGGAGATCATGAGTTCGATTCTCGTCGGAGCCTCGCTGATATGTTGCTTGAACTAGATTTCGTAGCTATTAAAATTTGAAAAATTAAAAATAATAGTTGATTTAGATATGCATATATGCAGACAATGGTGTAAAAGTTCCGATGAGATAATTTAGTTAATTTACTGAAATAATCAGCATTCATATTGCCTCAAAGCAAGGGCTCCGTGGCTTAGTGGTTAAAGCGCCTGTCTTGTAAACAGGAGAACATGAGTTCGATTCTCGTCGGAGCCTCGCTGTTATATTACTTGATCTAGATTTCGTAGCTAATAAAATTTGAAAAATTAAAACAATAGGGTAAAAATTCCGATGAGTTAATTTAGTGAAATTACTGGAATATTCAGCATTCATGTCGCTTCAAAGCAACGGCTCCGTGGCTTAGTGGTTAAAGCGCCTGTTTCGTAAACTGGAGATCATGAGTTCGATTCTCGTTGGAGCCTAGCTGTTATGCTACTTGAACTAGATTTCGTAGCTATCAAATTTTGAAAAAATTAAAAATAATAGTTGATTTAGATATGTATTTATGCAAACAATAGGGTAAAAGTACCGATGAGATAATTTAGTTAATTTACTGAAATATTCTGCATTCATATCGCTTCAAAGCAAGTTCTCCGTGGCGTAGTGGTTAAAGCGCCTGTCTAGTAAACAGGAGATCATGAGTTCGATTCTCGTCGGAGGCTTGTTGTTATGTTCTTGTACTATTTTTCGTAGCTATTAAATTTTGAAAAATTAAAACAATAGGGTAAAAATTCCGATGAGTTAATTTAGTTAGATTACTGGAATATTTAGCATTCATGTCGCTTCAAAGCAAGGGCTCCGTGGCTCAGTGGTTAAAGCGCCTGTCTCGTAAACAGGAGATCATGAGTTCGAAACTCGTCGGAGGCTTGTTGTTATGTTCTTGTACTATTTTTTGTAGCTATTAAATTTTGAAAAATTAAAACAATAGGGTAAAAATTCCGATGAGTTAATTTAGTTAAATTACTGGAATATTCAGCATTCATGTCTCTTCAAAGCAAGGGCTCCGTGGCTTAGTGGTTAAAAAGCCTGTCTCGTAAACAGGAGATCATGAGTTCGATTCTCGTCGGAGCCTTGATGTTATGTTCTTGTACTATTTTTCGTAGCTATTAAATTTTGAAAAATTAAAACAATAGGGTAAAAATTCCGACGAGTTAATTTAGTTAAATTACTGCAATATTTAGCATTCATATCGCTTCAAAGCAAGGGGTCCGTGGGTCAGTGGTTAAAGCGCCTGTCTTGTAAACAGGAGATCATGAGTTCGATTCTCGTCGGAGCCTCGCTGTTATGCTACTTGAACTAGATTTCGTAGCTATCAAATTTTGAAAAAATTAAAAATAATACTTGATTTATGCAAACAATAGGGTAAGAGTTCCGATGAGATAATTTAGTTAATTTACTGAAATATTCTGCATTCATATCGCTTCAAAGCAAGGGCTCCGTGGCTTAGTGGTTAAAGCGCCTGTCTCGTAAACAGGAGATCATGAGTTCGATTCTCGTCGAAGCCTCGCTGTTACGTTACTTGAACTAGATTTCGTAGCTATTAAAATTTGAAAAATTAAAAATAATAGTTGATTTAGATATGCATATATGCAGACAATGGTGTAAAAGTTCCGATGAGATAATTAAGTTAATTTACTGAAATAATCAGCATTCATATCGCCTCAAAGCAAGGGCTCCGTGGCTTAGTGGTTAAAGCGCCTGTCTTGTAAACAAGAGATCATGAGTTCGATTCTCGTCGGAGGCTTGTTGTTATGTTCTTGTACTATTTTTCGTAGCTATTAAATTTTGAAAAATTAAAACAATAGGGTAAAAATTCCGACGAGTTAATTTAGTTAGATTACTGGAATATTTAGCATTCATGTCGCTTCAAAGCAAGGGCTCCGTGGCTCAGTGGTTAAAGCGCCTGTCTTGTAAACAGGAGATCATGAGTTCGATTCTCGTCGGAGCCTCGCTGATATGTTGCTTGAACTAGATTTCGTAGCTATTAAAATTTGAAAAATTAAAAATAATAGTTGATTTAGATATGCATATATGCAGACAATGGTGTAAAAGTTCCGATGAGATAATTTAGTTAATTTACTGAAATAATCAGCATTCATATTGCCTCAAAGCAAGGGCTCCGTGGCTTAGTGGTTAAAGCGCCTGTCTTGTAAACAGGAGAACATGAGTTCGATTCTCGTCGGAGCCTCGCTGTTATATTACTTGATCTAGATTTCGTAGCTAATACAAGTTGGGAAAACCAAAATATTACCTCTCCGTGTCAAGAGGTCTACTACTACAAACTTATTTACCTAGATATGGAATTATTTCTTTTTTTTTTTGAAGTAAAAATTTACGAAATATTGAAGCAGTATTCCAAACATAGCGAATGTACAGTAAAGCAGACGACATTTTACATCCAGTAAGGATAAATCTTGGACACATGGAAATCAGTCAATGGGGAAAAGAACAGGAAATGAAGTCTGCGCTTCAGCTGTTTAGCCTATATTCTGATAGCTACATTCACAACTGGTTTGCAGTGTAAACACTATCGTCTCGTCTCACCTCAACAATATTCTTAGTTTGCCAACATGAATGTTAACGTTAAATAACACCAAAGCTAAATTGTAGCTAGACGCACTAATAGTCAATGCGCACCATAAAGAGAATAATAAGTCTGTAGCTACTACCCGTTCACCATTAGCCCTTTTACTAATTAAATTGCCACCATGATCTTTTCTTCCATTATAAAATCTTTACATGATTATTTAAGAGTGTATTTAACTTTCGGCTCACTCTGAACCGTTGATGTCTCTTCATTACAGACACGAAAATCAAAGCCACAAGTTTACTTCACCTCAGGCCTCAATTATTCACTCTTTATTTCATTAAGCCTATTGCGGATAATACTTGTTATACCCGCCGGAGTCTAGGTCTTAGTTTTCTTCATGAAATCACTAAACCAAGGATTATTCTATATACAGATGTAGTATAGCTTAAGCAATATGTAAACAGCCATTTCAAATAACAATATTAAAAAAAATCTTTGGAATATCAAAATGAAACAGAGCTTTAAAGCTACAAAAGTACTTAATGCATCATAATTACGAAAAATACTTCCACATATTCACTTTATATTATGGAAAAAGGGAATATTAAGGTTCTGTATGATTTCTTAACACATCAACACAAGGCTAACTGCTAACGCGACGCACTAGTGTAACAATGGACGGACACACACAGACACAAGGAGTATAAACCCATTAGTGGAAGCAGTATTTTTTTTCCGAAACAATCTCGCTTATGTTTATCCTCTCTAAACTTCGCTAAAAACGTATTACTACTACGTAAAATATTAACAGACAGGCATTAAAGAAGGAGCGCAATATTATCCATATTTTCATTTCATATACAGAGAAAAGAAATTATTATGTTTCTGAGAGGAGCTTCCCATTTTGGTTGTTGTTTTGAAAAATACATCGCAATGCACGGGCCTTGATAGATATAGGAGGCAATGAATGAAATATATCGCATTCACGGGCCTTGGCAGATATAGGAGGCGATGATAATCTCTCTCTTTGCACGAGAGGTTTATCTTTAATATTTAAATAAATATAATTATTTTTAATTATTTTAATCTTCAATAATTAACATTAATAATAGTTAAATCGTTTAAAATAAAGTTATACCTATTATCATCTCACACTTTGCTAATATTGACGTTTAAAGTGAAGGGTACCCCTCTTGCCCACTTTCTTCCAATTTTGGGGTATATATACGATTCGTTTCCATTATAATAGTATGGAAAAAGCGCAATTGCGAAAACCTTTGGTGGCGATCCCACCTTAGGGAGGCTAGACGTTTCTCGTAACCCTAGCTGATCGCCGCGTATATCCTAAAACCAAACGATGATAATGGAGTAGAAGCCAATGAGACAGATTGGTGTCTATGTGGAATAGACGGAAGACCAGTAGATGGTGGTGTTAGAAGCCAGTGTAAGTGCAGACTGGTGTCAATGTGGGATTGACAAAAAACAGAAGATGGTGGTGATTAGAAGCCAGTATGTACAGACTGGTGTCCAAGTGGAATGGACGAAGACCAGAAGATGGTGGTGATTAGAAGCCATTATGTACAGACTGGTGTCCAAGTGGAATGGACGAAGACCAGAAGATGGTGGTGATTAGAAGCCATTATGTACAGACTGGTGTCCATGGGGATGGATGAAGAACCAAATATGGTGGTGATTAGAAGCCAGTAAGAACAGACTGGTGTCTGTGTGGGATGGACAAAGACCAGAAGATGGTGGTGTGAGAACTCAAGTAGAGGAGCCATTTCCGTGACTGCGAAAGCAGTTCGGAAATGGCGAACACGTTTGCTCCGATACGCAAACTGCGAACGCGGTCACGTGGGTGTAACAACGGACAGACAGACAGACACACAGACAGACAGACAGACACACACACACACACACACACACAGACACGGCCGTTACAGAACCTCTCCTGGACTACGTCACACGGAGAGGTAAAAATTTGAAAAATTAAAACAATAGGGTAAAAATTCCGATGAGTTAATTTAGTGAAATTACTGGAATATTCAGCATTCATGTCGCTTCAAAGCAACGGCTCCGTGGCTTAGTGGTTAAAGCGCCTGTTTCGTAAACTGGAGATCATGAGTTCGATTCTCGTTGGAGCCTAGCTGTTATGCTACTTGAACTAGATTTCGTAGCTATCAAATTTTGAAAAAATTAAAAATAATAGTTGATTTAGATATGTATTTATGCAAACAATAGGGTAAAAGTACCGATGAGATAATTTAGTTAATTTACTGAAATATTCTGCATTCATATCGCTTCAAAGCAAGGGCTCCGTGGCGTAGTGGTTAAAGCGCCTGTCTAGTAAACAGGAGATCATGAGTTCGATTCTCGTCGGAGGCTTGTTGTTATGTTCTTGTACTATTTTTCGTAGCTATTAAACTTTGAAAAATTAAAACAATAGGGTAAAAATTCCGATGAGTTAATTTAGTTAGATTACTGGAATATTTAGCATTCATGTCGCTTCAAAGCAAGGGCTCCGTGGCTCAGTGGTTAAAGCGCCTGTCTCGTAAACAGGAGATCATGAGTTCGATTCTCGTCGGAGGCTTGTTGTTATGTTCTTGTACTATTTTTCGTAGCTATTAAATTTTGAAAAATTAAAACAATAGGGTAAAAATTCCGATGAGTTAATTTAGTTAGATTACTGGAATATTTAGCATTCATGTCGCTTCAAAGCAAGGGCTCCGTGGGTCAGTGGTTAAAGCGCCTGTCTTGTAAACAGGAGATCATGAGTTCGATTCTCGTCGGAGCCTCGCTGTTATGCTACTTGAACTAGATTTCGTAGCTATCAAATTTTGAAAAAATTAAAAATAATACTTGATTTATGCAAACAATAGGGTAAGAGTTCCGATGAGATAATTTAGTTAATTTACTGAAATATTCTGCATTCATATCGCTTCAAAGCAAGGGCTCCGTGGCTTAGTGGTTAAAGCGCCTGTCTCGTAAACAGGAGATCATGAGTTCGATTCTCGTCGAAGCCTCGCTGTTACGTTACTTGAACTAGATTTCGTAGCTTTTAAAATTTTAAAAATTAAAAATAATAGTTGATTTAGATATGCATATATGCAGACAATGGTGTAAAAGTTCCGATGAGATAATTAAGTTAATTTACTGAAATAATCAGCATTCATATCGCCTCAAAGCAAGGGCTCCGTGGCTTAGTGGTTAAAGCGCCTGTCTTGTAAACAAGAGATCATGAGTTCGATTCTCGTCGGAGGCTTGTTGTTATGTTCTTGTACTATTTTTCGTAGCTATTAAATTTTGAAAAATTAAAACAATAGGGTAAAAATTCCGACGAGTTAATTTAGTTAGATTACTGGAATATTTAGCATTCATGTCGCTTCAAAGCAAGGGCTCCGTGGCTCAGTGGTTAAAGCGCCTGTCTTGTAAACAGGAGATCATGAGTTCGATTCTCGTCGGAGCCTCGCTGATATGTTGCTTGAACTAGATTTCGTAGCTATTAAAATTTGAAAAATTAAAAATAATAGTTGATTTAGATATGCATATATGCAGACAATGGTGTAAAAGTTCCGATGAGATAATTTAGTTAATTTACTGAAATAATCAGCATTCATATTGCCTCAAAGCAAGGGCTCCGTGGCTTAGTGGTTAAAGCGCCTGTCTTGTAAACAGGAGAACATGAGTTCGATTCTCGTCGGAGCCTCGCTGTTATATTACTTGATCTAGATTTCGTAGCTAATAAAATTTGATAAATTAAAACAATAGGGTAAAAATTCCGATGAGTTAATTTAGTGAAATTACTGGAATATTCAGCATTCATGTCGCTTCAAAGCAACGGCTCCGTGGCTTAGTGGTTAAAGCGCCTGTTTCGTAAACTGGAGATCATGAGTTCGATTCTCGTTGGAGCCTAGCTGTTATGCTACTTGAACTAGATTTCGTAGCTATCAAATTTTGAAAAAAATTAAAAATAATAGTTGATTTAGATATGTATTTATGCAAACAATAGGGTAAAAGTACCGATGAGATAATTTAGTTAATTTACTGAAATATTCTGCATTCATATCGCTTCAAAGCAAGGGCTCCGTGGCGTAGTGGTTAAAGCGCCTGTCTAGTAAACAGGAGATCATGAGTTCGATTCTCGTCGGAGGCTTGTTGTTATGTTCTTGTACTATTTTTCGTAGCTATTAAATTTTGAAAAATTAAAACAATAGGGTAAAAATTCCGATGAGTTAATTTAGTTAGATTACTGGAATATTTAGCATTCTTGTCGCTTCAAAGCAAGGGCTCCGTGGCTCAGTGGTTAAAGCGCCTGTCTCGTAAACAGGAGATCATGAGTTCGAAACTCGTCGGAGGCTTGTTGTTATGTTCTTGTACTATTTTTTGTAGCTATTAAATTTTGAAAAATTAAAACAATAGGGTAAAAATTCCGATGAGTTAATTTAGTTAAATTACTGGAATATTCAGCATTCATGTCTCTTCAAAGCAAGGGCTCCGTGGCTTAGTGGTTAAAAAGCCTGTCTCGTAAACAGGAGATCATGAGTTCGATTCTCGTCGGAGCCTTGATGTTATGTTCTTGTACTATTTTTCGTAGCTATTAAATTTTGAAAAATTAAAACAATAGGGTAAAAATTCCGACGAGTTAATTTAGTTAAATTACTGCAATATTTAGCATTCATGTCGCTTCAAAGCAAGGGCTCCGTGGGTCAGTGGTTAAAGCGCCTGTCTTGTAAACAGGAGATCATGAGTTCGATTCTCGTCGGAGCCTCGCTGTTATGCTACTTGAACTAGATTTCGTAGCTATCAAATTTTGAAAAAATTAAAAATAATACTTGATTTATGCAAACAATAGGGTAAGAGTTCCGATGAGATAATTTAGTTAATTTACTGAAATATTCTGCATTCATATCGCTTCAAAGCAAGGGCTCCGTGGCTTAGTGGTTAAAGCGCCTGTCTTGTAAACAGGAGAACATGAGTTCGATTCTCGTCGGAGCCTCGCTGTTATATTACTTGATCTAGATTTCGTAGCTAATAAAATTTGAAAAATTAAAACAATAGGGTAAAAATTCCGATGAGTTAATTTAGTGAAATTACTGAAATATTCAGCATTCATGTCGCTTCAAAGCAACGGCTCCGTGGCTTAGTGGTTAAAGCGCCTGTTTCGTAAACTGGAGATCATGAGTTCGATTCTCGTTGGAGCCTAGCTGTTATGCTACTTGAACTAGATTTCGTAGCTATCAAATTTTGAAAAAATTAAAAATAATTGTTGATTTAGATATGTATTTATGCAAACAATAGGGTAAAAGTACCGATGAGATAATTTAGTTAATTTACTGAAATATTCTGCATTCATATCGCTTCAAAGCAAGGGCTCCGTGGCGTAGTGGTTAAAGCGCCTGTCTAGTAAACAGGAGATCATGAGTTCGATTCTCGTCGGAGGCTTGTTGTTATGTTCTTGTACTATTTTTCGTAGCTATTAAATTTTGAAAAATTAAAACAATAGGGTAAAAATTCCGATGAGTTAATTTAGTTAGATTACTGGAATATTTAGCATTCATGTCGCTTCAAAGCAAGGGCTCCGTGGCTCAGTGGTTAAAGCGCCTGTCTCGTAAACAGGAGATCATGAGTTCGAAACTCGTCGGAGGCTTGTTGTTATGTTCTTGTACTATTTTTTGTAGCTATTAAATTTTGAAAAATTAAAACAATAGGGTAAAAATTCCGATGAGTTAATTTAGTTAAATTACTGGAATATTCAGCATTCATGTCTCTTCAAAGCAAGGGCTCCGTGGCTTAGTGGTTAAAAAGCCTGTCTCGTAAACAGGAGATCATGAGTTCGATTCTCGTCGGAGCCTTGATGCTATGTTCTTTTACTATTTTTCGTAGCTATTAAATTTTGAAAAATTAAAACAATAGGGTAAAAATTCCGACGAGTTAATTTAATTAAATTACTGCAATATTTAGCATTCATGTCGCTTCAAAGCAAGGGCTCCGTGGGTCAGTGGTTAAAGCGCCTGTCTTGTAAACAGGAGATCATGAGTTCGATTCTCGTCGGAGCCTCGCTGTTATGCTACTTGAACTAGATTTCGTAGCTATCAAATTTTGAAAAAATTAAAAATAATACTTGATTTATGCAAACAATAGGGTAAGAGTTCCGATGAGATAATTTAGTTAATTTACTGAAATATTCTGCATTCATATCGCTTCAAAGCAAGGGCTCCGTGGCTTAGTGGTTAAAGCGCCTGTCTCGTAAACAGGAGATCATGAGTTCGATTCTCGTCGAAGCCTCGCTGTTACGTTACTTGAACTAGATTTCGTAGCTATTAAAATTTGAAAAATTAAAAATAATAGTTGATTTAGATATGCATATATGCAGACAATGGTGTAAAAGTTCCGATGAGATAATTAAGTTAATTTACTGAAATAATCAGCATTCATATCGCCTCAAAGCAAGGGCTCCGTGGCTTAGTGGTTAAAGCGCCTGTCTTGTAAACAGGAGAACATGAGTTCGATTCTCGTCGGAGCCTCGCTGTTATATTACTTGATCTAGATTTCGTAGCTAATAAAATTTGAAAAATTAAAACAATAGGGTAAAAATTCCGATGAGTTAATTTAGTTAAATTACTGGAATATTCAGCATTCATGTCGCTTCAAAGCAACGGCTACGTGGCTTAGTGGTTAAAGCGCCTGTCTCGTAAACTGGAGATCATGAGTTCGATTCTCGTTGGAGCCTAGCTGTTATGCTACTTGAACTAGATTTCGTAGCTCTCAAATTTTGAAAAAATTAAAAATAATAGTTGATTTAGATATGTATTTATGCAAACAATAGGGTAAAAGTACCGATGAGAAAATTTAGTTAATTTACTGAAATATTCTGCATTCATATCGCTTCAAAGCAAGGGCTCCGTGGCGTAGTGGTTAAAGCGCCTGTCTAGTAAACAGGAGATCATGAGTTCGATTCTCGTCGGAGGCTTGTTGTTATGTTCTTGTACTATTTTTCGTAGCTATTAAATTTTGAAAAATTAAAACAATAGGGTAAAAATTCCGATGAGTTAATTTAGTTAGATTACTGGAATATTTAGCATTCATGTCGCTTCAAGGCAAGGGCTCCGTGGCTTAGTGGTTAAAGCGCCTGTCTCGTAAACAGGAGATCATGAGTTCGATTCTCGTCGAAGCCTCGGTGTTATGTTCTTGAACTATTTTTCGTAGCTATTAAATTTTGAAAAATTAAAACAATAGGGTAAAAATTCCGATGAGTTAATTTAGTTAAATTACTGGAATATTCAGCATTCATGTCTCTTCAAAGCAAGGGCTCCGTGGCTTAGTGGTTAAAAAGCCTGTTGTAAACAGGAGATCATGAGTTCGATTCTCGTCGGAGCCTCGCTGTTATATTACTTGAACTAGATTTCGTAGCAATCAAATTTTGAAAAAATTAAAAATAATAGTTGATTATATATGCATTTATGCAAACAATAGGGTAAAAGTTCCGATGAGATAATTTAGTTAATTTACTGAAATATTCTGCATTCATATCGCTTCAAAGCAAGGGCTCCGTGGCGTAGTGGTTAAAGCGCCTGTCTAGTAAACAGGAGATCATGAGTTCGATTCTCGTCGGAGGCTTGTTGTTATGTTCTTGTACTATTTTTCGTAGCTATTAAATTTTGAAAAATTAAAACAATAGGGTAAAAATTCCGATGAGTTAATTTAGTTAGATTACTGGAATATTTAGCATTCATGTCGCTTCAAAGCAAGGGCTCCGTGGCTCAGTGGTTAAAGCGCGTGTCTCGTAAACAGGAGATCATGAGTTAGATTCTCGTCGAAGCCTCGGTGTTATGTTCTTGTACTATTTTTCGTAGCTATTAAATTTTGAAAAATTAAAACAATAGGGTAAAAATTCCGACGAGTTAATTTAGTTAAATTACTGGAATATTCAGCATTCATGTCTCTTCAAAGCAAGGGCTCCGTGGCTTAGTGGTTAAAAAGCCTGTCTCGTAAACAGGAGATCATGAGTTCGGTTCTCGTCGGAGCCTTGATGTTATGTTCTTGTACTATTTTTCGTAGCTATTAAATTTTGAAAAATTAAAACAATAGGGTAAAAATTCCGACGAGTTAATTTAGTTAAATTACTGCAATATTTAGCATTCATGTCGCTTCAAAGCAAGGGCTCCGTGGCTCAGTGGTTAAAGCGCCTGTCTTGTAAACAGGAGATCATGAGTTCGATTCTCGTCGGAGCCTCGCTGTAATGCTACTTGAACTAGATTTCGTAGCTATCAAATTTTGAAAAAATTAAAAATAATAGTTGATTTATGCAAACAATAGGGTTAGAGTTCCGATGAGATAATTTAGTTAATTTACTGAAATATTCTGCATTCATATCGCTTCAAAGCAAGGGCTCCGTGGCTTAGTGGTTAAAGCGCCTGTCTTGTAAACAGGAGAACATGAGTTCGATTCTCGTCGGAGCCTCGCTGTTATATTACTTGATCTAGATTTCGTAGCTAATAAAATTTGAAAAATTAAAACAATAGGGTAAAAATTCCGATGAGTTAATTTAGTTAAATTACTGGAATATTCAGCATTCATGTCGCTTCAAAGCAACGGCTACGTGGCTTAGTGGTTAAAGCGCCTGTCTCGTAAACTGGAGATCATGAGTTCGATTCTCGTTGGAGCCTAGCTGTTATGCTACTTGAACTAGATTTCGTAGCTCTCAAATTTTGAAAAAATTAAAAATAATAGTTGATTTAGATATGTATTTATGCAAACAATAGGGTAAAAGTACCGATGAGAAAATTTAGTTAATTTACTGAAATATTCTGCATTCATATCGCTTCAAAGCAAGGGCTCCGTGGCGTAGTGGTTAAAGCGCCTGTCTAGTAAACAGGAGATCATGAGTTCGATTCTCGTCGGAGGCTTGTTGTTATGTTCTTGTACTATTTTTCGTAGCTATTAAATTTTGAAAAATTAAAACAATAGGGTAAAAATTCCGATGAGTTAATTTAGTTAGATTACTGGAATATTTAGCATTCATGTCGCTTCAAGGCAAGGGCTCCGTGGCTTAGTGGTTAAAGCGCCTGTCTCGTAAACAGGAGATCATGAGTTCGATTCTCGTCGAAGCCTCGGTGTTATGTTCTTGAACTATTTTTCGTAGCTATTAAATTTTGAAAAATTAAAACAATAGGGTAAAAATTCCGATGAGTTAATTTAGTTAAATTACTGGAATATTCAGCATTCATGTCTCTTCAAAGCAAGGGCTCCGTGGCTTAGTGGTTAAAAAGCCTGTTGTAAACAGGAGATCATGAGTTCGATTCTCGTCGGAGCCTCGCTGTTATATTACTTGAACTAGATTTCGTAGCAATCAAATTTTGAAAAAATTAAAAATAATAGTTGATTATATATGCATTTATGCAAACAATAGGGTAAAAGTTCCGATGAGATAATTTAGTTAATTTACTGAAATATTCTGCATTCATATCGCTTCAAAGCAAGGGCTCCGTGGCGTAGTGGTTAAAGCGCCTGTCTAGTAAACAGGAGATCATGAGTTCGATTCTCGTCGGAGGCTTGTTGTTATGTTCTTGTACTATTTTTCGTAGCTATTAAATTTTGAAAAATTAAAACAATAGGGTAAAAATTCCGATGAGTTAATTTAGTTAGATTACTGGAATATTTAGCATTCATGTCGCTTCAAAGCAAGGGCTCCGTGGCTCAGTGGTTAAAGCGCGTGTCTCGTAAACAGGAGATCATGAGTTAGATTCTCGTCGAAGCCTCGGTGTTATGTTCTTGTACTATTTTTCGTAGCTATTAAATTTTGAAAAATTAAAACAATAGGGTAAAAATTCCGACGAGTTAATTTAGTTAAATTACTGGAATATTCAGCATTCATGTCTCTTCAAAGCAAGGGCTCCGTGGCTTAGTGGTTAAAAAGCCTGTCTCGTAAACAGGAGATCATGAGTTCGGTTCTCGTCGGAGCCTTGATGTTATGTTCTTGTACTATTTTTCGTAGCTATTAAATTTTGAAAAATTAAAACAATAGGGTAAAAATTCCGACGAGTTAATTTAGTTAAATTACTGCAATATTTAGCATTCATGTCGCTTCAAAGCAAGGGCTCCGTGGCTCAGTGGTTAAAGCGCCTGTCTTGTAAACAGGAGATCATGAGTTCGATTCTCGTCGGAGCCTCGCTGTAATGCTACTTGAACTAGATTTCGTAGCTATCAAATTTTGAAAAAATTAAAAATAATAGTTGATTTATGCAAACAATAGGGTTAGAGTTCCGATGAGATAATTTAGTTAATTTACTGAAATATTCTGCATTCATATCGCTTCAAAGCAAGGGCTCCGTGGCTTAGTGGTTAAAGCGCCTGTCTCGTAAACAGGAGATCATGAGTTCGATTCTCGTCGGAGCCTCGCTGTTATATTACTTGAACTAGATTTCGTAGCAATCAAATTTTGAAAAAATTAAAAATAATAGTTGATTATATATGCATTTATGCAAACAATAGGGTAAAAGTTCCGATGAGATAATTTAGTTAATTTACTGAAATATTCTGCATTCATATCGCTTCAAAGCAAGGGCTCCGTGGCGTAGTGGTTAAAGCGCCTGTCTCGTAAACAGGAGATCATGAGTTCGATTCTTGTCGGAGGCTTGTTGTTATGTTCTTGTACTATTTTTCGTAGCTATTAAGTTTTGAAAAACTAAAACAATAGGGTAAAAATTCCGATGAGTTAATTTAGTTAGATTACTGGAATATTTAGCATTCATGTCGCTTCAAAGCAAGGGCTCAGTGGCTTAGTGGTTAAAGCGCCTGTCTCGTAAACAGGAGATCATGAGTTCTAATCTCGTCGAAGCCTCGGTGTTATGTTCTTGTACTATTTTTCGTGGCTATTAAATTTTGAAAAATTAAAACAATAGGGTAAAAATTCCGATGAGTTAATTTAGTTAAATTACTGGAATATTCAGCATTCATGTCTCTTCAAAGCAAGGGCTCCGTGGCTTAGTGGTTAAAAAGCCTGTCTCGTAAACAGGAGATCATGAGTTCGATTCTCGTCGGAGCCTTGATGTTATGTTCTTGTACTATTTTTCGTAGCTATTAAATTTTGAAAAATTAGAACAATAGGGTAAAAATTCCGACGAGTTAATTTAGTTAAATTACTGCAATATTTAGCATTCATGTCGCTTCAAAGCAATGGCTCCGTGGCTCAGTGGTTAAAGCGCCTGTCTTGTAAACAGGAGATCATGAGTTCGATTCTCGTCGGAGTCTCGCTGTAATGCTACTTGAACTAGATTTCGTAGCTATCAAATTTTGAAAAAATTAAAAATAATAGTTGATTTATGCAAACAATAGGGTTAGAGTTCCGATGAGATAATTTAGTTAATTTACTGAAATATTCTGCATTCATATCGCTTCAAAGCAAGGGCTCCGTGGCTTAGTGGTTAAAGCGCCTGTCTCGTAAACAGGAGATCATGAGTTCGATTCTCGTCGGAGCCTCGCTGTTATATTACTTGAACTAGATTTCGTAGCAATCAAATTTTGAAAAAATTAAAAATAATAGTTGATTATATATGCATTTATGCAAACAATAGGGTAAAAGTTCCGATGAGATAATTTAGTTAATTTACTGAAATATTCTGCATTCATATCGCTTCAAAGCAAGGGCTCCGTGGCGTAGTGGTTAAAGCGCCTGTCTCGTAAACAGGAGATCATGAGTTCGATTCTTGTCGGAGGCTTGTTGTTATGTTCTTGTACTATTTTTCGTAGCTATTAAGTTTTGAAAAACTAAAACAATAGGGTAAAAATTCCGATGAGTTAATTTAGTTAGATTACTGGAATATTTAGCATTCATGTCGCTTCAAAGCAAGGGCTCAGTGGCTTAGTGGTTAAAGCGCCTGTCTCGTAAACAGGAGATCATGAGTTCTAATCTCGTCGAAGCCTCGGTGTTATGTTCTTGTACTATTTTTCGTGGCTATTAAATTTTGAAAAATTAAAACAATAGGGTAAAAATTCCGACGAGTTAATTTAGTTAAATTACTGGAATATTCAGCATTCATGTCTCTTCAAAGCAAGGGCTCCGTGGCTTAGTGGTTAAAAAGCCTGTCTCGTAAACAGGAGATCATGAGTTCGATTCTCGTCGGAACCTTGATGTTATGTTCTTGTACTATTTTTCGTAGCTATTAAATTTTGAAAAATTAAAACAATAGGGTAAAAATTCCGACGAGTTAATTTAGTTAAATTACTGCAATATTTAGCATTCATGTCGCTTCAAAGCAAGGGCTCCGTGGCTCAGTGGTTAAAGCGCCTGTCTTGTAAACAGGAGATCATGAGTTCGATTCTCGTCGGAGCCTCGCTGTTATGCTACTTGAACTAGATTTCGTAGCTATCAAATTTTGAAAAAATTAAAAATAATACTTGATTTATGCAAACAATAGGGTAAGAGTTCCGATGAGATAATTTAGTTAATTTACTGAAATATTCTGCATTCATATCGCTTCAAAGCAAGGGCTCCGTGGCTTAGTGGTTAAAGCGCCTGTCTCGTAAACAGGAGATCATGAGTTCGATTCTCGTCGAAGCCTCGCTGTTACGTTACTTGAACTAGATTTCGTAGCTATTAAAATTTGAAAAATTAAAAATAATAGTTGATTTAGATATGCATATATGCAGACAATGGTGTAAAAGTTCCGATGAGATAATTAAGTTAATTTACTGAAATAATCAGCATTCATATCGCCTCAAAGCAAGGGCTCCGTGGCTTAGTGGTTAAAGCGCCTGTCTTGTAAACAGGAGAACATGAGATCGATTCTCGTCGGAGCCTCGCTGTTATATTACTTGATCTAGATTTCGTAGCTAATAAAATTTGAAAAATTAAAACAATAGGGTAAAAATTCCGATGAGTTAATTTAGTTAAATTACTGGAATATTCAGCATTCATGTCGCTTCAAAGCAACGGCTACGTGGCTTAGTGGTTAAAGCGCCTGTCTCGTAAACTGGAGATCATGAGTTCGATTCTCGTTGGAGCCTAGCTGTTATGCTACTTGAACTAGATTTCGTAGCTCTCCAATTTTGAAAAAATTAAAAATAATAGTTGATTTAGATATGTATTTATGCAAACAATAGGGTAAAAGTACCGATGAGAAAATTTAGTTTATTTACTGAAATATTCTGCATTCATATCGCTTCAAAGCAAGGGCTCCGTGGCGTAGTGGTTAAAGCGCCTGTCTAGTAAACAGGAGATCATGAGTTCGATTCTCGTCGGAGGCTTGTTGTTATGTTCTTGTACTATTTTTCGTAGCTATTAAATTTTGAAAAATTAAAACAATAGGGTAAAAATTCCGATGAGTTAATTTAGTTAGATTACTGGAATATTTAGCATTCATGTCGCTTCAAGGCAAGGGCTCCGTGGCTTAGTGGTTAAAGCGCCTGTCTCGTAAACAGGAGATCATGAGTTCGATTCTCGTCGAAGCCTCGGTGTTATGTTCTTGAACTATTTTTCGTAGCTATTAAATTTTGAAAAATTAAAACAATAGGGTAAAAATTCCGATGAGTTAATTTAGTTAAATTACTGGAATATTCAGCATTCATGTCTCTTCAAAGCAAGGGCTCCGTGGCTTAGTGGTTAAAAAGCCTGTCTCGTAAACAGGAGATCATGAGTTCGATTCTCGTCGGAGCCTCGCTGTTATATTACTTGAACTAGATTTCGTAGCAATCAAATTTTGAAAAAATTAAAAATAATAGTTGATTATATATGCATTTATGCAAACAATAGGGTAAAAGTTCCGATGAGATAATTTAGTTAATTTACTGAAATATTCTGCATTCATATCGCTTCAAAGCAAGGGCTCCGTGGCGTAGTGGTTAAAGCGCCTGTCTAGTAAACAGGAGATCATGAGTTCGATTCTCGTCGGAGGCTTGTTGTTATGTTCTTGTACTATTTTTCGTAGCTATTAAATTTTGAAAAATTAAAACAATAGGGTAAAAATTCCGATGAGTTAATTTAGTTAGATTACTGGAATATTTAGCATTCATGTCGCTTCAAAGCAAGGGCTCCGTGGCTCAGTGGTTAAAGCGCCTGTCTCGTAAACAAGAGATCATGAGTTCGAAACTCGTCGGAGGCTTGTTGTTATGTTCTTGTACTATTTTTTGTAGCTATTAAATTTTGAAAAATTAAAACAATAGGGTAAAAATTCCGATGAGTTAATTTAGTTAAATTACTGGAATATTCAGCATTCATGTCTCTTCAAAGCAAGGGCTCCGTGGCTTAGTGGTTAAAAAGCCTGTCTCGTAAACAGGAGATCATGAGTTCGATTCTCGTCGGAGCCTTGATGTTATGTTCTTTTACTATTTTTCGTAGCTATTAAATTTTGAAAAATTAAAACAATAGGGTAAAAATTCCGACGAGTTAATTTAGTTAAATTACTGCAATATTTAGCATTCATGTCGCTTCAAAGCAAGGGCTCCGTGGCTCAGTGGTTAAAGCGCCAGTCTCGTAAACAGGAGATCATGAGTTCGATTCTCGTCGGAGCCTCGCTGTTATATTACTTGAACTAGATTTCTTAGCAATCAAATTTTGAAAAAATTAAAAATAATAGTTGATTATATATGCATTTATGCAAACTATAGGGTAAAAGTTCCGATGAGTTAATTTAGTTAGATTACTGGAATATTTAGCATTCATGTCGATTCAAAGCAAGGGCTCCGTGGCTTAGTGGTTAAAGCGCGTGTCTCGTAAACAGGAGATCATGAGTTAGATTCTCGTCGAAGCCTCGGTGTTATGTTCTTGTACTATTTTTCGTAGCTATTAAATTTTGAAAAATTAAAACAATAGGGTAAAAATTCCGACGAGTTAATTTAGTTAAATTACTGGAATATTCAGCATTCATGTCTCTTCAAAGCAAGGGCTCCGTGGCTTAGTGGTTAAAAAGCCTGTCTCGTAAACAGGAGATCATGAGTTCGGTTCTCGTCGGAGCCTTGATGTTATGTTCTTGTACTATTTTTCGTAGCTATTAAATTTTGAAAAATTAAAACAATAGGGTAAAAATTCCGACGAGTTAATTTAGTTAAATTACTGCAATATTTAGCATTCATGTCGCTTCAAAGCAAGGGCTCCGTGGCTCAGTGGTTAAAGCGAATGTCTTGTAAACAGGAGATCATGAGTTCGATTCTCGTCGGAGCCTCGCTGTAATGCTACTTGAACTAGATTTCGTACCTATCAAATTTTGAAAAAATTAAAAATAATAGTTGATTTATGCAAACAATAGGGTTAGAGTTCCGATGAGATAATTTAGTTAATTTACTGAAATAATCTGCATTCATATCGCTTCAAAGCAAGGGCTCCGTGGCTTAGTGGTTAAAGCGCCTGTCTCGTAAACAGGAGATCATGAGTTCGATTCTCGTCGGAGCCTCGCTGTTATATTACTTGAACTAGATTTCGTAGCAATCAAATTTTGAAAAAATTAAAAATAATAGTTGATTATATATGCATTTATGCAAACAATAGGGTAAAAGTTCCGATGAGATAATTTAGTTAATTTACTGAAATATTCTGCATTCATATCGCTTCAAAGCAAGGGCTCCGTGGCGTAGTGGTTAAAGCGCCTGTCTCGTAAACAGGAGATCATGAGTTCGATTCTTGTCGGAGGCTTGTTGTTATGTTCTTGTACTATTTTTCGTAGCTATTAAGTTTTGAAAAACTAAAACAATAGGGTAAAAATTCCGATGAGTTAATTTAGTTAGATTACTGGAATATTTAGCATTCATGTCGCTTCAAAGCAAGGGCTCAGTGGCTTAGTGGTTAAAGCGCCTGTCTCGTAAACAGGAGATCATGAGTTCTAATCTCGTCGAAGCCTCGGTGTTATGTTCTTGTACTATTTTTCGTGGCTATTAAATTTTGAAAAATTAAAACAATAGGGTAAAAATTCCGATGAGTTAATTTAGTTAAATTACTGGAATATTCAGCATTCATGTCTCTTCAAAGCAAGGGCTCCGTGGCTTAGTGGTTAAAAAGCCTGTCTCGTAAACAGGAGATCATGAGTTCGATTCTCGTCGGAGCCTTGATGTTATGTTCTTGTACTATTTTTCGTAGCTATTAAATTTTGAAAAATTAAAACAATAGGGTAAAAATTCCGACGAGTTAATTTAGTTAAATTACTGCAATATTTAGCATTCATGTCGCTTCAAAGCAAGGGCTCCGTGGCTCAGTGGTTAAAGCGCCTGTCTCGTAAACAGGAGATCATGAGTTCGATTCTCGTCGAAGCCTCGGTGTTATGTTCTTGAACTATTTTTCGTAGCTATTAAATTTTGAAAAATTAAAACAATAGGGTAAATTTATCGAGTGTGAAAAATGAAATTGAAATACTTGATTGAACCATATAGGCTTTGACACTAATTTAAAACCTAATAATTTATACACAAATGTCCCCAGATATAAGGTTGGAAGACTGTTTAGGTCCCCACTTGTAAACCTGAAATCAGCTCAAAACTTAAGTGTTAAGCCTTTAAAAGGTCCGATTACCTAAATTTCATTATAATAATCAATATTTAAAATATAAAATTAAAATATACATGAAATTAGAAAATGTGTGTTTAAAAGACCCCACTTGTCTGTTGAAATGACGGTGAAGGTCCCCACTTGTAAATTTATCGAGTGTGAAAAATGAAATTGAAATACTTGATTGAACCATATAGGCTTTGACACTAATTTAAAACCTAATAATTTATACACAAATGTCCCTAGATATAAGGTTGGAAGACTGTTTAGGTCCCCACTTGTAAACCTGAAATTAGCTCTAAACTTAAGTGTTAAGCTAGAAATAGGACTGATTACTTAAATTTCATTCTGATAATCAATATTTAAACTATAAAATTAAAATATACATGAAATTAGAAAATGTGTGTTTAAAAGACCCCACTTGTCTGTTGAAATGACTGTGAAGGTCCCCACTTGTAAATTTATCGAGTGTGAAAAATGAAATTGAAATACCTGATGGAAATATATAGGCTTTGACACTAATTTAAAACCTAATAATTTATACACAAATGTCCCCAGATATAAGGTTAGAAGACGGTTTAGGTCCCCACTTGTAAACCTGAAATCAGCTCAAATCTTAAGTGTTAAGCCTTTAAAAGGTCCGATTACCTAAATTTCATTCTGATAATCAATATTTAAACTATAAAATTAAAATATACATGAAATTAGAAAATGTGTGTTTAAAAGACCCCACTTGTCTGTTGAAATGACGGTGAAGGTCCCCACTTGTAAATTTATCGAGTGTGAAAAATGAAATTGAAATACTTGATTGAACCATATAGGCTTTGACACTAATTTAAAACCTAATAATTTATACACAAATGTCCCCAGATATAAGGTTGGAAGACTGTTTAGGTCCCCACTTGTAAACCTGAAATCAGCTCAAAACTTAAGTGTTAAGCCTTTAAAAGGTCCGATTACCTAAATTTCATTATAGTAATCAATATTTAAAATATAAAATTAAAATATACATGAAATTAGAAAATGTGTGTTTAAAAGACCCCACTTGTCTGTTGAAATGACGGTGAAGGTCCCCACTTGTAAATTTATCGAGTGTGAAAAATGAAATTGAAATACCTGATGGAACCATATAGGCTTCGACACTAGTACAAAATCTAATAATTTATACACAAATGTCCCCAGATATAAGGTTGGATGACTGTTTAGGTCCCCACTTGTAAACCTGAAATTAGCTCAAAACTTAAGTGTTAAGCTAGAAATAGGACTGATTACTTAAATTTCATTCTGATAATCAATATTTAAACTATAAAATTAAAATATACATGAAATTAGAAAATGTGTGTTTAAAAGACCCCCACTTGTCTGTTGAAATGACTGTGAAGGTCCCCACTTTTAAATTTATCGAGTGTGAAAAATGAAATTGAAATACCTGATGGAAATATATAGGCTTTGACACTAATTTAAAACCTAATAATTTATACACAAATGTCCCTAGATATAAGGTTGGAAGACTGTTTAGGTCCCCACTTGTAAACCTGAAATTAGCTCTAAACTTAAGTGTTAAGCTAGAAATAGGACTGATTACTTAAATTTCATTCTGATAATCAATATTTAAACTATAAAATTAAAATATACATGAAATTAGAAAATGTGTGTTTAAAAGACCCCACTTGTCTGTTGAAATGACTGTGAAGGTCCCCACTTGTAAATTTATCGAGTGTGAAAAATGAAATTGAAATACCTGATGGAAATATATAGGCTTTGACACTAATTTAAAACCTAATAATTTATACACAAATGTCCCCAGATATAAGGTTAGAAGACGGTTTAGGTCCCCACTTGTAAACCTGAAATCAGCTCAAATCTTAAGTGTTAAGCCTTTAAAAGGTCCGATTACCTAAATTTCATTCTGATAATCAATATTTAAACTATAAAATTAAAATATACATGAAATTAGAAAATGTGTGTTTAAAAGACCCCACTTGTCTGTTGAAATGACGGTGAAGGTCCCCACTTGTAAATTTATCGAGTGTGAAAAATGAAATTGAAATACTTGATTGAACCATATAGGCTTTGACACTAATTTAAAACCTAATAATTTATACACAAATGTCCCCAGATATAAGGTTGGAAGACTGTTTAGGTCCCCACTTGTAAACCTGAAATCAGCTCAAAACTTAAGTGTTAAGCCTTTAAAAGGTCCGATTACCTAAATTTCATTATAATAATCAATATTTAAAATATAAAATTAAAATATACATGAAATTAGAAAATGTGTGTTTAAAAGACCCCACTTGTCTGTTGAAATGACGGTGAAGGTCCCCACTTGTAAATTTATCGAGTGTGAAAAATGAAATTGAAATACTTGATTGAACCATATAGGCTTTGACACTAATTTAAAACCTAATAATTTATACACAAATGTCCCTAGATATAAGGTTGGAAGACTGTTTAGGTCCCCACTTGTAAACCTGAAATTAGCTCTAAACTTAAGTGTTAAGCTAGAAATAGGACTGATTACTTAAATTTCATTCTGATAATCAATATTTAAACTATAAAATTAAAATATACATGAAATTAGAAAATGTGTGTTTAAAAGACCCCACTTGTCTGTTGAAATGACTGTGAAGGTCCCCACTTGTAAATTTATCGAGTGTGAAAAATGAAATTGAAATACCTGATGGAAATATATAGGCTTTGACACTAATTTAAAACCTAATAATTTATACACAAATGTCCCCAGATATAAGGTTAGAAGACGGTTTAGGTCCCCACTTGTAAACCTGAAATCAGCTCAAATCTTAAGTGTTAAGCCTTTAAAAGGTCCGATTACCTAAATTTCATTCTGATAATCAATATTTAAACTATAAAATTAAAATATACATGAAATTAGAAAATGTGTGTTTAAAAGACCCCACTTGTCTGTTGAAATGACGGTGAAGGTCCCCACTTGTAAATTTATCGAGTGTGAAAAATGAAATTGAAATACTTGATTGAACCATATAGGCTTTGACACTAATTTAAAACCTAATAATTTATACACAAATGTCCCCAGATATAAGGTTGGAAGACTGTTTAGGTCCCCACTTGTAAACCTGAAATCAGCTCAAAACTTAAGTGTTAAGCCTTTAAAAGGTCCGATTACCTAAATTTCATTATAGTAATCAATATTTAAAATATAAAATTAAAATATACATGAAATTAGAAAATGTGTGTTTAAAAGACCCCACTTGTCTGTTGAAATGACGGTGAAGGTCCCCACTTGTAAATTTATCGAGTGTGAAAAATGAAATTGAAATACCTGATGGAACCATATAGGCTTCGACACTAGTACAAAATCTAATAATTTATACACAAATGTCCCCAGATATAAGGTTGGATGACTGTTTAGGTCCCCACTTGTAAACCTGAAATTAGCTCAAAACTTAAGTGTTAAGCTAGAAATAGGACTGATTACTTAAATTTCATTCTGATAATCAATATTTAAACTATAAAATTAAAATATACATGAAATTAGAAAATGTGTGTTTAAAAGACCCCCACTTGTCTGTTGAAATGACGGTGAAGGTCCCCACTTGTAAATTTATCGAGTGTGAAAAATGAAATTGAAATACTTGACTGAACCATATAGGCTTTGACACTAATTTAAAACCTAATAATTTATACACAAATGTCCCCAGATATAAGGTTGAAAGACTGTTTAGGTCCTCACTTGTAAACCTGAAATCAGCTCAAAACTTAAGTGTTAAGCCTTTAAAAGGTCCGATTACCTAAATTTCATTATAATAATCATTATTTAAAATATAAAATTAAAATATACATGAAATTAGAAAATGTGTGTTTAAAAGACCCCACTTGTCTGTTGAAATGACGGTGAAGGTCCCCACTTGTAAATTTATCGAGTGTGAAAAATGAAATTGAAATACCTGATGGAACCATATAGGCTTCGACACTAGTACAAAATCTACTAATTTATACACAAATGTCCTCAGATATAAGGTTGGATGACTGTTTAGGTCCCCACTTGTAAACCTGAAATTAGCTCAAAACTTAAGTGTTAAGCTATAAATAGGACTGATTACTTAAATTTCATTCTGATAATCAATATTTAAACTATAAAATTAAAATATACATGAAATTAGAAAATGTGTGTTTAAAAGACCCCCACTTGTCTGTTGAAATGACGGTGAAGGTCCCCACTTGTAAATTTATCGAGTGTGAAAAATGAAATTGAAATACTTGACTGAACCATATAGGCTTTGACACTAATTTAAAACCTAAAAATTTATACACAAATGTCCCCAGATATAAGGTTGAAAGACTGTTTAGGTCCTCACTTGTAAACCTGAAATCAGCTCAAAACTTAAGTGTTAAGCCTTTAAAAGGTCCGATTACCTAAATTTCATTATAATAATCATTATTTAAAATATAAAATTAAAATATACATGAAATTAGAAAATGTGTGTTTAAAAGACCCCACTTGTCTGTTGAAATGACGGTGAAGGTCCCCACTTGTAAATTTATCGAGTGTGAAAAATGAAATTGAAATACCTGATGGAACCATATAGGCTTCGACACTAGTACAAAATCTACTAATTTATACACAAATGTCCCCAGATATAAGGTTGGATGACTGTTTAGGTCCCCACTTGTAAACCTGAAATTAGCTCAAAACTTAAGTGTTAAGCTAGAAATAGGACTGATTACTTAAATTTCATTCTGATAATCAATATTTAAACTATAAAATTAAAATATACATGAAATTAGAAAATGTGTGTTTAAAAGACCCCCACTTGTCTTTTGAAATGACGGTGAAGGTCCCCACTTGTAAATTTATCGAGTGTGAAAAATGAAATTGAAATACTTGACTGAACCATATAGGCTTTGACACTAATTTAAAACCAAATAATTTATACACAAATGTCCCCAGATATAAGGTTGAAAGACTGTTTAGGTCCTCACTTGTAAACCTGAAATCAGCTCAAAACTTAAGTGTTAAGCCTTTAAAAGGTCCGATTACCTAAATTTCATTATAATAATCATTATTTAAAATATAAAATTAAAATATACATGAAATTAGAAAATGTGTGTTTAAAAGACCCCACTTGTCTGTTGAAATGACGGTGAAGGTCCCCACTTGTAAATTTATCGAGTGTGAAAAATGAAATTGAAATACTTGACTGAACCATATAGGCTTTGACACTAATTTAAAACCTAATAATTTATACACAAATGTCCCCAGATATAAGGTTGGAAGACTGTTTAGGTCCCCACTTGTAAACCTGAAATCAGCTCAAAACTTAAGTGTTAAGCCTTTAAAAGGTCCGATTACCTAAATTTCATTATAATAATCAATATTTAAAATATAAAATTAAAATATACATGAAATTAGAAAATGTGTGTTTAAAAGACCCCACTTGTCTGTTGAAATGACGGTGAAGGTCCCCACTTGTAAATTTATCGAGTGTGAAAAATGAAATTGAAATACCTGATGGAACCATATAGGCTTCGACACTAGTACAAAATCTAATAATTTATACACAAATGTCCCCAGATATAAGGTTGGATGACTGTTTAGGTCCCCACTTGTAAACCTGAAATTAGCTCAAAACTTAAGTGTTAAGCTAGAAATAGGACTGATTACTTAAATTTCATTCTGATAATCAATATTTAAACTATAAAATTAAAATATACATGAAATTAGAAAATGTGTGTTTAAAAGACCCCACTTGTCTGTTGAAATGACTGTGAAGGTCCCCACTTGTAAATTTATCGAGTGTGAAAAATGAAATTGAAATACCTGATGGAAATATATAGGCTTTGACACTAATTAAAACCTAATAATTTATACACAAATGTCCCCAGATATAAGGTTGGAAGACGGTTTAGGTCCCCACTTGTAAACCTGAAATCAGCTCAAAACTTAAGTGTTAAGCCTTTAAAAGGTCCGATTTCCTAAATTTCATTATAATAATCAATATTTAAACTATAAAATTAAAATATACATGAAATTAGAAAATGTGTGTTTAAAAGACCCCATTTGTCTGTTGAAATGACGGTGAAGGTCCCCACTTGTAAATTTATCGAGTGTGAAAAATGAAATTGAAATACTTGATTGAACCATATAGGCTTTGACACTAATTTAAAACCTAATAATTTATACACAAATGTCCCCAGATATAAGGTTGGAAGACTGTTTAGGTCCCCACTTGTAAACCTGAAATTAGCTCGAAACTTAAGTGTTAAGCTAGAAATAGGACTGATTACTTAAATTTCATTCTGATAATCAATATTTAAACTATAAAATTAAAATATACATGAAATTAGAAAATGTGTGTCTAAAAGACCCCACTTGTCTGTTGAAATGACGGTGAAGGTCCCCACTTGTAAATTTATCGAGTGTGAAAGATGAAATTGAAGTACTTGATTGAACCATATAGGCTTTGACACTAATTTAAAACCTAATAATTTATACACAAATGTCCCCAGATATAAGGTTGGAAGACTGTTTAGGTCCTCACTTGTAAACCTGAAATCAGCTCAAAACTTAAGTGTTAAGCCTTTAAAAGGTCCGATTACCTAAATTTCCTTATAATAATCATTATTTAAAATATAAAATTAAAATATACATGAAATTAGAAAATGTGTGTTTAAAAAACCCCACTTGTCTGTTGAAATGACGGTGAAGGTCCCCACTTGTAAATTTATCGAGTGTGAAAAATGAAATTGAAATACTTGATTGAACCATATAGGCTTTGACACTAATTTAAAACCTAATAATTTATACACAAATGTCCCCAGATATAAGGTTGGAAGACTGTTTAGGTCCCCACTTGTAAACCTGAAATTAGCTCAAAACTTAAGTGTTAAGCTAGAAATAGGACTGATTACTTAAATTTCATTCTGATAATCAATATTTAAACTATAAAATTAAAATATACATGAAATTAGAAAATGTGTGTTTAAAAGACCCCACTTGTCTGTTGAAATGACTGTGAAGGTCCCCACTTGTAAATTTATCGAGTGTGAAAAATGAAATTGAAATACCTGATGGAAATATATAGGCTTTGACACTAATTTAAAACCTAATAATTTATACACAAATGTCCCCAGATATAAGGTTGGAAGACTGTTTAGGTCCTCACTTGTAAACCTGAAATCAGCTCAAAACTTAAGTGTTAAGCCTTTAAAAGGTCCGATTACCTAAATTTCATTATAATAATCATTATTTAAAATATAAAATTAAAATATACATGAAATTAGAAAATGTGTGTTTAAAAGACCCCACTTGTCTGTTGAAATGACGGTGAAGGTCCCCACTTGTAAATTTATCGAGTGTGAAAAATGAAATTGAAATACTTGATTGAACCATATAGGCTTTGACACTAATTTAAAACCTAATAATTTATACACAAATGTCCCCAGATATAAGGTTGGAAGACTGTTTAGGTCCCCACTTGTAAACCTGAAATTAGCTCAAAACTTAAGTGTTAAGCTAGAAATAGGACTGATTACTTAAATTTCATTCTGATAATCAATATTTAAACTATAAAATTAAAATATACATGAAATTAGAAAATGTGTGTTTAAAAGACCCCACTTGTCTGTTGAAATGACTGTGAAGGTCCCCACTTGTAAATTTATCGAGTGTGAAAAATGAAATTGAAATACCTGATGGAAATATATAGGCTTTGACACTAATTTAAAACCTAATAATTTATACACAAATGTCCCCAGATATAAGGTTGGAAGACTGTTTAGGTCCCCACTTGTAAACCTGAAATTAGCTCAAAACTTAAGTGTTAAGCTAGAAATAGGACTGATTACTTAAATTTCATTCTGATAATCAATATTTAAACTATAAAATTAAAATATACATGAAATTAGAAAATGTGTGTTTAAAAGACCCCACTTGTCTGTTGAAATGACTGTGAAGGTCCCCACTTGTAAATTTATCGAGTGTGAAAAATGAAATTGAAATACCTGATGGAAATATATAGGCTTTGACACTAATTTAAAACCTAATAATTTATACACAAATGTCCCCAAATATAAGGTTGGAAGACTGTTTAGGTCCCCACTTGTAAACCTGAAATCAGCTCAAAACTTAAGTGTTAAGCCTTTAAAAGGTCCGATTACCTAAATTTCATTATAATAATCATTATTTAAAATATAAAATTAAAATATACATGAAATTAGAAAATGTGTGTTTAAAAGACCCCACTTGTCTGTTGAAATGACGGTGAAGGTCCCCACTTGTAAATTTATCGAGTGTGAAAAATGAAATTGAAATACCTGATGGAAATATATAGGCTTTGACACTAATTTAAAACCTAATAATTTATACACAAATGTCCCCAGATATAAGGTTGGAAGACTGTTTAGGTCCCCACTTGTAAACCTGAAATCAGCTCAAAACTTAAGTGTTAAGCCTTTAAAAGGTCCGATTACCTAAATTTCATTATAATAATCATTATTTAAAATATAAAATTAAAATATACATGAAATTAGAAAATGTGTGTTTAAAAGACCCCACTTGTCTGTTGAAATGACGGTGAAGGTCCCCACTTGTAAATTTATCGAGTGTGAAAAATGAAATTGAAATACTTGATTGAACCATATAGGCTTTGACACTAATTTAAAACCTAATAATTTATACACAAATGTCCCCAGATATAAGGTTGGAAGACTGTTTAGGTCCCCACTTGTAAACCTGAAATTAGCTCAAAACTTAAGTGTTAAGCTAGAAATAGGACTGATTACTTAAATTTCATTCTGATAATCAATATTTAAACTATAAAATTAAAATATACATGAAATTAGAAAATGTGTGTTTAAAAGACCCCACTTGTCTGTTGAAATGACGGTGAAGGTCCCCACTTGTAAATTTATCGAGTGTGAAAAATGAAATTGAAATACTTGACTGAACCATATAGGCTTTGACACAAATTTAAAACCTAATAATTTATACACAAATGTCCCCAGATATAAGGTTGGAAGACTGTTTAGGTCCCCACTTGTAAACCTGAAATCAGCTCAAAACTTAAGTGTTAAGCCTTTAAAAGGTCCGATTACCTAAATTTCATTATAATAATCAATATTAAAACTATAAAATTAAAATATACCTGAAATAAGAAAATGTGTGTTTAAAAGACCCCACTTGCCTGTTAAAATGACGGTGAAGGTCCCCACTTGTAAATTTATCGAGTGTGAAAAATGAAATTGAAATACCTGATGGAACCATATAGGCTTCGACACTAGTACAAAATCTAATAATTTATACACAAATGTCCCCAGATATAAGGTTGGAAGACTGTTTAGGTCCCCACTTGTAAACCTGAAATTAGCTCAAAACTTAAGTGTTAAGCTAGAAATAGGACTGATTACTTAAATTTCATTCTGATAATCAATATTTAAACTATAAAATTAAAATATACATGAAATTAGAAAATGTGTGTTTAAAAGACCCCACTTGTCTGTTGAAATGACGGTGAAGGTCCCCACTTGTAAATTTATCGAGTGTGAAAAATGAAATTGAAATACCTGATGGAACCATATAGGCTTCGACACTAGTACAAAATCTAATAATTTATACACAAATGTCCCCAGATATAAGGTTGGAAGACTGTTTAGGTCCCTACTTGTAAACCTGAAATTAGCTCAAAACTTAAGTGTTAAGCTAGAAATAGGACTGATTACTTAAATTTCATTCTGATAATCAATATTTAAACTATAAAATTAAAATATACATGAAATTAGAAAATGTGTGTTTAAAAGACCCCACTTGTCTGTTGAAATGACGGTGAAGGTCCCCACTTGTAAATTTATCGAGTGTGAAAAATGAAATTGAAATACTTGACTGAACCATATAGGCTTTGACACTAATTTAAAACCTAATAATTTATACACAAATGTCCCCAGATATAAGGTTGGAAGACTGTTTAGGTCCCTACTTGTAAACCTGAAATTAGCTCAAAACTTAAGTGTTAAGCTAGAAATAGGACTGATTACTTAAATTTCATTCTGATAATCAATATTTAAACTATAAAATTAAAATATACATGAAATTAGAAAATGTGTGTTTAAAAGACCCCACTTGTCTGTTGAAATGACTGTGAAGGTCCCCACTTGTAAATTTATCGAGTGTGAAAAATGAAATTGAAATACCTGATGGAAATATATAGGCTTTGACACTAATTTAAAACCTAATAATTTATACACAAATGTCCCCAGATATAAGGTTGGAAGACGGTTTAGGTCCCCACTAGTAAACCTGAAATCAGCTCAAAACTTAAATGTTAAGCCTTTAAAAGGTCCGATTACCTAAATTTCATTATAATAATCATTATTTAAAATATAAAATTAAAATATACATGAAATTAGAAAATGTGTGTTTAAAAGACCCCACTTGTCTGTTGAAATGACGGTGAAGGTCCCCACTTGTAAATTTATCGAGTGTGAAAAATGAAATTGAAATACTTGACTGAACCATATAGGCTTTGACACTAATTTAAAACCTAATAATTTATACACAAATGTCCCCAGATATAAGGTTGGAAGACTGTTTAGGTCCTCCCTTGTAAACCTGAAATCAGCTCAAAACTTAAGTGTTAAGCCTTTAAAAGGTCCGATTACCTAAATTTCATTATAATAATCATTATTTAAAATATAAAATTAAAATATACATGAAATTAGAAAATGTGTGTTTAAAAGACCCCACTTGTCTGTTGAAATGACGGTGAAGGTCCCCACTTGTAAATTTATCGAGTGTGAAAAATGAAATTGAAATACTTGATTGAACCATATAGGCTTTGACACTAATTTAAAACCTAATAATTTATACACAAATGTCCCCAGATATAAGGTTGGAAGACTGTTTAGGTCCCCACTTGTAAACCTGAAATTAGCTCAAAACTTAAGTGTTAAGCTAGAAATAGGACTGATTACTTAAATTTCATTCTGATAATCAATATTTAAACTATAAAATTAAAATATACATGAAATTAGAAAATGTGTGTTTAAAAGACCCCACTTGTCTGTTGAAATGACTGTGAAGGTCCCCACTTTTAAATTTATCGAGTGTGAAAAATGAAATTGAAATACCTGATGGAAATATATAGGCTTTGACACTAATTAAAACCTAATAATTTATACACAAATGTCCCCAGATATAAGGTTGGAAGACGGTTTAGGTCCCCACTTGTAAACCTGAAATCAGCTCAAAACTTAAGTGTTAAGCCTTTAAAAGGTCCGATTACCTAAATTTCATTATAATAATCATTATTTAAAATATAAAATTAAAATATACATGAAATTAGAAAATGTGTGTTTAAAAGACCCCACTTGTCTGTTGAAATGACGGTGAAGGTCCCCACTTGTAAATTTATCGAGTGTGAAAAATGAAAATGAAATACTTGATTGAACCGTATAGGGTTTGAAACTAATTTAAAACCTAATAATTTATACACAAATGTCCCCAGATATAAGGTTGGAAGACTGTTTAGGTCCCCACTTGTAAACCTGAAATTAGCTCAAAACTTAAGTGTTAA
This sequence comes from Phalangium opilio, assembly GCF_054372755.1. Classification (NCBI taxonomy): domain Eukaryota; kingdom Metazoa; phylum Arthropoda; class Arachnida; order Opiliones; family Phalangiidae; genus Phalangium; species Phalangium opilio. The sequence continues at coordinate 6,880,529 of NW_028324180.1, read as the reverse complement.
GCTAGAAATAGGACTGATTACTTAAATTTCATTCTGATAATCAATATTTAAACTATAAAATTAAAATATACATGAAATTAGAAAATGTGTGTTTAAAAGACCCCACTTGTCTGTTGAAATGACGGTGAAGGTCCCCACTTGTAAATTTATCGAGTGTGAAAAATGAAATTGAAATACTTGACTGAACCATATAGGCTTTGACACTAATTTAAAACCTAATAATTTATACACAAATGTCCCCAGATATAAGGTTGGAAGACTGTTTAGGTCCCCACTTGTAAACCTGAAATTAGCTCAAAACTTAAGTGTTAAGCTAGAAATAGGACTGATTACTTAAATTTCATTCTGATAATCAATGTTTAAACTATAAAATTAAAATATACATGAAATTAGAAAATGTGTGTTTAAAAGACCCCACTTGTCTGTTGAAATGACGGTGAAGGTCCCCACTTGTAAATTTATCGAGTGTGAAAAATGAAATTGAAATACTTGATTGAACCATATAGGCTTTGACACTAATTCAAAATCTAATAACTTATACACAAATGTCCCCAGATATAAGGTTGGAAGACGGTTTAGGTCCCCACTTGTAAACCTGAAATTAGCTCAAAACTTAAGTGTTAAGCTAGAAATAGGACTGATTACTTAAATTTCATTCTGATAATCAATATTTAAACTATAAAATTAAAATATACATGAAATTAGAAAATGTGTGTTTAAAAGACCCCACTTGTCTGTTGAAATGACTGTGAAGGTCCCCACTTGTAAATTTATCGAGTGTGAAAAATGAAATTGAAATACCTGATGGAAATATATAGGCTTTGACACTAATTTAAAACCTAATAATTTATACACAAATGTCCCCAGATATAAGGTTGGAAGACGGTTTAGGTCCCCACGTGTAAACCTCATACTAGGGTATAATTTTAGTGTTAAACTTGAAATAAATCATATTTCGTTAATCTAATCAAAACTAATAATATTTTCGTATATAATCTGAGTTCATAATTAAAATAGTGAAAATTTTCATTAAATATACGTTTACTGACCTATTTCGAGAATAACATGAAAATTATACGTTAGTTTGAGGTTTACATGTGGGGATATAAACCATTCTTTAACATATTTCAGACCTTTTCTGCACAAACGCTGCGATTTTCAATTAACGCCAGAACCTTTACTGTTTTAAGATATTTGTTATCACTCAAACAATTTTTAAAAGGGGACCTTATCTGTCATTTTAATAGACTAGTGGGGTCGTTTAAACACATATTTTATAATTTCATAATGTATATTCGGATTTAAAAGTTAAATTAGAAAATATGTTTATACGACCCCGTCCCCTCCTGTAAATCTTTTGAGTTTGTAAAGGTTTCTTTAAATACCCCATATAACTTTAAACGTTTCGTTACTAATTCAAATTTGAATAAATTTTTTTCTCAAAGTTAAAATAATTTTCAATCAATATAGCTTTGGTCCCATTGAACCGAATTCCCATTCGACAGAAGGGGTTTTTTTTTGGGGTCCCATTCGACCGAACGTAGCCAAAGGTGCGATTTTATTATAGTCCCATTGGACCGAAATTCTATTGAACTGGAAGAAGACATACTGTGTGGTTTTGCATTAAATATATTTTTAATTTCACAACTTATTATTGTTAAAATAAAATGTGAGTTGAAAATGTTTTACTGCACTTATTTTAACTAAGTTTTAATTACGGCGAGCCTCACCTACCCTAGCCTAACCTAACCTAACCGAGCCTAACCAAACGTAACCTAACCTAACCTAACCTAATCCAACCCAACCTTGTTTGGAGGTAAAAAGATTATTTATATGAGTATTAAAAGCCCGCCTCTTACCACGAACAATTTATTAGCAATAATAGAAATATTTTGGAAAAGATGTCAGAAAATTAATTGGAGAATATTTTGGAAAAGGTGGCAGCTAATTAATAGGAGAATATTTTGGAAAAGGTGGCAGCTAATTAATAGGAAAATATTTTGGAAAAAGTGGCAGCTAATTAATAGGAGAATATTTTAGAAAAGGTGGTAGCTAATTAAAAGGAGAATATTTTGGAAAATGTGGCAGCTAATTAGTAGGAGAATGTTTTGGAAAAGGTTGCAGCTAATTAATAGGAGAATATTTTGGAAAAGGTGGCAGCTAATTAATAGGAGAATGTTTTGGAAAAGAGGTGGTAGCTAATTAAAAGGAGAATATTTTGGAAAAGGTGGTAGCTAGTTAAAAGGAGAATATTTTGGAAAATGTGGTAGCTAATTAGTAGGAGAATGTTTTGGAAAAGGTTGCAGCTAATTAATAGGAGAATATTTTGAAAAAGGTGGCAGCTAATTAATAGGAAAATCTTTTGGAAAAGGTGGCAGCTAATTAATAGGATAATGTTTTGGAAAAGGTGGTAGCTATTTAAAGGGAGAATATTTTGGAAAAGGTGGTAGCTAATTAAAAGGAAAATATTTTGAAAAAGGTGGCAGCTAATTAATAGGAAAATCTTTTGGAAAAGGTGGCAGCTAATTAATAGGATAATGTTTTGGAAAAGGTGGTAGCTATTTAAAGGGAGAATATTTTGGAAAAGGTGGTAGCTAATTAAAAGGAGCATATTTTGGAAAAGGTGTCAACGAATTATTGGAACCAAACCAAACCTAACTTAACCTAACCTAACCTAGCCTAACCTAACCCTAACCCTAACCCTAACCTAACCTAACCTAACCTAACCCACCCGAAACCAAAATATTAAAATTTTAATTTAAAATTTAAAGACATTGATGGAACTACCATTAAGACCGTACTTCATTTTAAGCACAATTTGTTTATTAATTCTATATATCTCTTGCCTTGAAAGGAATGAAAGTGAGCGTTTTAATTAGTATCACGAAACATTTACTTTTAATATTATTAACATACCTTTCGGAGATTCGAACCAACAACCTATCGCTTCGCAGTCCCACATCGTATCCACTACACCACCGAATCGCTGACGGCTACAGTGTTTCAAGTTATATTCATGTATTTTTTAGGGGCATATTCGGACGATTGGGATTTCGGTCCATCGGGAATATAGCCATTGGGCTGGAAATCTAAAATCATTGCGGGATATTCGGTCGAATGGGATTTCGGTCCATTGGGATTTCGGTTGAAAGGAACGATACCTCAATATATAGGAAAAGTTAAATTTTATTTTTTTACGAAAAATACTAATACAAAAAAGCTTCTACAGTTTCGTTTTAACAGAACTACCCTCAAGTTTAGAACAGAGAAATGCTTATACATATTTTTAACGATTCAGTCATTCTCTTGCTTTGAGAACAATCTAACAGGAAATTTGTCTCGAAGTAGCTTTTTCATTTATTATTGCACTTTAAGTACTTTAAAGAAATTATTATTTAAGACGACTTAAGCAACAAACGTACGTTCATGGCGGTTTCACTTTAGGCTTCTCTTTGTAGATGTTTTAATGTCCCCATGAAACATTATTAGCCTTGTGGTACAACCACATAGACTTGTCTAATACGGTTTTATAGGCCCTGACCTGGTCTACTTAGAGAATCCTAAAGTTTAGCAGCCTTTCAGATAATTGATAGTATATCATTTAACATAATTTCAATAAATTTTTTTAGAAAATCGAAATTTCCTTTTTAGAAAAAGTATTAATACAAACAAGCTTGAAAAATGATGTTTGAACATAAATCATCCTCAAATTTAGAAGAAAAATTGCATATTAATATATTTAAGTAACTAAAGTGATTTGATCATTCTCTTGCTTAGAGAAAAATCTCATGGAAAGTAGTTATGTTTATGTTTTAGTATTTTAACGAATTATTGATTTAGATACGGACGCAATTGGTTTACCTTAATCGCTCTTTGACGTTAGTCTTCTGATTTGTCTTATATAGTTTTATAGCTCCGTGATGACGTCGATTTTAAGAGAATTATAACGTGTACGACCCATTAAGACAATTGCTTGTATCTTAGTATAATTCTAATTTTCTTCTTAGGAAAAGCACTAATGCAAAAGAGCTTCAACAATGTTTAAACATTATTTTTCCCCAAATATTTAGTAAAAAATGCATTTTAAAATAGTTAACTAACTATAGTGACTTGGTCATTCTCTTGCTTAGAGAACTATCTCATGGAAAGTGGTTATGTTTATCTCAAAGAAAGCTTTTAAATTATTATAATAAGATTTGTAAGTATTTTATTAGCTAGCCTTTATTGCTCTTTCACGTTAGGCATCATTTAGTAGAGGTTTTCAGGTGCCAATATACCACATGGATTATTTTTCCCCAAATATTTAGTAAAAAATGCATTTTAAAATAGTTAACTATCTATAGTGACTTGGTCATTCTCTTGCTTAGAGAACTATCTCATGGAAAGTGGTTATGTTTATCTCAAAGAAAGCTTTTAAATTATTATAATAAGATTTGTAAGTATTTTATTAGCTAGCCTTTATTGCTCTTTCACGTTAGGCATCACTTAGTAGAGGTTTTCAGGTGCCAATATACCACATGGATTTGTCTAATATGGATCTATAGTCCCCTGACATCGTCTACTTAAAGAATTCTTACGTACAGGAGCTGTGAAGATAAGTTAATTGCTATGATATTCTTTGGTATTATAATTAGAGACATGCTGAACCAATTTTCCAGGCTCTTCTTAATGAGATATTTTCTTTAAAGTATTTATCTCTGACAATTTTTTTAAATACTATATGAATTAAGATTTTAATACTTAAAAAAAATTTGAAATTGTAATTTATTACTTGAAAAATAGATGACTAATTTATCATTGAATTTAACTATTTTATGTCTAATTGCTAATTGGCTAATTAATTAGTTCAAAACCATTTTTCTAATTGGCTAATTAATTAGTTCAAAACCATTTTTCTAATTGCTATTTATAATTATTTAGTTGCCAGTTAATTAGCACAGCTCAGCAAGAAATTAACATATTAAAGGTATTCATGTTTTTTTGAGATTTTGAAAGATACAAACAATTTTCACTAGCGCGATTACCCTAAAAATCTTCCTACTATTGAAGCTTTTCATTATTACAGGCTAATAAGAGAAACCTTAATTAATTCTGTGATGCTAGAACATATCAATTTAAGACTAGAGATTTTAAAGAAGCTAAATGCGAATAATATTGCAAAACATTTCGAGAAGAATTGGTTTGGCATTGTATTTTATTAACGTTGTTTTACTTATTTATAACAAATTTCTTTATAACGGTGTTTTCATTCCCAAATTTATCGACATTTCAAAATAAAAAATGGCTTGAAAAGAAAATTATTTGTAACCACTAAATATTTTGCTTTAAAATTGCCTTAGTTCCTTTAATTTACCTCCCTTGTAATTTGAACAATTACTTAAAAAGAAGCCTATTAAATATTTAACCCACAGTTTCTAAATACGATTGAAACAAAGTGTTTCTACCCTTTTTGTCTATTCATACATCTAGATTTTCCAGAGTGAAAATAAAGTAGAAAATAAAGGTAGGATCCTCAATTATTCATAATAGATAAATCGCGCCGGCATTTATTACAATACTTTTAAATCCTACGACTCATACCGTTCGAAGATCTCTGTTTGAACTTTCCATCTGTAGGCACTGATTGCGATTGAGTCTCAAGTAATTAATTATGGCTTTAAAAACTATTTAAACGCTTAAATTTTCCTAATTTATTATGAATACGAATTATTACTAATTAATATTTTCAATCCACCATAAGGTCATAAGATATGTTCCATAAGTTTGTCAGTGGTTACTGGGAGCTTGTGTTGAAGTGACGTTGACAAAGGCTTAACACAGACTAAATAGAAAGATGGACTGGAAAACCGAGTGTACTCAATTCTAGCGTCCATCTCGATAGCTCTCAGTAAGTCTCTAGCATAAGTTTCATACTTACGGAAAATAACTTATTAACTTATGATCCACCTTATTCCCTATCGCCAGAAAATAGGCTTATCTTGTGATTCGTGGAGGAGAGGCACGGGAAGAAATTCGTCTGTCGGCTGCTACTGTAACATACCACAGACGAATTTCTTAATTTTCTTCCAGTTAATCCCCTCCAAGAATCCCGAGATAGCCCCAACTTAAGACGATTGGGATTAAGGTGGATTAGCTGTCATAACCGAGAAAAAATAACTTCCCCACTGTTTTCATCTAAAAGTAATCTCACAAATGTCTGCGGTAATTCAAATTACGCTTGGAACCAGTTTCCATTTAAACGACACTTTAATTAGGATTATTTTAAATTTGTGTAATTAGTCCAAAATTAACATGTTGTGAAGGAATTGCAAAATAAATGCGAACAGACCAGAAGCCTTCCAGAAGCTATATCAAACCCATAATAGGGACTTGGCAGTACTACATCATGCAACGTCAGTCTACCTTCAGTAGTGCTAAAAAACCTACCAGGAGGAGGGGCTTATATAGCTTTCATTCTGTTAAAAAACATACCATAATGGCGCTGGGGGCGGAGTTAAGCCCGAATTGCCAAGTTCCTATTCTTCCAATTAGTTGCAACAATTAATTCTCCTTTTCAACAGAGATTAACGCCGATAACGATGAAGACACTTGTACGCGACTCTTAAGTCACATAACACAAGCCTGCAGTGTACCACATGACCACGTCCACGTTTTTAGTTATTCGTAAACCTTCGGTATAGTAACCCATAATGTACCCAAAGAGAAACGAAGAGTGAAATTTTCTTGTCCACTTTTAAAAATATATTTAGCCCAAGTCCCAAAGGCCCCACGTCAAGTGATGCTATCTGTCTCTGTTATCCGATCTATTTTATCCCTTTCATGCATTATCATTATATATAAATCCGCCTACAATTCGTCACGTAGATTTTCTTGTCAGAAGTAAATGAACTTAAAGCTACAACTCTATGTTAAATTTTATTTTCAACAAGCCGTTAATATAATTTTAAACATATTTAGCCTTATCAAACACAATTAGAAACTCTCCCAGATAATAATAAATACATTTCAACCATAAGATTTCTGGAAATCAGAGGCAAAATTCAAAAATAAACTTTTCGCGCCACGGTAATCTACTTCTGTCTCCTTTTTACCAGTCTTTGAACAACACTCCTACCCCGAACCCGATTTCCATCTGTTTCTTTCATGTACATGTAAAGAACCCACAGTAGTTGGCAGAACAAAACAGAAGGTGTATAATTCTCCCCTACATTCTCTGCACTGTCATAATGGATGGCAACCAGACGAGATTCTCCTCTCCTCTCGTTTTGTTGTGAAATCATAAACGCGTGAGGAAATTTTTTTCTCGCTATAGGATAGGCGACTCCGAGGGGTCGGTCATTCACGAAATCCAGCTTAAGAAATAAGAAATCAATAACAAAATCAGAAATCCGGAATGAAATCAAACTTATTTCGCTGATTTCGAAATTTTACAAAAATCCGAAATCAGTAACGAAATAACGAAATCAGAAAATCAGTAAAGAGAAAACAAAATAAAAAAATCATTAAAAAAATCACAAAATCAGTAAAGACATCGCGAAATTCATTAAAACAATCACAAAATCCAAGAAAAAATCTCAGAATCCAACGAAATCAACAGAAAAATCTGAAAATACGAGGAAATCACAGGAAATACCTCAAAATCCGTGGAAATATAATCCGACGAAATCCGTGGGAGTTTATCGAATCTTGAAATGAATCAAAATCCGACGAAATCAAACGATACACGAAGAAATCAAATTGGATTTCGAAATCCCCTACATTTTATCCAAAATATCCAACCCCTCGCTCTACTCCTTACCTCCGACGGCAGCTGACGCGATATATACACTGTTCCAGCTTCGGTGGTCAGTTCGAGCAATGTTAGGTCTCTATGGGAGGTAGGTTTTTGCGTACTGCCAACAGAAGAAAGCAATACTGATATTTAGGATTTTAAAACGCGATATTCTGTATAATGAAACAAAATATTTGTTCGTCGTTACATAGAGACCTAGTTTTGCTTGTGCTGAAAGCCACTGCTGATAACCAATACTGGAACAAAGTATATAAATCTATAAATCCACAGGCAAAAACAACAAAATAAATCCTCCTCTCACAAAGACTTTAATAACTCACTCTAATACAAGAAACTTTTTCTGTTATAGTTAAAATATTTATTATCAGAATGAAATTTAAGTAATCAGTCCTATTTCTAGCTTAACAATTAAGTTTTGAGCTAATTTCAGGTTTACAAGTGGGGACCTAAACAGTCTTCCAACCTTATATCTGGGGAAATTTGTGTATAAATTATTAGATTTTGTACTAGTGTCGAAGCCTATATGGTTCCATCAGGTATTTCAATTTCATTTTTCACACTCGATAAATTTACAAGTGGGGACCTTCACCGTCATTTCAACAGAGAAGTGGGGTCTTTTAAACACACATTTTCTAATTTCAGGTATATTTTAATTTTATAGTTTTAATATTGATTATTATAATGAAATTTAGGTAATCGGAACTTTTAAAGGCTTAACACTTAAGTTTTGAGCTGATTTCAGGTTTACAAGTGGGGACCTAAACCGTCTTCCAACCTTATATCTGGGGACATTTGTGTATAAATTATTAGGTTTTAAATTAGTGTCAAAGTCTATATATTTCCATCAGGTATTTCAATTTCATTTTTCACACTCGATAAATTTACAAGTGGGGACCTTCACAGTCATTTCAACAGACAAGTGGGGTCTTTTAAACACACATTTTCTAATTTCATGTATATTTTAATTTTAAAGTTTAAATATTGATTATCAGAATGAAATTTAGGTAATCAGTCCTATTTCTAGCTTAACACTTAAGTTTTGAGCTAATTTCAGGTTTACAAGTGGGGACCTAAACAGTCTTCCAACCTTATATCTGGGGACATTTGTGTATAAATTATTAGATTTTGTACTAGTGTCGAAGCCTATATGGTTCCATCAAGTATTTCAATTTCATTTTTCACACTCGATAAATTTACAAGTGGGGACCTTCACCGTCATTTCAACAGACAAGTGGGGTCTATTAAACACACATTTTCTAATTTCATGTATATTTTAATTTTATAGTTTAAATATTGATTATTATAATGAAATTTAGGAAATCGGACCTTTTAAAGGCTCAACACTTAAGTTTTGAGCTGATTTCAGGTTTACAAGTGGGGACCTAAACCGTCTTCCAACCTTATATCTGGGGACATTTGTGTATAAATTATTAGGTTTTAATTAGTGTCAAAGCCTATATATTTCCATCAGGTATTTCAATTTCATTTTTCACACTCGATAAATTTAAAAGTGGGGACCTTCACAGTCATTTCAACAGACAAGTGGGGTCTTTTAAACACACATTTTCTAATTTCATGTATATTTTAATTTTATAGTTTAAATATTGATTATCAGAATGAAATTTAAGTAATCAGTCCTATTTCAAGCTTAACACTTAAGTTTTGAGCTAATTTCAGGTTTACAAGTGGGGACCTAAACAGTCTTCCAACCTTATATCTGGGGACATTTGTGTATAAATTATTAGATTTTGTACTAGTGTCGAAGCCTATATGGTTCCATCAGGTATTTCAATTTCATTTTTCACACTCGATAAATTTACAAGTGGGGACCTTCACCGTCATTTCAACAGACAAGTGGGGTCTTTTAAACACACATTTTCTAATTTCAGGTATATTTTAATTTTATAGTTTTAATATTGATTATTATAATGAAATTTAGGTAATAAGACCTTTTAAAGGCTTAACACTTAAGTTTTGAGCTGATTTCAGGTTTCCAAGTGGGGACCTAAACAGTCTTCCAACCTTATATCTGGGGACATTTTTGTATAAATTATTATGTTTTAAATTAGTGTCAAAGCCTATATGGTTCAATCAAGTATTTCAATTTCATTTTTCACACTCAATAAATTTACAAGTGGGGACCTTCAACGTCATTTCAACAAACAAGTGGGGTCTTTTAAACAGAATTTTCTAATTTCATGTATATTTTAATTTTATAGTTTAAATATTGATTATCAGAATGAAATTTAAGTAATCAGTCCTATTTCTAGCTTAACACTTAAGTTTTGAGCTAATTTCAGGTTTACAAGTGGGGACCTAAACCGTCTTCCTACCTTATATCTGGGGACATTTGTGTATGAACTATTAGATTTTGAATTAGTGTCAAAGCCTATATGGTTCCGTCAAGTATTTCAATTTCATTTTTCACACTCGATAAATTTACAAGTGGGGAACTTCACTCTCATTTCAACTGACAAGTGGGGTCTTTTAAACACACATTTTCAAATTTCATGTATATTTTAATTTTATAGTTTTAATATTGATTATTATAATGAAATTTAGGTAATCGGAACTTTTAAAGGCTTAACACTTAAGTTTTGAGCTGATTTCAGGTTTACAAGTGGGGACCTAAACCGTCTTCCAACCTTATATCTGGGGACATTTGTGTATAAATTATTAGATTTTGTACTAGTGTCGAAGCCTATATGGTTCCATCAGGTATTTCAATTTCATTTTTCACACTCGATAAATTTACAAGTGGGGACCTTCACCGTCATTTCAACAGACAAGTGGGGTCTTTTAAACACACATTTTCTAATTTCAGGTATATTTTAATTTTATAGTTTTAATATTGATTATTATAATGAAATTTAGGTAATCGGAACTTTTAAAGGCTTAACACTTAAGTTTTGAGCTGATTTCAGGTTTACAAGTGGGGACCTAAACCGTCTTCCAACCTTATATCTGGGGACATTTGTGTATAAATTATTAGGTTTTAAATTAGTGTCAAAGTCTATATATTTCCATCAGGTATTTCAATTTCATTTTTCACACTCGATATTTTTACAAGTGGGGACCTTCACAGTCATTTCAACAGACAAGTGGGGTCTTTTAAACACACATTTTCTAATTTCATGTATATTTTAATTTTATAGTTTAAATATTGATTATCAGAATGAAATTTAGGTAATCAGTCCTATTTCTAGCTTAACACTTAAGTTTTGAGCTAATTTCAGGTTTACAAGTGGGGACCTAAACAGTCTTCCAACCTTATATCTGGGGACATTTGTGTATAAATTATTAGATTTTGTACTAGTGTCGAAGCCTATATGGTTCCATCAGGTATTTCAATTTCATTTTTCACACTCGATAAATTTACAAGTGGGGACCTTCAACGTCATTTCAACAAACAAGTGGGGTCTTTTAAACACAATTTTCTAATTTCATGTATATTTTAATTTTATAGTTTAAATATTGATTATCAGAATGAAATTTAAGTAATCAGTCCTATTTCTAGCTTAACACTTAAGTTTTGAGCTAATTTCAGGTTTACAAGTGGGGACCTAAACCGTCTTCCAACCTTATATCTGGGGACATTTGTGTATAAGTTATTAGATTTTGAATTAGTGTCAAAGCCTATATGGTTCCATCAAGTATTTCAATTTCATTTTTCACACTCGATAAATTTACAAGTGGGGACCTTCACCGTCATTTCAACAGACAAGTGGGGTCTTTTAAACACACATTTTCTAATTTCAGGTATATTTTAATTTTATAGTTTTAATATTGATTATTATAATGAAATTTAGGTAATAAGACCTTTTAAAGGCTTAACACTTAAGTTTTGAGCTGATTTCAGGTTTCCAAGTGGGGACCTAAACAGTCTTCCAACCTTATATCTGGGGACATTTTTGTATAAATTATTATGTTTTAAATTAGTGTCAAAGCCTATATGGTTCAATCAAGTATTTCAATTTCATTTTTCACACTCAATAAATTTACAAGTGGGGACCTTCAACGTCATTTCAACAAACAAGTGTCTCTTTTAAACAGAATTTTCTAATTTCATGTATATTTTAATTTTATAGTTTAAATATTGATTATCAGAATGAAATTTAAGTAATCAGTCCTATTTCTAGCTTAACACTTAAGTTTTGAGCTAATTTCAGGTTTACAAGTGGGGACCTAAACCGTCTTCCTACCTTATATCTGGGGACATTTGTGTATGAACTATTAGATTTTGAATTAGTGTCAAAGCCTATATGGTTCCGTCAAGTATTTCAATTTCATTTTTCACACTCGATAAATTTACAAGTGGGGAACTTCACTCTCATTTCAACTGACAAGTGGGGTCTTTTAAACACACATTTTCAAATTTCATGTATATTTTAATTTTATAGTTTTAATATTGATTATTATAATGAAATTTAGGTAATCGGAACTTTTAAAGGCTTAACACTTAAGTTTTGAGCTAATTTCAGGTTTACAAGTGGGGACCTAAACCGTCTTCCAACCTTATATCTGGGGACATTTGTGTATAAGTTATTAGATTTTGAATTAGTGTCAAAGCCTATATGGTTCCATCAAGTATTTCAATTTCATTTTTCACACTCGATAAATTTACAAGTGGGGACCTTCACCGTCATTTCAACAGACAAGTGGGGTCTTTTAAACACACATTTTCTAATTTCAGGTATATTTTAATTTTATAGTTTTAATATTGATTATTATAATGAAATTTAGGTAATAAGACCTTTTAAAGGCTTAACACTTAAGTTTTGAGCTGATTTCAGGTTTCCAAGTGGGGACCTAAACAGTCTTCCAACCTTATATCTGGGGACATTTTTGTATAAATTATTATGTTTTAAATTAGTGTCAAAGCCTATATGGTTCAATCAAGTATTTCAATTTCATTTTTCACACTCAATAAATTTACAAGTGGGGACCTTCAACGTCATTTCAACAAACAAGTGTCTCTTTTAAACAGAATTTTCTAATTTCATGTATATTTTAATTTTATAGTTTAAATATTGATTATCAGAATGAAATTTAAGTAATCAGTCCTATTTCTAGCTTAACACTTAAGTTTTGAGCTAATTTCAGGTTTACAAGTGGGGACCTAAACCGTCTTCCTACCTTATATCTGGGGACATTTGTGTATGAACTATTAGATTTTGAATTAGTGTCAAAGCCTATATGGTTCCGTCAAGTATTTCAATTTCATTTTTCACACTCGATAAATTTACAAGTGGGGAACTTCACTCTCATTTCAACTGACAAGTGGGGTCTTTTAAACACACATTTTCAAATTTCATGTATATTTTAATTTTATAGTTTTAATATTGATTATTATAATGAAATTTAGGTAATCGGAACTTTTAAAGGCTTAACACTTAAGTTTTGAGCTGATTTCAGGTTTACAAGTGGGGACCTAAACCGTCTTCCAACCTTATATCTGGGGACATTTGTGTATAAATTATTAGATTTTGTACTAGTGTCGAAGCCTATATGGTTCCATCAGGTATTTCAATTTCATTTTTCACACTCGATAAATTTACAAGTGGGGACCTTCACCGTCATTTCAACAGACAAGTGGGGTCTTTTAAACACACATTTTCTAATTTCAGGTATATTTTAATTTTATAGTTTTAATATTGATTATTATAATGAAATTTAGGTAATCGGAACTTTTAAAGGCTTAACACTTAAGTTTTGAGCTGATTTCAGGTTTACAAGTGGGGACCTAAACCGTCTTCCAACCTTATATCTGGGGACATTTGTGTATAAATTATTAGGTTTTAAATTAGTGTCAAAGTCTATATATTTCCATCAGGTATTTCAATTTCATTTTTCACACTCGATAAATTTACAAGTGGGGACCTTCACCGTCATTTCAACAGACAAGTGGGGTCTTTTAAACACACATTTTCTAATTTCAGGTATATTTTAATTTTATAGTTTTAATATTGATTATTATAATGAAATTTAGGTAATAAGACCTTTTAAAGGCTTAACACTTAAGTTTTGAGCTGATTTCAGGTTTCCAAGTGGGGACCTAAACAGTCTTCCAACCTTATATCTGGGGACATTTTTGTATAAATTATTATGTTTTAAATTAGTGTCAAATCCTATATGGTTCAATCAAGTATTTCAATTTCATTTTTCACACTCAATAAATTTACAAGTGGGGACCTTCAACGTCATTTCAACAAACAAGTGGGGTCTTTTAAACAGAATTTTCTAATTTCATGTATATTTTAATTTTATAGTTTTAATATTGATTATTATAATGAAATTTAGGTAATAAGACCTTTTAAAGGCTTAACACTTAAGTTTTGAGCTGATTTCAGGTTTCCAAGTGGGGACCTAAACAGTCTTCCAACCTTATATCTGGGGACATTTTTGTATAAATTATTATGTTTTAAATTAGTGTCAAAGCCTATATGGTTCAATCAAGTATTTCAATTTCATTTTTCACACTCAATAAATTTACAAGTGGGGACCTTCAACGTCATTTCAACAAACAAGTGGGGTCTTTTAAACAGAATTTTCTAATTTCATGTATATTTTAATTTTATAGTTTAAATATTGATTATCAGAATGAAATTTAAGTAATCAGTCCTATTTCTAGCTTAACACTTAAGTTTTGAGCTAATTTCAGGTTTACAAGTGGGGACCTAAACCGTCTTCCTACCTTATATCTGGGGACATTTGTGTATGAACTATTAGATTTTGAATTAGTGTCAAAGCCTATATGGTTCCGTCAAGTATTTCAATTTCATTTTTCACACTCGATAAATTTACAAGTGGGGACCTTCACTCTCATTTCAACTGACAAGTAGGGTCTTTTAAACACACATTTTCAAATTTCATGTATATTTTAATTTTATAGTTTTAATATTGATTATTATAATGAAATTTAGGTAATCGGAACTTTTAAAGGCTTAACACTTAAGTTTTGAGCTGATTTCAGGTTTACAAGTGGGGACCTGAACCGTCTTCCAACCTTATATCTGGGGACATTTGTGTATAAATTATTAGGTTTTAAACTAGTGTCAAAGTCTATATATTTCCATCAAGTATTTCAATTTCATTTTTCACACTCGATAAATTTACAAGTGGGGACCTTCACAGTCATTTCAACAGACAAGTGGGGTCTTTTAAACACACATTTTCTAATTTCATGTATATTTTAATTTTATAGTTTAAATATTGATTATCAGAATGAAATTTAAGTAATCAGTCCTAATTCTAGCTTAACACTTAAGTTTTGAGCTAATTTCAGGTTTACAAGTGGGGACCTAAACAGTCTTCCAACCTTATATCTGGGGACATTTGTGTATAAATTATTAGATTTTGTACTAGTGTCGAAGCCTATATGGTTCCATCAGGTATTTCAATTTCATTTTTCACACTCGATAAATTTACAAGTGGGGACCTTCACTGTCATTTCAACTGACAAGTGGGGTCTTTTAAACACACATTTTCAAATTTCATGTATATTTTAATTTTATAGTTTTAATATTGATTATTATAATGAAATTTAGGTAATCGGAACTTTTAAAGGCTTAACACTTAAGTTTTGAGCTGATTTCAGGTTTACAAGTGGGGACCTAAACCGTCTTCCAACCTCATATCTGGGGACATTTGTGTATAAATTATTAGGTTTTAAACAAGTGTCAAAGTCTATATATTTCCATCAGGTATTTCAATTTCATTTTTGACACTCGATAAATTTACAAGTGGGGACCTTCACAGTCATTTCAACAGACAAGTGGGGTCTTTTAAACACACATTTTCTAATTTCATGTATATTTTAATTTTATAGTTTAAATATTGATTATCAGAATGAAATTTAAGTAATCAGTCCTAATTCTAGCTTAACACTTAAGTTTTGAGCTAATTTCAGGTTTACAAGTGGGGACCTAAACAGTCTTCCAACCTTATATCTGGGGACATTTGTGTATAAATTATTAGATTTTGTACTAGTGTCGAAGCCTATATGGTTCCATCAGGTATTTCAATTTCATTTTTCACACTCGATAAATTTACAAGTGGGGACCTTCACCGTCATTTCAACAGACAAGTGGGGTCTTTTAAACACACATTTTCTAATTTCAGGTATATTTTAATTTTATAGTTTTAATATTGATTATTATAATGAAATTTAGGTAATCGGAACTTTTAAAGGCTTAACACTTAAGTTTTGAGCTGATTTCAGGTTTACAAGTGGGGACCTAAACCGTCTTCCAACCTTATATCTGGGGACATTTGTGTATAAATTATTAGGTTTTAAATTAGTGTCAAAGTCTATATATTTCCATCAGGTATTTCAATTTCATTTTTCACACTCGATAAATTTACAAGTGGGGACCTTCACCGTCATTTCAACAGACAAGTGGGGTCTTTTAAACACCCATTTTCTAATTTCAGGTATATTTTAATTTTATAGTTTTAATATTGATTATTATAATGAAATTTAGGTAATAAGACCTTTTAAAGGCTTAACACTTAAGTTTTGAGCTGATTTCAGGTTTCCAAGTGGGGACCTAAACAGTCTTCCAACCTTATATCTGGGGACATTTTTGTATAAATTATTATGTTTTAAATTAGTGTCAAATCCTATATGGTTCAATCAAGTATTTCAATTTCATTTTTCACACTCAATAAATTTACAAGTGGGGACCTTCAACGTCATTTCAACAAACAAGTGGGGTCTTTTAAACAGAATTTTCTAATTTCATGTATATTTTAATTTTATAGTTTTAATATTGATTATTATAATGAAATTTAGGTAATAAGACCTTTTAAAGGCTTAACACTTAAGTTTTGAGCTGATTTCAGGTTTCCAAGTGGGGACCTAAACAGTCTTCCAACCTTATATCTGGGGACATTTTTGTATAAATTATTATGTTTTAAATTAGTGTCAAAGCCTATATGGTTCAATCAAGTATTTCAATTTCATTTTTCACACTCAATAAATTTACAAGTGGGGACCTTCAACGTCATTTCAACAAACAAGTGGGGTCTTTTAAACAGAATTTTCTAATTTCATGTATATTTTAATTTTATAGTTTAAATATTGATTATCAGAATGAAATTTAAGTAATCAGTCCTATTTCTAGCTTAACACTTAAGTTTTGAGCTAATTTCAGGTTTACAAGTGGGGACCTAAACCGTCTTCCTACCTTATATCTGGGGACATTTGTGTATGAACTATTAGATTTTGAATTAGTGTCAAAGCCTATATGGTTCCGTCAAGTATTTCAATTTCATTTTTCACACTCGATAAATTTACAAGTGGGGACCTTCACTCTCATTTCAACTGACAAGTAGGGTCTTTTAAACACACATTTTCAAATTTCATGTATATTTTAATTTTATAGTTTTAATATTGATTATTATAATGAAATTTAGGTAATCGGAACTTTTAAAGGCTTAACACTTAAGTTTTGAGCTGATTTCAGGTTTACAAGTGGGGACCTGAACCGTCTTCCAACCTTATATCTGGGGACATTTGTGTATAAATTATTAGGTTTTAAACTAGTGTCAAAGTCTATATATTTCCATCAAGTATTTCAATTTCATTTTTCACACTCGATAAATTTACAAGTGGGGACCTTCACAGTCATTTCAACAGACAAGTGGGGTCTTTTAAACACACATTTTCTAATTTCATGTATATTTTAATTTTATAGTTTAAATATTGATTATCAGAATGAAATTTAAGTAATCAGTCCTAATTCTAGCTTAACACTTAAGTTTTGAGCTAATTTCAGGTTTACAAGTGGGGACCTAAACAGTCTTCCAACCTTATATCTGGGGACATTTGTGTATAAATTATTAGATTTTGTACTAGTGTCGAAGCCTATATGGTTCCATCAGGTATTTCAATTTCATTTTTCACACTCGATAAATTTACAAGTGGGGACCTTCACTGTCATTTCAACTGACAAGTGGGGTCTTTTAAACACACATTTTCAAATTTCATGTATATTTTAATTTTATAGTTTTAATATTGATTATTATAATGAAATTTAGGTAATCGGAACTTTTAAAGGCTTAACACTTAAGTTTTGAGCTGATTTCAGGTTTACAAGTGGGGACCTAAACCGTCTTCCAACCTCATATCTGGGGACATTTGTGTATAAATTATTAGGTTTTAAACAAGTGTCAAAGTCTATATATTTCCATCAGGTATTTCAATTTCATTTTTGACACTCGATAAATTTACAAGTGGGGACCTTCACAGTCATTTCAACAGACAAGTGGGGTCTTTTAAACACACATTTTCTAATTTCATGTATATTTTAATTTTATAGTTTAAATATTGATTATCAGAATGAAATTTAAGTAATCAGTCCTAATTCTAGCTTAACACTTAAGTTTTGAGCTAATTTCAGGTTTACAAGTGGGGACCTAAACAGTCTTCCAACCTTATATCTGGGGACATTTGTGTATAAATTATTAGATTTTGTACTAGTGTCGAAGCCTATATGGTTCCATCAGGTATTTCAATTTCATTTTTCACACTCGATAAATTTACAAGTGGGGACCTTCACTGTCATTTCAACTGACAAGTGGGGTCTTTTAAACACACATTTTCAAATTTCATGTATATTTTAATTTTATAGTTTTAATATTGATTATTATAATGAAATTTAGGTAATCGGAACTTTTAAAGGCTTAACACTTAAGTTTTGAGCTGATTTCAGGTTTACAAGTGGGGACCTAAACCGTCTTCCAACCTCATATCTGGGGACATTTGTGTATAAATTATTAGGTTTTAAACAAGTGTCAAAGTCTATATATTTCCATCAGGTATTTCAATTTCATTTTTCACACTCGATAAATTTACAAGTGGGGACCTTCACAGTCATTTCAAGAGACAAGTGGGGTCTTTTAAACACACATTTTCTAATTTCATGTATATTTTAATTTTATAGTTTAAATATTGATTATCAGAATGAAATTTAAGTAATCAGTCCTAATTCTAGCTTAACACTTAAGTTTTGAGCTAATTTCAGGTTTACAAGTGGGGACCTAAACAGTCTTCCAACCTTATATCTGGGGACATTTGTGTATAAATTATTAGATTTTGTACTAGTGTCGAAGCCTATATGGTTCCATCAGGTATTTCAATTTCATTTTTCACACTCGATAAATTTACAAGTGGGGACCTTCACTGTCATTTCAACTGAGAAGTGGGGTCCTTTAAACACATATTTTCAAATTTCATGTATATTATAATTTTATAGTTAAAATATTGATTATCAGAATGAAATTTAAGTAATCAGTCCTATTTCTAGCTTAACACTTAAGTTTTGAGCTGATTTCAGGTTTACAAGTGGGGACCTAAACCGTCTTCCAACCTTATATCTGGGGACATTTGTGTATAAATTATTAGATTTTGTACTAGTGTCGAAGCCTATATGGTTCCATCAGGTATTTCAATTTCATTTTTCACACTCGATAAATTTACAAGTGGGGATCTTCACCGTCATTTCAACAGACAAGTGGGGTCTTTTAAACACACATTTTCTAATTTCAGGTATATTTTAATTTTATAGTTTTAATATTGATTATTATAATGAAATTTAGGTAATCGGAACTTTTAAAGGCTTAACACTTAAGTTTTGAGCTGATTTCAGGTTTACAAGTGGGGACCTAAACCGTCTTCCAACCTTATATCTGGGGACATTTGTGTATAAATTATTAGGTTTTAAATTAGTGTCAAAGTCTATATATTTCCATCAGGTATTTCAATTTCATTTTTCACACTCGATAAATTTACAAGTGGGGACCTTCACAGTCATTTCAACAGACAAGTGGGGTCTTTTAAACACACATTTTCTAATTTCATGTATATTTTAATTTTATAGTTTAAATATTGATTATCAGAATGAAATTTAGGTAATCAGTCCTATTTCTAGCTTAACACTTAAGTTTTGAGCTAATTTCAGGTTTACAAGTGGGGACCTAAACAGTCTTCCAACCTTATATCTGGGGACATTTGTGTATAAATTATTAGATTTTGTACTAGTGTCGAAGCCTATATGGTTCCATCAGGTATTTCAATTTCATTTTTCACACTCGATAAATTTACAAGTGGGGACCTTCAACGTCATTTCAACAAACAAGTGGGGTCTTTTAAACACAATTTTCTAATTTCATGTATATTTTAATTTTATAGTTTAAATATTGATTATCAGAATGAAATTTAAGTAATCAGTCCTATTTCTAGCTTAACACTTAAGTTTTGAGCTAATTTCAGGTTTACAAGTGGGGACCTAAACCGTCTTCCAACCTTATATCTGGGGACATTTGTGTATAAGTTATTAGATTTTGAATTAGTGTCAAAGCCTATATGGTTCCATCAAGTATTTCAATTTCATTTTTCACACTCGATAAATTTACAAGTGGGGACCTTCACCGTCATTTCAACAGACAAGTGGGGTCTATTAAACACACATTTTCTAATTTCATGTATATTTTAATTTTATAGTTTAAATATTGATTATTATAATGAAATTTAGGAAATCGGACCTTTTAAAGGCTTAACACTTAAGTTTTGAGCTGATTTCAGGTTTACAAGTGGGGACCTAAACCGTCTTCCAACCTTATATCTGGGGACATTTGTGTATTAATTATTAGGTTTTAATTAGTGTCAAAGCCTATATATTTCCATCAGGTATTTCAATTTCATTTTTCACACTCAATAAATTTACAAGTGGGGACCTTCATCGTCATTTCAACAAACAAGTGGGGTCTTTTAAACAGAATTTTCTAATTTCATGTATATTTTAATTTTATAGTTTAAATATTGATTATCAGAATGAAATTTAAGTAATCAGTCCTATTTCTAGCTTAACACTTAAGTTTTGAGCTAATTTCAGGTTTACAAGTGGGGACCTAAACCGTCTTCCTACCTTATATCTGGGGACATTTGTGTATGAACTATTAGATTTTGAATTAGTGTCAAAGCCTATATGGTTCCGTCAAGTATTTCAATTTCATTTTTCACACTCGATAAATTTACAAGTGGGGACCTTCACTCTCATTTCAACTGACAAGTGGGGTCTTTTAAACACACATTTTCAAATTTCATGTATATTTTAATTTTATAGTTTTAATATTGATTATTATAATGAAATTTAGGTAATCGGAACTTTTAAAGGCTTAACACTTAAGTTTTGAGCTGATTTCAGGTTTACAAGTGGGGACCTAAACCGTCTTCCAACCTTATATCTGGGGACATTTGTGTATAAATTATTAGGTTTTAAACTAGTGTCAAAGTCTATATATTTCCATCAAGTATTTCAATTTCATTTTTCACACTCGATAAATTTACAAGTGGGGACCTTCACAGTCATTTCAACAGACAAGTGGGGTCTTTTAAACACACATTTTCTAATTTCATGTATATTTTAATTTTATAGTTTAAATATTGATTATCAGAATGAAATTTAAGTAATCAGTCCTAATTCTAGCTTAACACTTAAGTTTTGAGCTAATTTCAGGTTTACAAGTGGGGACCTAAACAGTCTTCCAACCTTATATCTGGGGACATTTGTGTATAAATTATTAGATTTTGTACTAGTGTCGAAGCCTATATGGTTCCATCAGGTATTTCAATTTCATTTTTCACACTCGATAAATTTACAAGTGGGGACCTTCACTGTCATTTCAACTGACAAGTGGGGTCTTTTAAACACACATTTTCAAATTTCATGTATATTTTAATTTTATAGTTTTAATATTGATTATTATAATGAAATTTAGGTAATCGGAACTTTTAAAGGCTTAACATTTAAGTTTTGAGCTGATTTCAGGTTTACAAGTGGGGACCTAAACCGTCTTCCAACCTCATATCTGGGGACATTTGTGTATAAATTATTAGGTTTTAAACAAGTGTCAAAGTCTATATATTTCCATCAGGTATTTCAATTTCATTTTTCACACTCGATAAATTTATAAGTGGGGACCTTCACAGTCATTTCAACAGACAAGTGGGGTCTTTTAAACACACATTTTCTAATTTCATGTATATTTTAATTTTATAGTTTAAATATTGATTATCAGAATGAAATTTAAGTAATCAGTCCTAATTCTAGCTTAACACTTAAGTTTTGAGCTAATTTCAGGTTTACAAGTGGGGACCTAAACAGTCTTCCAACCTTATATCTGGGGACATTTGTGTATAAATTATTAGATTTGGTACTAGTGTCGAAGCCTATATGGTTCCATCAGGTATTTCAATTTCATTTTTCACACTCGATAAATTTACAAGTGGGGACCTTCACTGTCATTTCAACTGAGAAGTGGGGTCCTTTAAACACACATTTTCAAATTTCATGTATATTATAATTTTATAGTTAAAATATTGATTATCAGAATGAAATTTAAGTAATCAGTCCTATTTCTAGCTTAACACTTAAGTTTTGAGCTAATTTCAGGTTTGCAAGTGGGGACCTAAACCGTCTTCGTACCTTATATCTGGGGACATTTGTGTATGAACTATTAGATTTTGAATTATTGTCAAAGCCTATATGGTTCCATCAAGTATTTCAATTTCATTTTTCACACTCGATAAATTTACAAGTGGGGACCTAAACCGTCTTCCTACCTTATATCTGGGGACATTTGTGTATAAATTAAGAGATTTTGAATTAGTTTCAAAGCCTATATGATTCCATCAAGTTTTTCATTTTTCACACCCGATACATTTACAAGTGGGGACCATCACTGTCATTTCAACTGACAAGTGGGGTCTTTTAAACACACATTTTCAAATTTCATGTATATTATAATTTTATAGTTAAAATATTGATTATCAGAATGAAATTTATGTAATCAGTCCTATTTCTAGCTTAACTTTTAAGTTTTGAGCCAATTTCATGTTTACAAGTGGGGACCTAAACCGTCTTCCTACCATATATCTGGGGACATTTGTGTATAAATTTTTAGATTTTGAATTAGTGTCAAAGCCTATATGGTTACATCAAGTATTTCAAGATAATTTTTCACACTCGATAAATTTACAAGTGGGGACCTTGGCTGTCATTTCAAAAGACAAGTGGGGTCTTTTATACACACATTTTCTAAATACATGTATATTATACTTTTGTAATTAAAATGTAGATTATTATGATGAAATTTTAGAAATAGGATCTTTACGGTTCCTTCAAATATTTGAAGATATTTTTTTAAACTAGAAAATTTTACAAGTGGGGACCTTCGCTGTCATTTCAACGGACAAGTGGGGTCGTTAATATACATGTTTTCAAAATTCATTTTAATTCACTTTTTTTAATTAAAATATTGATAATTATGATGAAATTTACATTATATGTAACGTTAGTCCCATTTTAAAATGTGGGGAACTTGGCCATCTTTTTAATGTACATCTGGGGACATACAGTTTTTTAAATCGAGTTAATGTTTTAAACGAAGTTAATTTAATGACGCCTAAAGAATTAGGAAAAGTAGTTTTCGTACGTCAAGTGTAATTAAATTATGAAAAAGTCACCGTTCGGTCTGTGAGATACAAGATTTTATATTGTTATCGCTGAATAATGTATATTTTGTATTTCTAAAGTAGCGACATCTATCTGTGCTTATTGTAATGAAAACTCATTTTTGAGCCCCCACATGTACGCCGAAGAGACCATATGGTCCTCATTTCGTACAACTGGGTACCCGGGTGTGTGAAAACCTCTGGCGACATCTCTCGGATATGTGTTAATTTCCATGGTCCCCACTTGTAATGTGAAAACACCAAGTACCTTACAAGTGGGGACTTTTTTAAAAAAATTAATTTGGGCTCTAATTAGTCTAATTATATCATTTATCTAATTACTTACATGTGAGGACTTTAAAATGTCCCCACATGTAAGTCGGGTCCCCACTATGTGGGTGAAAAGATTGTCAGGATCCCCACTTGTCAATCGTATACAGACGCCCACACACACAGACACACACGATCGTTACAGAACCTCTCCGAGTGACGTATAATAATAATAGTTGATTTAGATATGCATTTAAGCAAATAATAGAGTAAAAGTTCCGATGAGATAATTTAGTTAAATTACTGAAATATTCTGCATTCATATCGCTTCACAGCAAAGGTTCCGTTTCTTAGTGGTTAAAGCGCCTGTGTAGTAAACAGGAGATCATGAGTTCGATTCTCGTCGGAGCCTCGCTACTTGAACTAGATTTTGTAGTTATTAAATTTTGAAAAATTACAATAATAGGGCAAAAGTTCCGATGAGATAATTTAGTTAAATTACTGGAATATTCAGCATTTATGTCGCTTCAAAGCAAGGGCTGCGTGGCGTAGTGGTTAAAGCGCCTGTCTTGCAAACAGGAGATCATGAGTTCGATTCTCGTCGGAGCCTCGCTGTTATGTTCTTGAATTATTTTTCGTAGCTATTAAATTTTGAAAAATTAAAACAATAGGGTAAAAATTCCGATGAGTTAATTTAGTTCAATTACTAGCCCAGGACTTTTAGGGTTTGACCTAGAACATTTGAACATAAAGATGAAAATTGGTACATGTGTTATTTTCGAGCCAACAAAAAATATACTAAAAGTCCCCTGCTGTAGAGCGCGAGCTTTCGCCGCCATCTTGGAAAATGGCCGCCGGGAGTGCCAGCTACAATGTATTCCACATTCTTCTTCAAAAATTATGAAAATTGGTACACATTATCACTGGAGCCACATGAGCATCATAGAAAAATTTTACAGCTCTGTGTTCGATAGTTTGGTCGCCATATTGGAAAATGGCCGCCATCAATGCTAGGTACAGTATATTTCACCATGTTGTTGGAAAATTATGAAAATTGACAGATATTATAATCAGAGCTGTGTAAACCTCATAGTAAAATATTGAAATCATTCATGAGATAGTTTGGCCGCCATGTTGGAAAATGGCCGCCGGGAATGTCATTTAGATACAGTATATTATTCATAAATTATGAAAATTGGTAATAATTATGTTGAAGACCGTCTAAACACAATTATTGAATATTGAAGACGTGCTACTGATAGTTTGGGCACCATCTTGGAAAATGACTGCTTGAAATACTAAATATATCTTTTCGAAATTCCTACATTGAGTAGATGATTTTCATTAACGTAATATACACCAAAAAATAGCCATCTCCAAGTAAATATTATCGACGCCATCTTTGAAAATGGCCACTCGAAAATTATTACCCTAAATTCTGATAGAAAGAAAAGTTATTCAAAGCTGTAATTCTGAACATGTTGATTAGGGTATATATTTTAATATGGGGGTTTATACATTCTCGTGTTGTTAAAGATTAGATTTAAGACAAATCTCTAACAGTTCGTTCATATTCATTTCGTCAGCCTGAAGATTTTTTTCACAATAATTGCATGTCAGAGGCCTTGATTAGGCGGAGCACCTAGCTGGGGGCTCGTCATATTCCAAATTGAACGCGCGGAAACGCCATCAAGGCACACGGGATCGGTCAGCGGCCCCGACAAACACCCCTTGAGCAGGTGACAAAAGCTGGACACCGTCAGCGGCGACCCCAGCAAGATGGTGGTCGGTGACAGGGAAGGATTAAGGCAGTAGGAGCCTCGAAGAGACGGAGGATTTCCCTCCAAGAACATCAGTGCCACACGACCGAAACAATGCATCCGCGACCCTCAGAGGGTGGCCAATAGTGGGGTGAGCCAATTAAGGCAACACCTGGGCGGGGGCAAAGCGGCCGAGCAAAACCTTCAGGGAACGGGACAAGGAACGGTCTGAACCAACCGGCACACCGAACTCGGGCCCCCTCCGCCACAAGAAGCCCTTTTGCTGCCACAGTTCTTTACACAAGAGGTTCCGCAGTTACAGATAATGAGTATTAAACGTTGGTCTTGAGTGGCGTGAATGGGACTTAGGATTCGGGATCGCGAACCCATCCCCATTCTTCGCGGTTTAAATGGTTTCCTAGCTATTGTAGTAGCGGAATAGCTTGGTTCTTTTGCTAGACTATCACACCCGAAAATGGAACGTTTTCATTCTTAAATCTGAAACCATAACGGCACCAAGTAGAGAATCTCAAATGGAGGCATTTGAGAAAAAAAGGTTCAGAGAACACTTCTTTCATTTACATGCTGTAACTGGATGTGGTTATGATAAGGTGGGGTTTAAAGTAAAGACAGAAAATCAACATCTTACAAATACGTTGAGAGTTTTTAATGAAAAGATTAAGTCAACAATAGCTAGGAAACGATTTAATCCCGAACAGTGGGGATGGGTTCGCTATCGCTATTTCGGTCAAAGACCCATTCACACCACTCTGATTCCTGCATCAGATATAGCTTCAGTGACTATTTTTAAAGATGGGGTCGATAACTTAGACTTGGAAATATTTATTTTTATGGTGTTTAATGCGTTCATGAAAATAATCTACTCAGTAAAGACTAAAGAAATATCAAAAAAATTTATATATCGGTGATATATTAGGCATTTCACGCAGTCATTTTCCAAGATGGCGCCCAAACTATCAGCACGTCTTCAGTATTCAAGTATGATGTGTAGACGGTCTTCAACAATAAATTTACCAATTATCATAATTTTTGAAAAGTATACTGTATCTAAATGACATTCCCGGGGGCCATTTTCCAACATGGCGGCCAAACTATCTCATGAATGGTTTCAATATTTTATAATGAGGTTTACACAGCTCTGATTATAATATCTGTCAATTTTCATAATTTTCCAACAACATGGTGAAATATACTGTACCTAGCATTGATGGCGGCCATTTTCCAATATGGCGACCAAACTATCGAACACAGAGCTGTAAAATTTTTCAATGATGCTCATGTGGTCCCAGTCATAATGTGTACCAATTTTCATAATTTTTGAAGAAGAATGTGGAATACATTGTAGCTGGCGGCCATTTTCCAAGATGGCGGTGAAAGCTCGCGCTCTACAGCAGGGGACTTTTAGTATATTTTTTGTTGGGTCAAAAACAACACATGTACCAATTTTCATCTTTATGTTCAAATGTTCTAGGTCAAGCCCTTTTTTAGCCTATCTGTCCTGGCTTATACTGGAATATTCAGCATTCATGTCACTTCAAAGCAAGGGCTCCGTGGCTTAGTGGTTAAAGCGCCTGTCTAGTAAACTGGAGATCAAGAGTTCGATTCTCGTTGGAGCCTCGCTGTTATATTCTTGATCTATTTTTCGTAGCTATTAAATTTTGAAAAATTACAAGTTGGGAAAACCAAAATATTACCTCTCCGAGTCAAGACGACTACTTACAAACTTATTTACCCAGATATGGAAATGTTTCTTAAGTTAAAATTTATGAAATATTAAAGCAGTATACAAAGCATAGCAAATTTACTGTAAATCAGACGACATTTTACATCCAATAATGATATACTTGTCGTGTACAAGTTTATCATTATTAATTAAAATCGTATAAATCTTATAAATATAATTAAAATCATCCGATGGAGGAAAAACGGGTCATCGGCGTTTTATAAATGACGCTAGCGCAATAAAGCGTGCAAGGTACCAAGGCTTAACAAAAATTGTAGGATAACATATTTATAGAGATAGATAACAACTTTTATAATTAAAATTAGAAACTAACATATCTCTTCAAATTCTCGCGTGATCAACTGGTTTCACGCCAATTAAATAGCTATAGTCCCATAGAGCTATTTGTATTAATTCCTCCATGGTTTTTTCGCCAAGCTGAGAACTACGCGTTTTACGTCACGTTATCCAAAAAGCCGACTATTTTCTTTGAAGACCGCGCTAGCTCAGCACTAAGCACCGTGACGTAAAAAATCAAAACAAAATCCCTGGGCCGCGTTCAGCAGCGCTGGGCTCTGCTGAACGCGGCCCAGATTTCCACCATGATTATAATTTCTAAGCCAAATTATTTAACAGTGTATTTAACTTTCGGCTCACTCTGAACCGTTAATGTCTCTGCATACAGAAACGAAAACCAAACCCAAACGTGTACTTTTTGGTTCACTAGGCCTAATGACAAATAAATGTTCATTTGACCAACATAGCACCGTTGTGCTTGTATTCACTGTGACTTTAGAAAGGATTATGCTATAAACAGATGTAGTATAGCTTAAGTAATATATAAACATCCATTTTAAATAATAATATTTAAAAAAATCCTTGGAATATCAAAATGAAATAGAGCTTTAAAGCTACAAAAGTACTAAATGCATTATAATTACGAAAAATATTTCCACATATTCACTTTATATTAAGGATAAAGGGAATATTATGGTTGTGTTGGCTTTTCTTTACACATCAAAACAAAACGAACTTCTAACGCAGCGCACTACTGTAACAACGGACGGACACATACAGACAAAAACATAGACTGCTTTTTAACTCTTTCCGTATTAATTTTGAATTGAGAAACAAGATTATCTTAAATATTAAAATAAATATAATTAATATTTAATATTTTCTTCGTAAGTTATTCGCCTTATTGAACGTTACATCGTTTTAAAAAAGAACAATTAAACATTCTTGAGAGACTTGACTAATATTGGCGTCTAAATTATGCATACGCCGGTTGCTTCGCCTTACTAAAATAGGTAGTATATAAGGGTTTCGAATCGCAGCTATGGATAAGAACAGCGCAATTGCGTGAACCTTTGGTGGAAGCCCCACCTTAGGGAGGCCGGACGTTTCTCGTAACCCTGGCCGATCGCCGCGTATGTCTTAACCTTAAGGATGATGATGGAGTAGAAGCCAGGTGTGCAGACTGGTGTCCATGTGGGATGGACAAAAACAATGACCAGAAGATGGTGGTGTGTAGAAACCAGTGTGTACAGACTGGTGTCAATGTGGGATGGACAAAAAAAAAGACCAGAAGATGGTGGTGTTAGAAGCCAGGTGTACAGACTGGTGTCCATGTGGGATGGACAAAGAGCAGATGACGGTGGTGATTAGAAGCCAGTGTGTACAGACTGGTGTCCATGTGGGATGGACAAAGACCACAAGAGGGTGGGGATTAGAAGCCAGTGTGTACAGACTGGTGTTCATGTGGGATGGACAAAGAGCAGCAGATGATTGTGATTAGATGCCAGTGTGTACAGACTGGTGTCCATGTGGGATGGACAAAGACCAGAGGCTGGTGATGTTAGACAGGCAATGGAGTAATAGCCTGTAAGTGTAATACAATTTTCGAAATTTCCGGAAATTGAGAACACGTTTGCTCCGATTTGCAAACTGCGAACGCGGTCACGTGGGTGTAACAACAGACAGACACACACACACAGACACGTCGAAATTAGAATCTCTCCGTGACATACGTCACTCGGAGAGGTAAAAACAATAGGGTAAAAATTCCGATGAGTTATTTTAGTTAAATTACTGGAATATTCAGCATCCATGTCGCTTCAAAGCAAGGGCTCCGTGGCTTAGAGGTTAAAGCGCCTGTCTTGTAAACAGGAGATCATGAGTTCGATTCTCGTCGGAGCCTCGCTGGTATGTTACTTGAACTACATTTCGTAGCTATTAAATTTTTAAAAATTAAAAATAATAGTTGATTTAGATATGCATATACGAAAACAATAGTGTAAAAGTTCCAATGAGATAATTTAGTTAATTTACTGAAATATTCTGCATTCATATCACTTCACAGCAAAGGCTCTGTGGCTAAGTGGTTAAAGCGCCTGTCTAGTAAACAGGAGATCATGAGTTCGATTCTCGTCGGTGCCTCGCTGTTATGTTACTTGAACAAGATTTCGTAGCTATTACATTTTGAAAAATTAAAAATAATAGTTGATTTAGATATGCATATATGAAAACAATAGTGTAAAAGTTCCGTTGAGATAATTTAGTTAATTTACTGAACATTCTGTATTCATATCGCTTCACAGCAAAGGCTCCGTGGCTTAGTGGTTAAAGCGCATGTCTAGTAAACAGGAGATCATGCGTCGGAGCCTCGCTGTTAAGTTACTTCAACTAGATTCCGTAGCTATTAAATTTTGAAAAATTAAAAATAATAGTTGATTTAGATATGCATTTAAGCAAACAATTCTAGGAGAGCGGTAGCTCTCTTAGATAAGACTTCATACTGCCTCTAATGTATAAGGAAGGTCATTTTATTGGCTCTAACTTTTTTTGTGTTCTGTTAACTGTTTTGAAAAAATTCCACAGAAACACAATCCGGGTCCTGAATAAGTGGTTAAAATTTCAAAGAGATTCATCTAATAGTTTATTTTATAAAAAAAAAAGTTGCTAAGGGTGGTTTTCATTTACATAAAATTAATCAGCCTTTTTGGCAAAAAACTGGAAAATTCCCATAGAAATAACATGGGATTTTTTTAAAAAAAGGCCAAATTGTGGAACGTATACTACAAAAACTATACATATCTTAGGATTAAAAACGCTTTTAAATGAACGTATGATCTTTATATTAGGTCCTTTTCTACTCTTCATTCACAAAAATTAAGCTTAAGTATGTTTTGTTTAAATTTTTCAAAAATACCTCGATTTGCGATTTTTTCAATGATACGCTGTTGTATTAGAAATTGACAACACATTCGAAACTCGCCTTTATTAGCGTTTAGTGGTTGAATATAACATTTGGTGTGATTCTATTTCAAGTTTAATGGATGAAATGCTCTATTGAAGTTAAAATATCTTGAATAGTTAGAGAGTCCATGAGCTCGTTCCAAATCGAATTTATTTAAGAAAAAGCTTTGCCCAAGTCTATGACATCTCTGAATTCTGTTAGTGCAAAAGTCTACGACTAATTAAGCTAGATTAGCGATAACAGCTAATTAAGCTAGGGCTCTCGAAGTTGGGGACGCAAGCTAGATGTGGTGTTCTCTTCCCCCCTTGCTTTGGCTTCCCGCTCGCGTTTTTAACTTTACACACGCTAGCTTGGGTCCTCATCAATGCGAAGTATCACACCTCCTCGGTGGTGAGAGCTGGTAACCACTTCGTTGTGTGGGCTAAGCGGATACGCGTCCATCCCAAGCCAAGGTGTTGAGGCATCGTGCCGAGGGCTGCATGATACTGGGGAAGTAAAACTACGGTATCGCTAACGATCCCCTCGGGGCACCAGGCGACACCCCGTTGTATCTAGCCTTCCACCCGGGTGGGGGACTACCGGGTGGTGACCTTTTTACTTGCCCCCTTACTCGTGGGATTCTTATGGAAACCTCTATTAAAACAAACTCTAACACTACCAAACCTACGGTGCAGGGGTCTGCTCAATGCAGAACCCACACTGATACCACTACGCTAGGGCCTGTATCCAGCGATACTCGTGCCAATTTATCGGTGCATGTGACTGGTAAGGCTTCGAAACGTACCGCGCGACGTCGTCTCAAACGACAGATCGCTAAGGAAAAGGCCAAATCGGGGTCTGGAACGGTCTCCACCCCCGCTGGGGGTGCGGCGACACGTGACACCCAGTTGAAGAGGCCTAGAACGGAGGACTCGACTCCCTCGCCCAGTACCTCGCAGGCGGCGTCGAAAAAGGCTAAGTCCTATAGAGACGCCGCCAGCGCTGAAAAGATGGCCATTCTTAAAAATGGCTATCCGAAGGCGGTCATTACGGAGGAAGACGTGGGCTCCAGAAGGCGATTCTAAGGGCGCTGGATGGGATACCTTCGGGGAGCCATCTACCGCGCCTTGCGAATTTTAGATTGACGGCCGGGGCCCTGGTATACTCCTGCGAGGATACGTTCACTGGTCAATGGCTGAAGGATAATTTAGCCTACTCGGTGGTGGGGGATGCGGTGCTCTCAGTAATGAGAGCTAGCGAACTCCCTAAGCCGTTTAAGGTAATGTTCCGCACCAGAGACCAGATCACTAAAGAGCCGGCGGTGCTGTTCCGGCGTCTCAAGGCCCTTAACGATGGCTTTGCTACCGAATACTGGAAATGCATTCGGACATACGTGGACAGGGCAGTGCGATACTGGGTACTGTCCATTGATGGCTCCTCGCTGGAAGCCATTAAGAATGCTGGCTACGTGGGCTTCACTGGAGTTGACAAGGGTTCCTTCAAACTCCTACAGCACACGGAAACCACCAAAACCACTGCAGCCGAGGCTACGGCAGGGGGTGGGACTAGCGAGATGGGGGATCTCGCTGTGGAGCTCGCTGGTGTCGCTCTAGGCACAGAGGGGGAGGGGGTGGCTCATTCGGAAGCTTGTTCTTCCATGGATGAATCCACCCTACTGGAAGAATCGGATGGGACCCTTCGGGGTTCAGCCGATGAGCGTTCCAGTGGTCCTGGTGAGGGGGAGGATCTTGGTACTGGGAGCTTGCCTGTCAGGGGGGAGGTGCCACTAGCCCTCTCGGGACTGATGAGGTGTAGCTAGGTCCCTTCTGAACCCCTCTCTTAAGGACAATGGGGACGCTACGTGCGATTCAAATCAATCTGCACCATAGTAAGGCGGCCTCTGCGGTACTCTGCAGGAGGTTTGCTATAGAGGGTCTTGATCTGGCCCTCATACAAGAACCGTGGATTTGCCATGGCAAAATCCTAGGTCTTGACGCGGCAGGGTCACTATTTTATGACCATACTTCTGCTAGACCTAGGGCGTGTATTCTGGTTCGGAGGGATCTTTGCTGTATCGCTCTACCGCTGTACACGTCCCAGGACACGGCGGCCGTGAAGCTAGTCCTGGCCACTGGGCATGCCAAGTTGACTATCACGGCTGCCTCTGCTTACTTTGCCCACGACGCGGACTCTCTCTCGACAATTGAGGCGATCAATTTGGTCGATCAATGTGAAAAGAGAGGGCCTGCGACGCCAACGCTCATCACATCACGTGGGGCAGTTCTGACTGCAACAGGAGAGGTGATGATTTACTAGAAAATTTAGTTGGTTGTAAACTCCATATTCTTAATCAGAACAATGAACCTACTTTTGTTACTTCTAATAGAAGGGAGGTCATTGACCTCACTCTAGCCACGGAAAACCTCGTGTCTTCCGTGTCTAACTGGCATGTGTCTAATGAGCCGTCTCTGTCGGATCATAGGCACATCTGCTTTACTGTCGCGACTACCTCTGTCCCGGTGGGGACGGAGATACGCAATCCAAAACCGACCAATTGGGTCGGCTATAAGGAAGACCTAATCCTACCCTACGGAGATGGTCACACCCCTAAACTTACTTCACCCAACGATCTTGATAGGGCTGCTGGTGACTAACAGTGCTATCATTGAGTCGTTTCACCGGAACTGCCCACTCAAGACCGTTAACCGCTCGAGGCTTGTTCCTTGGTGGAATGCGGATCTCAGCCGGCTCCGGAAATACACGCGCAGGCTCTTTAACAAAGCCAAGCGCACGGGAGACTGGACTGGATACAGGCAGTCCCTTAATACCTACAACACGGCCATTAGAGCTGCTAAGAAGGACTCTTGGCGGACCTTCTGTGAGCAAGTCTCCAATGTCCCTGCCACGGCTAGGGTCATGAAGATCCTAGCGCACGACAACACACACCGACTTAATACTATTAAGTTGCAGGAGGGTGTGTACACTAAGTCTGGGGCTGAGACTCTCAAGCATATGCTGGAGGTCCACTTTCCTGACTCCACTTCAATCAATCCAACAAACCCTGACTCTCGATACCCTGTCCTGCACAGGGCGAAGAGGGAGGACTGGCTTGTAGCCAGGCAGGTTGTTACGATTCCCAAGCTTCGATGGGCTGTCAACTGTTTTGAGGCCTACAAGTCTCCGGGACCCGATGGGGTCTTTCCTCGGCTTTTGCAGGAGGGCTTAGACCACATCGCCTCTCCGTTATGCAAAATCTATAGACTTTGCATTGCTCTCGGCCACATACCTCGTGACTGGAAGCGCTCTAGGGTCATCTTTATTCCCAAGCCCGGGAAGGTTTCCTATCTCGAGGCGAAGGCATTTAGGCCCATATGCCTGACCTCCTTCTTCCTCAAAATCCTGGAGAAGCTGGTGGACAGGTACATTAGAGACGAGGTACTTTCGGTAACTCCTCTCTCTTCTTCACAATTTGCTTACCAAAAAGGTAAATCAACTGAGACGGCCCTTCACGGCCTTACGAATTGCCTGGATAGGGCATTCGAGTTTCAGGAATTTTCAGTGGCCATTTTCCTCGATATCGAGGGGGCCTTTGATAAGGTCTCAAGCTCGGTTATTACTGAAGCTGTCAAGAGATTTAGCATCAGCGACACTCTTGGCCGCTGGATCAAGTCCATGCTGACCGACCGAGAGGTGACGGCGTCTCTCCTTGGGGACTCTCTAGGGGTGACTACCAGTAGGGGCTGCCCTCAGGGTGGAGTGCTCTCCCCCCTGTTGTGGTGCCTGGTGGTGGACGAACTCTTGGAGAGGCTCAGGGGTTCTGGGGGCTGTCACTGTTTCGGGTATGCGGACGATGTGGCGATAGTCTTTACCGGGAAGTTCCCGGATACTGTCACCGCACTTATGAGATCTGCTCTCTCTAACGTGGAGCAATGGTGTCAGGCGGTCAACCTCACTGTTAATCCTAACAAAACTGTCCTTGTTCCATTTACGAGGAAGAACACTAAGGATCTGTTCAATGATATCTCTTTCTTTGGCCAGGTCCTGACAAAGTCCACCGAGGTGAAATACCTGGGGGTGACTTTTGATTGTAGACTCACATGGAAGCCGCATCTTGATCGGTGCATCAAGAAGACCAAAATGCTTTTCTGGAGGACCAGGAGCTCTGTCGGCCAGACTTGGGGCCTTAACCCCAAGGCTGTACACTGGCTCTATACTGGGATCATCAGACCCATATTATCCTACGGGGCACTTGTCTGGTGGACAAGGGTCCGGCTTAAAACGGTGCAGGCTGCCCTGCGCAAGCTTCAAAGGCTTGCCTGCATCGGTGTTACGGGGGCCATGAGATCAACCCCAACTGCTTCCCTGGAGGTGCTCCTTGACATGCTTCCTCTTCATCTTTTTATTGAGGAGGAGGCTGTCATGGGGGCCTACAGGCTCCACATTAATGGCTGTTGGGTCCCAAGACTCTGGGATTACAGTCATACGAAGCTCTTTCGGGAGTACGCCGCACTCGAGCCGTCGCTTACGATGTGCTCTGACAAAACCGTTACCAGTTTTGACTTCACTAAGCCATTCAGCATCCACTTTCCCAGTCGGGCCGAGTGGACTAACCTGCTGCCTCTTGGCACTGGAGGTGAAACTATTTGGTTCACCGATGGTTCTAAGACTGACTCCGGCGCTGGCGCCGGCTATTACTGCCAAACCACAAGGGTCGGTTTTTCTGCATGCCTGGGCACCTTTGCTAGTGTGTTCCAGGCGGAAATTGCCCAGATCTGTTATTGCGCAGATTACTGTATGAACAAAGGGTATACCGGACGGACTGTGAGAATTTACTCTGACAGTCAGGCCGCCTTGAATGCGCTGAACCAGTGTGAGATTA
This sequence comes from Phalangium opilio, assembly GCF_054372755.1. Classification (NCBI taxonomy): domain Eukaryota; kingdom Metazoa; phylum Arthropoda; class Arachnida; order Opiliones; family Phalangiidae; genus Phalangium; species Phalangium opilio. The sequence continues at coordinate 6,845,329 of NW_028324180.1, read as the reverse complement.
CCTCTCAACTGGTGCGCAGCTGCCTTGATCTGCTAGCGCGACTGGCATCCTGCAACAGGGTTCTGTTGTACTGGGTGCCAGGGCATAGCGGATATCAATGCAATGAGCAAGCCGATAGATTTGCGAAAAGGGGTGCGGAGGCCAAGCTCTAGGGGCCGGGGCCGGCCGTCCCCATCCCCTACAGGCACGTCAAACGGTGTCTGCATGACAGGTTGACTGTCATACAAAACCAGCTCTGGCATAACATGGAGGGCCAGAGACAGACAACGTTTTGTCAATGGTCCCTGCAGGTCTCGTGCCAGAGACCTAATTTCGCTCAGCAGATGGGATATTAGGCTGGCCACCGGTCTTTTGACCGGGCACTGTCGGCTTAATAGGCACCTCCATCTGATGGATTTTGCCGACGACCCTCTCTGTAGGTCGTGTCAGGAGAAGGAAGAAACATCCGCTCACGTACTTTGCGAGTGCGACTGCTTCGCCTCGCTTAGACTAGAATATTTTGATTCACATACTTTGGAACCCTCGAGGGTCTCCTCTATTACGGTGGAGCGAATTCTTCGCTACGCTGCAGCTACGGGCCTATTCAAGGCCTGAATATGAGGATGCACAATATGCCTTTGGCATCGGTGCTAGGGCGCGTACCCTCCTCAACAACAATAATAATAATAATAAATTAAGCTAGACTACCGATAACAGGTAATTAAGCTAAATTAGCGAGCTAGTTTAGCGATTATAGCTAATAAGCTAGATTAGCGATTACAGCTAATAAGCTAGATTAGCGATTACACCTAATTAAGTTAGATCAGCGATTACACCTAATTAAGTTAGATCAGCGATTACAGCTAATTAAGCTAGATTAGCGATTACAGCTAATCAAGCTAGATTAGCGATTACAGCTAATTAAGCCAGATTTGCGATTACAGCTAATTATGCCAGATTAGCGATTACAGATAATTAAGCCAGATTAGCGATTACAGATAATTAAGCCAGATTAGCGATTACAGATAATTAAGCCAGATATGCGATTACAGATAATTAAGCCAGATAAGCGATTACAGCTAATTAAGCCAGATTAGCGATTACAGCTAATTAAGCCAGATTAGCGATTACAGCTAATTAAGCCAGATTAGCGATTACAGCTAATTAAGCTAGTTTAGCGATTACAGCTAATTAAGCTAGTTTAGCGATTACAGCTAATTAAGCTAGTTTAGCGATTACAGCTAATTAAGCTAGTTTAGCGATTACAGCTAATTAAGCTAGTTTAGCGATTACAGCTAATTAAGCTAGTTTAGCGCTTGTAGCTAATTAAGCCAGATTAAGGATTACAGCTAATAAAGCTAGATTAGCTATTACAGCTAATAAAGCTAGATTAGCTATTACAGCTAATTAAGCTAGTTTAGCGCTTACAGCTAATAAGCTAGATTAGCGATTACAGCTAATAAACTAGATTAGCGATTACACCTAATTAAGTTATCAGCGATTACACCTAATTAAGTTAGATCAGCGATTACAGCTAATTAAGCTAGATTAGCGATTACAGCTAATTAAGCCAGATTTGCGATTACAGCTTATTATGCCAGATTAGCGAATACAGATAATTAAGCCAGATTAGCGATTACAGATAATTAAGCCAGATTAGCGATTACAGATAATTAAGCCAGATAAGCGATTACAGATAGTTAAGCCAGATAAGCGATTACAGCTAATTAAGCCAGATTAGCGATTACAGCTAATTAAGCCAGATTAGCGATTACAGCTAATTAAGCCAGATTAGCGATTACAGCTAATTAAGCTAGTTTAGCGTTTACAGCTAATTAAGCTAGTTTAGCGATTACAGCTAATTAAGCTAGTTTAGCGCTTGTAGCTAATTAAGCCAGATTAGCGATTACAGCTAATAAAGCTAGATTAGCTATTACAGCTAATAAAGCTAGATTAGCGATTACAGATAATTAAGCTAGTTTAGCGATTACAGCTAATAAGCTAGATTAGCGATTACAGCTAATAAGCTAGATTAGCGATTACACATAATTAAGTTAGATCAGCGATTACACCTAATTAAGTTAGATCAGCGATTACACCTAATTAAGTTAGATCAGCGATTACACCTAATTAAGTTAGATCAGCGATTAGAGCTAATTAAGCTAGATTAGCGATTACAGCTAATCAAGCTAGTTTAGCGATAACAGCTAATCAAGCTAGATTAGCGATAACAGCTAATCAGGCTAGATTCGCGATAACAGCTAATTAAGCTAGATTAGCGATTACAGCTAATCAAGCTAGATTAGCTATTACAGCTAATAAAGCTAGATTAGCGAATACAGCTAATTAAGCTAGTTTAGCGATTACAGCTAATAAGCTAGATTAGCGATTACAGCTAATAAGCCAGATTAGCGATTACACCTAATTAAGTTAGATCAGCGATTACAACTAATTAAGTTAGATCAGCGATTACAGCTAATTAAGCTAGATTAGCGATTACACCTAATCAAGCTAGATCAGCGATTACAGCTAATTAAGCTAGATAAGTGATTACACCTAATCAAGCTAGATTAGCGCATACAGCTAATCAAGCTAGATTAGCGATTACAGCTAATTAAGTCAGATTAGCGATTACAGCTAATTAAGCTAGATTAGCGATTACAGCTAACTAAGCCAAATTAGCGATTACAGCTAATTAAGCCATATTACCGATTACAGCTTATTAAGCCAGATTAGTGATTACAGCTAATTAAGCCAGATTAGCGATTACAGCTAATTATGCTAGTTTAGCGATTACAGCTAATTAAGCTAGTTTAGCGCTTGTAGCTAATTAAGCCAGGTTAGTGATTACAGCTAATAAAGCTAGATTAGCTATTACAGCTGATTAAGCTAGATTAGCGATTACAGATAATTAAGGCAGATAAGCGATTACAGGGGCATTCCATGCGATTTCGGTATCGTTCCTTTCAACAGAATTCCCAATGGACCGAAATCCCATTCTACCGAATATCCCGCAATGATTTTAGATTTCCAGCCCAATACAATGGCTATATTCCCAATGGACCGAAATCCCAATCGTCCGAATATGCCCATAAAAATACGTGAATATAACTTGAAACACTGTAGCCGTCAGCGATTCGGTGGTGAAGTGGACACGATGTTGGACTGCGAAGCGATAGGTTGTTGGTTCGAATCTCCGAAAGGTATGTTCATAATATTAAAAGTAAATGTTTCGTGATACTAATTAAAACGCTCGCTTTCATTCCTTTCAAGGCAAGAGATATATAGAATTAAACAAGATGTGCCCGGCTGGGCACAGAATACTTTTGCACGGCAACTGTCGAATTACTATTATTACTATCAAAAAATGGCCCAGGGATGGACTCATAATATTAGCCACAGCGTACCGAACTTAAAAGGCGTATAGAAAATTTACGTGAATAGCCGTAACTATGCTAAAACGATTACCCGTAATTCTAACGTTAATTTATTTACTTCTATTATTATTCTAATAGTGCAACACAGTAATAGAAGTGAGTGAGTATGCCCTCGTTGTGAATTCTTTAACAGCGCAATCATTCAAATAATTTACTTAAGTTATAATTTTCAAACTTTTTCCTTATTATCTTAAGATGAATTTCGTCCCGAAACATCTTTAATTAAAATAAAACGTGAAAAAAAAAAATTATTTTCTCGTGTGGAATCGAACTTGCGACCCATGGTTCTGCCGAGCAAAACTCAATATTTCTAACCGATATACCACCTATACCACGCGCCCAGCCTGAGCGCGCTCCCCCGAGAATTTTTTCGGTACCTTTTAATTCGCCGAATGCCTAAGTTTTTTTTATCTCATTTTAAAAACAGGAATGTTAAAACAGAACATTAATTTTTATTACGTAAGTCAAACAAAACTGATTCAGATTATTTTAAAACATTTTAAAACATTTTAAAACTAGTATTAATATAGTGCCACATTAAAACAATAATATTCCTGTTTTTAAAATGTGAACAATTTTATTCCTATTTTTAAAATGGGACTCTATTTTATTCCTATTTTTAAAATGGGACTCTATTTTATTCCTATTTTTAAAATATGACTCTATTTTATTCCTATTTTTAAAATATGACTCTATTTTATTCCTATTTTTAAAATATGACTCTATTTTATTCCTATTTTTAAAATATGACTCTATTTTATTCCTATTTTTAAAATATGACTCTATTTTATTCCTATTTTTAAAATATGACTCTATTTTATTCCTTTTTTTTAAATATGACTCTATTTTATTCCTATTTTTAAAATATGACTCTATTTTATTCCTATTTTTAAAATATGACTCTATTTTATTTCTATTTTTAAAATATGACTCTATTTTATTCCTTTTTTTAAATATGACTCTATTTTATTCCTTTTTTTAAATATGACTCTATTTTATTCCTTTTTTTAAAATATGACTCTATTTTATTCCTTTTTTTAAAATATGACTCTATTGTATTCCTTTTTTTAAAATATGACTCTATTTTATTCCTATTTTTAAAATATGACTATTTTATTCCTTTTTTTAAAATATGACTCTATTTTATTCCTATTTTCAAAATATGACTCCATTTTATTCCAATTTTTAAAATGTGGCAATATTTTATTTATATTTTTAAAATTCCTCAATCTCAAAGTTTTGCTGGTTTTAAAAATTCGCGGGGATTTTCTAGATTTGAGGTTTTGAAAAGCGACATCTATGCGTGGTGCCCAAATACACCTTGACTGCCTTCCCTGAGGTAGCGCGCTTAGGCCTGTATTAATAATAAATTTACTTTTGTTAAAACTTTAAAACTTTTTCGTCGTTAATTTAAGACGAATTTCGTCTCAAAACATCGTTAATTAAAATTAAACTTAAAAAAAAAAAAAAAATTCGTCGTGTGGAATCGAACTGCGACCCATGGTTCTGCCGCGCAAAAGGCAACTGCTCTAACCACCATACCACTAGCCTAGTTATCCAAGCCACTATGCGTGGTGACCAAATACACCTTGACTGCCTTCCCTGAGATAGCGCGCTTAGGCCTGTATTAATAATAAATTTACTTTTGTTAAAACTTTAAAACTTTTTCCTCGTTATTTTAAGATGAATTTCGTCTCAAAATATCCTTAATTAAAATAAAACTTAAAAAAAAAAATATTTCCTCGTGTGGATTCGAACTGCGACCCATGGTTCTGCCGCGCAAAAGGCAACGGCTCTAACCACCATACCACGAGCGTAGTTAATAAAGTTCATATTCTAGGGGTATTTTTTTTATAAAGCTCGCGCATGCGTATCAGATTCTTGGTTACACCATGACGTCAGCAAACCACAGCCGGTATTCCACTGGGGAATTTTTCATCGTTTCCCTCTCGTGGGCCCGTATATTTCAATTGACACCCGAGCGTGCTCGACGGGCTTTAAGTCTTCCGTTTATAAAAATATAACTTTTGAACGCCATCTGGCGTGCAAAAGTAAAAACAAATGAAGTACAGTCTTGATGGTAGTTCCATCAATGTCTTTAAGTTTTAAATTAAAATTTTAATATTTTGGTTTCGGGTGGGTTAGATTAGGTTAGGTTTGGTTTGGTTTGGTTCCAAAAAGTCGTTGACACCTCTTCCAAAATATGCTCCTTTTAATTAGCTACAACCTTTTCCAAAATATTCTCCCTTTAAATAGCTGCCACCTTTTCCAAAACATTCTCCTATTAATTAGCTGCCACCTTTTCCAAAATATTCTCCTAATAATTAGCTGCCACCTTTTCCAAAACATTCTCCAATTAATTAGATGCCACCTTTTCCAAAATATTCTCCTATTAATTAGCTGCAACCTTTTCCAAAACATTCTCCTACTAATTAGCTGCCACTTTTTCCAAAATATTCTCCTTTTAATTAGCTACCACCTTTTCCAAAACATTCTACTATTAATTAGCTGCCACCTTTGCCAAAATATTTTCCCATTAATTAGCTGCAACCTTTTCCAAAACATTCTCCAACTAATTAGCTGCCACCTTTTCCAAAACATTCTCCAATTAATTAGATGCCACCTTTTCCAAAATATTCTCCTATTAATTAGCTGCAACCTTTCCCAAAACATTCTCCTATTAATTAGCTGCCACCTTTTCCGAAATATTCTCCTATAAATTAGCTGCAACCTTTTCCAAAACATTCTCCTTCTAATTAGCTGCCACATTTTCCAAAATATTCTCCTTTTAATTAACTACCACATTTTCCAAAATATTCTCCTTTTAATTAACTACCACCTTTTCTAAAATATTCTCCTATTAATTAGCTGCCACCTCTTCCAAAAGATTTTCCTACTAATTAAAAATATATTTAATGCGAAACCACACAGTATGTCTTCTTCCATTTCAATAGAATTTCGGTCCAATGGGACTATAATAAAATCGCACCTTTTGGCTACGTTCGGTCGAATGGGACACCACAAAAAAGCCGTTCTGTCGAATGGGAATTCGGTTCAATGGGACCAAAGCGCGATTTCGACCAGTGATGTCACCATGGGTCAATCGATTTTTTCCAAATTTGGTACACCACTAGATACGATTAAGAAACTAAGGTTTGCAAGATTTTAGCTCAAAATATTGAGAAGTTTTCAAAATATTTAAATTTTCCCGGAACCCTCCATTTTTATAAAGATTTTTTTAATTTTTGCACCCCTTTATATATATGAACCTAGCTTTTTTTCTATACGGTATTTCTGAACAAAATTTAACAGACTTATTACGTGTTGCTAGGGCTACGTATTGGTGAAAATTACACGGTTCTAGCTGAAAGCACTGCCGAGTTATTAAGCATCTAAAATTAAAATTTTGTTTTTGGGGGGTCCCATTCATGGTGGTTTATGGTCATGTGGACAAGTGAAAAATTTATATATTTTAGTACCATTAGATACCTCTTAAAGAGATCTTTAAAATGAGCTCTTAAAAAAATATGGTTTTTCTTAGTTTTGATTTGACAGAAAAAAAAATAATTTCTCGAAAATGACTGGTTTTTCAAATTTTATTTTATGAAAATTGGCAAGTATTTTAATTTAAATGCTAGCGATTCGTAATATACCACGGTGAAGAGAGTTGGGATGTAAAAATGCCTCGTTGAGGGAAGAATAGCGCATTCAAAAGGCAGGCTGATAATTATTGGTTGATCATTTCCCGCTCAAAAGGGAAAAAACATATTAAGTCGCCGCTTTGTCAATAGAGGGCGTAAAAAACCACATAGTCCGTTGTTCAGCAATTTCAAAAAGTTCGGTATTATTTAAAGGTCGTCTAGTTTTACGTGGAAACGTTTTAAATTAGATTATCTTTATTTATTTGTCGATAATGGCACTTTCACAATGTTCAGTTGGTGAAAAAAATGATGACTGTTGTCACAAACTAGTTTTTTCAAGAAAGGTTGGTTTAAACTTGTATTCTGAAATTGAAAGCGAGGAACGTGTGCTTATATCTTTAAGGTCTGGAATCGATGCTGAACTTTTAAAAACTGTTTGTTTTCATCACTTTTCTGCCCTTGTGTCGAGATATTCTTCATTACAATTAAAATGCTGCAACCCATTTCAATTGCACCTGAAATGTTTACCTTCTGGTCCCTCTTTGAAAAAACTTATATCTTTAGAAGAATCAGTGCTTCTAAATGAAAGAACTGGCAAGGATATTTAGCCAGGCCAGAAATTATGTTTACAATGTACTATCAAGTTAAATTCGATTCGAAATGCTGAACCAGATGAGTCACAAAGTCTAAGTGAGAAAAGTGATAGTGCCCAAGAGGAAAGTCAACCTTTAACCCTAACTCAAGAGAACGAACGACAGTTAGAAACCTTTAACAGTTCGTTAGTGGCTCTTGAAACATCACCACTTAAGCTACATGGTTTACACGAGCATCCACGCCCTGCTTATGCTAAACGAAAAGTTAGAGAAACCATGGAAGGAGTAAAATCTAATGTAGCGAAACTTCTTAACATTGAAGAAAACGAATGCGACCCGAGCTCAACAAATGGCAATGATGAAGTCTTCGACACCTTGATATCCCAATTAAAAGAAAAAGTGAGAAATTCTTCAAGACAAGATAAATGCAAGCTTTTGACATTTGTGCCAAACTCTTGGCCTATTTCGAAAATTTCTGAAGAGTTTCAAGTGACTCATTATTTGGCGAAAAAGGCTCGAAAATTAAAGAAACAGTTCGGAATTTTACCAGATCTTCAACAGAGGACTGGTAATGCATTAAGACTTGAGATAGAAGCTCAAGCGCGGCTGTTTAACGAAGACGATGAAGTTTTAAGGATGTGTCCGGGTAAAAAAGAATTCGTTTCAATTAGAGAAAATGGTGCCAAAGTGCAAAAACAAAAGAGGTTACTGCTCGCCAATCTTAGAGAGATTTATGTCCAATTCAAGACAATATTTCCACAGGCGAAGATCGGAGTTTCAAAATTTTGCACACTTAGGCCAAAGTGGTGCGTAACGGTTTCTTCAAAAGGTGCCCATAGCGTGTGCGTCTGCGAAATTCACCAAAATTTAAAGTTGATGGCTCTGGCTTTGCCAACGAAGATCGACTATAAAATTCTAATGCTGAAATCTGTGTGTGACGCGAATGATCGGCAATGCATGCTTCACGGCTGCGAAAACTGTCCAGGTGATGAAAGTTTCGCAGCTTACCTAAAAACATTGTTTGAAGAAAGAGAATTCGATTCTGAAGATCACCTTTCGTACAAGCAGTGGGTGCATATTAATGGGCAAACAAACCTCATAGACGTTAGAGAGTCATTAAGTGATTTCATACCTAATTTTACCACATGCATGGCTCGTCTAGCGCCTCATCATTTCATAGCCAAGTCACAAGCAACTTACCTAAGAAATTTAAAAGATAATCTGTTGGAAAATAATATAGTGACGTTGATGGACTTTGCTGAAAATTTTTCTTTCATTGTACAAGACGCTGTACAAGGGCTCCACTGGGAAAATAGCCAGGCAACACTGCATCCGTTTGTATCGTATTACAAATGCGAAAATGAACTGAAATGCCTGAGCTGCTGCATAGTTTCTGACGAAATGGACCATGGTGCTTCGACGATAAACTTCTACATTACGTTAGTTGTTCAACATCTTCGAACTGTACTCCCAAACTTGAAACACATACACTACTTTAGCGACGGAGCCTCGTCCCAATATAAGAACTGTAAAAACTTTGTGAATCTTTGCCACCATGAAGACGACTTTGGCGTTACGGCTGAATGGAATTTCTTTGCCACCAGCCACGGCAAAAGCCCTTGCGATGGCATTGGAGGGACGGCTAAACGTCTAGTATCTCGAGCTTCACTTCAATCACCAACGCAAAATCAAATACTAACTCCAGAAAAGTTCTTTGAGTGGGCAGATAAGAATATCCCTTCAATTAAGTTCTTTTATGCTCGAAAAGAAATGGTTCAATTGCATCGGAACAAAATTGAGTCAAGACTTTCAAAAGCAACAACAATATTAGGTACTCGAAGCCACCACAAGTTTGTTCCAATCTCGAAAACCGAACTCTTTTTGCACCGAATATCTGCGGACGATTTAGCTCAGAAAGTCAAAGTTGTGGTAGAAGAGTGCCACGAACATGACGAAGAGCTTTCCTTTCGTGACGTGACAGCTGGTCAATATGTTGCAGCCATTTATGACCAAGACTGGTACATTGGTTTGGTATTGGAAACCTTTCCAGTAGAGAACGATTTCCTAATTAAATTCATGAAAAGAGACAAGGACACTAATCGCCTTTCATGGCCCAAAAGAGACGACAAATGCCATGTGCCTCTTAACTCCATTTTGTGTCTGATATCAGAGCCAACGGCCATTGCATCCAGAGCGAGATCATTTAATTTGAAAGATTATGATTTGGAAAACATTCGCACCCTATTTTCCATAAGAAGTTAAAATACTTGCCAATTTTCATAAAATAAAATTTGAAAAACCAGTCATTTTCGAGAAATTATTTTTTTTTCTGTCAATTCAAAACTTAGAAAAACCATATTTTTTTAAGAGCTCATTTTAAAGATCTCTTTAAGAGGTATCTAATGGTACTAAAATATATAAATTTTTCACTTGTCCACATGACCATAAACCACCATGAATGGGACCCCCCGAAAACAAAATTTTAATTTTCGATGCTTAATAACAACTCGGCAGTGCTTTGAGCTAGAACGTGCAATTTTCACCAATAAGTAGCCCTAGCAACACTTAATAAGTTTCTTATAATTTGTTCAGAAATACCGTATAGAAAAAAAGTTAGGTTCATATATAAAAAGGGGTGCAAAAATTAAAAAAATCTTTATAAAAATGGAGGGTTCCGGGAAAATTTAAATATTTTGAAAACTTCTCAATATTTTGAGCTAAAATCTTGCAAACCTTAGTTTCTTAATCGTATCTAGTGGTGTACCAAATTTGGAAAAAATCGATTGACCCATGGTGACATCACTGGTCGAAATCGCATGGAATGCCCCAACAGCTAATTAAGCCAGATTAGCGATTACAGCTAATTAAGCCAGATTAGCGATTAAAGCTAATTAAGCCAGTTTAGCGATTACAGCTAATTAAGCCAGTTTAGCGATTACAGCTAATTAAGCTAGTTTAGCGATTACATCTAATTAAGCTAGTTTAGCGATTACAGCTAATTAAGCTAGTTTAGCGATTACAGCTAATTAAGCTAGTTTTGCGCCATCACAGATAATCAACCTAGGTAAGTATGACATATGTGACGGTACACAACTATATGACATGTGTCGGTGCACAACTATATGACATGTGTCGGTGCACAACTATATGACATGTGTCGGTGCACAAATCTACATGTGTCAGTGCACAACTCTACATGTGTCGGTGCACAACTCTATATGTGCACAAATCTACATGTGTCGGTGCACAACTCTACATGTGCACAAATCTACATGTGTCGGTGCACAACTCTACATGTGCACAAATCTACATGTGCCCAACTCTACATGTGTCGGTGCACAATTATATGACATGAGTTGATGCAAAACTATATGACATGAGTTGGTGCACAACTCTATGACGTGCGTTGGTGCACAACTCTATGTCATGTGTTGGTGCACATGTCTTCGGTATATGTTAAGTTAAAGGAATCTGTAAACAGGTCTGCGGAATCTTTTTGCGCACAGGTCTAAAAAATATTTTTGTGCACAGGTCAACGGATTCTTTTTGAGCATTGGTCTACAGAATATTTTTGGTAACAGGTTCATTTTCTTGGTAAAACTACGGCTTCCTCTATGATTTGCATGTGAAAATGACGGTAAAGCAGATTTATTTTCACTGGGCGTCGATTAGTCAAGCAGTCTGAATTGACAGTTATATAATAGATTTATTTTAGTTCAAACGCGTTAACTACTGCATGCGCATCGCCCTAGGAAATTTTCTCTCCTGATGTTTTTATACAATTTTAATTAATATTAAGACTGAAGTAACAGATATAAATAACAAGTTGGGAAAACCAAAATATTACCTCTCCGAGTCAAGACGACTACTTACAAACTTATTTACCCAGATATAGAAATGTTTCTTAAGTTAAAATTTATGAAATATTAAAGCAGTATACAAAGCATAGCAAATTTACTGTAAATCAGACGACATTTTACATCCAATAATGATATACTTGTACACATTAAAATCATCCGATGGGGGAAAAACGGGAAATGAAGAGATAAAACTTTGGAGGGATATTACCTTTACGTGTTTGTAAAGGCCCAATTTTCTACTCCTCAACTGTATGCCCTCTATGTTCAAAGCCATATTCACAACAGGGTTGGCATGTAAACACTATCCTCTCGTTTCACCTCAACGATTTTCTTAGTTTAACAACATGACTGTTAACGTTACATAACACCAAAGCTTATTTGTGGCTACACACACTGAAAGTAAATGCGTACCATAAAAAGCATGAAAACACGAAGCTATTATCCGATTACGATCAGACCTTTCACTGGTCTGGGCTGCGTTCAGCAGAGCTCACCAAAAAAGACAGCGGATTTTGGAAATGTTTACCGGTGAGCTCTGCCGTCATCGCTTTTCTCCGGTCATCGGCGTTTTATAAATGACGCTATCGCAATAAAGCGTGCAAGGTACCAAGGCTTAACAAAAATTGTAGGATAACATATTTATAGAGATAGATAACAACTTTTATAATTAAAATTAGAAAATAACATGTCTCTTAAAATTCTCGCATGATCAACTGGTTTCACGCCAATTAAATAGCTATATTCCCATAAAGCTATCCAAAAAGCCGACTATTTTCTTTGAAGACCGCGCTAGCCCAGCGCTAAGCACCGTGACGTCAAAATTCAAAAGCAAAATCCCGTTATGTAGGACACTGCTAGCAGCGCTGGGCTCTGCTGAACGCGGCCCAGATTTCCACCATGATTATAAAATCTAAGCCTAATTATTTAAAAGTGTATTTAACTTTCGTCTCACTCTGAACCGTTAATGTCTCAGCATACAGAAACGAAAACCAAACCCAAACGTTTTCTTTTTGGTTCACTAGTCCTATTGACAAATAAAAGTTCATTTGACCAACATAGCAGCGTTGTGCTTGTATTCACTGTGACTTTAGAAAGGATTATGCTATAAACAGATGTAGTATAGCTTAAGTAACATATAAACATCCATTTTAAATAATAATATTAAACAAAATCTTTGGAATATCAAAATGAAACGGAGCTTTAAAGCTACAAAAGTACTAAATGCATCATAATTACGAAAAATATTTCCACATATTCATTTTATATTATAGAAAACGGGAATATTAAGGTTCTGAAGGATTTCTTTACACATCAAAACACAAGGAGTATAAACCTATTAGTGGAAACAGTATTTTTATTCAAATATGAAACAATCCCGCTTATGTTTATCATCTCTGGGCATTGGTAAAAATTCACTCCATTACTCCTAGGTATTCACAGGATTTTAGTTCTTTATAACTGAAATTCATCTGATTATGTTTTAAAAAAATATTTTTCCTTATCATTGTGGTGTTTCGCGACGGTAAAAAATATTTAAATACGCCGCTAATAAAATATATAGTTTCAACTTCTTAATTCTTTAAGAAAAGAAATTTAAAACACCCAAGGAGTATGAACAGAGGTGTGGAAGTTTCAAATATGGCCGTGGATTGAAAACATCTTTCTAATTGTGTACCAACAACGCGAATGTGCCCAAAACACACTTACGATAGTATCGCACTTACCAACCGTTACCTCTCTAACTGAGACAGTGACACAACAAACTGCATTTGTTATTTATCCTAATTCAACTCCTCTACTCCGTCTCTATTAACATCAATACTCGACCTATTTTAATTTTCTAGAGTTTCCATGATTAGTAATACAGTGGGCGAAATTCTTAAATACTCGCTCTATATTAACTATGAAATGTGTACAGTGTATCGACTTTATACGCAATCTTCATTACTCGTCCAATATAAACTTTGACTATATGGCTTTAGTTAGCACAGATTTTACTTAAATAATTTAATAAATATAATTAATATTAAATATTTTCTTCGTTAGTTGTTCGCCTTATTGAGCGTTACATCGCGTTTATAAAGAACAATTAGACATTCTTGAGAGACTTGACTAATATTGGCGTTTGAAATGAAGCATACGCCGGTTGCATTACCTTACTCAAATAGGTAGTATATAAGGGTGTCGAACTACAGCTAATAGCAAGAACAACCGCAATTGCGAAAACCTTTGGTGGCGATCCCACCTTAGGGAGGCTAGACGTTTCTCGTAACCCTAGCTGATCGCCGCGAATGTCTTAAACCCAACGATGACGATGGAGTAGAAACCAGGTGTACAGACTGGTGTCCAAGTGGAATGGACGAAGACCAGAAGATGGTGGTGATTAGAAGCCAGTATGTACAGACTGGTGTCCGTGTGGGATGGACGAAGACCAAAAGATGGTGGTGATTAGAAGCCAGTATGTACAGACTGGTGTCCATGTGGGATGGACGAAGACCAAAAGATGGTGGTGATTAGAAGCCAGTAAGTACAGATTGGTCTCCATGTGGGATGGACGAAGACCAAAAGATGGTGGTGATTAGAAGCCAGTAAGTACAGATTGGTCTCCGTGTGGGATGGACAAAAACCAGAAGATGGTGGTGTGAGAACTCAAGTAGAGGAGCCATTTCCGTGACTGTGAAAGCAGTTCGGAAATGGCGAACACGTTTGCTCCGATTTGGAAACTGCGAACGCGGTCACGTGGGTGTAACAACAGACACACAGACAGACACACACACACACGTCGAAATTAGAACCTCTCCGTGACATACGTCACTCGGAGAGGTAAAAACTATCATTGTAGACAAAGACGCGAAAAAGTAAAAGATAAGTGTAGAACATGAATTGTCTGAAGTAACAGATATTCAAATTTTCTCTTTTGAAGACATGATTATAAAACATCAATTATTTTAAAAAATTCTTATCTTAGTTTTTTTCACCAAAATTTCATTTGTCCAAAAATATTTTTCAACATTATTTACACAAGTATTTTGCTCTCAATATTAGATCTAGAAAAAAAAGTATCAACAAGAATTTTTTAAGCGATAATAGGGTAATTTTCCACTAACATTTGTTTTTATGTGGTTCAAATACTCGATAATATTAATAATCGAGCTTTTAAATTTTTACATTTTAAAATCGGAAATATTGGGAGGCGGAAAATAACCTAGGCAGTTTGGCTGTGATGTAGTTATTAATTTCGAAAAGATCTGTAGATTTGTCGTGATCTGTTGAAGCTATACAACAAGTAAATTTTTAAGAATCGTAAATATTTAAATTAACTAATATGTTTTGTTTTATTTTCATACGGTTTTAATTTTATCAGCTATAAACGATTTTCTGTCTATTTATTCTCTTTGCAGGGCCGAATACTCAACCTCACTCTAAATTTTTGAGAGAAAATAAAATGAAAACGCTTACGATTTTTAAAATAATGCTCATGAATCATGATAAAATACTTTTACTTAAGTAATTATAGTGAAAAAACTAAGATAAGAATTTTTTAAAATAATTGATGTTTTATAATCATGTCTTCAAAAGTTTAAATTTGAATATCTGTTACTTCAGACAATTCATATTCTACACTTATCTTTTACTTTTTCGCGTCTTTGTCTACAATGACAGTTTTTATTAATAGAGTAAAAGTTCCGATGAGATAATTTAGTTAAATTACTGAAATATTCTGCATTCTTATCGCTTCACAGCAAAGGCTCCGTTGCTTAGTGGTTAAAGCGCCTGTCTAGTAAACAGGAGATCATGAGTTCGATTCTCGTCGGAGCCTCGCTGTTATGCTACTTGAACTGGATTTCGTAGTTATGAAATATTGAAAAATTAAAATAATATTGCAAAAGTTCCGATGAGATAATTTAGATAAATTACTGGAATATTCAGCATTCATGTCGCTTCAAAGCAAGGGCTCCGTGGCTTAGTGGTTAAAGTGCCTGTCTTGTAAATAGGAGAACATGAGTTCGATTCTCGTCGGAGCCTCGCTGTTATGTTCTTGATCCATTTTTCGTAGCTATTAAATTTTGATAACTTATAACAATAGGGTAAAAATTCCGAGGAGTTAATTTAGTTAAATTAATGGAATATTCAGCATTCATGTCGCTTCAAAGCAAGGGTTCCGTGGCTTAGTGGTTAAAGCACCTGTCTCGTAAACAGGAGATCATGAGTTCGATTCTCGTCGGAGCCTCGCTGTTATGTTACTTGATCTAGATTTCGTAGCTATTAAATTTTGAAAAACTAAAAATAATAGTTGATTTTGATATGCATATATGAAAACAATAGTGTAAAAGTTCCGATGAAATAATTTAGTTAATTTAATGAAATATTCTGCATTCATATCGCTTCACAGCAAAGGCTCCGTGGCTTAGTGGTTATAGCGCCTGTCTAGTAAACAGGAGATCATGAGTTCGATTCTCGTCAGAGCCTCGCTGTTATGTTACTTGAACTAGATTTCGTAGCTATTAAATTTTGAAAAATTAAAAATAGTAGTTAATTTAGATATGCATTTAAGCAAACAATAGAGTAAAACTTCCGATGAGATAATTTAGTTAAATTACTGGAATATTCAGCATCCATGTCGCTTCAAAGTGCTAGTTAATAATTCGAATTTAAATTAAGTGAGACAAATTAACCTTCATCTTTTTAAAACAATAACAAAAAGAAAATATGATTGCTTTTTTCATATCTGGTGGAATTTAAAAGAGGAAAGAAAAGTGAAAAAGCCAACGGCACGCAGTGTTCCTAAGTGGTCTCCCTCCAATGTACTGACTGCGCTCGACGCTGCTTAACTTCGGTGATCGGACGAGAACCGGTGTTTTCAGCGTGATATGGCCGTTGCCGAGAGTGCTAGTTAATAATTAGGATTTAAAACAAGTGAGACAAATTAACCTTCATTTTTGTAAAACAATAGCAAAAAGAAAATGAGGTTGCTTTTCTCATATCTGGTGGAATTTAAAAGAGGAAACAAAAGTTAAAAAGCAAACGGCACGCAGCGTTCCTACGTGGTTTCCCACCCAAGTACTGACTGCGCTCGACGCTGCTTAACTTCGCTGATCGGACGAGAACCGGTGTTTTCAACGTGATATGGCCGTGGCCGAGAGTGCTAGTTAATAATTCGAATTTAAATTAAGTGAGACAAATTAACCTTCATCTTTTTAAAACAGTAACAAAAAGAAAATATGTTTGCTTTTTTCATATCTATTGGAATTTAAAAGAGGAAACAAAAGTGAAAAAGCCAACGGCACGCAGTGTTCCTAAGTGGTCTCGCTCCCAAGTACTGACTACGCTCGATGCTGCTTAACTTCGGTGATCGGACGAGAACTGGTGTTTTCAACGTGATATGGCCGTTCCCGAGAGTGCTATTTAATAATTTGGATTGAAAACAAGTGAGACAAATTAACCTTCATCTTTTTAAAACAATAACAAAACGAAAATATGTTTGCATTTTCCATATCCGGTGGAATTTAAAAGAGGAAAAAAAAGTGAAAAAGCCAACGGCACGCAGTGTTCCTAAGTGGTCTCCTTCCCAAGTACTGACTGCGCTCGACGCTGCTTAACTTCGGTGATCGGACGAGAACCGGTGTTTTCAGCGTGCTATGGACGTTGCTGAGAGTGCTAGTTAATATTTCGAATTTAAATTAAGTGAGACCAATTAATCATCTTTTTAAAACAATAACAAAAAGAAGATATGTTTGCTTTTTTCATATCTGGTGGAATTTAAAAGAATAAACAAAAGTGAAAAAGCCAACGGCAAGCAGTGTTCCTAAGTGGCCTCCCTCCCAAATACTGACTGCGCTCGACGCTGCTTGAATTCTTTGATCGGACGAGAACCGTTGTTTTTAGCGTGATATGGCCGTTGCCGAGGGTGCTATTTAATAATTTGAATTTAAATTAAGTTAGACAAATTAGCCTTCATCTTTTTAAAACAATAACAAAAAAAATATGTTTGCTTTTTTCATATCCGGTGGAATTTAAAAGAGGAAACAAAAGTGAAAAAGCCAACGGGACGCAGTGTTCCTAAGTGGTCTCCCTCGCAAGTACTGATTCGCTCGACGCTGCTTAACTTTGGTGATCGGACGAGAGCCGGTGTTTTCAGCGTGATATGGCCGTTGCCGAGAGTGCTAGTTAATAATTCGAATTTAAATTAAGTGAGACAAATTGACCTTCATCTTTTTAAAACATTAACAAAAAGAAAATATGTTTGCTTTTTTCATATCTATTGGATATTAAAAGAGGAAACAAAAGTGAAAAAGCCATTGGCACGCATTGTTCCTAAGTGGTCTCACTCCCAAGTACTGACTGCGCTCGACGCTGCTTAACTTCGGTGATCGGACGAGAACCGGTGTTTTCAGCGTGCTATGGACGTTGCTGAGAGTGCTAGTTAATAATTAGGATTGAAAACAAGTGAGACAAATTAACCTTCATCTTTTTAAAACAATAACAAAAAGAAAATGTGGTTGCTTTTATCATATCTGGTGGAATTTAAAAGAGGAAACAAAAGTGAAAAAGCCAACGGCAAGCAGTGTTCCTAAGTGGTCTCCCTCCCAAGTACTGACTGCGCTCGACGCTGCTTATCTACGGTGATCGGACGAGAACCGGTGTTTTCAGCGTGATATGGCCGTTGCCCAGAGTGCTAGTTAATAATTAGGATTGAAAACAAGTGAGACAAATTAACCTTCATCTTTTTAAAACAATAACAAAAAGAAAATGTGGTTGCTTTTTTCATATCTGGTGGAATTTAAAAGAGGAAACAAAAGTTAACAAGACGGCCCAAGGGCTCGTAATAGTAGCCATATCGTACGAGTGAATAGCCCCTCTATACCCTACCCTAACGAGTGGATAACCCCTCTATACCTTACCCTAATGAGTGAATAGAGCTATCTTTTTCAATGCTTAAATGATTTACCGTGCATAAAATCAGAGTGAATAGCCCCTCGATTCCCTACTCTCTAAACAGTGATTAAATTATAACCGTATAAATTTACTTATGGTTTAATTCTAATATTCCGGCGAATCGAAGAACAGATAGTTTTTAGTGATAATCCCCTCGATGAGCTTACAACATAGACTTATGCCGAATTTGCCGATGCACACTTATCGCATCTTATAAATTTCTAACAAGGACTTATGCCCAGAAACTTTTGAAAGAGAAACTTTAGTTATAGTGATTACGCATTTTAGTGATTATCCCCTCGAATTACCTTTAGTAATGCTAAATGATCAAACGCATAACGCTCATTTAGCACTATGTTAGCTCTATCTAAACCCACATTTGAATTAACCGCCAAAACGTTCCAGTCAAACATAACATAGATGACGATAGCTACCGAACGAGAACGAAACACATGAGCGCGGTAGGAAACGGGGAAAATCGTTATCTATTTAATTAGCACATACATAAAAAGAAAATAAATATAAAAACCCCAAACATACAAATTCATAAGTATCCGACCCCACAGATAAAAATTCAAAAGTATCCGACCCCACAGATTAAGAGGTACCCCACCCCACATCACCCCGACATTTTAGAGATAAAAATAAATAATAAAAAACTCGAGGTTTTTATCAAGTCTCTATGGTTTAGTGGTTAGAATATTTGTCTACTGCGCCAGCGTCCCGGGTTCAATTCCCGGGTCTGACCTGAAAAAATTTTAATTGAAATTAAATCTCTAACCGAGCCCAGTAACCCCTATGGGTGGGTTGTGGTAATATAAAGTTCCTTTTAAGCTAAAATCTGACGATAACGAAAGCGAAAACTCCGGCCACGACTACTACTAGTACTACTACTACTACTACTACTACTACTACTACTACTACTACTATTACTACTACGGCTCGGGTCAAACTAAGAGCCTATCGTATACTACGATATGGCTAAAAAGCCAACGGCACGCAGTGCTCCTAAGTGGTCTCGCTCACAAGTACTGACTGCGCTCGATGCTGCTTAACTTCGGTGATCGGACGAGAACCGGTGTTTTCAACGTGATATGGCCGTGTCCGAGAGTGCTAGTTAATAATTAGGATTTAAAACAAGTGAGACAAATTAACCTTCATCTTTGTAAAACAATAACAAAAAGAAAATTTTTTTGCTTTTTTCATTTCCGGTGGAATTTAAAAGAGGAAAAAAAAGTGAAAAAGCCAACGGCACGCAGTGTTCCTAAGTGGTCTCCTTCCCAAGTACTGACTGCGATCGACGCTGCTTAACTTCGGTGATCGGACGAGAACCGGTGTTTTCAGCGTGCTATGGACGTTGCTGAGAGTGCTAGTTAATAATTCGAATTTAAATTAAGTTAGACAAATTAATCATCTTTTTAAAACAATAACAAAAAGAAGATATGTTTGCTTTTATCATATCTGGTGGAATTTAAAAGAGGAAACAAAAGTGAAAAAGCCAACGGCAAGCAGTGTTCCTAAGTAGTCTTCCTCCCAAATACTGACTGCGCTCGACGCTGTTTGAATTCGGTGATCGGACGAGAACCGTGGTTTTTAGCGACATATGGCCGTTGCCGAGGGTGCTATTTAATAATTTGAATTTAAATTAAGTTAGACAAATTAACCTTCATCTTTTTAAAACAATAACAAAAAGAAAATATGTTTCCTTTTTTCATATCTGGTGGAAATTTAAAGAGGAAACAAAAGTTAAAAAGCAAACGGCACGCAGCGTTCCTACGTGGTCTGCTTCCCAAGTACTGACTGCGCTCGACGCTGCTTACCTTCGGTGATCGGACGAGAACCGGTGTTTTCAGCGTGATATGGCCGTTGCCGAGAGTGCTAGTTGATAATTAAGATTGAAAGCAAGTGAGACAATTTAACCTTCATCTTTTTAAACAATAACGAAAAGAAAATATGGTTGCTTTTTTCATATCTGGTGGAATTTAAAAGAGGAAACAAATGTGAAAAGCCAACGGCACGCAGTGTTCCTAAGTGGTTTCCCTCCCAAGTACTGACTGCGCTCGACGCTGCTTAACTTCGGTGATCGGACAAGAACCGGTGTTTTCAGCGTGCTATGGACGTTGCTGAGAGTGCTAGTTAATAATTCGAATTTAAATTAAGTGAGACTAATTAACCATCTTTTTAAAACAATAACAAAAAGAAGATATGTTTGCTTTTTTCATATCTGGTGGAATTTAAAAGAGGAAACAAAAGTGAAAAAGCCAACGGCAAGCAGTGTTCCTAAGTGGTCTCCCTCCCAAATACTGACTGCGCTCGACGCTGTTTGAATTCGGTGATCGGACGAGAACCGTTGTTTTTAGCGACATATGGCCGTTGCTGAGGATGCTATTTAATAATTTTAATTTAAATTAAGTTAAGCAAATTAACCTTCATCTTTTTAAAACAATAACAAAAAGAAAATATGTTTCCTTTTTTCATATCCGGTGGAATTTAAAAGAGGAAACAAAAGTGAAAAAGCCAACGGCACGCAGCGTTCCTACGTGGTCGCCCTCCCAAGTACTGACTGCGCTCGACGCTGCTTAACTTCAGAGATCGGACGAGAACCGGTGTTTGCAACGTGATATGGCCGTTGCCGAGAGTGCTAGTTAAAAATTAGGCTTGAAAACAAGTGAGACAAATTCACCTTCATCTTTTTAAAAAAATAACAAAAAGAAAATGTGGTTGCTTTTTTCATATCTGGTGGAATTTAAAAGAGGAAACAAAAGTTAAAAAGCCAACGGCACGCAGTGCTCCTAAGTCGTCTCGCTCCCAAGTACTGACTGCGATCGATACTGCTTAACTTCGGTGATCGGACGAGAACCGGTGTTTTCAACGTGATATGGCCGTTCCCGAGTTTGCTAGTTAATAATTTGGATTGAAAACAAGTGAGACAATTTAACCTTCATCTTTTTAAACAATAACGAAAGGAAAATATGGTTGCTTTTTTCATATCTGGTGGAATTTAAAAGAGGAAACAAATGTGAAAAGCCAACGGCACGCAGTGTTCCTAAGTGGTTTCCCTCCCAAGTACTGACTGCGCTCGACGCTGCTTAACTTCGGTGATCGGACAAGAACCGGTGTTTTCAGCGTGCTATGGACGTTGCTGAGAGTGCTAGTTAATAATTCGAATTTAAATTAAGTGAGACTAATTAACCATCTTTTTAAAACAATAACAAAAAGAAGATATGTTTGCTTTTTTCATATCTGGTGGAATTTAAAAGAGGAAACAAAAGTGAAAAAGCCAACGGCAAGCAGTGTTCCTAAGTGGTCTCCCTCCCAAATACTGACTGCGCTCGACGCTGTTTGAATTCGGTGATCGGACGAGAACCGTTGTTTTTAGCGACATATGGCCGTTGCTGAGGATGCTATTTAATAATTTTAATTTAAATTAAGTTAAGCAAATTAACCTTCATCTTTTTAAAACAATAACAAAAAGAAAATATGTTTCCTTTTTTCATATCCGGTGGAATTTAAAAGAGGAAACAAAAGTGAAAAAGCCAACGGCACGCAGCGTTCCTACGTGGTCGCCCTCCCAAGTACTGACTGCGCTCGACGCTGCTTAACTTCAGAGATCGGACGAGAACCGGTGTTTGCAACGTGATATGGCCGTTGCCGAGAGTGCTAGTTAAAAATTAGGCTTGAAAACAAGTGAGACAAATTCACCTTCATCTTTTTAAAAAAATAACAAAAAGAAAATGTGGTTGCTTTTTTCATATCTGGTGGAATTTAAAAGAGGAAACAAAAGTTAAAAAGCCAACGGCACGCAGTGCTCCTAAGTCGTCTCGCTCCCAAGTACTGACTGCGATCGATACTGCTTAACTTCGGTGATCGGACGAGAACCGGTGTTTTCAACGTGATATGGCCGTTCCCGAGTTTGCTAGTTAATAATTTGGATTGAAAACAAAGGAGACAAATTAACCTTCATCTTTTTAAAACAATAACAAAACGAAAATATGTTTGCTTTTTTCATTTCCGGTGGAATTTAAATGAGGAAACAAAAGTGAAAAAGCCAACGGCAAGCAGTGTTCCTAAGTGGTCTCCCTCCCAAGTAGTGACTGCGCTCGACGCTGCTTATCTACGGTGATCGGACGAGAACCGGTGTTTTCAGCGTGATATGGCCGTTGCCCAGAATGCTAGTTAATAATTACGATTTAAAACAAATGAGACAAATTAACCTTCATCTTTGTAAAACAATAACAAAAAGAAAATTTTTTTGCTTTTTTCATTTCCGGTGGAATTTAAAAGAGGAAACAAAAGTGAAAACGGCAACGGCACGCAGTGTTCCTAAGTGGTCTCCCTCCCAAGTACTGACAGCGCTCGACGCTGCTTAACTTCGGTGATCGGAGGAGAACCGGAGTTTTTAGCGTGATATGGCCGTTCCCGAGTTTGCTAGTTAATAATTTGGATTGAAAACAAGTGAGACAAATTAACCTTCATCTTTTTAAACAATAACAAAACGAAAATATGTTTGCTTTTTTCATATCTGGTGGAATTTAAAAGAGGAATCAAAAGTGAAAAAGCCAACGGCAAGCAGTGTTCCTAAGTGGTCTCCCTCCCAAATACTGACTGCGCTCGACGCTGTTTGAATTCGGTGATCGGACGAGAACCGTTGTTTTCAGCGTGATATGGCCGTTGCCCAGAGTGCTAGTTAATAATTAGGGTTGAAAACAAGTGAGACAAATTAACCTTCATCTTTTTAAAACAATAACAAAAAGAAAATGTGGTTGCTTTTTTCATATCTGGTGAAATTTAAAAGAGGAAACAAAAGTTAAAAAGCCAACGGCTCGCAGTGCTCCTAAGTGGTCTCGCTCCCAAGTACTGACTGCGCTCGACGCTGCTTAACTTCAGTGATCGGACGAGAACCGGTGTTTTCAACGTGATATGGCCGTGGCCGAAGGTGCTAGTTAATAATTAGGATTTAAAACAAGTGAGACAAATTAACCTTCATTTTTGTAAAACAATAACAAAAAGAAAATGTGGTTGATTTTTTCATATCTGGTGGATTTAAAAGAGGAAACAAAAGTTAAAAAGCCAACGGCACGCAGTGTTCCTAAGTGGTCTCGCTCCCTAGTACTGACTGCGCTTGCCGCTGCTTAACTTCGGTGATCGGACGAGAACCGGTTTTTTCAACGTGATATGGCCGTGGCCGAGAGTGCTAGTTAATAATTCGAATTTAAATTAAGTGAGACAAATTAATCTTCATCTTTTTAAAACAATAACAAAAAGAAAATATGTTTGCTTTTTTCATATCTATTGGAAATTAAAAGAGGAAACAAAAGTGAAAAAGCCAACGGCACGCAGTGTTCCTAAGTGGTCTCCCTCCCAAGTACTGACTGCGCTCGACGCTGCTTAACTTCGGTGATCGGACGAGAACCGGTGTTTTCAGCGTGATATGGCCGTTGCCGAGAGTGCTAGTTAATAATTAGGATTGAAAACAAATGAGACAAATTAACCTTCATCTTTTTAAAACAATAACAAAAAGAAGATATGTTTGCTTTTTTCATATCTGGTGGAATTTAAAAGAGGAAACAAGTGAAAAAGCCAACGGCAAGCAGTGTTCCTAAGTGGTCTCCCTCCCAAATACTGACTGCGCTCGACGCTGCGTGAATTCTTTGATCGGACGAGAACCGTTGTTTTCAGCGTGATATGGCCGTTGCCGAGGGTGCTATTTAACAATTTGAATTTAAATTAAGCTAGACAAATTAGCCTTCATCTTTTTAAAACAATAACAAAAAAAATATGTTTGCTTTTTTCATATCCGGTGGAATTTAAAAGAGGAAACAAAAGTGAAAAAGCCAACGGCACGCGGCGTTCCTACGTGGTCTCCCTCCCAAGTACTGACTCCGCTCGACGTTGTTTAACTTCGGTGATCGGACAAGAACCTGTGTTTTCAGCGTGATATGGCCGTGGCCGAGAGTGCTAGTTAATAATTAGGAATGAAAACAAGTGAGACAAGTTAACCTTCATCTTTTTAAAACAATAACAAAAAGAAAATATGTTTGCTTTTTTCATATCTATTGGATATTAAAAGAGGAAACAAAAGTGAAAAAGCCAACGGCACGCAGTGTTCCTAAGTGGTCTCGCTCCCAAGTACTGACTGCGCTCGATGCTGCTTAACTTCGGTGATCGGACGAGAACTGGTGTTTTCAACGTGATATGGCCGTTCCCGAGAGTGCTAGTTAATAATTTGGATTGAAAACAAGTGAGACAAATTAACCTTCATCTTTTTAAAACAATAACAAAACGAAAATATGTTTGCATTTTTCATATCCGGGGGAATTTAAAAGAGGAAAAAAAAGTGAAAAAGCCAACGGCACGCAGTGTTCCTAAGTGGTCTCCTTCCCAAGTACTGACTGCGCTCGACGCTGCTTAACTTCGGTGATCGGACGAGAACCGGTGTTTTCAGCGTGCTATGGACGTTGCTGAGAGTGCTAGTTAATAATTCGAATTTAAATTAAGTGAGACCAATTAATCATCTTTTTAAAACAATAACAAAAAGAAGATATGTTTGCTTTTTTCATATCTGGTGGAATTTAAAAGAATAAACAAAAGTAAAAAAGCCAACGGCAAGCAGTGTTCCTAAGTGGTCTCCCTCCCAAATACTGACTGCGCTCGACGCTGCTTGAATTCTTTGATCGGACGAGAACCGTTGTTTTTAGCGTGATATGGCCGTTGCCAGGGGTGCTATTTAATAATTTGAATTTAAATTAAGTTAGACAAATTAGCCTTCATCTTTTTAAAACAATAACAAAAAAAATATGTTTGCTTTTTTCATATCCGGTGGAATTTAAAAGAGGAAACAAAAGTGAAAAAGCCAACGGCAAGCAGTGTTCCTAAGTAGTCTTCCTCCCAAATACTGACTGCGCTCGACGCTGTTTGAATTCGGTGATCGGACGAGAAACGTTGTTTTTAGCGACATATGGCCGTTGCCGAGGGTGCTATTTAATAATTTGAATTTAAATTAAGTTAGACAAATTAACCTTCATCTTTTTAAAACAATAACAAAAAGAAAATATGTTTCCTTTTTTCATATCTGGTGGAAATTTAAAGAGGAAACAAAAGTTAAAAAGCAAACGGCACGCAGCGTTCCTACGTGGTCTCCCTCCCAAGTACTGACTGCGCTCGACGTTGCTTAACTTCGGTGATGGGACGAGAGCCGGTGTTTTCAGCGTGATATGGCCGTTGCCGAGAGTGCTAGTTAATAATTAGGAATGAAAACAAGTGAGACATGTTAACCTTCATCTTTTTAAAACAATAACAAGAAGAAAATGGGGTTGATTTTTTCATATCTGGTGGATTTAAAAGAGGAAACAAAAGTTAAAAAGCCAACGGCACGCAGTGTTCCTAAGTGGTCTCGCTCCCAAGTACTGACTGCGCTCGACGCTGCTTAACTTCGGTGATCAGACGAGAACCGGTGTTTTCAGCGTGATATGGCCGTTGCCGAGAGTGCTAGTTAATAATTTGGAATGAAAACAAGTGAGACATGTTAACCTTCATCTTTTTAAAACAATAACAAAAAGAAAATATGTTTGCTTTTTTCATATCTATTGGATATTAAAAGAGGAAACAAATGTGAAAAAGCCAACGGCACGCAGTATTCCTAAGTGGTCTCAATCCCAAGTACTGACTGCGCTCGACGCTGCTTAACTTCGGTGATCGGACGAGAACCGGTGTTTTCAGCGTGCTATGGCCGTTGCCCAGAATGCTAGTTTATAATTACGATTTAAAACAAATGAGACAAATCAACCTTCATCTTTGTAAAACAAAAAGAAAAAGAAAATTTTTTTGCTTTTTTCATTTCCGGTGGAATTTAAATGAGGAAACAAAAGTGAAAAAGCCAACGGCAAGCAGTGTTCCTAACTGGTCTCCCTCCCAAGTAGTGACTGCGGTCGACGCTGCTTATCTACGGTGATCGGACGAGAACCGGTGTTTTCAGCGTGATATGGCCGTTGCACAGAATGCTAGTTAATAATTACGATTTAAAACAAATGAGACAAATTAACCTTCATCTTTGTAAAACAATAACAAAAAGAAATTTTTTTTGCTTTTTTCATTTCCGGTGGAATTTAAAAGAGGAAACAAAAGTGAAAACGGCAACGGCACGCAGTGTTCCTAAGTGGTCTCCCGCCCAAGTACTGACAGCGCTCGACGCTGCTTAACTTCGGTGATCGGAGGAGAACCGGTGTTTTTAGCGTGATATGGCCGTTCCCGAGTTTGCTGGTTAATAATTTGGATTGAAAACAAGTGAGACAAATTAACCTGCATCTTTGTAAAACAATAACAAAAAGAAATTTTTTTTGCTTTTTTCATTTCCGGTGGAATTTAAAAGAGGAAACAAAAGTGAAAACGGCAACGGCTCGCAGTGTTCCTAAGTGGTCTCCCTCCCAAGTACTGACAGCGCTCGACGCTGCTTAACTTCGGTGATCGGAGGAGAACCGGAGTTTTTAGCGTGATATGGCCGTTCCCGAGTTTGCTAGTTAATAATTTGGATTGAAAACAAGTGAGACAAATTAACCTTCATCTTTTTAAAACAATAACAAAACGAAAATATGTTTGCTTTTTTCATATCTGGTGGAATTTAAAAGAGGAAACAAAAGTGAAAAAGCCAACGGCAAGCAGTGTTCCTAAGTGGTCTCCCTCCCAAATACTGACTGCGCTCGACGCTGCTTGAATTCTTTGATCGGACGAGAACCGTTGTTTTTAGCGTGATATGGCCGTTGCCAAGGGTGCTATTTAATAATTTGAATTTAAATTAAGTTAGACAAATTAGCCTTCATCTTTTTAAAACAATAACAAAAAAAATATGTTTGCTTTTTTCATATCCGGTGGAATTTAAAAGAGGAAACAAAAGTGAAAAAGCCAACGGCAAGCAGTGTTCCTAAGTAGTCTTCCTCCCAAATACTGACTGCGCTCGACGCTGTTTGAATTCGGTGATCGGACGAGAAACGTTGTTTTTAGCGACATATGGCCGTTGCCGAGGGTGCTATTTAATAATTTGAATTTAAATTAAGTTAGACAAATTAACCTTCATCTTTTTAAAACAATAACAAAAAGAAAATATGTTTCCTTTTTTCATATCTGGTGGAAATTTAAAGAGGAAACAAAAGTTAAAAAGCAAACGGCACGCAGCGTTCCTACGTGGTCTCCCTCCCAAGTACTGACTGCGCTCGACGTTGCTTAACTTCGGTGATGGGACGAGAGCCGGTGTTTTCAGCGTGATATGGCCGTTGCCGAGAGTGCTAGTTAATAATTAGGAATGAAAACAAGTGAGACATGTTAACCTTCATCTTTTTAAAACAATAACAAGAAGAAAATGGGGTTGATTTTTTCATATCTGGTGGATTTAAAAGAGGAAACAAAAGTTAAAAAGCCAACGGCACGCAGTGTTCCTAAGTGGTCTCGCTCCCAAGTACTGACTGCGCTCGACGCTGCTTAACTTCGGTGATCAGACGAGAACCGGTGTTTTCAGCGTGATATGGCCGTTGCCGAGAGTGCTAGTTAATAATTTGGAATGAAAACAAGTGAGACATGTTAACCTTCATCTTTTTAAAACAATAACAAAAAGAAAATATGTTTGCTTTTTTCATATCTATTGGATATTAAAAGAGGAAACAAATGTGAAAAAGCCAACGGCACGCAGTATTCCTAAGTGGTCTCAATCCCAAGTACTGACTGCGCTCGACGCTGCTTAACTTCGGTGATCGGACGAGAACCGGTGTTTTCAGCGTGCTATGGCCGTTGCCCAGAATGCTAGTTTATAATTACGATTTAAAACAAATGAGACAAATCAACCTTCATCTTTGTAAAACAAAAACAAAAAGAAAATTTTTTTGCTTTTTTCATTTCCGGTGGAATTTAAATGAGGAAACAAAAGTGAAAAAGCCAACGGCAAGCAGTGTTCCTAACTGGTCTCCCTCCCAAGTAGTGACTGCGGTCGACGCTGCTTATCTACGGTGATCGGACGAGAACCGGTGTTTTCAGCGTGATATGGCCGTTGCACAGAATGCTAGTTAATAATTACGATTTAAAACAAATGAGACAAATTAACCTTCATCTTTGTAAAACAATAACAAAAAGAAATTTTTTTTGCTTTTTTCATTTCCGGTGGAATTTAAAAGAGGAAACAAAAGTGAAAACGGCAACGGCACGCAGTGTTCCTAAGTGGTCTCCCGCCCAAGTACTGACAGCGCTCGACGCTGCTTAACTTCGGTGATCGGAGGAGAACCGGTGTTTTTAGCGTGATATGGCCGTTCCCGAGTTTGCTGGTTAATAATTTGGATTGAAAACAAGTGAGACAAATTAACCTGCATCTTTGTAAAACAATAACAAAAAGAAATTTTTTTTGCTTTTTTCATTTCCGGTGGAATTTAAAAGAGGAAACAAAAGTGAAAACGGCAACGGCTCGCAGTGTTCCTAAGTGGTCTCCCTCCCAAGTACTGACAGCGCTCGACGCTGCTTAACTTCGGTGATCGGAGGAGAACCGGAGTTTTTAGCGTGATATGGCCGTTCCCGAGTTTGCTAGTTAATAATTTGGATTGAAAACAAGTGAGACAAATTAACCTTCATCTTTTTAAAACAATAACAAAACGAAAATATGTTTGCTTTTTTCATATCTGGTGGAATTTAAAAGAGGAAACAAAAGTGAAAAAGCCAACGGCAAGCAGTGTTCCTAAGTGGTCTCCCTCCCAAATACTGACTGCGCTCGACGCTGTTTGAATTCGGTGATCGGACGAGAACCGTTGTTTTCAGCGTGATATGGCCGTTGCCTAGAGTGCTAGTTAATAATTAGGGTTGAAAACAAGTGAGACAAATTAACCTTCATCTTTTTAAAACAATAACAAAAAGAAAATGTGGTTGCTTTTTTCATATCTGGTGAAATTTAAAAGAGGAAACAAAAGTTAAAAAGCCAACGGCTCGCAGTGTTCGTAAGTGGTCTCGCTCCCAAGTACTAACTGCGCTCGACGCTGCTTAACTTCGGTGATCGGACGAGAACCGGTGTTTTCAGCGTGATATGGCCGTTGCCGAGAGTGGTAGTTAATAATTAGGATTGAAAACAAGTGAGACAAATTAACCTTCATCTTTTTAAAACAATAACAAAAAGAAGATATGTTTGCTTTTTTCATATCTGGTGGAATTTAAAAGAGGAAACAAGTGAAAAAGCCAACGGCAAGCAGTGTTCCTAAGTGGTCTCCCTCCCAAATAGTGACTGCGCTCGACGCTGCGTGAATTCTTTGATCGGACGAGAACCGTTGTTTTCAGCGTGATATGGCCGTTGCCGAGGGTGCTATTTAACAATTTGAATTTAAATTAAGCTAGACAAATTAGCCTTCATCTTTTTAAAACAATAACAAAAAAAATATGTTTGCTTTTTTCATATCCGGTGGAATTTAAAAGAGGAAACAAAAGTGAAAAAGCCAACGGCACGCGGCGTTCCTACGTGGTCTCCCTCCCAAGTACTGACTCCGCTCGACGTTGCTTAATTTCGGTGATCGGACAAGAACCTGTGTTTTCAGCGTGATATGGCCGTGGCCGAGAGTGCTAGTTAATAATTAGGAATGAAAACAAGTGAGACAAGTTAACCTTCATCTTTTTAAAACAATAACAAAAAGAAAATATGTTTGCTTTTTTCATATCTATTGGATATTAAAAGAGGAAACAAAAGTGAAAAAGCCAACGGCACGCAGCGTTCCTGCGTGGTCTCCCTCCCAAGTACTGACTGCGCTCGACGCTGCTTAACTTCAATGATCGGACGAGAACCGGTGTTTTTAACGTGATATGGCCGTGGCCGAAGGTGCTAGTTAATAATTAGGATTTAAAACAAGTGAGACAAATTAACGTTCATTTTTGTAAAACAATAACAAAAAGAAAATGAGGTTGCTTTTTTCATATCTGGTGGAAATTAAAAGAGGAAACAAAAGTTAAAAAGCAAACGGCACGCAGCGTTCCTACGTGGCCTCCCTCCCAAGTACTGACTGCGCTCGACGCTGCTTAACTTCGGTGATCGGACGAGAACCTGTGTTTTCAACGTGATATGGCCGTGGCCGAGAGTGCTAGATAATAATTAGGATTGAAAACAAGTGAGACAAGTTAACCTTCATCTTTTTAAAACAATAACAAAAAGAAAATGTGGTTGATTTTTTCATATCTGGTGGATTTAAAAGAGGAAACAAAAGTTAAAAAGCCAACGGCACGCAGTGTTCCTAAGTGGTCTCGCTCCCAAGTACTGACTGCGCTCGACGCTGCTTAACTTCGGTGATCGGACGAGAACTGGTTTTTTCAACGTGATATGGCCGTTGCCGAGAGTGCTAGTTAATAATTAGGATTGAAAACAAGTGAGACAAATTTACCTTCATCTTTATAAAACAATAACAAAAAGAAGATATGTTTGCTTTTTTCATATCTGGTGGAATTTAAAAGAGGAAACAAAAGTGAAAAAGCAAGGGCTCCGTGGCTTAGTGGTTAAAGCGACTGCCTAGTAAACAGTAGAGCATGTGTTCGATTCTCGTCGGAGCCTCGCTGTTATGTTACTTGAACTAGATTTCGTAGCTATCAAATTTTGAAAAAATTAAAAATAATAGTTGATTTATGCAAGCAATAGGGTAAGAGTTCCGGTGAGATAATTTAGTTTAATTACTGGAATATTCAGCATTCATGTCGCTTCAAATCAAGGGCTTCGTGGCTTAGTTGTTAAAAAGCCTGTCTCGTAAACAGGAGATCATGAGTTCTATTCTCGTCGGAGCCTCGCTGTTATATTACTTGAACTAGATTTCGTAGCTATCAAATTTTGAAAAAATTAAAAATAATAGTTGGTTTAGATACGCATTTATGCAAACAATAGGGTAAAAGTTCCGATGAGATAATTTAGTTAATTTACTGAAATATTCTGCATTCATATCGCTTCAAAGCAAGGGTTCCGTGGCTTAGTGGTTAAAGCGCCTGTCTCGTAAACAGGAGATCATGAGTTCGATTCTCGTCGGAGCCTCGCTGTTATGTTACTTGAACTAGATTTCGTAGCTATCAAATTTTGAAAAAATTAAAAATAATAGTTGATTTATGCAAACAATAGGGTAAAAGTTCCGATGAGATAATTTAGTTAATTTACTGAAATATTCTGCATTCATATCGCTTCAAAGCAAGGGCTCAGTGGCTTAGTGGTTAAAAAGCCTGTCTCGTAAACAGGAGATCATGAGCTCGATTCTCTTCGGAGCCTCGCTGTTATGTTACTTGAACTATATTTCGTAGCTATTAAATTTTGAAAAATTAAAAATAATAGTTGGTTTACATATGCATTTATGCTAACAATAGAGTAAAAGTTCCGGTGAGATAATTTAGTTAAATTTTTGGAATATTCATAATTCATATCGCTCCAAAGCGAGGGCTCCGTGGCTTAGTGGTTAAAGCGCCTTTCTAGTAAACAGGAGATCATGAGATCGATTCTCGTCGGACCCTCGCTGTGATGTTACTTGAACTTGATTTCGTAGCTATCAAATTTTGAAAAATTAAAAATAATAGTTGATTTAGATATTTATATATGCAAACAATAGGGTAGAAGTTCCGATGAGTTAATTTAGTTAAATTACTGGAATATTCAGCATTCATATCGCTTCAAAGCAAGGGCTTCGTGCCTTAGTGGTTAAAGCGCCGGTCTAGGAAACAGGAGATCACGAGTTCGATTCTCGTCGGAGCCTTGTTGTTATGCTACTTGAACTAGATTTCGTAGTTATTAAATTTTGAAAAATTAAAATAATAGGGCAAAAGTTCCGATGAGATAAATTAGTTAATTTACTGAAATATTCAGCATTCACATCGCTTCAAAGCAAGAGCTTCGTGGCTCAGTGGTTAAAGCGCCTGTCTAGTAAACAGGAGATCACGAGTTCGATTCTCGTCGGAGCCTCGCTGCGATGTTGCTTGAACTAGATTTCGTAGCTATCAAATTTTGAAAAATTAAAAATAATAGTTGATTTAGATATTTATTTATGCAAACCATAGGGTGAAAGTTCCGATGAGTTGAATT
This sequence comes from Phalangium opilio, assembly GCF_054372755.1. Classification (NCBI taxonomy): domain Eukaryota; kingdom Metazoa; phylum Arthropoda; class Arachnida; order Opiliones; family Phalangiidae; genus Phalangium; species Phalangium opilio. The sequence goes on along the minus strand of NW_028324180.1, from coordinate 6,812,830 downwards.
AGTTAAATTACTGGAATATTCAGCATTCATATCACTACAAAGCAAGGGCTCCGTGGCGTAGTGGTTAAAGCGCCTGTCTTGTAAACAGGAGATCATGAGTTCGATTCTCGTCGGAGCCTCGCTTTTATGTTACTATAACTAGATTTCGTTGCTATCAGATTTTGAAAAAATTAAAAATAATAGTTGATTTAGATATGCATTTATGCATAAATAGGGTAAAAGTTCCGATGAGATAATTTGGTTAATTTACTGAAATATTCAGCATTCGTATCGCTTCAAAGCAAGGGCTCCGTGGCTTAGTGGTTAAAGCGCCTGTCTTGTAAACAGGAGATCATGAGATCGATTCTCGTCGGACCCTCGCTGTGATGTTACTTGAACTAGATTTCGTAGCTATTAAATTTTGAAAAATTAAAACAATAGGGTAAAAATTCCGAGGAGTTATTTAGTTAACTTACTGGAATATTCAGCATTCATGTCGCTTCAAAGCAAGGGCTCCATGGCTTAGTAGTTAAAGAGCCTGTCTAGGAAACAGGACATCGTGAGCTCGATTCTCTTCGGAGCCTCGCTGTTATGTTACTTGAACTATATTTCGTAGCTATTAAATTTTGAAAAATTAAAAATAATAGTTGGTTTACATATGCATTTTTGCAAACAATAGAGTAAAAGTTCCGATGAGATAATTTAGTTAAATTTTTGGAATATTCATAATTCATATCGCTCCAAAGCAAGGGCTCCGTGGCTTAGTGGTTAAAGCGCCTTTCTAGTAAACAGGAGATCATGAGATCGATTCTCGTCGGACCCTCGGTGTGATGTTACTTGAACTAGATTTCGTAGCTATCAAATTTTGAAAAATTAAAAATAATAGTTGATTTAGATATTTATATATGCAAACAATAGTGTAGAGGTTCCGATGAGTTAATTTAGTTAAATTACTGGAATATTCAGCATTCATATCACTTCAAAGCAAGGGCTTAGTGGTTAAAGGGCCTGACTTGTAAACAGGAGATCATAAGTTCGATTCTCGTCGGAGTCTCGCTGTGATGTTACTTGAACTAGATTTCGTAGCTATCAAATTTTGAAAAATTAAAAATAATAGTTGATTTAGATATTTATTTATGCAAACCATAGGGTAAAAGTTCCGATGAGTTGAATTAGTTAAATTACTGGAATATTCAGCATTCATATCACTTCAAAGCAAGGGCTCCGTGGCGTAGTGGTTAAAGCGCCTGTCTTGTAAACAGGAGATCATGAGTTCGATTCTCGTCGGAGCCTCGCTTTTATGTTACTATAACTAGATTTCGTTGCTATCAGATTTTGAAAAAATTAAAAATAATAGTTGATTTAGATATGCATTTATGCAAAAATTGGGTAAAAGTTCCGATGAGATAATTTGGTTAATTTACTGAAATATACAGCATTCGTATCGCTTCAAAGCAAGGGCTCCGTGGCTTAGTGGTTAAATCGCCTCTCTTGTAAACAGGAGATCATGAGATCGATTCTCGTCGGACCCTCGCTGTGATGTTACTTGAACTAGATTTCGTAGCTATTAAATTTTGAAAAATTAAAACAATAGGGTAAAAATTCCGATGAGTTATTTAGTTAACTTACTGGAATATTCAGCATTCATGTCGCTTCAAAGCAAGGGCTCCATGGCTTAGTGGTTAAAGCGCCTGTCTAGGAACCAGGACATCATGAGTTCGATTCTCGTTGGAGCCTCGCTGTGATGGTACTTGAACTAGATTTCGTTGCTATCAGATTTTGAAAAAAATAAAAATAATAGTTGATTTAGATATGCATTTATGCATCAATAGGTAATTCCGAAGAGATCATTTAGTTAATTTACTGAAATATTCAGCATTCGTATCGCTTCAAAGCAAGGGCTCCGTGGCTTAGTGGTTAAAGCGCCTGTCTTGTAAACAGGAGATCATGAGTTCGATTCTCGTCGGAGCCTCGCTGTTAAGTTACTTGAACTATTTTTTGTAGCTATTAAATTTTGAAAAATTAAAACAATAGGGTAAAAGTTCCGATGAGTTAATTTAGTTCAATTACTGGAATATTCAGAACTCATATCGCTTCAGAGCAACGGGTCCGCGTCTTAGTGGTTAAAGAGCCTGTCTCGTAAACAGGAGATCATGAGCTCGATTCTCTTCGGAGCCTCGCTGTTATGTTACTTGAACTATATTTCGTAGCTATTAAATTTTAAAAATTAAAAATAATAGTTGGTTTACATATGCATTTATGCAAACAATAGAGTAAAAGTTCCGATGAGATAATTTAGTTAAATTTTTGGAATATTCATAATTCATATCGCTCCAAAGCAAGGGCTCCGTGGCTTAGTGGTTAAAGCGCATTTCTAGTAAACAGGAGATCATGAGATCGATTCTCGTCGGACCCTCGCTGTGATGTTACTTGAACTAGATTTCGTAGCTATCAAATTTTGAAAAATTAAAAATAATAGTTGATTTAGATATTTATATATGCAAACAATAGGGTAGAAGTTCCGATGAGTTAATTTAGTTAAATTACTGGAATATTCAGCATTCATATCACTTCAAAGCAAGGGCTCCGTGGCTTAGTAGTTAAAGCGCTTGTCTTGTAAACAGGAGATCATGAGTTCGATTCTCGTCGGAGCCTCGCTGTTATGTTATTGAACTATTTTTCGTAGCTATTAAATTTTGAAAAATTAAAACAATAGGGTAAAAATTCCGATGAGATAATTTAGATAATTTACTGAAATATTCAGCATTCATATCGCTTCAAAGCAAGGGCTTCGTGCCTTAGTGGTTAAAGCGCCTGTCTAGGAAACAGGAGATCACGAGTTCGATTCTCGTCGGAGCCTCGCTGTTATGCTACTTGAACTAGATTTCGTAGTTATTAAATTTTGAAAAATTAAAATAATAGGGCAAAAGTTCCGATGAGATAAATTGGTTAATTTACTGAAATATTCAGCATTCGTATCGCTTCAAAGCAAGGGCTCCGTGGCTTAGTGGTTAAATCGCCTCTCTTGTAAACAGGAGATCATGAGATCGATTCTCGTCGGAGCCTTGCTGTGATGTTGCTTGAACTAGATTTCATAGCTATCAGATTTTGAAACAAGTTGGGAAAACCAAAATATTACCTCTCCGAGTCAAGAGAAGGACTACCTACAAACTTGTTTACCCAGTTATGGAAATGTTTCTTTTTTTTTATGAACAAATACTGAAGTTAAAATTTATGAAATATTAAAGCAGTATACAAAGCATAGAAAATATACTGTAAATCAGACGACATTTTACATCCAATAAGTATATACTTGTACACATTAAAATCATCCGATGGGGGAAAAACGGGAAATGAAGAGATAAAACTTTGGAGGGATATTACCTTTACGTGTTTGTAAAGGCCCAATTTGCTACTCCTCAACTGTATACCCTCTATGTTCAAAGCCATATTCACAACAGGGCTGCCATGTAAACACTATCCTCTCCTTTCACCTCAACAATTTTCTTAGTTTGTCAACATGACGATTAAAGTTACATAACACCAAAGCTAATTTGTGGCTACACACACTGAAAGTAAACGTGCACCATTAAAATCATGATAAAACGAAGCTATAATCCGATTACGATCAGACCTTTCACTGATCTGGGCTGCGTTTAGCAGAGCTCACCAAAAAAGACAGCGGATTTTGGAAAACGTTTACCGGTGAGATCTGTCGTCATAGCTTTTCTCCGGTCATCGGTGTTTTAAAAATGAAGCTAGCGCAATAAAGCGTGCAAGATACAAAGGCTTAACAAAAATTGTATGATAACATATTTATGGAGATAGATAAGAACAACTTTTATAATTAAACATAGAAACTAACATATCTCTTAAAATTCTCTCGTGATCAACTGGTTTCACGTCAAATAAATAGCTATAGTCCCATCAGAACATAGAGACTAGAAACCCCAAGGAGTGGCAGGTCCCCCGCTCTACAAGCGCAAATAATATGTTGCTCATAAATTGGTACATGAGAGCTTCCGGCCCGTTTAATTTTGCTTAGCGGAAGTCGCCGTGTACCCATTGCGTGTACCATGAAAAAGGGCAACAAGTTGAGGCATTCCTGCCACTCCTTGGCAGAATCAGCAAGAGCTATTTGTATTAATTCCTCCATGTTTTTTTCGCCAAGCTGAGAACTACGCGTTTTACGTCACGTTATCCAAAAACCCGACTATTTTCTTTGGTGACCGCGCTGGCTCAACGCTGAGCACCGTGCCGTCAAAATTCATAACCAAAATCCAGTTCTGTAAGACACTGCTGACAGCGCTGAGCTCTGCTCAACGCGGCCCAGACTTCCACCATGATTATAAAATCTTAGCCTGATTATCTAAAAGTGTAATTAACTTTCGGCTCACTCTGAACCGTTAATGTCTCTGCATTACAGAAACGAAAACCTAGCGTTTACTTTATGGTTCACTAGGCCTATTGACAAATTAATGTTCATTTGACCAATATAGTAACGTTCTTCTTGAAATCACTTTAGAAAGGATTATGCTATAAACAGATGTAGTATAGCTTAAGTAATATATAAACATCGATTTCAAATAATAATATTAAAAAACGTTCTTGGGATATAAAAATGAAACAGAGCTTTATAGCTACAAAACCACTAAAGGCATCGAAATTACGAAAAATATTTCCATATATTAATTATACATTATGAGAAAACCAAATATTAAGGTTTTGTAGGATTTCTTTCCACAAAACAAAGCGAACTGCTAACGCGATGCACTAACGGACGGACATACACAGACTAAAACATAGACTGCTTTTTAACTCTTTCCGTTTTAATTTTGAGTTGAGAAACAAGATTATCTTAAATATTAAAATAAATATAATTAATATTAAATATTTTCTTCGTTAGTTGTTCGCCTTATTGAGCGTTACATCGCGTTGATAAAGAACAATTAGACATTCTTGAGAGACTTGACTAATATTGGCGTTTAAAATGAAGCATACGCCGGTTGCATTACCTTACTCAAATAGGTAGTATATAAGGGTGTCGAACTACAGCTAAAAGCAAGAACAACCGCAATTGCGAAAACCTTTGGTGGACAACCCACCCTAGGGAGGCTAGACGTTTCTCGTAACCCTAGCTGATCGCCGCGAATGTCTTAAACCCAACGATGACGATGGAGTAGAAGCCAGGTGTACAGACTGGTGTCCAAGTGGAATGGACGAAGACCAGAAGATGGTGGTGATTGGAAGCCAGTATGTACAGACTGGTGTCCATGTGGGATGGACGAAGACCAAAAGATGGTGGTGATTAGAAGCCAGTATGTACAGACTGGTGTCCATGTGGGATGGACGAAGACCAAAAGATGGTGGTGATTAGAAGCCAGTATGTACAGACTGGTGTCCAAGTGGAATGGACGAAGACCAGAAGATGGTGGTGATTAGAAGCCAATGAATACAGACTGGTGTCCATGTGGGATGGACGAAGACCAAAAGATGGTGGTGATTAGAAGCCAGTAAGTACAGACTGGTGTCCAAGTGGGATGGACAAAGACGAGAAGATGGTGGTGTGAGAACTCAAGTAAAGGAGCCATTTCCGTGACTGTGAAAGCAGTTCGGAAATGGCGAACACGTTTGCTCCGATTTGGAAACTGCGAACGCGGTCACGTGGGCGTAACAACAGACACACACACACACACAGACACACAGACACACACACACACGTCGAAATTAGAACCTCTCCGTGACATACGTCACTCGGAGAGGTAAAAACAAGTCGGGAAAACCAAAATATTACCTCTCCGTGTCGAGAAGATTATATAACCTTAAGTATCCAATGAAAACGTCGAGCTTTTTGCCCTCATCCTTTCCCGCGCTTTGCGCTTCCGCATTTCATCCTTACTCTCAACATTATCTTCCTCCATTTTACATATAAAAATCAAATACTCACAAAAAGAAGTGGCAAAAACCTGCTGGCTCTTTACAACCACTTAATTTGACTTAATATCCAATTTCCAACAACAATAATATACCGGTAGTTTAATTGACAACCTACTAGCATCGAAATTCTCATTAAGAATGGCTCCCGCGGATAAAAAACGGCAATTTTCAACTAGGTGGGCGTTATCTCATTAGATTTGAAAAATATCATTTGTCTTTTTTACCAATGCCTAACCGTTTGGATTTTTTAAAGCAATCTTAGCACCAAAAAATATTTTTGAATGAGGATAAAAAAGGTCTGTCCTCTCGTAATTTTTTAAGCTTTTCTCATGATTACTCTATACAACAGTAACAAGGAGTATAAACCCATTAGTGGAAGCAGTATTTTTTTCCCAAAACAATCTCGCTTATGTTTATGCAATGAATGAAATATATCACAATGCACGGGCCTTGGTAGATATAGGAGGCAATGAAGGAAATATATCGCATGCACGGGCCTTGGTAGATATAGGAGGCAATGATAATCTCTCTCTTTGCACGAGAGGTTTATCTTTAATACTTAAATAAATATAATTATTTTTAATTATTTTAATCTTCAATAATTAACATTAATAATAGTTAAATCGTTTAAAATAAAGTTATACCTATTATCTTCTCAAACTTTGCTAATATTGGCGTTTAAAGTGAAGGGTACCCCTCTTCCCGCTTTCTTCAAATTTTGGGGTATATATACGATTTGATTCCATTATAATAGTAAGGAAAAACCGCAAATGCGAAAACCTTTGGTAGCGATCCTACCTTAGGGAGGCTAGACGTTTCTCGTAACCCTAGCTGATCGCCGCGTATATCCTAAAACCAAACGATGATAATGGAGTAGAAGCCAATGATACAGATTGGTGTCTATGTGGAATAGACGGAAGACCAGTGGATGGTGGTGTTAGAAGGCAGTGTAAGTGCAGACGGGTGTCAATGTGGGATTGACAAAGAACAGAAGATGGTGGTGATCAGAAGCCAGTAAGAACAGACTGGTGTCCATGTGGGATGGACGAAGACCAGAAGATGGTGGTGTGAGAACTCAAGTAGAGGAGCCATTTCCGTGACTGTGAAAGCAGTTAGGAAATGGCGAACACGTTTGCTCCGATACGCAAACTGCGAACGCGGTCACGTGGGTGTAACAACGGACAGACAGACAGACACACACACACCCAGACATGCCTGTCGATTTTAGAACCTCTCCGTGACATACGTCACTCGGAGAGGTAAAAATTGATTTAATTTAAACAAATTACCTAATTAGCGGCTATCGTTGGCCGATCGCACCAGGTAAAACACCTTAAAACGAACGCAACACGGCCAATTGGTCTGTCTCTAGTCTACATCTCTACAATCAGCCCGTCTTGAACTTATGACCGAGGCTTATTATTATTAGTGAGTAAGGGGGCTCGCAAAAGCAGAGGGAAGACCCCATCGGGTCCCGGAGACCTGTAGGGCTCAAAACAGTTGACAGCCCACCGAAGCTTGGGAATCGTGACAACCTGTCTGGCTACAAGCCAGTCTTCCCTCTTAGCCCTGCGCAGGACAGGGTAGAGAGAGTCAGGGTTTGTTGGATTGATAAAAATAGAGTCAGGAAAATGGACCTCCGGCATGTGCTTGAGAGTCTCAGCCCCAGACTTAGTGTACACACCCTCCCGCAGCTTAAAGGCATTAAGTCGATGTGTGCTGTCGTGCGCTAGAATCTTCATGACCCTAGCCGTAGCAGGGACATTGGAGACTTGCTCACAGAAGGTCCGCCAGGAGTCCTTCTAGCTCTAATGGCCCTGTTGTAGGTGTTAAGGGACTGCCTATATCCAGTCCAGTCACCCGTGCACTTGGCTTTGTTAAAGAGCCTGCGCGTGCATTTCCGAAGCCGGCTGAGATCCGCGTTCCACCAAGGGACAAGCCTTGAGCGGTTAACGGTCTTGAGTGGGCAGTTCCGGTGAAACGACTCAATGATAGAGCGCTGTAAGTCACCAGCAGCCCTATCAAGATCGTTAGGTGAAGTAAGTTTAGGGGTGTGACCATCTCCGTAGCGTAGGATCAGGTCTTCTTTATAGCCGGCCCAATTGGTCTGTTTTGGATTGCGTATCTCCGTCCCCGCCGGGACAGAGGTAGTCGCAATAGTGAAGCAGATGTGCCTATGATCCGACAGAGACGGCTCATTGGACACATGCCAGTTAAACATGGAAGACGCGAGGTTTTCTGTGGCTAGCGTGAGGTCAATTACCTCCCTTCTGTTAGAAGTAACAAAAGTAGGTTCATTGTTCTGATTGAGAGTATAAAGTTTACAACCAACTAAATATTCTAGTAGATCATTACCTCTCCTGTTGCAGTCAGAAATGCCCCACGTGACGTGATGAGCATTGGCGTCGCAGCCAATGATTACTTTGTCCCCTCTCTCCTCGCATAGATTGACCAAATTGATCACCTCAATTTTCGGGAGAGAGTTCGCATCGTGAGCAAAGTATGCAGAGGCAGCCGTGAGAGTCAGCTTGGCATGCCCAGTGGCCAGGACTAGCTTCACGGCCGCCGTGTCCTGGGACGTGTACAACGGTAGAGGGATACAGCAAAGATCCCACCGAACCAGAATACACGCCCTAGGTCTAGCAGCAGTTTGGTCGTAAAATAGTGACCCCGCCGCGTCAAGACCGAGGATTTTGCCATGGCAAATCCACGCTTCTTGTATGAGGGCCAGATCAAGACCCTCTATAGCAAACCTCCTGCAGAGTACCGCAGAGGCCGCCTTACTATGGTGCAGATTGATTTGAATCATACGTAGCGTCCCCATGGTCCCTAAGAGAGGGGTTCAGAAGGGACCTAGCTACACCTCATCAGTCCCGAGAGGGCTAGTGGCACCTCCCCCCTGACAGGCAAGCTCCCAGTCCCAAGATCCTCCCCCTCACCAGGACCACTAGAACGCTCATCGGCTGAACCCCGAAGGGTCCCATCCGATTCTTCCAGTAGGGTGGACTCATCCATGGAAGAACAAATTTCCGAATGAGCCCCTCCTCCCCCTCTGTGCCTAGAGCGACACCAGGGAGCTCCACAGCGAGATCCCCTATCTCGCTAGTCCCACCCCCTGCCGCAGACTCGGCTACAGTTGTTTTAGTGGCTTCCTTGTTCTGAAGGAGTTTGAAGGAACCCTTGTCCACTCCAGTAAAGCCCACGAAACCAGCATTCTAAAATGGCTTCCAATGAGGAGCCATCAATGAGCAGTACCCAGTACCGTACATCCGTACGTCCGGATACATTTCCAACGTTCAGTGGCAAAACCTGCATTAAGGGCCTTTAGGCGCCGAAACAGCACCGCCGGCTCTTTGGTGATCTGGTCCTTGTTGCGAAACATTACCTTAAACGGCTTAGGGAGTTCGCTAGCTCTCATTACTAAGAGCACCGCATCCCCCACCACCGAGTCGGCTAAGTTTTCCCTCAACCATTGACCAGTGAACGAATCCTCAGAGGAGTATACTTGGGCCCCGGTCGTCAGCCTAAAGTTCGCAAGGCGCGGTAAAGGGCTCCCCCAAGGTATCCCATCCAGCGCCCCTAGAATCGCCTTCTGGATTGGGCCCACGTTCTTCTCGGTGATGACCGCCGTCGGATAGCCTTTTTTAACAATGGCCATCCTTTCTGCGCTGGCGGCGTCACTATAGGACTTTTTCGCCGCCGCCTGCGAGGTACTGGGTGAGGGAGTCGAGTCCTCCGTTCTAGGCCTCTTCAATTGGGTGCCACGTGCCACCGCACCCCCATCGGGGGTGGAGACCGTTTCAGACCCCGATTTGGCCTTTTCCCGAGCAATCTGTCGTTTACAACGGCGTCGCACGGTACGTTTCGAAGCCTTACCAGCCACACGCACCGATAAATCGGTACGAGTATCGCTGGATACAGGCCCTAGCGTAGTGGTATCTGTGCGGTTCTGCCCTGAGCAGACCCCTGCACCGTAGGTTTGGTAGTTTTAGAGTTATTTTGGTTCGAAGTGTCCATAAGAATCCCACGAGTAAGGGGGCAAGTAAAAGGTCACCACCCGGTAGTCTCCCACCCGGGTGGAAGGCTAGATACAACGGGGTGTCGCCTGGTGCCCCGAGGGGATCGTTAACGATACCGTAGTTTTACTTCCCCAGTACCATGCAGCCCTCGGCACGATGCCTCAACACCTTGGCTTGAGAAGGACGCGTATCGGCTTAGCCCACACAACGTAGTGGTTACTAGCTCTCACCAGCGAGGAGGTGTGATACTTCACATTGATGAGGAACCAAGCTAGCGTGTGTAAAGTTAAGAACGCGAGCGGGAAGCCAAAGCAAGGGGGGGAAAGAGAGAACACTCCATCTAGCTTGCTTCCCCAACTTCGAGAGCCGGCATTGAGTAATGCTAAATTAAAAAATTCGACCCGTAGCAAGGGAGTTGACACTCCATTGTTATCTTACCATAGACGCTAATACAGTCAAAGGAAGCAGGCTGCCTTTCCCTAGAGACCAGACCCAAACAAGACTACCGAGAGATTATCTTCCCTTTAGCTCACTGCAAAAATCACTTCATCTATAGATTCTACACTGTGTGTAGAGCGTAGACAGACATACGAAACCCACCCATAATTCCACTTCCAAATACACAATTCAGGCCAAGTAAGCAAACAGCATAGAAGCAAAGACGAGACAATTTTAGGGATTAACATAGTATTTATTTAATGAACCAAAATCTTGAAGGGGAAAACTTTGAATTAATTAAGTGGCCACCAGGGCCAGTAGACCCCAAAGCGTTTAATTTTTAAATTGGCCCAGGTAATTTTTAAACTGGCTATTGGCCTGTGATAGTGCCTTGTTTCCCACACTGATCCCTAAGGAGGTTTTTATTGGCCAGTAGGTAAGTGTGCTAAAATCGAAACCCATTTTTAAAAAATTTAATATTCATTGAAAAAAATGTTTGAAAAAACAGAAAAAATTAGAGACTATATATTTAATTAAAACCAACCAGGAAAAAATAAAACACGGCACTAAAATTTTCAGCTAGTAGTATCCCTTTAAGGACTGAAAGCATGTTTTAGCACAAAAGCTTTCGCATCACACAAATTAATTTTATTACTGTAAAATTTTTGAATATAACTTGACATTGACTATATCAGGACTAGACTAAACTCGAGTGTGACTAGTGGGCGTGCTTAATTGAGGGGGGCAGTTAATGGCAAAATTTAAATTATTCGATTCGGAGATCCTCGGTACTTTAGGGGGTAGAGGACGGGGAGAAGTTATTTTTGAGATCTTGCTTTGGAAGGCACGCTATTGAGGCGAAAAAGGGAAGATGTTACCCTCAGTGCTTGGGACAGTGTAGTGAAGCTATGCAATGCTATAGAAAAATCATGAAAATAGACTGTTACGACTGTATACATACGCTCTAGATAATATAAATATGAAATAGTGTTTCTATGTGTATTTCACTTTCATATAGTAAAAACTTCAATTCGCCCCAACTGAATAATTAGGAAAGGCTTTCGGTAAATATAAGGGGGCGCTTTAAAGAAATTTTAGGAGTGGCTTCAAAGAATTTTCAGGGGGCTCAAGCGCCCCCAAAAACCCTGGCGACGCCACTGGAGATTCTTGAGAACTCGGCGGCGATCAAATCGACCAATCCTATTGCATCAGTTGCAAATAAAAATTACATCCGTTATAAGACCTTTTCTCATTTCCTTGTAAAAGTCACACTTTCCGCTACTCTAAAATTTGCAATCATGATTTTCTAGTTCGCGAATTCCTTTATTCAGCCATTTACTGTCAACAATCTCATTTCCGGATAGTTCTTTTCATTGCGCTTCAAGTTTACGACGAACGTTAGTGGACTGCTCGATTGTCAGTGGTCGGAATAATTATTAATATTGACCAGAGTTGTCGTTTATTTGGTCTTCAATTTTTTTGGTTATTTTTCCGTCCGTTCTAAATCGCTAGCTGTAATTTTCGATTTTCTTGGGTAAATTACAAAAATGGTAATTACTTTGGTCATTACTGTGGTATATTACCACCGAATTCTTAGTACTTTCGGCTGGATAAGAGTCTAAAAACTCCATGTTTTAAATCGTGTTACACTTACAATAATTCAAACCACACTAAAACCCTATTAATTGTATCATCATCATTAACATTATTTTCTAAGAGTTCCCTATTCTTTACTGTTACTACGATTAGTCTGACAATGCAGCAATTCATACCATTTTCTCCATCATAGGTTTTGCTTTTCCGCGTAGGGTATTACTACTATCCTACGAAAACATTTACCACTAGGTGGGTGCGAAGAGCACTTTTTAAGGTATTTGTCGAATACCAAATTGGTGTTTTTGGGAGCCATCTCTCGGCTCGAAGTAAGAAAGTGACCAAATAGTGTGAAGTTTTAAAATTCGAGCAATTTTAAATTTCTATAAAACTGTTGTTCAGTAGATCAATTTCGTCGACTGTATAGCAGGCGAATAAAAAATATCTTGGAAGTTTTAATTTATTATTTATCCATTGGAACTATGAAAAAACATGTGTCTGCTAAAATTATTTTTTTAGTCTATATATACGTGAAAGTTGATTGTAAACCGGGTTCTTTTTTTAGTTTGACGTTGTTACATTCACATACGATGATTAGTGATTATTTTTAAATTAACTTAGTTAAATTTAAAGTTGAGTCGGTTACTTGTTTTCTTTGTCGTACGCGTTCATTTTGGTCCGTCGAGCCGGATTCAACGTATCGATTGAATTTACAACTCAATCTCGTTATCCTGCCATCATAACATCGTGGGACACGTCAAAGTCATCAACACATTCAGCAAGAAATTAATCAGTATGGACTCGCTTATTGCTAAATGTAAAGCTCTTAAAGGTCAAATCACTCGTATTGAGAACAACATCATAAAGCAACCGCTCCAGCAGGAGCTAATACCATTGACTGACGTCGTAGTGACGCTCTACATTGACAAGGTTCAGAAGCTAGCTATTGGGCTTGGCACACTTCAGGAAGTCATTAATTCTAAATGTACAGCTCAAGAATTCGACACTCACGAATCTGAATACAACACGCTCATACAAGAATTGAAGGATTGGATATTCTACTTGAAAATGCCAAGGTCCAGACATCAGCTGCTATACTACCACCGATCAAAACCATAGCCGACATCAAACTTCTGATCTAGATCTGCCCAAGTTTGGAGGAAATTACATCGACTGGTTTACATTTCATGATCTCTTCATAGCATCTGTACACAACAATGTATCGCTATCAGGAGCCCAGAAGTTGCACTACCTCAAGAACTCCACATATGGCGATGCGGCACTACTAATTCACTCAATTCAACTTACTGACGGCAATTACGTAGAAGCCTGGAACATTCTGAAAAACAGATTCCACAACACAAGAGAAATCATCGACGCACATATTAAACGACTCTTTAACCAATCTGGCATTAAAGAAGAATCAGCATCAGCTCTGCGTCGACTAGTGAACACAACCTCTGAATGTATACGCTCATTTAAAGTCTTAAAAGAACCTGTACAGCATTGGGACGCGATATTAATTCACCTCAAGAAAGAAAAACTGGATATGGAATCTCGGCGTCAGTGGGAGTTATCCCTTAATGGTACAAGTAGACTAAAATACGAAGAACTCGCAAGTTTCCTGGAACAGCAAGCCAGAGCATTGGCCGCGTCACAAACACTAGCAAGTTCTACCAGAGGTAAAGAGTCATCTCATCAGAAGCGAACTATGAACTCATACCATGGATCAGTCAAGAGTAAATGTACCTTCTGCACTGAAGAACACTCCTTATACCGATGCCCCAAATTTATGTAATCTTCAATTGACGAGCGATGGGCAGTGGTCAAGAAACACAACTTATGTTTTAATTGCCTACGAACCGATCATCAGAGCATGGACTGCAAGGGACGATCATGCAAAATCTGAAACGCCAAACATAATTCGCTGCTCCATCGTACGTCTCCAAAATCCAGACCAGAAATCGTTGTGCACGTTTCTAGAGAACTAACACCTTGGAAGATCTCGGAAGAACCCCAATTACTTTTTCCAACGGCGTTCATTCATGTCAAAGAGGTTTCTTAGAACTTTAAACCACTAAGAGCTCTACTTGATTCAGCACGCAAGATACGTTCATTACCGAGATAGGCCTACAAAGGCTGCAATTAAAATGTAACCGTTACAATACCACAATTGGCGGGATTGGCGCGACGGGTATTAGAACATCGCGAGGTAGCGTTCAATTGCATATCAAGACAGGGACGCATTCGACCGTTTCCATACAAGCTCTAGTCCTAAGAAGGATCACTGAAAACTTACCAACCTTCTCATTTAATCCAAGCCATTGGTCGCACGTGAATGGAATCAAGCTTGCAGATTCTAACTTCCACATTTCAAGTCCGGTCGATGTATTACTTGGTGCAGATGTATATTTCGAAGTCGTTGGAGGAGGTAAACGAAGAAGCAAGGGACGATTACCCATGACAGTCAATACAAAGTTCGGCTGGGTCATAGGAGGACCAATCGGGCTCACGGAATCGAAGCATTCAGAAATCTACATCCATGCCAGTACCCTAGATGAACAAGTAGCCAGGTTCTGGGAGTTGGAAGAGATGGCGTCCACAAAAGCACTAACGCTAGAGGAAAATCAATGCGAACAACACTTCAAAGAAACCTACACCAGGCAAGACTCTGGAAGATTCATTTTCCTCTTACCCTTCAAGAGTAATAAAGGGGAACTCGGTCATTCAAGAAAATCAGCAGTTTGACGTTTCTCGTACATGGAAAAACGTCTAGAGAACGATCTTAACTTATACGACCAATATAGGCTGTTCATGGAAGAGTATATATTAATGGGACATATGGAATTAGTACCACAAGAGCAGATACTTGAAAAGGCCTATTATTTACCACATCACGCCGTCATCAAAGAGTCAAGTAGTACGACAAAGCTGAGAGTAGTATTTGACGCATCAGCGAAAACATCAACAGGGCAATCCATTAATGATGTACTCTTAGTAGGACCAAAACAACAGGATGATCTCATCAACCTTTTGATACGCTTCCGCTCATTCCCGATTGTGATGACTGCAGACATAGCAAAAATGTATCGGCAAATTTTGGTACATCCAGAGGAAACAGACTGGCAAAGAATAATTTGGCGGCGAGATAATTCGAAGGCTCTAGAAGAATATAGATTTCTCACTGTGACTTATGGTACATCCTCTGCTCCTTATATCGCAACCAAGGTTCTAGAACAATTGTCTCAAGACGTCCAAGAGAAACTTCCATTGGCAGCAGTAGCATTAGCTAATGATTTTTATATGGATGATTTAATGACCGGAGTGAATAGCAGAACAGAAGCACTGAACCTCCAAAGAGAATTACTTATGGCAACAACAGAAGCGGGGTTTGAAATTAGGAAATGGACTTCAAATGAGCCTACATTGTTAGACACATTAAAACCCGAACTACGAGAAAACCAGAATGCCTAAGTTACGAATCGACAGCGATGAAACAATCAAAACCCCAGGCTTGTTCTGGACTCCGATGGCTGACTACTTCAGCTATTCAGTAGCATCATTACAGGACAGGAACATAATTACGAAGCGAACAATATTGTCGGATACGGCTAAAATCTTCGACCCTCTCGGCCTGTTAGCGCCAGTTACAATATTGGCAAAAAATATTTCTTCAAGACATGTGGCAACTTAAACTTGACTGGAATGAATTATTACCACTGCATCTAATGCGAAGATGGGAAGAATTTAAAGAACAATTACCGCAGAAAGAGAAGTTAACCGTTCGACGCTATATATCACAACCCAACGTACAAGAATATAGTCTACACGGCTTTTCGGACGCGTCTGAAAGGGCTTATGCCGCAGTAATATAACTTAAAACAAGCTCTACGAATGGTCAAGTCAACATCGCCTCAAAAACCAGAGTGGCACCGCTAAAGAAAACCACTTTACCACGATTAGAGCTTTGCGGTGCTGTTCTATTAGCGAAGCTAATCAAGTTATATCAAACTTCAATCTATAAACCTGTTTTAAATATTCACTGCTGGACAGATTCTACAATTGTCCTGGCCTGGGTCACGTCGCCTCCTCAAAGTTGGAAAACATTCGTGGCCAATAGAGTCGCCGAAGTGCTAGAAACATTGCCTAACGTTCAATGGCACCATGTTTCAGGTGAAACAAATCCAGCAGACTGTGCTTCTCGTGGACTTCTGGCATATGAGCTGGGTCAACATCCGTAATGGTGGCATGGACCTTCATGGTTGCCGTCTTTCAAACCAGAAGAAAGTTCACATCACGTAAAGGAACCAGAAGAATGTTGTGTCGAAGAAAACCTAGTCTTTCTAGTCTCAGCACCATGTCAATTGGACAACTCCATGCTAAACAACTACTCGTCTTTATGAACTTTGACACACGTAACGGCCTATTTTCTGCGGTTCGTTTTTGACGCAAGAAGGCCTAACGAACAAAGAAAAATCGGGCCACTTACTCCAGATGAACTTGAAACAGCACTACTGCATTGGATCCGACGAGCGCATCTCAAAACCTTCGCCGAAGAGTCCGATCGGCTAAGGCAGCAAAAGGAGCTACCTTCCAAAAGCAAACTATTACCACTACACCCATTCTTAGATAAAGTGGGGATAATTCGTGTTGGAGGGAGGCTTCAACACGCACGCATATCGCCAGATAAGGTCCACCCGATGTTGCTTCCACGAAGACATAAACTAACGGACTTGATAATTAACCACGAACATATCAAGCATTTGCATGGAGGTGCACAACTCTTGACCGCCGTGATTCAACGACGAATTTGGATCCCTGGCATACGAGACGCAATTCGTTTCCACGTCAGAAGATGCGTAAGGTGTATCCGACAACAAACGATTGTTGCAAAGCAGTTAATGGGACAGTTACCAGAGCCCAGAGTCAATCCAGCACGAGCGTTTCTAAATTGCGGGGTGGATTATGCCGGTCCTCTTGTGCTTCGAGTCCTAAAGGGTCGTAGTCAGAAAACATTCAAAGCCCACATAGCACTCTTTGCCTGTTTTACTACACGTGCCATACATCTAGAGTTGGTGAGCGATATGTCAATGGGAGCTTTTCTGGCGGCGTTAAAACGATTCGTCTCACGACGTGGAAGATGCTCAAATATTTACAGCGACTGTGGCACAAACTTTGTGGGAGCCGACCGAGAACTCAAAGATTTTATCAGATTTATTTCATCGAATTCAAATAGCTCTGAAATAAGGCATCAATTGGCATTTCAATCCGCCTGCAGCGCCACATTTTGGTGGTTTATGGGAAGCCGGAGTGAATTCTGTTAAATTTCATCAGAAGCGAGTCATCGGCAACACAACATTGACATACGAAGAATTGCAGACGCTATTATGCCAGGTTGAAGCCTGTCTTAACTCAAGACCCCTGACATCCATGAGTTCAGACCCGAATGACTTGTCGGCCTTAACTCCAGGACATTTCTTAATTGGATGCCCGGTAACTACCATACCTGAACCAGACTTAACCTCACAAAAGCTCAACCGCGTATCCCGTTGGGAGTTGAGCCAGAAACTTGTTCAACACTTCTGGAAGCGATGGAGTAATGAATATTTATCCCGAATACAACAACGCCCAAAGTGGGCCCTACCAAAACCAAATTTGAAGGTCGGTGACTTGGTGTTACTAAAGGACGAGAACATGCCCCCACAGAATGGAGGATGGGTCGCATCCTGGGACTGATGGTCACCTTCGCTTGGTAACAGTAAAGACAATGGACAAGGAAATCAAACGACCGATTGTAAAGCTATGTCATCTGCCATTGGATAGTCGAAGCTAGTCGTTCAAGGGAGGCGGAATGTTCAGTAGAGCAATTTCGTCGACCGTATAGTAGGCGTACATAGTAACATTCTGAAGGATTTCAAGTTGGGTAAAATGCCTCAGGGTTATCTTCTGGGTGATAGTGGCTACCCACTACAGCCATTCATGATGACACCGCTACACTAAGCGGCCAACCCATATGAAGATCGTTACAATCAACGTCATATGTCAGGTAATTGCATGTGGCACGGCAAATATTTAAATATTGATCAAATGGAAATGACGCTTTTGGGGAAAAGCATTGTGAAGGTAGAATCTAAATTAAATATATTATTAATGTCATCTGCCATTGGATAGTCGAAGCTAGTCGTTCAAGGGAGGCGGAATGTTCAGTAGAGCAATTTCGTCGACCGCATAGTAGACGAATAAAAAATATCCTTGAAGTTTTAATTTATTATTGATCTATTTCGACCATGAAAAACATGTGTCTATTAAAATGATTTTTTTTCCTCGTGAAAGTTGATTGTAAACCCGGTTCTTTTTTTGGTTTGACGTTGTTATATTCACATACGATGATTAGTGATTATTTTTAAATAAATGGTTTTACTTAGTTAAATTTAAAGTTGAGTCGGTTACTTGTTTTCTTTGTCGTACACGTTCAAGAGGCGAATGCGCACATGGATAGGAAGGGGAATTATTCCATGAATGTTCAATTGGTAAGTAGTGTTATATTTTTATGTATCATTGCACATATTAATGAACATCTGTTATGTTCCAGGTTCGCGACAATTCAAGTCGCATAACTAACGCTATAGCTAATTGGCCTGGAGGTACGCATGACGCATTTATTTGGCGTCATAGTAACATTCTGAAGGATTTCAAGTTGGGTAAAATGCCTTAGGGTTATCTTCTGGGTGATAGTGGCTACCCACTACAGCCATTATTGATGACACCGCTACACAAAGCGGCCAACCCAAATGAAGGACGTTACAATCAACGTCATGTGTCAGGTAATTGCATGTGGCACGGCAAATATTTAAATATTGATCAAATGAAAATGACGCTTTTGGGGAAAAGCATTGTGAAGGTAGAATCTAAATCAATTATATTATTTATGTAGGTCGCAATTTCATCGTGCGAGTCAATGGCATATTGAAGAGCCGATTCCGATGCTTGGACTCGTCAGGAGAGCACTTTGCTACAACCCTAAGAAAGTGGCAAAAACTATCTATGCTTGCTGCATACTCCACAATTTCTGTTTGGATCAGCCGATGCCTAGAGAATGTGGTAAATTATGTTCATTTATCTCAAACGTTGAAATTATTCATGTACATCATTTTACTATAGCACTTGTAAGTTGAAGTGCTTTAAACAATGTTGATGTTATTATTCCAATGTGAAATAATAAGAACATGGTTCTCGTTTATTTCCAACAAATTATAATCTGTTGCGTGTCTTTGCAGCTCCACCAAATCAAGCCACTTGTCCACATCATGATAATGATGACGAACACGAAGTAGACAATGCCCTACATGATCATGAATTGTTTCAAGCTGGACGGCTCGTCAGGCAATCATTAATTGATCTATAACGGAAAGCTATCGTAATTGTGGGTATTACCAAAGGTGAACGGATCCCTTTTTCTCGACCTTGAACCCTTTATTATTACCACTTGACGTGAACTCTTTTATGAGCACTCGACCTTGAACCCTTTATTATGACCACTTGACGTGTGAACTCTTTTATGAGCACTTGACCTTGAACCCTTTATTATGACCACTTGACGTGTGAGTTCTTTTATGAGCACTCGACCTTGAACCCTTTATTATGACCACTTGACGTGAACTCTTTTATTAGCACTCGATCGTGAACTCTGTTGTGAGCACGTGTGCGTAAACTCTTTTATAAGCACGCCTCCGTAAACTCTTTTATAAGCACGCCTCCGTAAACTCGTTTATGAGCACTCGACCGTTAACTCTGTTGTGAGTACTCGACCATGAACCCTTTATTATGACCACGACGTGAACTCTTTTATGAGCACTCGACCTTGAACCCTTTATTATGACCACGACGTGAACTCATTTATTAGCACTCGTCCGTGAACTCTGTTGAGAGCACGCGTCCGTGAACTCAGTTATGAACACGCAACTCTATTATGACCGCTCGACCGTGAGTGAACACGCGTTCGTGAACTCTCCGCGAAGACGTGACCATGAGCACTTGTAACTTGTATCAAAGAGTTCATTGTGGCTTCAGATGAGCATACAGGACATCTCATCCATGTGCACATTTAACAACAAGGCATCTGATAATTCGCTTTACTTGATGAGGCTGCTAGATGCCAGGAAATACACCTCTTCACAGGAAAATACCTTGAATCCTTAAAATTCATCCGTTTTACTACAATGTCTACAGTATTGCTTGCCACACTTTTGACAAACGAATTAGCAAAAGCCATTGTTGCCTCACTAATATGAGGTAAAACTTAGTGTTGCCTGTCGTATGGATGAGGCAATGGGTATGGAATCAGGTAAACCTCATCTGCAATGGTCAGATTAATAAACTGAATGCATTAATGTGTTACTTACCAATAATATAGATATTCGTGAAATGACTGCAGCAGTGTAGCCCCATCCTAATAATAGGACTTGTAGCGTGAACACCTCTCATTGGAGAATAGTGAAGTAATGATACACACATCTGTTATGTAAAAGGATAATTATTAATAACTGGCGTCATATTCAGGTCCTCAAATTGCAATTGCCGAACGCTGTACACTAGCAATACTGGGCCCAATAATGTTACGATTTCATTGCCTACAGAACAATGAAGGGTAGTGACTATCATGTCATACAAGGAAAACAATTTGTAAGTAATCACCTTGTTTATTAACGACATAGAACAAAAAAGAACGAATAAATGCATACCATAATGACAGTATAATATCCCAGAGACTGTAACACAAGTATGTACAATTATTCGAAACCATGAAACATAGTGCATGCCACATTCAGCTAGTCATAAATAAACAGTTATGTATAATACTATGACAGAGGAAAGCACATGACAATTAAGCAAGTAATTATTAACACTAGATTAAATTACCAGCAATGAGACTGAGTGCATGCCAAACTGAGCGAGTTATGACACATGAATAACTAAATAATGCGATATTGAGGAGTGTGCAAGAGCTTGTGATTAATAATTATTTATTAACCGATCTGTTATGGCAAATTAACGTTTTTATGAGTAGTAATAGCATGTAATAAATATTGACAATCGCACGTAATAAATTATAATTGAGAAAAACAAAGTGCATGCCAAATTGAGCAAATACAAAATAAAACACAAGCAATTATATATTAACCGAGCTGTTATGTCAAATTAAGGGCGTTAGGAGTAGTAATAGCATATAATAAATAATAAAATTGAGAAAAAGAAAGTGCATGCCAAATTGAGCAAATACGAAATAAAACACAAGCAATTACATATTAACCGAGCTGTTATGTCAAATTAAGGGCGTTAGGAGTAGTAATCGCACGTAATAAATAATAATAGAGAAAAACAAAGTGCATGTCAAATTGAGCAAATACAAAATAAAACACAACAAGCAATTATACTATATTAACCGAGCTGTTATGCCAAATTAAGGGCGTTATGAGTAGTAATAGCATGTAATAAATATTAACAATCGCACGTAATAAATAATAATTGAGCAAAAGAAAGCGCATGCCAAATTGAGCAAATACAAAATGTAACATTATAAGCAAAAAAGTACATTCAAATTAACACATGATAGGTTATTTAAGTGCGTCGATTTCCCCCCTAAAAGCTTCAGAACCTCCGTCAGGGCATTCATTGCGTCGGTTTGAGCTTTCAAGGCCTCAGTGTGAGCCATCATCGCTGCAGTGTTGGCATTCAAGGCTGCAGTATGGGCCGCCATGAACTCAGCTTTGGTTTTTAGGGCCTCTGCCCTTATGTGCTGCTTTTCCCCCTTGTATATAGCCATGCATTTCATGGTGGACGTTTGCTGCCTCTACTCCTTAAATAACGCCTTAGCGGCACCATGGATTTATATAATACTACGTATATGGATTTCCAACTTGGCCAAAAAGGCGGTCACTAAATATGTGCGACACCCGCGGATGTGTCGCGCAGGAGCTAGGCCAAATTGAGTCGGGGAACTTAGGTCACGTGTGAAAAACGGAAGTAGCGTTACATACGGCGTCTGCTCCAGAACGTGGTTTTTTAGGCCTAAAAGATTTCGGTAAATTCGGTTGTTGTCATCTTGCGCCAATAAGAGAAAGTTGGCATTTTTAATGTTAGAACAATTTAAAGCATTACGTATTTCGGATTAAGAAAAATTAGTAATATATTAAAGTATATAGTTAAAAAGACTGAATAATTAAGGTAAGTTAAAATGTTAAAGAGTATCAGTTCAATAAAACTATTAACTATGAATATGTTTTCTCTAAGAATTGATATGGGCAAAGAAACAGTATCTCCTACCAACATGAATCCTTCTATAGTCTGTCAAACGAAAGAAGAGCCCTGAGAAGTTTGTCCAAATTGGTGTCGCCACCATCGACCCCATAGTATTTTATCAACTTGTTTTGTTTTGTCAATAGTCGTCTGTAATATAGTCTGCTATAAACAGATAGGCTTAATCGCAATAGAACCAATACATTTTGCAATATGTATTTAATATGTTTATGTTTCATGGTTTTTTACGATCATTGAGTATTAAAGAATATACAACAAAATTAACGACAAGACACCAGTTTTATCTTTGTTGAACTAGCATTGCAATATATTTTAATGACAAAAGTTAAAGTACTTGTCCATAAGTCTAAGAAGTTCAGCATCAAAGCGTCTTCAGTCCACGTCTTCATCAGAGTCTTCGGTGTCTTCTTGCATATTAATTTTAAGAGGTTCAATTGTGGTTTCGATGATGGGATCTTTTTCCCAATACTCATGCATTATATTCTCGACGTGCTCTATTGCCTTACGCCAATTCTCTGGTGTCACACGTCGAGAATATAATGCATGAGTATTGGGAAAAAGATTCCATCATCGAAACCACAATTGAACCTCTTAAAATTAATATGCAAGAAGACAGCGAAGACTCTGATGAAGACGTGGACTGAAGACGCTTTGATGCTGAACTACTTAGACATATGGACAAGTACTTTAACTTATGTCATTAAAATATATTGCAAAGCTAGTTCAACAAAGATAAAACTGGTGTCTTGTCGTTAATTTTGTTTTATATTCTTTAATACTCGATGATCGTAAAAAACCATGAAACATAAACATATTAAATATATATTGCAAAATGTATTGGTTCTATTGCGATTAAGCTTATCTGTTTATAGCAGACTATATTACAGACGACTATTGACAAAACAAAACAAGTTGATAAAGTACTATGGGGTCGATGGTGGCGGCACCAATTTGGACAAATTTCTCAGGGCTCTTCTTTCGTTTGACAGACTATAGTGCTACTAATGTAGTTAAATCTAGTTCTGGCCGTATTATTAAACCGAAAATAAGTTTTAGCCCAACTCAATATATGAGAACAAGTATGAATCACCCGACGAATGTCAAACATATTGATGACCAGGACTGCTCGAAGAAAATCAAAATCAGAAGCCAAACCGCCACCAAGAAAGGCACAAACCAAAATTACGAAGTAAGTATGCGTTAATTAAATTAATTTACAAATATTGAAAGATTAAACAATAATTATCAGGACCCTGAAGCTACCAAAAAGAATATCACCAAGCACAATTACGAAGCAAGTAGGCATTAATTAAAATTGATTTACAAATTTTATAAGATTAAAAATTAATTATCAGCATTTTGACTTCGCCTTCAAGAAAGACACTAAGCACAATTGCGAAGTAAGCACAGGTCAATTAAATTAATGAAATATTTTATAAGATTTTCCATTAATTGTCAGCACTTCGACGTCGCCACCGAGAATGCCACCAACCATAAATACAAAGTGAGTAGATGACAATAACATTAATTGAATTATTTTATAACATTAGTAATTATTTATAAGCTTTTTGATGTCGCCACCATGAATGGCACTAACCAAAATTAAAAATTAAGTATGTGTTAATTAATAACATTATCCATTATCAGCACTTTTGCATCACCCCCAAGAATGGCACCAAGTACAAATTCAAAGTAAGTAAATGGTAAATAAATTAAATTAAAAAATCCTAACATTATCAATTACTTATTCTATGAGAGCGGTAGCTCTCTTAGATAAGACTTCATACTGCTCTTAATGTATAACGAGGGTTTTTTGTTTGGATGTAGTTTTTTTTGTATTGTACTAATTGGTTCGAAAAACATCCACTGAACTATAATTCGAACCCTTAATATGTGGTTAAAATTTCAAAGAGATCCATATATTAGTTTATTTTATAAAAAATAAAGTTGCTAAGGGTGGTTTTCATTTCCATAAAATTAATCACAGATTTTGACGAAAAACTGGAAATTTCCCATAGAAATAACATGGTAAATTTTCCAAAGCTCCAAATTTTGTCCATACCCTTACAAAAATAACTATACGTCAGATAGATTTGAAAACGGTCTTAAATGAAAGCCCCATATCCATAATTGGCGCCTATTTTTGTTCATCAAGAAAAATTAAGTTAAAGTACTGTTTTTCATAGTTTTAATTACATGCTCCGACTTACGTGGTTTACCCTGAAACTATGGAACCTGCGACTTTTTAGCATGAGTTATGTAGTGTATGAAGCGAGTTAGGTCGTTTTTTCGCGGTTATAGTCAAATTCTTAAGCCTCGTTTTCAAAGCAGCGGGTAGCGGGAAAAATACCAGCGATAGCGCAAAATAAGTAAAAAATATCGCTCTCGCTTTTAACACTACTGTTTTCATGCAAGCGATGTTTTGAAGCGATAGCTCAAAACAAGCAAAGAGAGAGCGCAATTTCAAAAATCGCGCACATCTATCTCAGTTTGATTTTATCGCTCCGTTTTAAAAAATCGCTTGACGTCATTCGTTTGACAACCATTGAGAAGGGACGGGAGAAATTAAAAAAAAAATAAAAAAAAAGTTTCATTTCGGGAATCGGGTGTCTGCTCTCCATTCTGCGGTTTCTACCAGTACATTTTGGTTATTTAGCAGTTTTTAGCACACAGAACATTATGGGGCCTCCGAAAACCGAAAAAGCTAAATTACTCGAGTCGGCTAAACAATTAAAAGCCGAACAAAAGAAGACTGAAAATGACCTTAAGGAAAAACTAATTCAGCTAATTGAAGTTAGAAAAGCCATATGGGATCGCCGATCCGAGGAATATCGCAATCGGGATACCAAAGATATGATGTGGTTAGAAGTTTCACAGGCTTTGAATTTATCCAGTGAGTATTTATCGGTTTTAGATATTTGTTTATTACAATATTCGACTTATTAAGAGGATGAATGTAAAAAGATGTGGAAGAACCTTGTTGATCATTTTCGTGGTGTTTACAACACATTCTCAATTACTCGTAGTGGACAAGGAACTGATGATAACCAGTTATAAGTCATAAAGTGGATTTTCTTTAAACAAATGCTATTTATGAAAGATGTGGTGTCAAGAAGAGAGTATGCTAATGTTTTAATTTTAAATTCGAATGCATATTAGACAGGTATATGAAATTGATAAATTTTAATTTAGAACATCATCCAACTTTGAGCCAGAAGGGGAAAGTTCAAAACATAGTGAAACACAAGCTCTTGAAAGCGAAGGAAACATGGTACAATACATTTTAATAATTGAAATACTTGTAAGTGAATTAGTTAACGAACAATTAATTGATGTGTTCAATTAGACAATCACAAGGTTTGGAGAAACCGATTACTCTATTCACGAAGATCTGATCGAGGATGAACAGATTTCAGAATCAGTAGAACCATCCCTACTGCCCAAGGAAACTTCTGAAATTCCTGGGGCCTCTACTTCATCAAAATCGGAACCAATTTGAAGAATGAAATCAAATTTTCTTCAAAATGAACCAGGGAAAAAAAGAAAAGCGCCTCACGATAATCTATTAAAACAAATGGAAGAACTAAACAAGTACGCCTATCACATTTAATTAAAATAGGATAAAATGATTTATTGTGATAAAACCAACGTTATAAAGTTTAACCAAGACTGAACGATGAGCTGAGGCTAGAAAGACCTCGTTACATTTTGTTTTTGAATTAAATTAATATAATCTTTATCACCTTGGGTTCACCTAGGGAAATTCATCGTTCTGAAGACGATTGTGGTGTATTCAGGGAATACGTTGCTACGCTAATGAGGAAAGTTCCCGCTGAATTACAAAACGACTGTCAATTTGAAATTATCAAATTAATTCGGGAATATGCAAAAGCAACGTCACAAAATTAGCCTAATGACCGTTTATAATGTGATATCATTTCACAGCACCATCATCAAAACATGACCATGCTTTCGTAGTAACGTTTTGAATTAAATAGTAATTTTAAACGACAACAATATGTTCAAATGTTTCATTTTTACTAAGAAAGATATTTTCATATGAGATTATGCGTAACAATAACAGAGAGGCTGTTTGAAGACCCTGAACCGTGATACCAATATGCCAAACACATTTTCACTAGTTCGTCTAGCTCTGCTTAGCCTGTAGTTAAAAATTCTGCGTGGATTTTCTAGTTCAGCTCTTGGAAAGGGACGCAAGAAGTTTGGCAAAAGTTGAAAGGCTTCGTCACCCAATAAAACATGGGGTAAAGAAACATCAGAGTTGGGCAGAGTCTTTGAGGGCGGGAAACTGGCAGTATTATTTTGCACTGACTACCCAAATGATGATGTTTGAAATATACCGCCATCCGAATGCGAACCATACCCTCCGACGTCAACTACCAAAAACCTGTAGTTAGCATCCACGGCTGCCATTAACACAATTGAATTAAATCCCTGAAAATAAGTAAAAAATGTTTTCCGTTACACAGAAATTATTTTCAAATTTCTATCATTACTTTGTAATTGTAATACATAGTTCCAGTCTTGTTTGGTTGCTGAATCATTATGTGCTTTCCGTCCACCGCTCCTACGCAGTTTGGGAAATTCCATTTTTCTTCGAAATCTTTGGCAACCGAAAGCCATTTTTCTGTAGTTGGCTGTGGCATATAGATGGGTTGTAAAACATCCCATATTGCCAAGCACGTTTCTTTAATTATGGTATGTGCTGTTGTTTTCCCAACACGAAACGAGTATGACATGGATGCGAGGTTGTTTCCAGTTGCTAGAAATCTAAAGTTGCCAATAGCCACAATAAGTTAAATGAAAACAGAACTGCAAACGTTTACTTTACCTTAAGGTTAACGCCAATCTTAACCCTGGTGGAAGTGGTTCACGTGACACTGGATATTTTTGCAGTCTTTTTTCGAGTAATTTAAGTAATTTATCAAATTTTGAAGGGGACATACGTGTATAATTGGCAAATTTGTAGTGATCCGTTCTCCTCATGGTTTTCATCTACGAAGAAAATATAAAGTTCACCTATTTGTTTCTGTTCTGTCTGTTTACATTAACAAAGCCAAGGCCTATGCTAAACAAATCATGTACTTACTAATGTTTCATAATCGCCTTCCCGTTTACGGTTTCGCCATACTGGGTGCACCCACCACCGTTTGTTGCTGTATCGCCTTTTTGCCAAATGTAGGGTACTTCAAAAAATATATTTGAAGTAAAACAAATTTTTTCTTTAATAAGAGACGCCTTCGCCTACTAATGACCACCATCTTGCAAAAAAAATTATATCCCCAGACTGGAGACCGCGCTATCGCTTCTTTGAAAACGGTTCAGCGAGAAACATCCAATCGCGCAATTTTATCAAGCGATAAAGCCCTAGCGATAACCAGATAAGTCGCTACCGTTACAAAAAGTCGCTATCGCGCCATCTTTTGGTCAAAACCTGCTGCTTTGAAAACGAGGCTTTAGAACAAATAGCTAGCTTAATGGACATTTTATCTTTTCTCTGCTTAGGTTAAAGCTATTTAAACTTGATTACCTTGTGTGTGCTTGTAGGTACTTGTGGGTACTTGTGGGTGCATGTAGGTACTTGTGGGTACTTGTGGGTGCATGTGGGTAATTGTAGGTGCTTGTGGGTACTTTTAGGTGCTTGTGGGTACTTTTAGGTGCTTGTGGGTACTTGTGGGTTCTTGTGGGTACTTGTGGGTGCTTGTCGGTGCTTGTGGGTGTTTGTAGGTACTTGTGGGTACTTGTGGGTGCTTGCCCCGGGTACTGGTGGGGGCTTGCCCCCGGTACTTGTGGGGGCTTCTCCCGGGTACTTGTAGGTGCTTGCCCCGGGTACTTGTGGGTGCTTGCCCCGAGTACTTGTAGGTACTTGTGGGTGCTTGTGGGTTCTTGTAGGTGCTTGTGGGTACTTGTGGGTTCTTGTAGGTGCTTGTGGGTGCTTGTAGGTACTTGAGAGTGCTTGTAGGTACTTGTGGGTGCTTGTAGGTACTTGTGGGTACTTTTGGGTAGGTGCTTTGCCCGGAGCTTGTAGGTGCTTGTGGGTAGGTGCTTTGCCCGGGTGCTTGTAGGTGCTTGTGGGTAGGTGCTTTGCCCGGGTGCGTGTAGGTTCTTGTTGGTACTTGTAGGTGCTTGTGGGTACTTGTGGGTGCTTGAAGGTACTTGTGGGTGCTTGTAGGTACTTGTGGGTGCTTGTAGGTACTTGTGGGTGCTTGTAGGTACTTGTGGGTGCTTGTAGGTACTTGTGGGTGTTTTTAGGCACTTGTGGGTGTTTTTAGGCACTTGTGGGTGCTTTTAGGTACTTGTGGGTGCTTGTAGGTACTTGTGGGTACTTGTGGGTGTTTTTAGGTACTTGTGGGTGCTTGTAGGTACTTGTGGGTACTTGTAGGTGCTTGTGGGTGCTTGTGGATACTTGTGGGTGCTTGTGGGTACTTTTAGGTGCTTGTAGGTACTTGTGGGTTCTTCTGGGTGCTTGTGGGTACTTGTGGGTTCTAGTGGGTGTTTTTAGGTACTTGTGGGTGTTTGTAGGTACTTGTGGTTGCTTGTAGGTACTTGTGGGTTCTTGTGGGTGCTTGTGGGTGCTTGTAGGTACTTGCCCCGGGTACTTGTAGGTGCTTGTGAATGCTTGTAGGTACTAGTCCCGGGTACTTGTAGATACTTTGCCTCCTCCATAGGATTAACATTACACTAAATTTTGAAAGCTCGTAACTACGGTTATATTAGAGATACGGTGACTATGTAATAGTCCAATTTGCTCCTCTCCTTCATTAACATTTGCTCCATAGGATACTCCATATACGGGAAAAACCTGGAAAACTCAGGGAAGTATATGGGAAAAAGCCTGGAAATCTGAGGGAAATTTGTTTTCCAAAAGTTGTATGAACCTTGTTAAGGAACATATCATATAAACTTATGGTTTTAGTTATATAAAGCTTTACCAAGAAGCGATATCTAGTTTACTAGGGAGAAGGTATAAGATGCCTAAGTATTCGCGCGCCATAGTCCCAGTCCCACTTTCAAAATACAAGGGGGGACGTAAAAAAAGGCTAGGCTATTTCGCCTCTCCTCAGTCGGAAAATACGTAGGTTTTGTCATTCGCGTCGCGTTTACGTGAGTTTTCTGGACCGTGACCAAATAAGGATTTTTTAAACTGGAGATTAGGCCAGCGACTTTCCTAACTTGGAATAAATAAACCGGTTCGTGACCATTGACCAGAGCACGTCGTCTGCTAAATTAAAGAAGTGGAGAATTAAAATATTAGAATTTTAATGTGTGGCGTCGGGTTACCCTTGAACTTTCTTAGTAGTCTCGTGGACCACTGACCCCCTCTCCGATTTAATTTTTGAACTGTACCAGGCAATTTTTAAACTGGTCATTTGCCTTGTGTCACCGCCTTATTTCCCACGCTGGCGCGAGTTTCTTTGCGTTGTCGAGTGCGTGATGGAGTCGGCTATGCCTGGAGTCCCAACCTTGAAGGAGAGAGGAATGAAGTGGAAACCCCCATACCTATAGCGTTGCCTGTGTACCCCCACCTACGACACCATAGTCCTCCCAGCATCCTCAGCGTACTGGACGAAATTGTAAAGGGCTCTCCCTCTATCTTAAAAATAGAAGCAAGTTCTCATACAAATAAAATGGGGCTACGCGGCAGCACTTAGCAATCGCCTACCGAAGAGTAGGGGCGTGCGCGAGGTACATTGGGAGAGATACGGTGCCGCAGCTCGCCCATCATCATTTCCAATCCATCTCAACTCCCTTATCCCTGTCCCAACCCCCGCGACTTCCAACCACTAGCATAGCCCACTCGATCACGCTCTCTTTTCCCCGGCTACATATTTTGAAGATGGCACTTTTTAGGCGTATTAACAATCTTGGATTATCTTTGTGAACTTTTAGGGTAGCCCTGACTATATTTTGTTTAAGGTTTTAAGCTTAAAATCAAAAAGACGCTAGTTTATGCTACAAAAAAGTTTGAAATTGACAATCTCGGATCGTCTTTGTGAAGATTTAAGGATATCCGAATTTCATATTAGACTTATGACGATTTTGAGCTAAATGTTAAACAGACATAAATCAGCATTTTTAAAAATTTCTAAAATTGTCAATTTGGTCCTATTTCTGGAATTTTTAGGGGGGCGCCTCGCGTTTCAATAAATGATTGTAAAAAATGTATTATTCTAATTACAATAAGAATACACACTTTTAATGATTTACGTTTTATTTTTGAAGTATCATTATAAATAAATGTCTGATTGAGCTAAAGTTATGGTTCCCTTTATATATGTTTCTGCTTAGTGCAGATTTTGAAAATGTAAAACAGTTTCTTAACATTCTTAATTAAAATGAAGACTGAAGGAACAGATATTAATCAAAAATGTCTTGATTAGAATCAAGAACTAAAAAGTATCGATAAGACTGAGGTTATCACTTGTCTGAATGATCAGATATTAATTTTTCTTTTTAATTGAAACTTAAATGCATGGTTAAGAAAAAACAACGTTCCATTACCGTTTTCCGTTGAAATAAATTATTTTACTGGTAATCAATTTCAAAAATTTACTTATCTCGGCTTTTCGACCACAATTCAATTCCCCGAAAACATTTTATCAATACATTAATTACTTTTGGGAGATAACGTGTCAATATAGTCTATAAAAGAATAAAAAACTGTAATAGCGGTCTGTTTAGCCATGATAACAACGATTTAAAAGTTGCAAGCACTATATGACCCTTTCGAGACTAACTGGACCTGAGCAAACTATAGCTTAACCTGCTACTAGTACGACCAGATAGAATTGATGTAATCTGGAGTTGAAATTTCATCATGTGCGACCTGCGGCACTGAAACTCTCCCATAGTCCCAATGTGTGTAGAATATAATTTTTTCGCTGTTATCTGCCAAAATCAATCTTTCTAGGTAGTGCCGCCTCCTCACTTGAATTTTCCATGATATATTAAGGTTTGAATGAACAAAATTCTAGATTTCTATTTTCACTACTATGTCCCTCTGCTAACTTGAAGCAAACTTTCCTCCCTTTCTGCTGCTCATTACCGGTGCCATTCCCTTGACTTTCTGTTCGTTATAACTACTATCATGAATTTATTTATTTCAAACCAAAATATAAAAAAATGGATTCTTTTTCCTTTTGTGCTACTTAGAATTTTCAAATGTATATAATGTTGTGCCGTGCCATATCAAATAGTCTCTAACCATTGTTAGAAACTAGAGAGAGAAATTGGGCAGTAACACTGATCATGCCCTGAACTATGAGAAATAATAATACGACGGTTGACTAAAGTACACTTGATATTACATCATTTTGCAATACCGCGATAAAATGTTTTCGGGGAATGGAATTGTGGTCGAAAAGCCGAGATAAGTAAATTTTTGAAATTGATTACCAGTAAAATAATTTATTTCAACGGAAAACGGTAATGGAACGTTGTTTTTTCTTAAGCATGCATTTAAGTTTCAATTAAAAAGAAAAATTAATATCTGATCATTCAGACAAGTGATAACCTCAGTCTTATCGATACTTTTTAGGTCTTGATTCTAATCAAGACATTTTTGATTAATCAGTACTTTGATGTCGCCACCAAGAAAGGGACCAAGCACAATTACTAAGTAACCAGAAGTTAATTAAATTTATTTACAAATTGTATTAGCTTAACAATTAATTACAGGATCCTGAAGTTGCAAAGAGAGATCAAATGTCAGCCTAGAAAGAAGGTTAAAGAACTGGTCCGCCCTTTCATGATTGATGGTATTCATTATTTGAATTGAGTATCAGGTCAACACAAAACTCATGTGCTCTTTTCTAATGTGTGGCTTAAATATTGTCAACCTAATTTCATTAGATAATGTTTACCATGAAACATTTGGAGGACTTTTAAGAGAGGTTCAACAAAATCTTGAAGATTCAAAGCTAGATTCCATAGTAATGGCCAAAGCGAGTACCAATTGGCTGTTAAGCTTTGAAGCTTCTGATTTAACTGAATTAGAAGGTTTACTGCGACCAATTTTGACATCTACGGTAGATGATAAAGTAGTTATTAAAATGAATGAACTAATTATGGATAAAGCAAAGAAGCAATTGGTTTTAAATTCTTTAAAACACACCACAGTGAGTATATTATTGAGCTAACTAAATATAATATATTAATTTTCTTTTTTTAAGTTGCAAAATTTCAAGGTACTAACAGAAACTGAAACATTAAGAGGGATAAGTATTCTCATCAGACGTATAGTCGAGGCGGGTTCCAAGAAGCTTAAGGTTATGCCTATTGGTGTCAAAACTCCGGTGGAAGAAGCGGGAGAAGTCTTGATGTTTGTAATTGGAGCTGCTATTAGGTCTCTCTGCCGAAAATCTGAGTCAGGAAGAAAAGTCGCTGCTCTGATGCACACAAAAAAGGACAATGTTGCGCAAAAGTTGAGGTTTTGGATTGAAGCCCAAGGTAGGGGTGGTTTGTACTATCCAACTGAAGTGGCTTACAACTTTTTTGTGATTTTGTACAAACACGTAGGAAAATATTACGGAAAGATTTATGTTGAAAATAGAGTTAAAAAGTTGAAAGATGATATAACCCTTGATAACGTAGTCAATGACACTTGGAACAATTTATGCGAAGGCGTTGTTTCAGACACTGAAAAAACTATATTGTTGGCTCATTGCGTAGCATATTTTATAAATACTATTGCTAATGGGCACTTGAAAAAATTAAGAGAGGATTTTAAAGCTAAAATTAGGTTGAAAAATTTGAAGGCAAAAGCCAATGCTAAAGACAGGCAACGTAAACAGCTTCAACAAATGGCATCTCCGTTTTCTAAATGAAATAAGAATAATTATAAGATTATTTATTAGATGATTATTTATTAGATGATTATTTATAAGAACATTATTTATCAGAAGAACATTATTTATCAGAAGAATATTTTTATGCAGAATATTTTTTATTTTTGGAAAAAGAATAATATATTTTATTGTACAAGTAAACAATATTAAAACTTGGAAGGTTCTCTCCACCTACTCAATGCCAAAAACCTTTTCAATTGTTGTGTTACCCTTTGTGGTATGAGTAGGCACTCTGTATTTTTTCAGAAGTTGAAGAGCTTCGCGATTATTTCCTACATCGTTTACTGTGGGGTTATCGTTCCTACCATTCATTGCTCTATGTCGAGAAAATTCCAACTCA
Source organism: Phalangium opilio (assembly GCF_054372755.1). NCBI lineage: Eukaryota > Metazoa > Arthropoda > Arachnida > Opiliones > Phalangiidae > Phalangium > Phalangium opilio. The sequence goes on along the minus strand of NW_028324180.1, from coordinate 6,779,339 downwards.
AGCGGATCTTGATTGAAATTGGCCGTGAGAACAAATTGAGCTCCTTTGCCAAGAAGGAAGGGAACGAATTCAATCATGACTCTAGCTGCAATGAATGAATGAAATTGTTACTAATTTTCCAGGAAAATAAATAATCTTTCTAACTTACTACTTTTCCGCAATCCTGAAAGAGTTTCACCTGACAACATCATTCTTTTTCTGTCTTCAGGTTTGAATTTCCCTGGTCTATTAAGAACATCTTGTTCCCATTCAAATAAATAATATGGCAGCCTCAACTTCGATGATTACTGTCGCTAATTCTTCGTAGTTAAGTTGGGCTGTTCCTAACGATTTTTTGAGACAACTTTGGACTTTTCCCACTTGTCTCTCGAAAAAACCTCCACGCCAAGGAGCTCGCTCGATGTTAAATTTCCAAGTGATTTGGTGTGTACTGAAATAGTCCTTCAGTTCTTCAGTCCAAATCTTCTTCCATAAATTCTCTAATTCGGTGGAAGTTTTCTTAAATGTCTTCGCGTTATCTGAGAAGATGATGCTGCAAAGACCTCTTCTTGCTATAAATCTCTTCAGACTAAAGCTAGATTCCCACTCGACCGAAAAAAAACGGCGGAAATCACAGAGCCAACGGTAAAAATTTTAACCTACGCCGGCGTCCGGCGGTTGACCGTTCACACTACGACTGAATTTTCTGTTTGGCGGTAGATATTTTTGGGTCACGTGACAGATTTGAGTTGTTTCGACAACATCTATTTCACACTCTGAATTGGTATCTTTGTCCCCTTGTAGCTTAGATCTTACAAGAAGGGATATTTTGTGTTTCTCAGTAATATCTTCCTTATTAACATCTTATCTCTTTTTACTTCCGTTAGTTTAATTTTTCTTTCTTGGTGGTATGTTTCCGATAAGCCTTGGTCAACCACAAAAAAATGGCGGCTATCAATCTATCTCTTGAAATTTATGACATGGTCAGTGGGATAATTTCAATGGCTGAGACACCGGCGTAACGCCGAACACGACCGAAAAAATAGAACACAACTTACGCCCGACTGAACGGAAATTCCGTCGGGCTCGGCGTAAAGATTTTTCGGTCGAACCCTTTTCTGCCGGGTTTCCGTCGTGTTTTCCGTCGAGTGGGAATCTAGCTTAAAGCTAGATTCCCACTCGACCGAAAAAACCCGGCGGAAATCACACAGCCAACGGTAGAAATTTTAACTTACGCCGGCGTCCGGCGGTTGACCGTTCACACTACGACTGAATTTTTAGTTTGGCGGTAGATATTTTTGGGTCACGTGACTGATTTGAGTTGTTTCCACAACATCTATTTCACACTCTGAATTGGTATCTTTGTCCCCTTGTCGCTTAGATCGTAAAATAAGGGATATTTTCTAACCTCCTCAGTGTCTTCCTTATTAACATCTTATCTCTTTTTACTTTCGCAAGTTTAATTTTTCTTTCTTGGTGGTATGTTTCCGATAAGCCTTGGACAACTACAAAAAAGTTGCGGCTATCAATCGATCTCGCGTGTGCGTGCGCGTTTGAAATTTATGACGTTGTCAGTGGGATAATTTCATTGGCTGAGACACCGGCGTAACGCCGAACACGACCGAAAAAATAGAACACGACTTACGCCCGACCGAACGGAAATTCCGTCGGGCTCAGCGTAAAGATTTTTCGGTCGAGCCCCTTTCTGCCGGGTTTCCGTCGTGTTTTCCGTCGAGTGGGAATCTAGCTTTAATGAAAAATGCAAAAACCGCAATTAAATCGCGATAGGAATCAGCAAACGGGCAAACTGAAACGGGACCGCATTGACAGCAGGAAAACCGTGAAGAACGCAACGTCTGCTAATCTCAATATTATTTGCATTTCGATGTCAGCTGACATGATTTCTTCCTTTTTAATGATTGCTGTTGCACAGTTATCACACTTCTTGTGATTTTGTTGCACCGTTTTAGCAATGTAGCCAGTAATGAAAGTTTAAAATACTTTCCGTGTTGTAGAGACGACATTGTGGCATCTAGTTTATCGCAAAAAACGATTTCATCATCATCAAAAGCTCGAGAACTTAGCAGGTTTTTAGTAAGTTCTCCAATAAAAACTGGTCAGAACTGTGCTCTTTGCAGTTGGATCTATCCGATTTCGAGAATAATTACGAAGTTAATAATTTCCGAAAAGAAAATAGAATTTATTGGCATATTACGTTGTCGTTGGTGCCAGAAAGTGAACGCACCCTGGAGAAGAAATTCTAAAACATTTTGGTTAAAGTTTGATGTCATTGAGAATTTTAAACCTTGATTAAGAAACTGGTGTTCGGATGGTAGGCATTGTGGTTGTCTTTTAAAATCTAGATTTTTTTAAATTGCCAAACTATTTGATTTTTTCCAACAAAAACTAAAATTTCTGGGAATTTTGCTTCAAGGGTTTTCGGCTTGTTTTGCAAACTTTTAAATTGCTTGAATTGAAAATTTCGAAAAAGGTATCCACTTCTTTTATAAAATTTGCTGTTGCTAAATATTCTGGTTTCAATCTACCTGACATAACGTAAAAATGTATTCCCATTGCCACTGAATGACTGAAAACTTGGGAAGTCAATTTAACTTTCATTTTTTAGAATTGGGTCGGGTCAAGATGATTACTCTTTAATTTTGGAGCTGTACGAAATACCTCCTCTGAATCTGACCTTGTATTTGTTTCCACGAAATCCTTTGGTTTTCAATTTCAAAGTCATACTTCATAAGCATGTTTTTCAAACATTTTAACAAGTGTGGGTATCTGGTGTGAAAAAATTCTTTGGTTCCTAAATATAGCGTATGGAGTTTCTTCCGTGATGTTTAACCTCTTAAAGACCGCTTAATTATTCGTACCCTGGTCTGATATGACAATTTTCATCTTAAATCCAATGTGAATTAAGGTTTCTATGGTTTCAGTAAGGATATCGTAGAGTATGTCTTTTTTCATAGAATCCTTAACGAAGTAGTATGAAAGGGGCTGCCTCCAATAGTGTGTGACCCCAGAGAGCATGAAAACAGTAGCGTGATTGGCATATTGGTATGTTCTTTCTGAGCCCAAATCCACAAACCCCTCAACTTTTTCAGAAGCACTATCATATTGAAGGCACTCTTTCAGGGCCATCTCATTAAAATTGAGAACAATCAGTTTCTCTTCTTCTGTCATAGTGTTCAACTTTAGGCGCAAGATGTCAAGCATTTCTTTTTGCAAGCCTGAGCTACTAGGGACGTTCTGCAACCACAAGCTCATAGTGCGATAGGCTGGCAGGAAGAAAATTTTACTTCGTTGCCTAAAACTTCTCGGTCCCTGGTAGTATAAGGGAAGATAGGTTTGCTCATCGTCGTTTGTAAACCTTCATCCTCTAGCTGCCTTTTTGCCATCCTTAACTGAATTCTAAGAAAAACCTTTTCTGGTAACTCGGGAAAATTTTCGTTAATTGGATCTAGGCGTTGCTTGTTTGTAAGGCGTTTAAGTTTTTTCGTTAGAGCTTGATTTCTGTTACGTTGGGATTTCAATAAAAGCCTACAGTTCTGTAATTTTCGTCTCAAGTTTTCTTCTCCTGGCGTGTTAAAGGTGGAACAGGTCGAAGGGAGTGAAGGAGGGTTTTCTGATAAAATCAGTCTTTCAAGGTAGTTCCGCCTCCTCACTTGAACTTTTCCTGATAAATTAAGATTTGAACGAACAAAATTCCAGATTACTATTTTCACTACCATCTCCCTCTGCTAACTTGAAGCAAACTTTGCTCTCATTTTGCTGCTCATTACCGGTGTCATTCCCTTCACTTTCAGTTCGTTACAACTACTATCATGAATTTATTTATTTCAAACCAAAATATAAAAAAATTGGATTCTTTTCCTTTTGTGCTACTTTGAATTTGCAAATATACAGGGTGTTTCTGGAAAGTCTGGCACAAATTAACAGATATGTTCCTTGGGTCAAAAGGAGTCCGAAAGGTCCTATGACGTTTTGGGGTAAAGCGCTCCGTTGCGACGTTATGGGCTCTCAAAAGTAGGCCGAAAAACAAAGAGATTTTGCAGGATTATAGCACATGTATTGTGGTTTTGACCCAATTGTTTTCAATTATTGAGCATAAGGCAATGATCGAAATAAGTTCAAAGCTAGTGGAAGACCGTGAACGTGTTAAACGGCCAAAAGCGTTAATCCCTTTGTTTTTATTAATGATTGTAATTAAAGGTAAGGAAAGTAGCTCAGATATAGGTTACTTGTTTGTTCAGATGTACTGGTAACTGACCAGTCTTTTATTCTTTATTTCAATTAGACACATTACTTTTACAATAATTCGAATGAACCCCTTAAATTTTACCATAAATCGAATCTATTCCATTAATTTTACAATAGTTTGAATCGAACCCATTACATTTACAATAATTCGAGTCGAATCCCATTAGTTTTACAATAATTCGAATCGAACATCATTACTTTTACAATAATTCGAATCGAACATCATTACTTTTACAATAATTCGAATGAAACCAAATTACATTGTTCTACAAAAATTGTTCAAAATGGGCACCATCAACGTTTAAGCAAACTTGCGCGCGTCGTTTGAAAGATTCACGAACACATTCGAAGATTCCTGGCGTGTTACGGATGCTATCACATCCATCAATTATCCTTTGTCGTAAATCTTCGACATCGCGAACTTCACTTCGGTATACCAAGTCCATGAGATGGCCCCAAAGAAAAAAATCGCATGGGTTGAGATCGGGAGATCTTGCTGGGCACGCAACAGTTCCGCCTCGACCTATCCACCTCCGGGGAAACGCGACATCAAGATATGCTCTAACTTGAAGACTAAAATGGTCGGATGAAGTTTCCCGGTTTCTCTCAAGCGTCTGTCGGCTGCCGTAAATGTTTGTTGATTGGGAACTTGTCGTTGAAGAAAGTGCTCCTGGTACAAGCGCCGAGCTTCCACCGCATTTCCCCGAGCCAGTCCATACATAAAATGGATATCTGAGTACTTTGCATTCGTGAAGTAGACCATGATTAGTTCCAGATAAGCTTCCAAATGTGCACGCACGCCATGAAGCACGTTAAGGTACACACATTTAAGCCGTCTGTAAAAAACCTACAACTTCTGACGTTGAAAACTACCCTTATGTTTAGACCAACACAGCAAAATTTGTTTTTAACGGAGGTGGATAGGTCGAGGCGAAACTGTTGCGTGGCCAGCAAGATCTCCCGATCTCAACCCATGCGATTTTTTTCTTTGGTATACTGAAGTGAAGTTCGCGATGTCGAAGATTTACGACAAAGGATAATTGATGGATGTGATAGCATCCGTAACATGCCAGGAATCTTCGAACGTGTTCGTGAATCTTTCAAACGACGCGCGCAAGTTTGATTAAACGTTGATGGTGCCCATTTTGAACAATTTTTGTAGAACAATGTAATTGGGTCTCATTCGAATTATTGTAAAAGTAATGGGGTTCGATTCGAATTATTGTAAAAGTAATGGGGTTCGATTCGAATTATTGTAAAAGTAATGGGGTTCGATTCGAATTATTGTAAAAGTAATGCGGTTCGATTCGAATTATTGTAAAAGTAATAGGGTTCGATTCGAATTATTGTAAATGTAATGGGTTCGATTCAAATTATTGTAAAATTTAAGGGGTTTATTCGAATTATTGTAAAAGTAAAGTGTCTAATTGAAATAAAGAATAAAAGACTGGTCAATTACCAGTACATCTGAACAAACAAGTAACCGATATCTGAGCTACTTTCCTTACCTTTAATTACAATCATTAATAAAAACAAAGGGATTAACGCTTTTGGCCGTTTAACACGTTCACGGTCTTCCACTAGCTTTGAACTTATTTCGATCATTGCCTTATGCTCAATAATCGAAAACAATTGGGTCAAAACCACAATACTTGTGCTATAATCTTGCAAAATCTACTTTTGTTCGGCCTACTTTTGAGAGCCTATAACGTCGCAACGGAGCGCTTTACCCCAAAACGTCATAGGACCTTTCGGACTCCTTTTGACCCAAGGAACATATCTGTTAATTTGTGCCAGACTTTCCAGAAACACCCTGTATATAACGTTGTCACGTGCCATATCAAATAGTCTCTAACCACTGTTAGAAACTAGAGAGAGAAATTCGGGAGTAACGCTGATCATGCCCTATGAGAAAGAACAATACGACGGTTGTCTAAAGTACACTTGATATTACATCACTTCGCAAAACCACGATTGAAAATCTTACTGTCCCTATTAAATTTGCCGCCATTGGTTTTAGAATAATTAAAATGTTCCACTGCGAAACGTACCGGGCACGAATAGGGATGTAACGTCTTTAGGAACCTTTTAAAACGCATGCCAAAAACGGTTCGTCGACGACAAGTATCCGAATCGTCCCGACAGCTTGGAAAATCTTAGTTTGCGCGAATTTCGTCAGTTTAACGATTATGCGAAGCAATCTGAGGGTGTCGAGAAAAATGCGAATGTAATCGTGTTGAAAAACAATCTGGGTGTCATGAGAAAGAGGATTAAGTCCTACATAATAGAGCATTTCTTTTTCGACCCGATATAGGACGATGAAAATGCGCTGCAAGGGAAAGAAATTGTTTTCGAAACCGAACACGCGATGGCGGATGTGAAAGCTGCCATGGAAATCAATTTCGAGACTGATGTTGACAACGTGGCGTTACTAAACTCGGATCAAAAGAGAATTTATGATCACATCATGGATCACTTCTCCCAAGAGGGAGAAAAATCTGGAAACAAGTGCCTTTTTGTGTCGGGACCTGGTGGCACTGGGAAATAGTTTCTTATAGACACTCTCGCCAATTCCGTAAGGCGACGCTTTCAAAATCCTGCTAGCGTGGCAATTGCCGCGCCAACGGGTTTGGCAGCATTGAATGTTAATGGCGTAACATTACACAGATTACTATTGTTGCCAGTAGATCATGGGCGTATCGCCGAATACCATTCCCTGAGTTTTGACAATATGATCATTATGAAAGAAACTTTGGAACATTTAAAACTGTTAATTAATGATGAAATTTCCATGGTCTCGTCGGTTTTACTGACTCAGGTTCTGTTGAGGCTGAACGAATTTTGGGAAGTGAACCAACCTTTTGGAGGAGTTGTTTCTATCCTTGTTTTGGGAGACTTTTTCCAATTGCCTCCGGTTCAAGGAAATCCCGCTTTCGAAAAATGACTTCCGAAGAAGCCAGACTTAGATTCAATTGCATCTTGAGGAAGTGATCTTTGAAGGCGTTGAAAGATATTTCAAATATGCAGACTAGGATAACCCCGAAAGACCATTATCATTAATGAATGATATGATGATATTGAAACCTTGGACAATGTAATCAATCCATCAACATCTCCGCCTGATTGTCCGTTAGCGCCACCTGATCAAGGTGAAAGCCCTAGTTGGTGCAAATGTAGGAATTGTACCGAAATGCCTACCCCTATAGAAAGGGTATGCTGTGCGTCTAGACAAAAGTTGACTTAGAAAAATTACCCATTCAGATAATTTACTAATTACCTAAATTATTTTAGTGGACTTGTATTACATTACCTCCTGTCCGATTTGAGAAACTTATTCTCGATCGAGAAGCCCTCCATATCCAAATGGAATTATTATGCGGCTGGGGAAATATACGGTATGAAGCTGAACTCAATACACGCTATCGCTTCGCTGCTTACGCAGCTTTCAGTTCTTGGCACAATGGTCTCTTAGGAAGAGGGTACTGGAAAATTGTCCCATCTTGTGCCGTTAATAAAATTAGAAATAGGTATTATAGCGAGGATGGTATATATAAAGGATTTGGACTTGCAGATAGACCTGGTGGGAGTGTAGGTAAAGGTGTAGGAGGGTAGGTAGAGGTAGGGGACGAAGGACTCCTGGTGTGTAAGTTTTGTAATCCTCCGTTACTGCCAGATTTTTCAAAACTGTTTTATTAAAACAAAACGTTGGTAAAAAAACATTAACTGTTGGTCATTTCTTCCATTATTTCGCTACGTGCCTCTTCAATTTCATCTAAATCTTCAGAAATGAAGGCAAATCTTGTGAAGCTCCGTTACTGCCATGTTTTTTTAAATTTATTTTATTGAATTAAAAGTTGCTAATTTCTTCCATAATTCGGCTACGCTTCGCTTCAATTTCTTCAAACTTAACTCTTCAGAAATGAAGGCAAATCTTGATTTGCTAACCCTTAGCTTTACGAGTTCTTGCTTAGATGGCTGTGGAAGCTCTATAACTCTCTGTTGATTAATCACATTTTGAGGGAACATTTCTACATTATTGCTTATAATAACTTCTTTGGATCAAGTCAATTCCATTAGATCTGTCATGGGTTTCATGAATTTTGGCGTTTTCACTGGTACTGTGGTCCATTTACTGGTTGAATTGGACAATTTTGGCTTATATTTGGTAATAAATTTTCTCTTTCTCTCTCTCTCAAAAACATAACATCATTAACCAATTCATTTGGCCTTTGCAAAGTGCTCCTTTACGGAATCTGACGAAGCAATTCCTAGACGACTTAGATAGGTTTATAAGGGGAGCGGTGAAACAAATACTTCTGATTCCAACAGACACGCCGGATATGATGATATACTCCCCACGAAAACTGCGAGGTCTAGGGGTTGTATGTGCCGCCTGGGAGGCCTATTTGCAACACTATAGCATCAGCCTAAAACTGAAAACCATAAACGATCCAGTCCTGAATGGCTGTCGGGACTTACAGGCGGAAATCCATGATTGTTTAAATAAACTTAATATCCACCTAGAGGACTCATCAACAACCATATCCGCCCAGAAAATACGTGACATTCTACGTAAGAACGCATTTGAAGAATGGAGCATGCTCCCTGGATAGGGACTTGGCGTAATCCAGTTTTCGGAATATCCGAAAGCCAATAGCTGGATGACCACAGGCTTTGGCTTATCATCGTCGCAATGGACCACCGCAATAAAAATGAATTGCAACAGCTGCGCCACTAGAGGCACAAGAGGCCGATCGGAAGGAACCTCTTCATGCCGTTTCCCAAACTGCATGAAGAAAGAAACCCTATGTCATGTTCTCCAAGATTGTCCTACCACTCATGACATGGTAATTGCAAGACATAATCGTGTAGTAACAGCCTTAGAAGAAGGTCTAAAGATCGCTGGATACGAGGTGTACAAGGAGGTCCGCTCTGTGGACAACAGGACCAACACGAATAAAAGAGCGGACCTCGTGGTTATTGACCGAAGAGGAAAAATTCAACGCCCAGACCGTGCCGCTTCGGACACACAGACCCCCAGAGGTTTCATAATAGACCCAACAGTCAGATTCGAAAAAGATCTCGGCCAAGCTAATGCGGTTGACTTGGAAAAGAAAGCGTATATGGATTACTTCAGGGGAAAGTTTACAGAGATTCAGGAATGGGAGACCATCGGCCTTTACATCGGATCAAGGGGAACAATATCGAAATTTTTTACGGACTTTATTCGCAGGTTCAATTTAACAACCGCGATGATTAACGACATTTCGACGGCAGTCATTAGAGACTCAATCAGCCAGCTAAATTTTCACCTGTTTCACGCACACTAAAATCTAGGGTATACTAAGAATAGCTCAACTTTAATCAGCGGCCGTATTCTGCAGAAAATTTAAGCTCCTCCTTCTGCCCTTGGCTCGCTGGTTGGACCGTCAACCATTGCCCTTGGCCTTTTAATTGGCTACGTCTACCGATGACGTTGCATGCCTTGGCTCAGTGATTGGTGCAAATTCCGCGCAGACTCAGATGTAAACTATCAAATTATACACCAAATTCAAAATGTTTTTTCATAAACTGAAAAATGAGTTACCGGTTAAACACCAGTTTTAATGGTTGCTTCGGTAACGCTATGTGCTGAACGCACTTACAGCAGACGACATTTCAACACTTTTTATCAACCTCCCGACTTTGATCAACGTGTCGAGTAAAGTGGTGAGTGTAATTTATGAAGGATTAATTAATTTATGAAGTATTCAACTAAACTCTTTAGTTTTCCCCTTAAAAATCCGATTTAAATAAAAATACACCATTTAATTTATTTCTTTTATGATTTATTACTTGTTCAGATTGTGTGGCAACTGTCGATCGCAGTATAGAAATTAGAAGTCACTGCAGTAAAAAAGTGAGAGGGCTGATCGCCCGTGGTAACTGAATGGTTAAGGCTTATTTGAGCATTTAGCATGACCAAAATAGCAAAAGCAATACCATGATTCGTTCATGCCCTTGTGGCACTAACCATTTCGCACTTATCATATTCTCATGGAATGGTGTGTTGATGAGCGAGATACACCCTTACCCTTTAATCAATATTTATCCTTTCCTCTCTAAGACGAGGTATATCTTCCAACTGCTGACGAACAAGCTTATCCAGAGACTGAGTGTCAAGCCATTTGCGCCTTGCAACTAACACTGGAAGTCGCGAATCACCCGCTTAGCGCTTTACAACCGCAAATCGACATAACTTATAAGACATAACCAGTAACCATATTTACACCATCCCAATGAACAGTTACTTGAAAAGTAAGCATTTCAGTATGCAGCAATTGGTATAATCACCTGTTTGTTTCTCTTAAAATGAATATGGTAAATCTGAAATAGGTCTAATGAATGACAATATAATAGTTAAGTTATATTTAAAATAGGTTTGTGGTCATGAAGACTTCGGAGGATGCAAATTGCAATCATGCAACAGAAAGTAAAGTTTAATACACGTGGAAAATAAATTGCTGAATTTTTGGGTTTGAGAGCGTATTGGGATTGATTGGGTGCTGGCATGCTGGTTATAAATAATGTCATCTTGAGTGAAGGCTAGACATCATTAACATAATTCTAATGTGAACAGATTAAAAACATGCCATTAGCATTTTTGAAGCATTAAAGGCGGTAACAGACTTTTTCTTCTTTTTTAAATCCCTCCCCGGCTCCACTTAGCTCTATGAGGATTTAGTTATTTTTATTTAGTTGGTATAGGTCTGAAAGCCATATGGCCTAATGACCACCATTAAATGAAAATTTGTACAAGAAAATAAAAAAAGACTATACAATGAATTTTACTGAATTGGTTTTTTTTTTGTAAATGAGATTTTGTAAAGTATTAAAGGTTAGTGCTTTGATTTTCTTTAAACTTGACTTAGAGTATTAAAGGTTGTTGCTATGTTTTTCCTTAAAGTACTTGAATTAGAGTATCGTTGGGTGTAAAATATTATACGTGGGGCGAATTGTAATGCTTTGCGAAATTTTGATTTGTCAGTTAGTTGAAGAATGGGCGCGGGTAACTTATTCCAGTCAGAGATGATAGAGTGGGTGAAGTGGGATTGACGAATTGTCGTGGTCGAGCGTGGTTTCTCTAGTTTTTTGGCGTGGCCTCTAGTTACGGAAGCTGTAGGTAACGTGAAGAAAACTTCGAGTTGCAGGTCGAGTCTGTTTTGGAAAAAATCATGCAGTAGGCAAAGGTCATTAATTTTTTGCCGAATGAAGACAGGGTCCAATTTTAAGTGTTGTAAGCTAGTGATCGCCGGGAGCTTTTCTAGTTTAGTGGTCAGTTTGGTTAAGCGATTTTGCGCCTTTTGAAGGGAGATTTTAGTATTAGCGTCACTAGGAGTCCAAATTGTTGAGGAGTAATCTATTAGAGGCAGAGCAAGGGCATTATAAAGGGTCTTGATTAGGTGCGACGAGCGAGCATCGAAGTTGCGTCGAATGAGTCCAGACAGGGAGGATAATTTTTTGCATATTTTGTTTGTTTGTGAGCGAAATTTGAGAATGGGTTCCATAATTATGCCAAGATCGGGTTCAGAGACGGTAGTCGTCAAGGGCTTGCCATAGAGGTAGTACGTAGACCGGGGGTTTGAAGATCCCAGATGTAGTACGGCACATTTGCTAACGTTAAAGTTCAAGCCATTTTGTGAAGCCCAGGATTCCACTGAGTTAAGGTCAGATTGGAGTAACTGAGAATCGGCGTGAGTTTTAATCATTTTTGAAAGTTTAGTGTCTTCGGCAAAGAGAAGAATTTGCGAATATTTGATCGTGTCCGGCATGGAGTTAATAAGGATGTTGAATAGTAGGTGACCTAGAACTGAGCCTTGGGGAACTCCACGTTCGATAGGGACCCATTCGGAGTGAACTCCGCTGAGGATCACACGATGCTTGCGGTCTTGCAAGTAGTTTTGGAGCCAATCTAGTGCAAGGCCCGATATGCCCGCATTGTTAACCGCTGTGAGCAGCTTAGCATGGGGGATAGAATCAAAGGCCTTAGAGAGGTCGAGATAAATACCGTGGGCATTATGTCCTTCATCGAGCCAACGTGTCCATAGGTTTGTAGCGGTCAGTAGGTTGGTTACGCAAGAACGTTTTGGGAGAAACCCGTGACAAGCACTATCCACACAGGCTCACAACCCCTTTTAATAACAGTCAATGATAACAAAAATCCAAATAATTTAAGAAATGTTATGAAGTCTATCTAATAAATTATTCAATGCATGCATATAACCCATGCAATAAATTATACAATGCATGCATATAACCCATGCAATAAATTATACAATGCATGCATATAACCCATGCAATAAATTATACAATGCATGCATATAACCCATGCAATAAATTATACAATGCATGCATATAACCCATGCAATAAATTTAATTGGCTTATTAAATGAAGCGTCTACAAAATTACAATATAAGTTAACAGTAAACTAACACGTATGTGAGAAATAAGTCATAAAATACAAGCGAATAGCGCATGTAATAAATTAAATGGATTAAACGCGAAAAAAATAACTATTTATAATGAGAGAATGAAAAAAAAGTACGTGTCAAATTGGATATTGAAGAAACTGTGGTGAAAATGAATTAATAGAATATCTACAATGAGTACTATAAAATCACAACGGACAACGCAATAATTAGAGAGAGTTCATGCCGTCATGAAGAAAGTGCATGCCAAATTGAGCATTGAAAATAATCGAAATACAGGGAGACGTTATTCAAACAACCTTTCATGGCATTTAGAAAATTATCTACAGTAAAGTAGAACATGCTTCGCTTGAGCATGTCTTCAAAAAACAAAACAAGTCATTATTTTCAGGCTACAATTTTTCACTTCGGTCATGATGTTGGCTTGAATACTCTCGGTCTCCAGTCTAAACCTTTTATTTTCAAACCTTAGCTTTTCGAACTCATTCCTAGCCCTTTCATTTTCAGTAATTATTTGCCAAACAGACGCAAACATGAGTAGAGCCTCCAAACATGCATTAGCGGAAGCTATGAGCGTTTTTTGCTTTTCTTACTAGGCAGCGACTAAGCTATAAGAAAGTTTAGCCCATTTACAAATGAAACAATAAAGGAAGGCCATGCATGCAGAAACAATAGCAAGGAATGATGGAAAAAAGAACAATGAAATGTTGAAGTGAAGAATAAAATTAAAAGGACACCGCAGTAACTCTTTATGGTTAACTGACTTTGCAGCAACCCTCTATCTCAAAAAAATGTCCAAATAAGTTTTCAGAAGGCGGACTATTATACCCTACGTCGAATAGAGACCATTCTTATGACCATTTCTGTGTTTTTCAGTGGCAGGTGGATGAGCACCATGTTCATGGAAAGCAGAAGGCTCTTTGAGGAATCTTCAGCAAAAACTGAAGGAAGGCTATTCAAGAAGCTTGCACCCATCTACAACAAAAAATAATGTTAATGACATGGTTTATACACTAGGAGATGGTAGGATTTTACTTAATTCAACTAACCCAACCAATACTTGATTCTGATTAATTAGACCACGGGGAGTTCGAAAAAAATAGTGAAAAAATTCTAAATTCGCCGCAAGTTGGTCAAAAATAATTTGACCACCTCCAAGTGGTGTTTCTCGGGTAACGCTAAGTGCCACACTTTAATGCATAGCCATCGGTATAAACAGTTTTGCAGTTAATAATATATAATTTTTAATATACACTTCCTTCCAACATATTGAAGCCTTTTTAAAATATTGTTGTTCACCATCATTTGCTTCCCAATAATTGGCCGCTTTTTCAAAACTATTGCTGTTTATCTTCATTTACTTAACAAACAATATTATGCCTTTTCCAAAAAATACATTTATTAAGTTTCCAAAATAATATTAGACCTTTTCCAAAATATTGTGGTTTATCTTTTTTAACTTCCCAAATAATGTTACGCCTTTTCCAAAATATTATTGTTTATCTTTTATTTATTTCCCAAATAATATTACGCCATTTCCAAAATATCGTGGTTTATCTTCATTTACTTCCCAAATAATGTTACGCCTTTTCCAAAGTATTATTGTATTTCTTCATTTACTTCCGAAACAATCTACGCAATTTAGCAAAATATCGTTGTTTATTTTTAAAATTGGAGCTTGCTTCAAATATTTTTCTATCCTGGTATGAGAATTGTAAATGTTTCAGCGGTTGTTTAAAATTTCATAGCTATATTTCCGCAGTGTGTGCTCCCTGATTTCCGTCGCGAGTACTTGTTATTATATTTACCGCCCCCCCCCCCCGAGTAGTTTCTCAAGATTGAGGGCAGAATGCGTTTAGGTGCGTAGCGGTCTTAATGGCGGTAAGTACATGCAATTTTCAAATTTTCAAAAAAATGTTTAACGAACTTGCGGCGGGTTTAGAATTTTTTCACTATTTGTTTCGAACTCCCGGTGGTCTAATTAATCAGAATCAAGTGTTGGTTGGGTTAGTTAAATAAAGTAAAATCCTACCAAAGATTTGACGTTTAATACTTAATTCGGCAATTACAATTGGTTTTTAATTTTTTATAAAAATATGTCAAGCACATTATTTACGTGAAAATATATAACTTACTTACTCAGCATTAAACGATGTTACCTTAACACGCGGCTGTCTCAAATACGTTGACGTCATTTAAATTTAAAAAAGAGCAGACGGCACGAAATTACTATTCAGTTCATATGATAGGTGGCGTTTAATAGCTTAAACGTTTCGGGTGAAAGGTTGCAGCACTGACCTTTGGCGACAAATTTACACTGTACACTGACCTTACACCGAAATTTGGTTCAACTTGAAACTCAAACTGAACTGAATTCAGAGGCTTATTTTTGCCGGTTGAACCCCCAATCACTGAGCCAAGGCATGTAACGTCATCGGTAGACGTAGCCAATTAAAAGACCTAGGCAATGGTTGACGGTCCATCCAGCGAGCCAAGAGCAGAAGGAGGAGCTTAACTTTTCTGCAGAATACGGCCGCAGTTCCTTGACTATAAGAAGCAGAATGTTCACGGTGAGAAATAGGATTTTCACGTTCGTTGCCTTCTAGAGTTATCACACTTATATTTTGACGCCTCGGACCAGTAGATGTCAAATCACGTGTATATAGTAGTTGATGACCTCCTCTACTTTTAGCAACCCCATTCGGACAACTATATTTACTCTTGGGAAAGAAGAGATGGAAGTAAAATACTCCTTCTTTTAAACACGATTGTGTAAGAACGGATACCATAAATTGTTAATGGGCCAAGATATTGTATTAAGAGGTAGAAATATATGTGGTCAACATAAATAGCACTGTCATAGACAGTTTACACCCATGAAGAATTCATACCATTTACACCAGGAGGCCGTGCTGCCTAGAGGACAGATAGCCGTCTGCTTTTGCGCTCTAGATATCCTGACCTTCTGGTGTAAATAGTTTGAGTCCTCCATGAGTGTAAACTATGTATGACTCAATAGGAGTCGGGCAGCCCTGACCTAAACTGACAAAGACAGAAGCCAAATGTTCTCGTGTTACCGTTCAATCTCAATCAAAAATATTGGGCAAATCTAATTAACACTTTAAAACTACATGCCTTAATATGAAAGCCATAACTGAATGAAACTGGGATTCTCGACTGTAATTCTGATTCTTGACTCCGGCACTTGATGGTGAGTTCGGTATTTGATGGTAACTTTGCCTCTTGACGGTAGCTTTGCTCGTTGTCGGTAATTTCAATCCTTCAAGGAAACTGAGGTACTTGACAGCAACTCCAGTACTAGACTCAAACTCCGGTTCTTGGCAGTAAATCTGATGCTTGATCGTTACTCCTTGACATTTCAGGGGAACTACACAAATGATGGCTGAAATCAAATGTTTGAATTATATCAAATGCTCAATCGTCCTCTTAAAAGTATAAATAATAACATTCAAATTTCTTTATATTGACGCAACAAATAAAAAACAAAACGTAATAGAAAGAATAACATCTCTTAACAAAAGGGTAGCGTTTAGATTGACTCACTCCACAAGACAATGGTAGTTAGTTGAGGTGGTAAATATACTCGTTACAAAACTCTGGCTGATGAACTTGGCCAGCTCGACCCTTCCAAAGAACCATGTGGATGTGGCATCATGGCGACGACTTGAAGCTTAAGCCTCGGACGTTCAAAATTCTATTGTAATCTAACTTATTCTTAAGAAATTAACACTTGAATATCGTTTATAAATATTTAATCTTTAAACTATTACGAATATTTTAAAAAGTATCATTCACAGACTGCAAAAGTTTAATCTCAAAATACGTCGCACATGATCGCACATCCACACTCACCAAGAACCAGCAGAAAAATGAGAATTGGATTGGGAAAAGGAAAATCTCACCAAAAACATCTCTGTAAAAATATGCCAAGTTGTTTGGCCGTAAAAAGAAGTGAGATCTAAAATACGGCCAAGTTATTATCTCCAGGTGAACCAACATTTTATTCGACTTAAAACTTCTCAAGAATGTTTTTCTGACTTGGCCATTTGCATATCAAGGATTCGTTTAATTCCAGATATGGATAGAAATTAAAATATTAAATCAAATTGGTTAAATATTCTTGAATAGCCTTTCTGGTTAAACTTGTAACTTCCGTTCTTCACCTTCACGGGTGCAAAGAAGAAGGATGCAAGTTTGGAATGCTAATGGCCAAGTCAGAAAAACATTCTTGAGAAGTTTTAAGTCGAATAAAATGTTGGTTCACCTGGAGATAATAACTTGGCCGTATTTTAGATCTCACTTCTTTTTACGGCCAAACAACTTGGCATATTTTTACAGAGATATTTTTGGTGAGATTTCACTCCTTTTTGTACGTGCATGTACTTGTAGATTTATAGAAGTAGGATTATGAAGTGAAATAAACATTTGTACTTTTAGATTTTTATTTCTTCTTTCCAAGAGTTTTACTTGGCTTTGCCTTTTTCAACTTTTTTGCATTCAACTTTCTTTTTTTTCTCAGACTGTGATAATTATTAACCGTATTTCTATTCGAAGAACACAATATTGTGGCAAGTAACACTTTTAATCAACAGAATAGATTTAAGAAAAACTAAATGAATCAAAACACGCTTAGAACCATTTCAGACGAAATGAAAAGGAAATGAGTAAAAAATTTAATTACTAAAACATTATGTAAAAAACATAAATTTTGCAATGATACGAAAGAATCATATTAGTAAAAAATATTAAAATTAAAAGACGAAAAAATTAAATTATAATGTCCTATTACGAGGGGATATAAATTATAAAACCCCCATTTCAGGGGCTAACAGGGGAAAATTCCCGCTTTTGGGACTTTTTCCTTTCTTTGTATGCTAAGTCCTACTTGTATGCCAAGTTTTATCATTCCCGCAACACCGGAAGTGCCCTAGAGGTTTAGATGATGACTCTAATTCTAAACCCCCATTTCAGGGGCTAAAAGGGGGAAACTCCCGCTTTTGGGACTTTTCCCTTTGCTTGTATGCTTAGTGGTACAAGTATGCCAAATTTCATCATTCTAGCACCACCGGAAATGCCCTAGAGGTTTAGATTATGACTCTAATTTTAAACCCCCATTTCAGGGGCTAAAAGGGGGAAACTCCCGCTTTTGGGACTTTTCCCTTTGCTTGTATGCTTAGTGGTACAAGTATGCCAAATTTCATCATTCCAGCACCACCGGAAATGCCCTAGAGGTTTTGATGATGTGTCAGTCAGTCAGTCAGTCAGTCAGTCTCATAATGTGTCATTTTCACATAGGATTATCACAGAAACCAAATGAGTTAGAAAGCTGGAAGTTGGAGGACTTCCTAGGATTAACACTGTGCCCTTGAGGTGCAAATATGAGTGGTGTACTATTCCCCAGTACCGAGTTAAGAGGGGGTCAAAATGAGGTTGAAATGTTCGGATTGCTGGTAGTGCACGACAACTTGGCGGGTGCACTGCCGTGCACCCAGATGACACAAACTCCGGGAATAGCCCACTCGATCCGAGCTCACGGACGCTGCGCTACTCGCGCTATAGTAACACGAGCAGCTAGCGTCGTGATGCGCGTGATCGAGTAAGCTATGTAACACCTCAACTCAAGGCGAAGAACTGCTAATGAGGTACCTTGAAGGAGAGAGGAATGGAGTGGAAACTCCCATTCCTATAGCGTTGCCTGTGTACCCCCACCTACGGCACAATAGTACTCCCAGCATCCTCAGCGGTTAGGTAGGGTCGTACTGGACGAAATTGTAAAGGGCGCTCCCTCTATCTTAAAAATAGAAGATAGTTCTCAAAAAAATAAAATGGCGCTACGCGGCAGCACTTAGCAATCGCCTACCGAAGGGTACGGGCGTGCGCGAGGTACATTGGGAGAGATACGGTGCCGCAGGTCGCCCATCATCATTTCCAATCCATTTCAACTCCCTTACCCCTGGTGGTACACTAGTGTAACAACGGACGGACACACACATAAAAACACAAAGAGTTCTGTTTTACTCTTTCTGTATTAATTTTGAGTTAAGAAAAAAGATTATCACAAAAACTAAATTAAATATAATTAATATAATATATTTTCTTCGATAGTTATTCACCTTATTGAGCGTTACATCATTTAAAAAAAGAATAATTAAACATTCTTGAGGGACTTGACCAATAACGACGTTTGAATTGAAGGATACGACCGTTGTTTCGCCTTACTAAAATAGGTATAGTCTGTCAAACGAAAGAAGAGCCCTGAGAAATTTGTCCAAATTGGTGTCGCCACCATCGACCCCATAGTACTTTATCAACTTGTTTTGTTTTCTCAATAGTCGTCTGTAATATAGTCTGCTGTATGACAAGTACTTTAACTTATGTCATTAAAATATATTGCAATGCTAATTCAACAAAGATAAAACTGGTGTCTTGTCGTTAATTTTGTTTTATATTCTTTAATACTCGATGATCGTAAAAAACCATGAAACATAAAAATATTAAATATATATTGCAAAATGTATTGGTTCTATTGCGATTAAGCCTATCTGTTTATAGCAGACTATATTACAGACGACTATTGACAAAACAAAACAAGTTGATAAAGTACTATGGGGTCGATGGTGGCGACACCAATTTGGACAAATTTCTCAGGGCTCTTCTTTCGTTTGACAGACTATAGTATATAAGGGTTTCGAATCTAAGCTATGGATAAGAACAGCGCAATTGCGTGAATCTTTGGTGGAAGCCCCGCCATTGGGAGGCCGGACGTTTCTCGTAACCCTGGCCGATCACCGCGTATGTCTTAACCTTAAGAATGATGATGGAGTAGAAGCCATAGACCAGAAGATGGTGGTGTTAGAAGCCATGTGTACAGACTGGTGTCCATGTGGGATGGACAACAACAAATACCTGAAGATGGTGGTGTTAGAAGCTAGTGTGTACAGGCTGGTGTCTATGTGGAATAGACAAAAACAAAGGCCAGAAGATGGTAGTGTTAGAAGCCAATAAGCTCATGTGGAATGGACAGTTGACTAGTCAGATAAAGTAATAGTGACTTGTTGAATTGTGGATAGCCTCAAATTTTGAATTTTCCGTGAACTGTGAATGCGGTCCGGTAATAGCGAACACATTTGCTTCGATTCGGAAACTGCGAACGCGGTCCCCTGGGGCGTAACTCAATAACAACAGCCTGACACACATACACACAGAGACATGCCTGTCGATTTTAGAACCTCTCTGTGACATACGTCACTCGGAGAGGTAAAAACTGATCCCGGATAGTATTATCCCAAAATAGTTAAATGATCATTTCACTAGCATTATAGTTTCCTCTCAGAGACTAGACACCCCAATAAATATAGAAATTAACCCGAAAACATGTGCTCTGTTCGAAGTGACAGAACCAGAACTAAGAAATATAGTGTTATCTCTGCCAGTGTCCTCAAGTCCAGGAGTAGACAAAATACACCCCAGACCACTACGTCATATACTGGATATTATTATCACCCCACTCCTCTACCTTATCAATTTATCGCTCACGACCGTCATATATCCGTATAAATTAAAAATGCCATCAATAACGCCTATCCATAAGAAAGGGGACCCGTCTGACCCGAATAATTACAGACCAATCTCAATGCTTTCAAGTATAGCTAAAGTCCTTGACAAATGCGTCTATGTTAGATTAAACTCCTTATTAAAAAGTATAAGATCCTCTCAGATCGCCAGTTTGGCTTTCGAGAAAATCGTGGTACGGAACTGGCCACCGCTACTGTCTACAAGACCATTTTGGACGCATTAGATAAAAGGAAATATTGCTTAGGTCTATTTCTAGACCTCGAAAAAGACTTTGACAGCGTTCCGCACTCAAGATTACTGGAAAAACTTGAAAAACGTGATGTAAGGGGACTGGCTATAAACTGGATAAAACGCTACCTAATTGTATCACCAAAATAAAAAGTAACACCTCAAACCCAAATGAAATGAGGATTGGAGTACCCCAGGGCTCCATACTTTCACCCTTACACTTTAATAATATCTACATCAACGACATAGTTCACGTGCTACCGGAAGGCATACTAAATCCTTATGCAGGTGATACCTTAATGTTACTAGACAACCTGAATCTCAAGAATTTAGTTCAAATCGCGAATAACTATCTGGAATAAACTAATACTTGGCTGGAAGCCACCGGCTTAAAAATAAAAATCCAAAACAGAATTTATAATCTTTGCTAACCAGGGGAAAATTATAGATGAATCAATGTGTCGTAATAATCACTGACGCAACACTAAGGAGAGTCTATAAGCATAAATATCTAGGGATATATTTTGACAATAAACTAAGTTGGGATGATCATGTTAAACACATCTGTAAAATCTTAGCCAATTCCTGTTCTATGATAAGTCTCTGTAGAAATATCTTCCCTCGGCACACCCTCATTGACTTTTACTACAGTTTCTTCTACCCATTTTTAATATATGGGGCAATGGCATGAGGAAACACGACACAACATAATCTAAACAACAATAATGTGCTACAAAAATGAGTATTAAGGTTTCCCAACAAAACCGCTGTTTCCAAAATAATCTTTTATGAATATCTACCAAGTGATAGACTACTCTTACTTGTTATTCATTTATAAAACTATAACCTCAGAAACAAATGTATTATTTAATCATAACGTACTAACCCAAAGAACTAGACATTTTAACTAAATAACAGTGCGAAAATGTAATACCTCAAAAAAACAAACCACTGTATTTTACGAATGTAGGACATAATCCCCCCTGGACATAATCCCCCGGACATAATCCCCCCATTAGAGAAGAAAAGGACATAATCCCCTCAGGTAGGAGACAAAATCCCCCGGACAATTTCCCCCGAATGGATGATGAAGACAAAATACCCCCAGCCCTAGGACAAATTCCCCCCAGCCCCAAGACAAATTCCCCCCAGCCCCAAGACAAATTCCCCCCAGCCCCAGGACAAATTCCCCCCAACAAATGTAAAAAATAACATTTTGGAAAAGGCATACCCTTGTTGGTCGCTAATATATTTTGGAAAAGGTGGCAGCTAATTAATAGGAGAATATTTTGGAAAAGGTGGCAGCTAATTAATAGGAGAATATTTTGGAAAAGGTGGCAGCTAATTAATAGGAGAATATTTTGGAAAAGGTGCCAGCTAATTAATAGGAGAATATTTTGGAAAAAGTGCCAGCTAAATAATAGGAGAATATTTTGGAAAAGGTGCCAGCTAATTAATAGGAGAATATTTTGGAAAAGGTGCCAGCTAATTAATAGGAGAATATTTTGGAAAAGGTGCCAGCTAAATAATAGGAGAATATTTTGGAAAAAGTGCCAGCTAATTAATAGGAGAATATTTTGGAAAAGGTGCCAGCTAATTAATAGGAGAATATTTTGGAAAAGGTGCCAGCTAATTAATAGGAGAATATTTTGGAAAAGGTGCCAGCTAATTAATAGGAGAATATTTTGGAAAAGGTGCCAGCTAATTAATAGGAGAATATTTTGGAAAAGGTGCCAGCTAATTAATAGGAAAATATTTTGGAAAAGGTGCCAGCTAATTAATTAACTACGCCACCAGATCGCTGAGGCTTCCAGTGTTTTAGATAATATTGATATTGTATTTTTTATTGTCGGGGGATTATGACCGGGGAATTTGTCTAGAGCGTGGGGGATTTTGTCTAGAGGGTGGGTAGATTTTGTCTAGAGGGTGGGGGATTTTGTCTAGAGGGTGGGGGGATTTTGTCTAGAGGGTGGGGGGATTTTGTACTCTTAACTACGATGGGGGGAAAATGACCGGGGGATTTTGTCTTGAGAGAGGGGGGATTTTGTACGTTATTAAAAATGGGGGATTATGACCGGGGGTCTTTTGTCTTGGGGGTATTTAGTCCGTATACCGTATTTTACAACTGCATTAAGAAGTACAACACGGTCTATCAAGATATTCAGAACTACAAAAATGTTGCTACAACCAAACGATATCTTAAAAACGTAATTTTAGAAAATAATTTATAGAATGCTGTTCAGGTGGATCGTTTAAATTAATTTTTCTTGTTTACTTTTAAAGGGAGGCAAGGGATGATTAATGTAAACAATGTTAATTTTTTTATTTATTTATTTCTCTTATTATTTTGTTTGTTTGATTTAATTGATAACATATCATACCAGTGAGGGCTATAAATCGCAGTCGACTTTGCCCTCTTTCCACAGCCCTATGTAAAAATATTATCTAAATAAACACAATTGAATTCAATTGAAGTGCTGGTATAATCTTAACAAAAAAGTTAGTCCTAATGATGATCGTGGAAAACAAGAAATGGAACACTATCCATATCAATCGTTCATCGGCACATTATTAATTCTCGCACAACGAACGCGCCCAGATATTTTATTTTCGGTCATCAATTTAACTCAAACCCAGGTTATGTACATTGGAATAGGCTCTGTCAATTGACACGATATGTTATATAGACCGCAGAATACAGCATACGATACGGAGAACAAGCAAGGATGCAACTTGAAGCATTCCCAGATAGCGATTGAGGTTCAGACAAAGATACCCGTAAACGGACCTGCGGATATGTATGGTTCGTCACCGATTTCTTAGAGATCACATAAACAAAAATCGGTTTCATTATCTACAATGGAGGCGGATTATGTCGCATTATCGGAAACAGAGAAAGAAAGATTATGGTTACAACCAGTATTAGAAGAACTGTCGAAAGATTTTGCAGTTCAATTTGAAAAGACATTGATTTATTGCGACAATCAATCCGCATTGTATTTTGCACAAAATGCGGTGGAAAATAACCGATCGAAACTTATTGATATCAAATATCATTTTCTTCGTGATAACCTCGAAAAAGAAAAATTCGACTTAAAGTACGTGTCCACAAAGAACAATCTTGCGTATATTTTTACGAAAATTTTAAATAAGATTAACTTTCAGCATTGTGTTGAGTTATTAAAGTTAAAAAATAATGATGTTATTCAACAATGTTAAATATTCTTGTTTATGCCAAAGAGGGGGCGATTTTTTAGTGATATATGTTAAGACTTTGTCATAAGGAACAGAATTGAACTGAAGTGACCTATGAAAACCTTCCCCCTCCCGTTAGTCTTGGCTTATGAGGAGCTATAGTTATTTTTATTAGTCAGTCGGTTTCCCTCTCTTATAAGGTATGGTTGACAATCTAGAGCTGCTTTCTCTTGCATTTAATATGATTCTTATTAAATTTAAATGATACTTAACAATACAATACCTTAAATTCATTAACATTTTCCAAACCACATAAAACAACTATATAAATTTTCATACTTCCTTATCCATTCCCTTACCAAAATAGACGCTCCCATTTAGAGACTCGTAACTGTTATTTTGTTTCCCATACAGATGTCTACGTACCTAACTCTCCAAACCCTTACAGAACTTATGTCCAATTTACATGAAAAAACGTTGCTTTAAAACAAAAAGTAAACGCGGCGTCTACACTTTCCCAAACGACAACGAACTATACGTGACGGAATCGAAACATTTTAATCATGATGATTTGATCAACAACTTACTTGTCTACTGCCTGGAACACCCAATTGAACATTGGTCAGATTTATTAAAAATAAATACGGGGTGTAACCCAAAGAAAGGCTGGGGATGGGTCGTCCAGAAATGTCTCCATGACAAGAAAATGATAGTATGAATTTTTACTTAATAAATGTAACTTATATGATTTAGATAATAATATATTAAAAGCCTTCATATTCTTTTTTTTTATTCAGAAAGGACAAAAACTATAAAACAAATGGGGAGAATATTTTACAGGAAAAAAATAATAAACATTTTCAAGCGATAATATCCTCTTTTTTGTAAAAATATGCGGTAAGTTTTCCTAAATTGTAATAAATTCTACCAATTTCGTTAAACAAAAATAGTGGATAAAAAATCATAAAATATTTCATTTCTATTAGTCTTCTGAATCACAAATAACACAACATGAAATAATTTTAGATTTTCAGTTAACACGGATGAAGAAGACTCTATTGAAGAAAATTTTGAAATTCAAAACAACGAAAATGATCCAATAAACATGGAAAATTTCAATTATCACATAACGACAGAAACCATTAACCAAAAAATATACTCCACATTAGAGGAACTAGAAGTAAGATCGGTTTTTGTACAGCACCTTAAAAGTCTCTATATTAAAATAAACTCATATTTGAAAGGTATTAAATAAAAATAAGCTCAACCTAGAAGAGCAGCTGAAAAAATTGACTACACAAATTAATGAAACGGAAAAAAATCAAATACTTGCGTATTCAAAAAAAAAAGAAAAAAGAAAAATAGAAAAATTAACCAAATAATGTTCAACATAATTGGAGAGGAAAAGTAATTTGAAAAAAACCGAAAAACTTTTGGACCTTGCGGTAGAAAATTTAAAGATATCTGAAAGGAACAACGTTCCATTTAAACAAATTTGATGCATTTTGTGGCCACCTTTTATGTGTCAATATGATAATACTTTTCATATAAGGTAAGTTGCGTAATTTTTTAAAAACTTTAAAAATATTACGAAATTTCAGTAGCATGCATCTTAAAATCTCCTGTTTTGCGCAAGACTCAGCTATGAACTGTTCTTAGTGTTGCCTAACACTTTCTTAACTAACAATCTCTTGTTAGTCTCATGATAGACCTCTTCTAAGACTTATAAGTAAAAACCAATAAACGCGTATTAGCGCCCTAGACACAGGGCTTTGGGCATTGTCCAGTAAAATTTTAAAATTTGCATCTACGGATTTAAAATCTGCACTTGTTTTTAGGAAACGTCCCACGAAGGTTGTAAAATTGTTCAATTTGGTGTTAAAAGTGTCATGTGTGAATTTCATGATAATACTTGTAAGTTATGAATTTTTAATGTAAACTTTGAACTATATTAGAAAACAATCCTATACAGCTAAAGTCCCCTCCTGTGTGAGCGCGGCGCACGGGCTTTGCATGGGCGTCGTTGGTTGGGCAGTAGAGGAACGCCTCCGGCCCCTCCGAGAAATTCAATCCTCAATCCTCATTTCTGTCTGAAACCTTGGTGCAACAAACGATGAATCCCATTTTAATATTTTTCCTCATTTTTTTTTCTCTACCCTTAGATGTCCCAAAAAAATTAACTAGTTTAAACCCCTTCTTGATAAAAACGCTCGGAGAAAAGTGGTTTGCATCCCAAACAGCCCAGGGACCCTATTCTCTAACTGCATTTGGATCGTTCCTAATCCAAATCATTTGGATTTGGGATCGATTCACCTCCAAATGACTCTAAACGGTATTCTGTAACTCCAAATCCCTTTTCATTTGGTTCAAACCCTATCCAAACATTTGGCAAGCCAAATGGCCGGCCAAATCGTCATTTGGATAGCTCTTTTCCCCATTTTCACCACGTTTGCGGCCGCACACTTTTTTAAAGGGAAACAAATTTGAGAAAGGGTCCTTTTTCGTTGTCATTTCCATATTTTTTGAGGATTTGCTCATGAATGGATTTTAAATATAATATAAAGTAGGTTTCAAGCTTTAATATAAGACTAATTTCATAATTTTTCACCTTTTTATTGTCCCACAATCTATTTCGAAACTTGGCACTTTTTTTAAGGCGGTGAAATTGCGCTAAGCCTTGGCTTACCGTTAATTTTTGCCATTTAAAAAAATGTTTACCTCTCGTTGCCCGTTACTTCGCCTTCTCGTATCGTCGTATTTTTAAAGTTTAGACTTTGAAAGTAGTGCTTTGTTTTTCTTAAATATTACTTAATTGTCTAAAATTTCAATATAATAATTGCGTTGAAGGGACGCGCCTTGCATTTGAATTTCGTTCCCTCA
The DNA here is from genome assembly GCF_054372755.1 of Phalangium opilio. Taxonomy (NCBI): domain Eukaryota; kingdom Metazoa; phylum Arthropoda; class Arachnida; order Opiliones; family Phalangiidae; genus Phalangium; species Phalangium opilio. Next base: position 6,752,726 of record NW_028324180.1, on the reverse strand, counting down.
ACATTACCCCCTTTGACGGGTTGTTTTCGCCCTCTATTTTTATTCCGTCGCTTCCGCCCCTGAAACAGCTGTAGACAGCTGTTTTAGGGGCTGTAGTGGGCTAGTAGCTTGTTTTATTTACAAAAAATGTACGCGTTCAATGCGTCGCTTTTGCATTTTTATGATTTTAATCATGGTGCGGGTCGAGGTTTACGAATTCATCGTGTTTTAGGCAAAGTGTTCCAGTGGTTTAGAAAGGCCAGGGAGAATCGACACTGGTCTGTAGTTGGCCATGACCGTTTTGTCGCCTTTCTTGTAGATTGGAACCACCTTGGCTTCCTTCCATGCAGCTGGGTATCGACTTGTTAAGAAGGAGATGTTTATAATTTTTGCTGCAAAAGGCGAGATTAGGCCTGCCACAGGCTTAATGAACTTTATCGTTATAAAGTCTAAAAATTCGAGGATAAATTCTTCAGATACCGGAAAACACTGATCTTGTCAACTTCCTGGAAGTTGAACATGGCGTTATCCGTAGCTTGCTTTGATTCTCGAGGGTTAAAGGTGTTTGAAAACAGCGTTTCAGAAGCGGTAAAAAATTCGTTGAAATTTGAGGCTACTTCCAGGCTATCGGTGACGGTTTTTTCTTTAGATTTGATAGCATTGATGGATTTCTTCTTGGAATTCAGGAATGGCTTGAGGACGCGCCAAGCCTGGCTGGTTCTTTCCGTCCCTAATTTTATATTTTTATGAAAATAGTTCCGTCTCTCGAACCTAACATGTCGGTCGCTGTGTTTCTGTACTTACTATAGAGATCATCGAAGGATCAAAAGCCGAATTTCCGACTTCTCCGATGGTATACGTCACAAAGGTGCACGGTATGCTTTACCTCTGGTGTAAGCCACGGAGGATCGTTAGTACTGAATCTTCTAGTGACCAGAGGAGCGTGTTTATTTAGAGTGCTGATTATAGTGGAGCGAAGAATCTCAACTCCGGTATCAACATCGTTAAAAGTGGATAGTTCAATATCAAGTCTATTTTTAACATCTTTGATAAATGAGTCCGAATTCATCAACCTGTAGCTTCTAACTTTTAAAAGTGTTTTCTGGACCTTGAAGCATTTTCGTTTGTGGACACATAGAATCATGTCATGGTCTGAGATTCCAAGAGGGATGTTTGTTGCCAAGGAGATACGGGTCACGTCTTTTGAATAGATATGGTCCATTAAGGTACATAAGGTTAGCGTTACTCTCGTTGGTTTCTTAATCTTTTGCTCAAAGCCGAAGTTAGCCGATTTTAGACTCTGGATATTGGTATTAGCAGAGGCAGAAGTAATATAAGAAACCTCCCTACGGGAGGGAAGTATACAAGACGCCATAGGCATAACGTTAAAACACGCGAGACATCCTCGAACCGCCAAATACCATATTCAGACACTATTGCTCATGGACAAGGTACGGTAGATCTTAGTCCTTTGATATGGTCGTTGGAAAAAGCGCTTCAAACTCGTGTAGTCTGCTTAGCCGTCTGTCGTAAAGAAATAGAAGATTCCTGATTTTGTTAATAAATATTCACATACAATTATTTCGAAACGAAAATCTAGTTTGTTGTGAAGCCAAGAAGATGAAAATTATGAATACAAGAATCCAATTTCGAGATTGATAATAACACCATTTTAAAATCTATCTATGTATAGTGTTAAGCTAGGTTCTCACTTGACCGAAAATGACGACCGAAAACTTTAGCGCTGCGTCAAAAAATTGAGTTTTACGCAGGCCTTCGACGGCAAGATTTTAGTTCGGTTCACACATACGACCGAATTCCGACAGAAATGGGCGGTCGACCGGTAGTCGCGTGACACGAGTTGAAATTGGGACTCGGAGCCAGAATAACTTAAGCCTTGGCCTTCGATTTTCCCTTGATGGTATCTTAATTTGGGAGCTTACTTCTACCAAATGAAGGTCAGAGAGATTCAAAATACAAACACGACAAGAGCGACTCGCAATCTAATCCAATTTGAGAATTCAGACTCAAAAGTTCGTTACATGCAAATGTGGCAATGGCGACTGACTAGTTAAAAAAAACCTCGAAGCGGCGATGAAAAACTCCCCTATTATGACGTCAACAGAAGCTTCATCCCGAAACGAATTTTGATTGGTTATGAAAATAATTTTACGTCGGCCTCTGCGTCAAAATTAGAACACAAATTCTGTCCGACCGAAAGCTGTTTCGGTCGCGTTCTGCGGAAGATGTTTTACCGCAGAGGTACTTACGCAGTGTTTCCGTCGTGTTTTCGGTCAAGTGGGAACTAAGCTTTAGTCATATACCTTGGCAAGGTAAGGGTTTTATTCAAATTTCATGCAAAGACCTATGAAAATCCTATAATCGAGTCACTGCCTGTTTATTAATGATTGATTATCATCAAAATCTAAAAATACTGCATGAATTATTTCATTGGAAATGTTTAAAATTACAATGCATCTGTGAAATTGACATAACTTAAGCAGCCGACGCAATCGCGACATCAGATAATGTATTCCTACGCTTTACGCGGCCCGGGCCTATTTTTTAAACTTTATTTACTGCCGTATAAGTGCGCAGGGACATTCGCGGTACGAGGATGTATCGGGAAATATTCGCCTTTGTATACTTTCCTCCCGAAGGGAGGTTTCTTATATTACTTTTGGCAGAGGCAAGCAGGTTTGTATTGAAGTCGCCCAGAATTATTATTTCGCGATTGTGCTTGTCAGCATTCAGAGATTCTACTTGGACTTTAAGATCTTCGAAGCAGTTACCATAATTCCCGTTAGGGGGAGGTAGCATATACCGATAACTAAATGTTTAAAATTCTTCTCAGGAATAGCAAACCATGCGGATTCTAGGTGGGAATCGACCGTATCTGATCCTGTATTCGTGGTTAACGGGATGGTTAATATTTCTTCCCGAGTGTATATACAAATACCGCCCCCCTGTTTTTGTCGTTTTCTGTCCAGTCTTTGACAGGCATATTCAGGAATTTCTAAAGTGGAATCCAAAGTACGATCTGCCAACCATGTCTCTGTAAGGCCGAGAATGTCTATTGAGTATTTCCCTAGGATGTACTGAACATCGGTAATGTGGCGAGGAAGGCTTCGAATATTTAAATGAGCCACTTTAAGGCCTTTTGGGGAGATAAGTTCCAGGCTGTTCGTTAGTCAAGCCGAATGAGTTTGAGTCGTTTGGAATCTTCCACCAGTATTTTTCCAGCGGCTTTATGTAAACAAAAAGAACCTTGCTACTCCAATTGGCTTTGGCCAGTTTAATAGGTCCAATATTATATGATCGTATTTCCTATTGCTTTCAAATTAGAAGGTGCTATACCTTGATGGGTTTGTTTCGTTGACCGGTTTTATGTCAAGACGGTCCACTCCGAGATCCGTTAAATGGTTCCTTAGGTCGTCCTCTGTCTGGGATTTGTGACATCTAGATATAACAAATTTCGAATTTGGCGCGAAAGAAAGTTCAATGGCAGAAGGGTGGTCATTCGTACCCCAGGTCTTCTTTTTGTCGGTAGACCCTAGCCTCATACACGATACACCAGCAGGATATAGTTGGGGATCACTTATGGTCGGGGTGCTAGATGGGCAGCCGGATGCAAAAAAAAATTGTACAGACAAGTTATAAACTAATTGAATAAATTAAATGAGCCCACACTTAACAGTACATTGTCAAAGCTTAAAAGTAAAATTTATGGCAAATAATATCAATTATAAAGAGGGCAAAGTAGTTAAGATAATTAAGAGCTATTTTAGCATCAAAGTACGGCTTAAACCGATTTTAGACAAATTTAAAATAAAGTTAATTCCGTAATGCATTTGTTAAATAGTTTTTTATATAGGCATATATGCTAATGTGTCTCTTAACCTTAAGTATCACCTCCCAGTACCAATAAAATCCTCGAAACTCATTTGAAACAGAAAGACTATTAAAAGTACGTCTAGCATAATTGAAAAAATATAAAAAATAAGGTCATAAATAAAATTGCACTGTCAAAGCTTAATCAAGAAATTTATGGCGATTAATATCGTTCATAAAGAGAGTAAAGTAATTGAGATACTTAAGAGCTATATTAGCAGCAATTTTCAGCGAGGGGCTAGTCACTTAAATAATTAAGTGTACAAAACCGTAAAAATCGATCATTTGATTTCTAGAATTCTTGGATAATCATAAGTAATCATAATCATTTTTGTGGGTAATCAAAGGTAATTTATAAATCTCCGATAACTTTATCCCGCATAAGCTTTCATCTAACTTTGAAAAACTCTATCAAAATCGATTACTTGCAAAATGAATTTCGCGTAGGATTAAGCCTATTTTGCGAAGATGTTCTAACGTAAAATTGAAAGTTTTGGTTTTTAAAAACTCGAATAAAAACATCTAATCGAACTGTTTCGTGACGGACTATTATCACGTTTGAAGGTAAGATAAAGTGATTCGAAAGAAGACACAAATTTGATCGAATGTGTCGGTGTGCTTAGGATAAACTAAAAACTCCATATCACGTTTTACGAATTAAATGTATTGAACTTTAAATAAAATTATATTCACATTTATTTAATATACGTAACTTTAACAAAGTATATACAAAATATATCAGTTCAACCAGTTTAATCGGGAAGAATAAAATCCATTTTCCCTCTGTCGGTGTGTTCGAGAGTCTTTTAAATAAAAAGGTATCCTAATCTCGAAGAATGTTAAGTAAATAAAAAACAATAAAATTCACTAAGGATTGTAATATATTAATCAGCTTTTAAGAATCTTGACGACATCGATAGAGGAATAAATGGATTCGGTTCATCAGGATTAGACTGATTACAGAGTGGTCACACCATGAATTCTGTTGTTCTTATTATAGAATGTGAGAATGATAAGCATATATTATGTTTAAAATACTTGTGCACATATTTATAAAGATTTAAATTCGAAAATGATTCAAAATAAAGAATTAGATTTGTAAATTTTTACAGCACGTTTTAAGGGCTTATAATTAAATAAAATCTGTACATTAAGTTTTCCAATGTATTTGTTGCACCAAAATGAATAAGAATCATTTTAAATATAAATAACAGTCTATGAAACTTTTTTTTAGAGCGCATTTCTATACGAAAACGATTCTAAGCATTTTTAAAGATTGCTTTTAGAGTTTTCTGTGTTAAAAGAAGACGAGGAGAAACTTACACTACTCTTTCAATAGAAACTAATCCCCAGAAATTTTACCCAGTGAAATAAAATTCCCTGACTTTAACCTGACTTTGCTGAAAATTTTAAAATTCCCTGACTTTTCCAGTTTTTCCCTGACCCAAAGCAACCCTGGTTTAGATGTACCATTATTACCAACATGGTATTTTACATAGGGGAATATAAATCAAATACCATACATTTTAAATTATGTTTATTTTTTTTTACATGGGGAAACGACTTTCAGGAGTCACGCATAAACAATAAAACGGGGGAAAATAGTGACGTCCGGAAAAGAACGGTCAAACTGTTGTAGAGAGCAAAGATTTAGAACATATTGTTGAATCAACCATTTTAATAGATGAATTAAATCCTTAACAGGTTTCTTTATGAAATTCCCTTCTATCAATTTGAAAAACACTAACTATCACCACCACCCCACTTATTTATTCTTCAAATAATAAAAAGATTTTAACACACGAAAAAATAAATAACATACCAATTTAGTAGTTTAGCGGATACCAACTCTCGGTACCAGAACACATATATACTACATCATTTTTGATGTAGTAAATGCTTCCTCGGTAATAGTGACATCTACTATTCATACAATAGAAGACTACCGAGGAAGCATCACATGTGCTCTGATACCCGCGACACCGTAGAGCATTTTTGCCACAATACATACAATGTGGGGGATTAAACGCCACCGGAAGCTGGGCATACCCGTCCATCCATAGTCGATGATAGTCCCAACAACTGAAATTAACATAGTTCAAAATTATGTTAAAATTCAAATTATGCTGATGATATGATTAATATTAATACGGATGTTCGTGTTATAGAAATCTGAAACTTACGACCAGACTATGGGATCAATCTCGTCATCCTCATCCTCATCTGATATCGGCGTGTCCTCCATAAACCCCTCGTCCACACTCCAAACAACAGTTACGAACTGTGGCGGTCTAAAATAATTATTAAATACTCATAAACTTATCCCGAACTCAAGTTGCAAATTTGATCTGAAATTCTTTACCACCCCAAAAATATTAACTATTTAAATTTTAAATAAAGTCATACCACACGAAAGTATTACGTATTATATTTTAAATTAACTCATTCCATGTTAAATTATTAACTGTTATAATTTAGATTTATTTACAAGTAGACTTTTGGGATTAGATTTTCCGCAATAAGTTGAACGGGACGGTCTGGATGAGCGTCATTGTAAGGACAGGGTGTATCCATGGCGACAGGGCATTGTAGAGGTTTGGCGGCGTTTAAGTGATATCGACGTTCAAAAATTTAAGATAAAGTCCATATTAAGACGAAAATTATGATGATGGTGATATGTGCAGTCATTTTTATAACTAGTTTAACGTTTTTTTCTAAAATTTCAAATATCCTTAGGGATTTTAATATTTAAAATTTTAAAAATTTTTAAATTTTTTCAAAAAGTTGAAATATATACAATTCGTTAAGTCTCTAGCCCAGGCCCTACGAAGTGTTATTCTTATGAATATATCTATAAACTTATGTTATAATCTAGTCAAACCAATGATATCACAATAGGTGCAGCTATTTTCATTACGTATTCTCTTGGCGCGAAATAATCTCTTTCTTTATAAGCGTTACTACGTGACTTTAGTCTTAAGCCTCATTTTCATTAAAGCTAGAAAAAGTCTAGCTGCGGGTTTTTGAAAGCGCGCGAGAAAAGTAAAAACGCCCGCTGGCTAGATGTCGCGTTTAGCGTTCGCTTGCCGCTTTAGCGTACTCTTTTTCATAGAAGCGTGAACTTGCCGTTACCATAGCAACGTCCCGGTTGTGACGTTGTTGCACGGTAAAATAAAAATGGCCGCTCAATCGAAGGCAAGACGAGATCTTCTTCTGAGGAAAGTATTTATAATGAACTGGGTGTATTTAAAATACAAAAGAAGACGTAGATATAAAACTAAAAGATGGTGGATTCATCCCATTTTAATAAATAGGAAAAAAGAGGGCTATTTCGAAACCATGGTAAGATTATTTATTAATTTCAAACGCAGCATAGACCAAGGCTTATCGGTTTAAATGAAACTGAATTTTAATATTTCATTTTAGATGAATTGTTAGTCTATGATTGGTCAAATTTGAAACCACGTGACCCTCTAGACGCGTGCTCGCTTCTCTTCAGCGAGAAATATCTGTTCAAAGCTGATACGATTGTAGCGCGAGTTTACCGCTTTAGCAATGAATTTTCTCGCTTAATATAGTAGTTGTAGCTTCAATGAAAATATTCACGCTATAGCGAAAGCGAGTTTTTTCGCGAGCGTTTGCGCTTTCGCTTGAAATTTTAACGCTACCCGCTTCAATGAAACTGAGGCTTTACAGGCTATAATTTTCTGTCTCTCAAGATAGACTCATTGCAGAGGAACGCTAGGAAGCGATAAAATTAGCGCCGTCTCTCTTTTTCTCTCGTTGTTTCTGCTAGAGAGGAGTGTACTGTATATTATCAATCGCATAATACAGGAAAATATTTATGTTTCGTAAAATTTAGTAGCACTCTGACCCGGGCAATAATGTCAATCGGGATAATACTAGAAGGAGGCAATAGAAGAGGGATGACATTCTTTAACCTCTTGATACTTCTAGTTATGTAACATGCTTCTTCCCAGGCTCACTTTTTTGGTTTTTTCTTCCTGCTCATCAAAATTAAGATGAGCACTTTACCGCGGTATGAATTCTATAACTGTTGGGTACTAAATCCTCAATAGTCAAACCCCAAATCTGGGCTTGACGTGGGTCCAAACAGGAAATAGTTAAACCCCAAGACGGTAATTATAAGGAAGCTATTTATTGATTCAAATTTATTGATTTTGGGAGGAATCGTGTTACAATTACCCCCGCTCTGTGATACACGTCCTTCGAAAAAAAATGTTATACACTTCTGGTAATATACAGTACACTCCTCTCTAGCAGAAACAACGAGAGAAAAAGAGAGACGGCGTTAATTTTATCGCTTCCTAGCGTTCCTCTGTAATGAGTCTATCTTGAGAGACAGAAAATTATAGCCTGTAAGACTAAAGTCATGTAGTAACGCTTATAAAGAAAGAGATTATTTCGCGCCAAGAGAATACGTAATGAAAATAGCAGCACCTATTGTGAAATCATTGGTTTGACTAGATTATAACATAAGTTTATAGATATATTCATAAGAATAACACTTCGTAGGGCTAGAGACTTAACGAATTGTATATATTTCAACTTTTTGAAAAAATTTAAAAATTTTTAAAATTTTAAATATTAAAATCCCTAAAGATATTTGAAATTTTAGAAAAAAAGTTAAACTAGTTATAAAAATGACTGCACATATCACCATCATCATAATTTTCGTCTTAATATGGACTTTAACTTATATTTTTGAACGTCGATATCACTTAAACGCCGCCAAACCTCTACAATGCCCTGTCGCCATGGATACACCCTGTCCTTACAATGACGCTCATCCAGACCGTCCCGTTCAACTTATTGCGGAAAATCTAATCCCCCAAATCTACTTGTAAATAAATCTAAAATATAACAGTTAATAATTTAACATGGAATGAGTTAATTTAAAATATAATACGTAATACTTTCGTGTGGTATGACTTTATTTAAAATTTAAATAGTTAATATTTTTGGGGTGGTAAAGAATTTCAGATCAAATTTGCAACTTGAGTTCGGGATAAGTTTATGAGTATTTAATAATTATTTTAGACCGCCACAGTTCGTAACTGTTGTTTGGAGTGTGGACGAGGGGTTTATGGAGGACACGCCGATATCAGATGAGGATGAGGATGACGAGATTGATCCCATAGTCTGGTCGTAAGTTTCAGATTTCTATAACACGATCATCCGTATTAATATTCATCATATCATCAGCATAATTTGAATTTGAATTTTAACACAATTTTGAACTATGTTTATTTTTCTAATTTCAGTTGTTGGGACTATCATCGACTATGGATGGACGGGTATGCCCAGCTTCCGGTGGCGTTTAATCCCCCACATTGTATGCATTGTGGCAAAAATGCTCTACGGTGTCGCGGGTATCAGAGCACATGTGATGCTTCCTCGGTAGTCTTCTATTGTATGAATAGTAGATGTCACTATTAATGAGGAAGCATTTACTACATCAAAAATGATGTAGTAAATATGTGTTCTGGTACCGAGAGTTGGTATCCGCTAAACTACTAAATTGGTATGTTAATTATTTTTTCATGTCTTAAAATCTTTTTATTATTTGAAGAATAAATAAGTGGGGTGGTGGTAATAGTTAGTGTTTTTCAAATTGATAGAAGGGAATTTCATAAAGAAACCTGTTAAGGATTTAATTCATCTATTAAAATGGTTGATTCAACAATATGTTCTAAATCTTTGCTCTCTACAACAGTTTGACCGTTGTTTTCCGGACGTCTCTATTTTCCCCCGTTTTATTGTTTATGCGTGACTCCTGAAAGTCGTTTCCCCACGTAAAAAAAAAATAAACATAATTTAAAATGTATGGTATTTGATTTATATTCCCCTATGTAAAATACCATGTTGATAATCATGGTACATCTAAACCAGGGTTGCTATGGGTCAGGGAAAAACTGGAAAAGTCAGGGAATTTTAAAATTTTCAGCAAAGTCAGGTTAAAGTCAGGGAATTTCATTTCACTGGGTAAAATTTCTGGGGATTAGTTTCAATTGAAAGAGTAGTGTCCTCGTCTTCTTTTAACACAGAAAACTCTAAAAGCAATCTTTAAAAATGCTTAGAATCGTTTTCGTATAGAAATGCGCTCTAAAAAAGTTTCATAGACTGTTATTTATATTTAAAATGATTCTTATTCATTTTGGTGCAACATATACATTGGAAAACTTAATGTACAGATTTTATTTAATTATAAGCCCTTAAAACGTGCTGTAAAAATTTACACTTTCGGCCTAAAGGTCATGGAAAATCTCAGAAAAAGGTCAGGGAAAACCTGGAAAAGTCAGGGAATTTGGTTCTGAAAATTCCGTGGCAACCCTGTAAACCCAATATTTATTTTTTAATTGTTATTATTTTTCCAGTTTGTGTTGAAATTCTAGTAGGTCGTAACCTAGTTGCTTTATCTACTTCATATTGATTTAAAGCCTTATCCTTGTCTCATGTGGCTGAAGATTTCTTGAACTTTTCGGAAATAGATTAAGTGATTATTTACAAATCTAATTCTTTATTTTGAATCATTTTCGAATTTAAATCTTTATAAATATATGCACAAGTATTTTAAACATAATATATGCTTATCATTCTCACATTCTATAATAAGAACAACAGAATTCATGGTGTGACCACTCTGTAATCAGTCTAATCCTGATGAACCGAATCCATTTATTCCTCTATCGATGTCGTCAAGATTCTTAAAAGCTGATTAATTTATTACAATCCTTAGTGAATTTTATTGTTTTTTATTTACTTAACATTCTTCAAGATTAGGATACCTTTTTATTCATAAGACTCTCGAACACACCGACAGAGGGAAAATGGATTTTATTCTTCCCGATTAAACTGGTTGAACTGATATATTTTGTATATACTTTGTTAAAGTTACGTATATTAAATAAATGTGAATATAATTTTATTTAAAGTTCAATACATTTAATTCGTAATATGAATTCCTTATATAGAGTCGTATCAAAAAACGTGATATGGAGTTTTTAGTTTATCCTAAGCACACCGACACATTCGATCAAATTTGTGTCTTCTTTCGAATCACTTTATCTTATCTTCAAACGTGATAATAGTCCGTCACGAAACAGTTCGATTAGACGTTTTTATTCGAGTTTTTATAAACCAAAACTTTCAATTTTACGTTAGAACATCTTCGCAAAATAGGCTAAATCCTACGCGAAATTCATTTTGCAAGTAATCGATTTTGATAGAGTTTTTCAAAGTTAGATGAAAGCTTATGCGGGATAAAGTTATCGGAGATTTCTAAATTACCTTTGATTACCCACAAAAATGATTATGATTACTTATGATTATCCAAGAATTCTAGAAATCAAATGATCGATTTTTACGGTTTTGTACACTTAATTATTTAAGTGACTAGCCCCTCGCTGAAAATTGCTGCTAATATAGCTCTTAAGTATCTCAATTACTTTACTCTCTTTATGAACGATATTAATCGCCATAAATTTCTTGATTAAGCTTTGACAGTGCAATTTTATTTATGACCTTATTTTTTATATTTTTTCAATTATGCTAGACGTACTTTTAATAGTCTTTCTGTTTCAAATGAGTTTCGAGGATTTTATTGGTACTGGGAGGTGATACTTAAGGTTAAGAGACACATTAGCATATATGCCTATATAAAAAACAATTTAACAAATGCATTACGGAATTAACTTTATTTTAAATTTGTCTAAAATCGGTTTAAGCCGTACTTTGATGCTAAAATAGCTCTTAATTATCTTAACTACTTTGCCCTCTTTATAATTGATATTATTTGCCATAAATTTTACTTTTAAGCTTTGACAATGTACTGTTAAGTGTGGGCTCATTTAATTTATTCAATTAGTTTATAACTTGTCTGTACAATCTTTTTTTTGCATCCGGCTACCCATCTAGCACCCCGAACATAAGTGATCCCCAACTATGGCCTGCTGGTGTATCGTGTATGAGGCTAGGGTCTACCGACAAAAAGAAGACCTGGGGTACGAATGACCACCCTGCTCTGCACCACACATTCTTGATTCAAATTAAATGTCTCGAGTTTGCGAGGCGCGGACTAGGAACGCCCTTCTACAATCGTAATAATAATCGAGGGTGACTAATGTTTGAGTCCTGTTTTTTCTCCTTACAACAGGATTAAAATACTAGTTAGTCTGTTAACTTTATATTTGATTCTCTTAAAGCTAAAAAACTTTATATGCTCCCCTTTTTAACGCCATTGTATCGTCCTAATAATTTAATCAACAATATGGAGGCGACTAGCTATTAGCTTGGCGTAAAACACAAATATTGGAAATTAACTATCGCCTATCGTCACGAGGCTCCTTTGCTCTACTCTTTTGCCGCACCAAAAATATTTCTCGCCGACAAACAGTTTTGGTTACTAAAAACAACTACAGCAGAATGTTTGAATTAGTGATATTGGTTGTAATTAAACGGGTAGCTATTTGAAATGAAAAAACAGGACTCGTAGGAACTCATGAGTGGATATGGACAAAGAGAATTGACCTTAACATTATGGGGTTCCAAATAAAGCAACCGCTGTAGCGTCTCCCGAATCCAAGTAATTTTAAATTACTTTATTATGTAGCTAGTTTATATGTTTAGACCCTCAATGTAATTAATCGTATCACCAAATCTTTTCTCCTCTTCTTTGCAGCCTCTAGAAAGCGCATCTCTAAATTCTTCTCTCTCTTTATCTGGAGCTACGAGACAGCGGAAATTACAGCGTATCGTCAAATTATTTTCTCTCTTTCTTTGCCGCCACGTAGAAAAACGTCGAACACTGATCGCGGTTTTTTTAGTGCTTTTTTTGATTGTGGCAAGATGTAGGATTAAACGCGGGTACTATCTATATATTTACTTGAATTGCTTAAAAATGTATTTCATTTATTTTTGTTTTTAAATATTAAATGTCTTGGTTTTTTTAACTAGTGTTGTACTTTTATTTAGACTTATTATTTTTATAGCAATCTTAAACCGCAATGCAAAATTCCCATCTAGGAAGAATACAGTCAAACGGAGGAAATGGCACGCTGAAAGGTAGGTCCGGTCAACCTTAAAACGCCTCGGTTATCGCAAAGAAAACCCTTTCTTTTTATCCAAGGACCTATTGACAACTTTTAGGAGAGCCTCTGTTTATTTTAATAAAGACACAAGGAAAGGTTGATATACCCTTATTAAAAAGCCTCAAAAAAAGACGGGCTTGGAACATCTACATGTCTGATTAAACAATGACACTCTCCGCGTGGGCGACAAACTCGGGCGAGTTTTCCGTTTACACAAACTTGCACAACCCAACAGTAAATATTTTCTATTTAAATTTTTCGTTTTTCACTCTTTAAAGGTGACAAAACGATTGTTCCGTCCCCTTGCGGTTGGGCGCCTTTTTTTTGGATTTTATGTCCAACTTTTGGCTTACATTTTATTAGGGCGGTTTAACTTATCTCGAAGAAGGTTTTTCCCCGTCTAAATGACGGGGAAAGAAACCTTCTTCTCCGAACACTGGTTTCTAGCGGCGAATACGAAGCACAACCAAAATAGTGGGAAAATTGTAAAATTCTAAAGACGGGCGAGCCTAGACAGGCCCTGGCTGGTTTGGACCAATTAAATGGACTACTTTTCATTATTGGCATAGCCAAAGGGGGAATAGCACTCTGGAAGTTACGGCTAGGTATTTGTTAGCCCCAAAGCTATTTTATACATTAAAGGGTTGTTGATGTTTCAATGGCTTTGCCAGAATTTGAACCCACCTCCTCTGGGCTATTATTAACGCTTCACAAATTTTATTATTTTGTAATAAATTTTTTGTATTTATTTGTTACTTAAATTATTACAACTTAGGACTAAAAATATATTTTTTTTAAATTTTTATTATTTATTTAACTTTCTACATTTTAGGAGGGCGGGTTTAACTTAACTCGAAGAAGGTTTTTCGTGGAAAGAAACCCCTTCAACAAACACTGGTTTCTAGCGGCGAATACGTAACACAATCAAAATTGGCGGGAAAATTTAAACAGCAACATTCTGAAGACGGGCGAGCCTCGGCTGGCCCTGGCTTGTTTTTACTTGTTTGGGCCTATTAAATGGATGACGGCAATTAAGAGTAGAGTCAAGGGCGGACAATAGCACACTGAAAGGCAGGGATTGAACTTGTTTGGGTTTATACTACCCCTTAAATGGGAAACGCCCATTTATAGTGAAAGGTGGCATAGTACCACGCTGGAAGGCAGGGTTCCAACTTGTTTAGGGCTGTTCGTGAACGACCCCCTATACAGCAACGAACCCAGGCTGGTCCGGGCTTGTTTTGATTGTTTAAATGGACCATGGCTCGTTGGGTAAAGGCCCGGTTTACTGTTGCGGTAACCAAATGGTGACGAGTTCGAATCCTGGCGAAGCCATCGAATCATTGACAATCTTAAGAAACACTGCGTTTATTTTCATCAAGACAGCGAAATACTCTTGGTAAGCCTTTGCAAGACATGTTTTAAATTTATGTTTTTATTTAACTTTGGCTTACATCGCTGGAGGGCGGGTTTGACTTATCTCGAAGAAGGTTTTTTCCCCATCTTAGCTGGATAAGGTAAGATTTTTATATAGGGTGTCAACATATCTGGGGTGGATGATGTCATGGCGGCCATCTTGGATCCATGCATATTTTTGGGGTGGCGGCCATCTTGGATCCTTGCATATTTGTATAGTCCTTACTACTAGCGTATTCAGCTTCCAGTATTTCTTGAACTTTTTGAACTTTGAATAAGTCTGCCAAAGACGCGTTTTCATCATCATCCATTGCCGTTCCTACGAATTCTCCATTTCTCGAATTCCAGATCATTTTTCCAATAATTTTAACTTCATCGAATATCAGTGCGCCTTCTTTGGGAGGATTTTTGAACTCAGGATGGTTTTTTGAATGCTCCTCAAACCTCTTGACCTCATTTTTAAGATGAATTAAGTCAATCCCAGCTTTACTGGGTATTTCACGAATTTTTCTTCTTAATGTATGACAACTTGGTAGATTTAAAATTTCAAAGGAGCGAAACCTTTCATAGGCTGCAGGTGAGCAGGCATACACAGCTTTGCAAAGCCTATAGGTTAAGGGGCTCCATCGATTGCCTTTTGATCCAGTGGTACACCTTTCTTGATCTTTTTGGAAGTCGTTTTCGGTACGACCTTTACTATTGGCCTTTCAAGCCTTTTTCAACGCTAATCCCATGAGCTTGTTTTTTTCATCGCTTGTTCGAATATGTTTTGTAACTCTTCCTGGCCATTTAAATTTATGTCATCAACAATAGCCCTCATTTGTTTATCCTGAGCAGTGCTGAGTTCCAAGCTTTTCTCTCGCAGCTTCCTCTCTAGATGTTTAATTTTATGGTTTAACGATGACCTATTTCGTTTGCATTTGACCAGCCGATTTCGCTTCGATCTTGGGGTCAAGACACTTATTCTACACCTTGATTGAACCAACTGCCTCTTTAATTTGGTTTTAGGAGTGACTTGAGCCTGCTTCTTTTGGCAATCTCTAATGTACCTAAATAGTAAATAATGATTCTTAATACAAATAACTTTCATACCTTCAGTTCCAACCGAATCCCTAATTAAGAATATATACCATTTTAAAATGCGGCAACCATTACACTGATAAATGTTGTCCCGAATCTTCTCCTTTGACGCATTGATAGGATGAACAAACCACACTGAGCATTTTTGAGATTGATACCTTTCAAAAGGATAATCAACTTTCTCTAAATTTTTGGTATTTTCCAAACCAACACATTCTTCCTATATAACAGGAATTGCAATTTATTATATTTAAGGGAAATTTAGCTTTCACAAAAGATATATAAGTTTAAGAATTGATATGCTACCTTTGCTATTCCAGGGCAAAAATCTCGTTTGTTCGTTAACGTGGCCAAAGAATTATTAACAACGTCTACATTTAGACGCTGATTTTCAAAATTGAAAAAGGTTTCTTCCGTGACTTTCTTGAAAAGTGTTTTAACATAGAGTTTCCCATCAGATGAAAACCTTAACCGTGATGGTTCCAAAAAGAAGGATGGTGTCATTTCCAATAATCCCTTTTCAAGCGAAACCTCAAGGAAATCGAACCGGCCGTCGTATGTTTTTGAAAGTGAAAAACAAATATCAACTATATATAAAGAAATTAATTAATTAGATAATCACTTTAACAATATTCTATAGCTCATCAATACGCCTACTTGGCTTTAGGTTTTCCAAAAATGATTTAATAGCCAATATGGCAGCGGGTAACGTGGCTTTTTCTTCTACAACTATCGCTTCTTCCGTTACCTCTAAAGCTGGTTTCTTACAGGGATAATCTTCATCAATGGTACCACATTGTTTATCAACAAATGTCTTTCTTTTTCGGGAATTTGAAAAGCTGTTTATTTCATCCCATTTATCAGGTGCAACGATAAACCCAAATATCTCCGTTTGACTTTCTTTATTCACATTTATTCCTTTAGCAACTATTTTTGGGCGGTCGTTTGTTGTTTTGGAATGCGGCAAAACAACAGCCATTGACCCTGGTTTGGTCGTTTTTTCATTAATAACGGTCTTGTTCTTACAATCACAACAAATAGACCGTCTCCCTTTCACAATGCTGTCGTACAAATCACTCCTTGCAAAGGCTTGAATACCGATCTCTTTCTTACCGCCAAAAGAAATCCCAAAATGGCATTGGGTTGACTGGTTTTTGGTAGGCATTGCATCTAACTCGGCTTTAGATTTAGTACGCGGCATTTTAATATAACGTTTGTCATTAACTAGTCTTCACTAAAAATATAGTTTCAAACAGTTCACCTATCAACCGAAACGAGTTTGAATTTAACTTTGAAAGTCTAAGCACACAAGAAAGACTTCTCCAAAGACGCGATAAATAGCAGACGTACATAAAGCAAAGAACTATTTTTTCAAGCCTTATAACGACCCGTTTCAGTGCTAAGGCTATTTGGATAACTCTTCCGCCGACTCTTCAAGGGGGGGATGGAACGTTTCTAGAGGGCTAAAGGGGGTTCCTCATATTACAGGTCCAATTCGAGATTTTAAGTGCCACCCTTTCTACTCTATCCCCTTTTGGTTTCACCAGCTTATTAGAGCAATCACTTGAGGTTTCTTTTAACTTATTACCAAAGGATGGTGAAAACAGTGAAACTAGTCGAAATTTTCATGTGAAGAGAATTTCTACTGGAGTAACGTCCATCATTAAGACGGAATACAGATTAAACGCATATTGCAGAGATAAACTGAATCTTGTAGAACCTGTCGATTACACCCTTGAAACTAGAAAAGTCAATAATATGATTTTTAGGGATACCCTCAGCTATGTTCCTGTTATAGAAATTCTTAAGCATCTAATAGCTCATGATGACGTCTGGAATGAGTATTTGAAGGGGACAGATAAGAACAAAAAATATATGGTGGATTATCACGACGGTTCTATTTGTCAAAGTCACCCATTGTTTGGATCGGACGAAAATATATTGAGAATACATTTGTATTTGGATGAGGTGGAAGTTGTTAACCCACTTGGGTCTAAGAGAGGGAAGCACAAAATTTGTTTGATTTACTACGCAATTGGAAATTTTGGCCCCTCTTACCGAAGCAAATTAAGCAGTGAAAATTTAGCCATGGTTATTAAATACCCAATCTTGAACAAATATGGTTATAGCAAATGTTTATAGCCTTTACTGGAAGATCTGGAGACTTTGCAAACTCAAGGCTTTCAAACAAGAAATAGAACAATTAAAGAGGCACTGGCTACCATTTCGGGAGACAACTTGTCTAGTCATGGTGTGGGTGGATTTCTTCAATCATTTCTTCCGGAAGGATATGTAGGTTCTGTATGACAAAGAAGGAACATTTATCTGAGAAATTCGATGAAAATAGATGATTATTAGAAGTGAGGCTATTCATAATTACCATCTAGAAGCAATTTGCGAAAATACGGACAACATTTCAACGTACGGTGTGAAAAGCTCTTCCCCATTTGCTGTTCTACGACATTTCGAAGTAACAAAATCCCTGCCCCCAGATATAATGCACGATTTCTATGAGGGTGTCGTGCCAAGAGTTTTAAAACTATGTATAAGACACATGATAAATGAAAATTATATTACTTTGGATGATATAAATTCAAAACTAGAAAGTTTTCCTTTGGGAAAACTAAACGTTAAAAATCGAAGCACTCTTATAACAAGGGCCTTCTTTTCGGAACAGGAACCCTTGTTGGCACAGCTTCGCAAAAAAATGTCTTTTAACATTTTTCCCACTTATGTTCGGTTCTTACATTCCAAGTGACGACAAACATTGGATTTTATTACTGACGTTAGTCGAAATTGGAGAAATTATCTTAGCCCCTGTAGTTAAAAGAGATGATTTAATATATGATTTTAACCATATGTTTAAGGAAATTCGATATTAGCCCCGCAATTGAACGATATTAGTTTGACACATCTTACGCCTTACCTCTTGGGACTTGCCATACTGGTTTATTAAAAGTAAGGGCACAGCCTCCAGCTGGGTTACTAGGCATTCCATCTCGTCAATAGAATAAGCAACCTTCCTTAATTTAGGTGCCATTGCTCGTACATATAAATATTAACGCTAGAATATATCAGAAATGTATTGGCTAACGAATAAACAGATTATCAATTTATTTATGTATATTTTATTTATTCATTTCACAATTTGGTCGGTAAGCCTGCGACGTGAATATCCATAAAGAAGACGAAATTAAGATTAAAATTTTAAATATTTCTATAGTACATGGTTACATTTATTCAACAATTTGGTCGGTAAGCCTACGACGTGAACATCCATAAAGAAGATGAAATTAAGATTAGCATTTTAAATATTAGTATAGTACATGGTTACATTGATTTAACCCTTTGGTCGGAAGACTACGACGTGAACATCCACATAGGAGAAGAAATTATGATTCACATTTTAAAAATTACTGTAGTACATGGTTACATTTATTTAACAATTTGGTCGGTAAGCCTACGATGTGAACATAAAGAAGACGATATTAAGATTAACATTTTCATTATTTCTGTAGTACATGGTTACATTTATTTAACAATTTGGTCGGTAAGCCTACGATGTGAACATAAAGAAGACGATATTAAGATTAACATTTTCATTATTACTGTAGTACATGGTTACAATAAACATTACCTTGGTTGTCAAACGTTGTCTGGAGTCACGTGCAATGATCAAAAACAAATTCCAAGTCCGAGATTATAGGGGGTTCAGGCACTAGATGGCGCAGAATACCTTAAAAGCTAGGTCAAAGGTTATTGCACTGACCTTTCACAGTAAATTACACTTTTAACTGACCTTGCACGCAAATATAGTTCCGATTGCGTGGGAAACTGAACTGAACCAGAATCAGGTTTTTCTTCCTCTTCTCAAAATCCAACCGCAACCGTTATGTGAAAACGGGTTATAACCACCATCGCCAATTAAAAGGCTCAAGTTTGATTTGGATTGACCAATGAGCGAGCTTAGGAGAGGTAGCAGGAGATTTCTTTGGCAGCTGAATTCGGCCGCTGATAACTAAATACAAGTTTTTGAAAGATCGGCTCCCTAACACTAGTGGTTATGTAAGTGAAGTATTATTTATAGGCTTATCAGGTGCGTGCCAAAGTTTTTAATTGAAGTGGGGGCTTTGCCCCACTTTCACCTCTTCCTGAGTTTTATTATAATTTTAATATTTATAATTACACAAAGTTAAATTAAAAATTAAACGTTTCTAAACAAGGACACATGGATGAATTCACTGAAAATGAAATTTCGGCATGAGAGGATGCAAATGGGTAATTTAGACGTTGTACGAGTTATGAAGGAGAAGTATTCTAATAAAAGAGAACGAAGTATTGAATCCAGCGCGGAGAAACAGACAAAAACGAAACTGAATAGGTCTGGCCGCCCAGCCGTAAGTAAATTTTTAGGTTCAGAGAGGGCTTGTTTTTAAATCTTGTAAATAGGACAAGCGTCAATTATCATCATAAAATGTTAAATACATCACTGCATAGCGCGTGGGTGGGGGCAAAACCGGTGTGATAAGTACATTGTTTATCACATCTCGGGCTATAATAGCACTTGATATAGCGCGTGCTACGAGTATTTTGTTCGCTGGTAGGCAGGGCGTTCCACAATTGGTTGGAGGCGCTGCGTTTAATTTAACAGTGAAATCTGAAACTTTCATATTATTTTTGAACCATTCGGAGATATTTGCTGAATGATTCTCTATGCAGATAGGTCTTATAATTGGTAGAAAAATCCATAAAAAATCACTTGATTTATATCTCTACCCTCCTTTTATTGTCACTATTTTAGGTTAAACCTTTTTGCGTAAGAAGGTGGTAAACTATAGACATTTACTTTATATTATTAGAGTGAATTTTGATTAGGGGAAGACAGAAAGAGTATTAAGGCACACATTAAAGTTGTGCAACAAGAAAGTAAAAAGGCGCATTTGGACTTCACCATTATTGATGGAAAAATGCAAAGAACAATGACGTACAGACAGGCCTATGCTTACAATAATAATGTCGAAGAAGTGATTACAGAATTTCCAGTTTTGTGCCTAAAGAACCAAGTATGTCCACTTACAACTTCAGCTCTAAAATTCAGAATTCATGAGCTTCATTTATATTTCAGCTTGTGTATGAGCTTAGTCGGATAAAAGATTTTACACCTTCGGCAGAGAAATTAATTTTTCATTTTTTCCAACCTCTTGCCTCAAAAATATTGGATATCATTAAACGTAATCCGAAGAAGAAAAAAAATGTTCAGAAATTTCTGGCAAGTCTTGTGGAATTGACTGAAGTCTCAACCGAAGAAAAAGTCAAAGGTATATATTCCCATGTTTAAGATTTAATAGCATTGAAAATATTTTTAGAGCTTCCTAGTCTCTTCGGGGAAAATATAGAGTTGTGGATCGCTCAAAATGTAAGTTTAAATCTTAAATTTTAATAATTTTCAAATAATAATTTGAAGGAATTAAAAAAAATTCCTATAGTCCTTTAAAGGGAGCGTGAATATTTCAAACATGATGATTTTATTCGCTTTACATTTAATACTATTTTAATATAAGGATAACTTGACCAGAGTAGGAATAAGGGTTTGATATTATTTCAGGAAACAAAATTCAGCACGCCAACACTGGTTTTCCATGGCGAGGATTATTACACCTCAGCCATGGAGGTTAAAATTGAAGCAGTTTCTTTCGAAGTCGGTAACTTCGAAAATGGAATTGCATCCATATTCTCAGGCTACTATGCCTTTCAAATAATGTATTCATTGGGACTCTCTAAAACTCTGGAGTTTTTAGAAAAAGTAGTACTGAAGATTGATGCTAAGAAAATATCAACATCCATTACGGCCATTTACAATAAATTATCTGTTTAGCTAGATCATAATTTTTTATTGTTTTTTTTTTATTATTAAACTGACTTTACCTGTCTTAAACTGTGTTACATTTTTAATGTTCTAAATTTTTATTTTCAAATTAGTTCAAAAAATCACTATTATGTTCAATATCGAACGTTATTCATGCGTTCGGAATATTTTGATCGCATTTAAATGAGTTCAACACAACACCTTTTTGTTCAACATTGAGCATTGAGTTTGCGTTCCCAGTATAACAATATTATTCAATATTGAACGTTAAAAATGCGTTTGAAATATATCAGTATCGTTCAATTTTGATCGCCTTTAAGAGAGTTCAACACAACACCTTTTTGTTCAACATTGAACATTGAGTATGCGTTCCCAATATAACAATATCATTCAATATTGAACGTTAAAAATGCGTTTGAAATATATCAGTATCGTTCAATTTTGATCGCCTTGAATCAGTTCAAATCAACACTATTTTGTTCAACATTGAACGTTGAGTATGCGTTCCCAATATAACAATATCATTCAATAATGAACGTTAACAATCCGTTCGAAATATAACAATATCGTTCATTAGTGAACTCTAAAATAAATCCAAAAAACACTTTTGTTCATTATTGAACACTAAATTGTCGTTCTACGTGACACACTTGAGTTCTCAAAAGAAGTCCTCGCGTTCTATTTTGAACGCTATGTAAGGCGTTCAAAATAGAACAAAAAAAAACGTTTAGCTACGGGGACAAACCTCCGAACGCAATTTTGTTCTGATCTGAACAAACGTTTTTGAGAGTGTGTGGCAAGAACCACACAACAAAATATGTGACGGAAGCACTCTCTCGTGTACTCCTTCAACTGACAAGTATTTCACCGACTCTGTTTTTTTACAGAAGTACGGAAAAATAGTCCAGAACAGCATTCGCATTTATAATCTGGACCATATGATATATTTTGCAGATAGGTGTTTTCAAAATATTGTGAGTGTTGTCTCCTAACGGTTCTCCTAGCATACTCTGTCATAAGCTCGAATTCAGCATAATTTTCATCAAGTCTTCTAATCTGCCTTGTAGCGTTGTCCTCTGCATTTCGGCTTCTCTATAGTTGATCTTGACGCCTCTCAAATCTTGACAAATTATCTCTCTGAGTAGTAGGAAAGTACCGATTTGGGGACACTGGCGTCGTGCCAGATCTGGCACATGATCTGGCACCAATAAATATGGCGTCAATGAATCAGACATGGCACCAGTCAATATGGCGTCGATGAATCTGACATGGCACCAGTAAATATAGCGTCGATGAATCAAACATGGCACCAGTAAATATGGCGTCAATGAATCAAACATGGCACCAGTAAATATGGCGTCAATGAATCAGACATGGCGTCCACCGCATCTTTCGGACAATCTTCTTGTGAATCAAACATGGCGTCACATTTTTCACCCAATATTGTTGTGACGTCAGTGAAACGTACATGACGTGTCACAGTCTTCCTATGGCGTCAGTGAATCAGGCACCCTCCTCTTAATGGGAACATCTTAAACTGTAATTAAGTACACACGCAGGATCGAATGTCTTAAATATAACAGGGGAAAATGTTAGGCTTAAGCGTAATATTCGACAACGTGGCCCGTGTGGTAAATAACCCTTGTCATACATGTGGTTTAAACGCCATGTTCACTATAAGAACATGATTGATCTAAAAAGAGCGCCATGTTTAAATGGTCAGAGCCCAGAATGTCACGTGACATTAAAGTATAAAAGACGAGGACGGTTTAAAGATAAGCCAGAGTTAATGTGTTTCTAATTTTTTGGTTGTGTTATCTTGCATCTTATAACACCCATAAAATATTAATTTAGTTAATTTTTATTATTAAAAACATAAAATCTCTCTTATCATAATATATTATTATTTGAACTGATAAGGGAAATAAACCATGTTCAAAACTCTGTCTCACAGTGCCAACAGTAAAGCGAACTTTCGATCTGATAAGAGAACCAATAATCATTCTGAAATGATAATGATAAAAGCATATGCCTCGATTTATCCATTCTTTCACATACATGCCGAGGAAATGAACAAATATTTGATCTTCCTAAAAGTAAGGATAAAAAGTAAATAGAAAAGACGGCAATTGTATCTCCTAAACACAAACAAAATCAAATTCAAACCATACTAAACAGGGTTGGCAAGTTTTAAACAAATTATTTTAAACTTTGGTTTAAAACTTGTTTTAAACAGCCATGAAAAAAAAAACTTTCATTTGTTTAAAACGTTTTAAACAAAAAGTTTAAAACATGTTTTTTTTTATGGAGAAAAATTTCGAATATTTTTAACTCTTTTTTTATTTGAAAATGAGCGAAAAGATTAAATAATAGAAATAATAAGCTCCAGTCAAAACCTTCCTTTATTCGACTGTTTCAAATGTGTGTTTAATTGTTTGGAGACCCTACCAGTTGTTTTATCCATTACTAATCTGTATTGAAGACTGGGCGTGTACAGTATCCCCTCTTACAAGAGAGCGCCTAGAGGGAGAGATACACCGTCTACACCCCCTTTCTAACGGTACTGGTCTATTGCTTAACTGAGGCGTCATGGAGAATGAGATTGTGCAAAGTGTGAAACCGATTATCCGTTCATACCCCCCACACCGGTCCTTACCTCTCCGAGTTTCACATTGACGCGTATTGATAATAATAAAGCCGTGGATTGTTGCAAAATTAATTAGCTAAAGGGTAATGGATTACTTATGGTATTATCCAATGGAAAATCGTGCAAAACGAAATCAAAATATTTTCAAACAATTGCAAAATTTTTATTTTCTGTTGTATTCTCGGTACATTAGAATGTCTGCTACGTGTTTTATCGAAAGACAGCTTCTTCAAGCGCGCTTTCCTCGTGACCTCTCCTATAATCTAAGGCAATGTCAGCCTGTAGACATCTCGGTTGTAAAAGGTAATTTTCCAATTCTCTCATAGGGCTGCGTTCATTACATGGTACGGTGGCTTCAAGGTCTGACCATAAGCGGATAATAAACATAAGTGTGCCATTATAGGTAATTATTCACTAAAACCTTGTTTAAGGAAAATGACGTAAATGACGTAGTTTTTTTGAAATGACGAAATTTACGTCATTAGCCGAACCCCCGGAATACGGAAGTTCTGATATCCCTACGCGATAGTATATTTAGTTCAAAGCTACCGGTTGGTCGTCTGCTCGACGTTCGTGTCAGCCAAGTCTAACAGTTGATATGGATGAGTGCGTAGTAGTTTAAATTGTGCAAGCAATTAATTCTGTAATTATAAAGACATTTGGTGAATCCAGTGCCAAGGAGTGTTTACACCAACAATTAAAAGAGGCCGGCTTAGTTTTCGCGATTGTGGATCAACTGTCTAAACAGTTTTTAATCATTTTCGAGGGGAATAAACCAAAACGAAATGCTACTGCTAGGGATTCAAAACTACAGAGTTGTAGTACTATGTTCAAATTTTATACGTTTATAAGAAACAATTTCAAAACATTTGAAGATATTATCCTGTCGATAACACCATACGAAAAGAATGACTTACTATCAATATTGCAAACATATGGAGAAGAGGTAGTAAAATATTGGTGTCAAAAAAAAAGAACGCTCAAATCCAAGTGATGAAGTGGGAATTAAAGAAACAACAGTATGTTAACCTTAAAACATTATTGTGACGATAATTTGGTTTTGATTAACGAGAAACAAATTATGAATAGGTATACGAAGAAGAATCTTATGCAAGATCGTTGCTAACAATCGGTGGCGGTTGTATTGGGGAAGTTTGGCGCAAATCAAAAAGAAGAACAATGTATGGGACGTCCAAAAACCTATCAGAAAACCAAGTTTTGCAATCCAAAATCCTCTATGATGCAGCTCTGAAAATTAGACAGTCCACAGAAGAGAAAACTGAAATTTCATTCTCTGGCATAAAAATTAGAGATCGAGGAGGGTTGTTTATTCCGAAAGCTCAGCTAAATGAATACTTTTCTCAGTTAAACAGTGTCATAAGGACAGTTTTATGCGAAGACGGAGTAAAAAAACATGGACATAGAATTCTACAGGTACGTTATTACCATTGAACCTCATTTTCGGCTTAGTAATTAATTTTCACAAATATAGGCTGTTGCTGATTTCGTTGAGCAACACAACTCGATCCTCACAGAAACCTTTTTACGATGCGCTGAATCTTTGGTTACCAGAGAAGACGGTGTGATAATATGCAGAGAATTACAGAGAAAATTCACCCACGCCTTATGCAACGAATTCATAACATCGAGAGAAGAGAAAGTGAAAGGTGGAAATGGGCTAAGGGATGAACTTTATGTTCTTTCTAAGAACGTTGGCTCAAAACCTAAAATTACAGTTCCTAAAAATGCCAAAAAAATAATAATGCAAAGAATTCCAATAAAAAAACTAAACCAAAGAGTATCAAAATAACTAAGTTCAGCCAAACTAAACAAATGGTCTCGCCGCCAGAAAGAGATTCTAGTCAGAAGGAAGTGTTTTTAAATAAAATGAGTGATATTTCTCTAAGCGATGTTCAAACTACTCCAAGCCCAAGCTCTAAGGAAACAAGTTTGGAATATAGTAGCCCAAAGTTCAAAATGTTACAGCAGAGTGAAACGACCCCAAAACGTTCCCTCAGATGTAAGAAACGAAAACTGGTAGATAAGATAGCTAGTGAGCATGTTATTTCCGAAGAGATAAATCTCAAGAAACTATTAGAAAATCAAGAAACACTGGACCAACAAATTTCAGGATGTGGGAACAACATTTTCAAAGAAATTGATCTGAAGAATACACCATTAAAGAAACAAAAAAAAGACCCACTAAAAATGTTCAAAAAATCTTTAATCAATGTGATCATTTAGAAGTGAGAGAAAATGGAAGGAGGATCAAGAAGCTACCTGCACACTTTTCTTCCTACGTATTGTGATATTGGTATTTTGATATTATTATTGTGATTAAAATGATCAAACTTTAAACATATCGTTATACATTTTTTGGTACCTTTAAAAGGAGAATGAATTGGCCAGTCATTAAGTTTTTATGCACTTAGGACTCCCAAAAAAATTATAAAATTTTATTTATAGGTCATTTTTCAATTGATGAAGTCAGTACTTTGTACAACTTGTCCCACTGACGGAGGCTGTGATTGAATTCTTTTTAGGCTCTATCGTCTTCTTGGACTCAAATTTCTTTTTAAATGCGTCTCTTACATAGAGAGGAACGTCTCTATAGCCCTTACCACTGTGGTGACCCTTAATATCTCTCTTCGTTAGAGCATGCTTCCGTAGAGTATGAAAATTTATACTACTAATTTTGCCACCTGCACTGTGCTTGTACTGGGAAAAAAGGGTTTCGACAGCGCTTCCGTTAATTCTGATAGGGCAGAGATAATATTGACCATCAGGATATGTTTCAAGAAATTCCTTGGCGTGGCTCTTCATTCCAAAAACCATTATTCGCAATAAACCCCACGTCTGACCAATGTTAAAACGATATGGTGAAACGGTTATAGATTTATCATCACCTTTAGATCATTGTATAAATAATGTACCTGCCAAGAGAGAAATTTCTTTTGTCTGGGATGGCTGGGGTTAAAATCAGGATCGTTCTCTGAAAACAAAAATCGAGATATAAACAAAATGATTGGATGAACATTATAAAAATGGTTGTGTTATGTTTATTCGTAGACAGGGTTCGTACAAATTGTTGACGCAAAAATTATTCTTACCAAAAATATCTTTAAGCCAGTCGGTGAAATATTGCAGTCCTTGGTCAAGGTTTAACAAAGCAGGGCTATCTAAAGAAGCTACTTGTGTCTTGGATAACATTCCATCTTCAAAAAGGCTTTGGCAGGCCTTCAAATAAGAGTATGTGCTCAAGACATTCTTAGCATCTTTAGATTTTTCAACTTGGTTGCTGGATTTCAGATTTGGTTCTGGGTTAGCATATTCGTATAACGCAGATAAAACATCATTTTGCTTGAAAATATAAAAAAATTACGATTAAAGTTACGTGTTAAAAAGAATAAGCTAAAAATTTTTACCTGTAGAATTCGGGCGGGCTTTACGTTTAGCTTAGTCCAAGCGTCTCTTTCCACATAAGCCTGCAAAAGTTTCGGGACTAACCTCGCTACACCCTTATCTCTTAAATTATCATCCCTATCTTTGAGGTCAATGATTTGTTGCCAACCAAACTGTATGCCCTGGTTTTCAAATAGTTTAGCGCGGTCGGCAAAAGATGCAAAGAGTGCATTTACCATGTTTTTTAACTGGAAAAACAATAATGAATACTCCAAATCCAGTTAAAGCACTATAAAAGGTATACCTGATGTGATGGGCATATGATGAAGTGAATATTTCTTTCCAGTTTGAATGGGTTAGGGAAGCTCGCGTTAATGCTGATTTCAAGTTCATTATTTTTAAATTTATAGCTAAAGGTCCCGTCCAAGCCAACACACTGCTTTATAACAGAAAGGTTTGCAGAAGCTCCGTCACACACTATAGCAGATACGTTGAAACCGTGAATTTGGAAAGCTTTAAGGACTTGAAAGAGACATCCAAATGTGACATGAGCGTCCGCAGTTGTTGGCAATGCGAAGTAAGGTCCAATTATGTCGTAATTGGATGAAAGGTCCCTCCATAGAAACTGCAGCATGTAGTTCGCTTTACGGATTTCTTTTTCCTCATTAACTTCCCGGTACAAATCATCCAAGTAAGCGTATTCTTCTGGTGGCATTGCTAATCCGATAAGCTTATGGTTCTTGCTGTTCCAAACAACCTTTCCTGCTACTTTAACCTCGTCAAAAATTAAAACACCATCAGCCACAGGTTTTGGAAGGCCCAGTGACATCTGCTCCTTTGCAAACATATCATATGTCTCCTTTTGTTCCCTGATATATTCGTGGTTAACCCCTGGTTCGTCTAAATTCTTGGATGTTTTACGTTGAATAGAACGCCATGATGGCAAGTTTAGAATTTTGAAGCTAAGAAGCGCTTCATAAGCGGCTTTGCTTCTACACGCTACAGCCAATGCTTTAAAGGGAGGTTGAAGAGGAAAATCAAGTCATTGTTTATTGCTTCTTCTACTACTTAAAAGACCTATCCGCATAGTTAATCAGGTCGTGTACGAACCCTGCAGTTAAATCCGAATGTTTTTAGAATCATAGGGATATAATTCTCGAATGGTATTCTATGCGAATAGATCATAAAATTTGGTATTAGAATTTATGGACAAAAAAGCACTAACCGATGCGGTACGTGATAACGCTCCAGCGATTTCCTTTACAGCCAGTGGCTAAACATTATATAAACACAATTATACATTTGTAAAGGCCAAAAACCAAAGATACCCATACAATTTTTAGATTGATCATGTAGAAATACTTTCTTTTCCTGCTGAAGGTGCATATCGCAATCCATGTCCCAAGCTTTTCTTAGTCTTTCCCGTGTCTCCTTGATTGTTTCTTGGTTGTTAGCTGATTCTTCAACAAAGCTTAACACCCCATCTAATTCTTGCGAAAATTTCTCATTAACTGTTCGCGTAACTTCTTTCATCTGTTCATGTTGTTTCATACCAAGCTCCATTTGCATATCGTTTAATTTTCTTTCAATCTTGGCAGCTTCAATTTTAAATTATGAAATCTATAGGAGATTAATTTTTTCTTCTTTGCCAAACTATCTGGAGATAAAAACTTTGTAGGGCAAGTAGACGACGGATGAGCTCTTTTCCTGCGGGCTGGGGATGTCACACTTGCTTTTCTTCGCTTCATACAGACTCTCAAATATCTTTCTACATATTTGCATTCCTGGCAGATGTCACGCGATTCAGCCTCCGTTTGACTTTGAGAATTTTTTCTTCTAAGAAACCATCCTTCGCATGTAGTTGCCATCAGATGATTGCATGGATAGGCAAATGTTTTAACCGTCCTGGGAGTATTTGGCAGTTCGGACACTATTCTAGCTGAATCTGTACCCAGACCAACACAAAATACCAAATTGACATTTGCCAAATCAGCAAGTGCATCATTTACTCGTGTGCTTGAAAAAACGCCATTTTCCAATACTGAAAACTCTTTTTTGACACCTCCAAATAAAACGATTTGTTTCGAAGTTTCTTTGGCATTCAGGGTACATTTAAAAGGCTCGCTGTTACAGGTTGTATCATAAGACCCCTTTCTCGTTATTTCCAAAATATACTGGATGAATTCATTGCGTTAATGACAAAAATTTGATGAATATGAATTGATTTACATTACATACCTCGTTACTCGAAGTTGTCTTTTCAATGACATGTAACGTTTCAAACTGATTAACCAAACTTGTGAATGGTACACCAATGTAGCTAGGAAAATGATCTTCTTGTTTTGCCAATCCCTGAGAAGGTACAGTTGGTTCGAAAGAATGAGACGAATTTGATCTCTTCTTTTCTAAGTCGAATCTTTCTTCAGAAGTAGGAGTTCCTATTGTACTCACTGCTTCTAATTCTTTCGAGAAACTATCGCTTTCACTCTCCTATGGTTAAAACAAATGAACAAAAATGCATATTTCAAATGGTTCAGGAATTTCAATTGCCTTGTTTACATTAGGAAATTCAGTTGTTGACACCGTAAGCGGCTCGGTGGCATTTTCGCTACTTTCGGTTTGCTACGATTATACAAGATTTAATTAAATCATAATTATATTCACATGTTACTTAATAGCTTATGTGATTAAAATAACAATACATACCAGATGAGTGTTAAGCCTGGCCCTTATCCTTAAGTCACTTGTGGCAAGGCCTAGACTTTCTAACCTTGGCACAGGCTTTTTCAAAGGCGATGGAATATCCCATTTAGATTTTCGTACCATTTCTTCTTCTTTTTCCTTTTCACGTTCCGTTTAAAGATTTCGCTAACTCTAATTTAGTTAAAAATGCTAACACAAATATATTTCTTGTGCTAGCCTAAGATGGCTACCACGTTATAACCGATATTGGCCTTCTCGGACTACTTTCGGAAGTTGACGTCACACAACATTTGAAAAATCTGGCGGGAAAGCCCCAAAGAACATATATGGGACTAGAACAGGACTTGTTAATCCAAATGTTTTATGCTCCGTGTACGACAAGCTCTTAGTTAAACATTTCTATGGGAAAGGTCTTAAATGGCACACTTATGTTTATTATCCGCTTATGGTCTGACCTATTAAACGGCGAGTAGGGCTTTGGTTCTGTGTCAAACCTTAGGGTGGGATCCTGCGCAGCTTCGAGTAACACACTCTCTCTAATGAAAACATGTGCGCTTGTCTTTGCCACGCACTTGAAGTTTGGATACAAATTTATCCATACTGGTTGTGTATAAGAACCTTAATATTTGAAATATTAGTATAAACATGACTTATATCCATGTCGTAACTTTTACTTTATTAATGTTAATTATGAACATGGAATTGTATTATTGACGTATCTATAATCAAAGTGAATCAAATTGAATATTATTTTTAGCAAAATTTAATTCTTCAAAGTTGGAAAAGCAACAGATCAAAATTTTACCATAATAAGAACTGATCTCTGCCTAATGATGTTCGATATTCATAATAAACATGTACATAGATATGATACCTACTCTCAAAAAGTATGTTTTTCTGGGTTGGATCGAGGAGAGAGGCCATTATGTAAAATGGGTCCTCCAACGTTGAAGAGAACCGTTTTTTAAAGTTTTCCAGGACTCCGATCTTTATATCTTCGAATTTTTTCGTTTCCACCCTGAAATCGTCCTGGAAAACGGTCAAAAGAACCCCTATAACGCTTGAGGATAGTGGACCACTCTTCTGAAAGAAGTCTGTTGAGACCTTTAAAGGTTTCAGAATCTCGAGGAGTTCCTTCGCGTCCTCGACGTCCTCTTCCGTTGGCAACGGAAAGTCTATTTTAGCTGGACATTTCGGGTCTTTTTTGGCTTTATTCAAAGCGTAAACCATTGCTTTCAACATATTATCCCGGAATATATATGTATATTGTTGAAAATATTCTCTATGAGAACATGCTTGTCTAACTTTTCAAATTGAAGTTAGACAAAAAACATTCAGAAGTTCTTTCTAGAAAATATGGACCCTTAAAATAAACTTACCTTTGTGAATCGTTCCAATCCCAGAAAAACAGCGCTCCAACGAACACCCCCTATCATTTTTAAATCAACGCCGCCACTTCTTGATTTTAACTCTTCTGTCCATTTAGGCAATTTGCGAAAAACGTTTATCCAGTTTTGGAGATTTTCAAGTAGCTCTTTCGAGCTGTCATTGGCCTTAATGGCATCGTTTACAACTAATAGCAGGGAGTGTGCTATGCAGCCTTTTCTCTCTCAACCGTCGTCATCTTATGTCGCCTTTAGTGTTTGGTCTTCCTCTTCCTCTTCCTCTTCAGAATCCGAATCCGAATCTTGCGCTCCGAAAATAGTTGCCAACGGATTCCAGGCTGGGATAAAAATAAAATGTGCACAACGTGAAATATATTTATTAGCCGTGCAAAACTACTATGATTAAAGGGCGCCACAAAAGACTTGCTGGGTAAAAATATTCATCGGCCCGCCGCGGAGCTAGCATCTAACAAAGAGAACACCGCAAATCTCGGTGGCTCCCCTTTAGGTTACACATAAACCAATTGAATAAAAATGCCAGTTTTTGATTACCTTCGTCGAGTTTGTTATCAGAATCTGTTTTGGAATCGCTGCTTTGATTTGATCGTCACAGATTAATAAGTTGATGCTTAATATTAAAATTTGTAATTTTATGCTTAACATTAAAATTTGTTACTTTATGCTTAATACTTAAATCCGCAATTTTATGCTCAATATTGAAATTGTCCGTAATTATGCTTAATATTGAAATTTTCCGTAATTTTATGCTTCATATTAAAATCCATAGTTTTATGCTTATTATTAAAATCTTTAACATAATTCACATATAGGCCTAGGTTGAATATTTCATTAGGGCAGAAAGTTAGTAATTGCAATCAATAAAAAAAGCATACTTGTAATTACTACATACTAGTGACTAAATAAATTGAAAATGTTCAGTGATCATCATCGATTCAATCAAATTCACATCTTCAAATACATAAATTTTCTTTGGTGGAATAACATCATCTACCGATAGTTTCTCGTATTTGATTTCATAATACAGCTGTACTACCTTACCTATCAGAACTTCTTTCCCATTGAAAGAAGCCTTAAAACCTTCCACGGGCTGTTTACATCACGGAAGAAAAACAAAAATTCCCTTCTTGGGCAATACCTATTCCCTCCCTCCCCCAAAACTTCCCTTCTTTGCCACTGTCCCTTCCCAAAAAAGGGAGGTAAACATCCTTCTCCAGCCAGTTGCCTTCTTTAGTTCTGAAGGGATATTTCTTCCCAAAAAAGAAGGTTCACCTCCCTTCTCGAGGGAGTACCTTCCAAATCTTAGAAGGGAGGCTCGCGATAGCTAAAGCTCCATTCCATGCATTTTTCGGTCTGGGGAAGGAAGGTAGGGTAGTAGGAAGGAAGTTGGTTCTTCTTTTACCCAATCTTCTTTTCAAAGAAGGCGCCCTTAAGCTTCTATAGTGTTGCCCTCTCTTCTACGGAAAAGAAGGGTTAGAAGGCGTAATAGCGCCCTTCTAAGGAAGATTCTTCTGAAAATTCCCACCACTGTATCGCAGTCAAACGGCCTATATAATTTCCCGCTCCACATTATTTCCAATATTAAAATATCAAAATTTAAATTCATCAAGTTCAATTTTTCTGATATCCGAGTATTTGAACCTCTGAAAAGCACATGTTAGTCGAAAATAAACCCTGATATCAAGCTAGTATTATTAAAATATCCCAGGAAATGACATTTCTTTTCAAGAACTGTTATTTATTTTCGTCAAATGAAATTTTGGTGAAAAAAACTAAGATAAGAATTCTTTTCAAACATTTCTTTTAGAATCATGATTTGAAAAGTGAAAATTTGATTATCTGTTACTTCAGGAAATTAATTTATAAAATTATCTCTTACTTTTTGTCGCCTTTGTCGGCAAAGACAGTTTTTATTAATATCTGGAAATTCAATCTTATTATTAATTAAAGTTGTTTAGAAACTAGCGTTTTAAACCTTAGGAGTGAAAGCGGGCGCTCCTTTTAAGTCTTAGGGCTTTGCGTGTCCATTATTTAAAGTGTCAATCCTGACTGGTTGACATGACAATCAACGCCCAATCCAGCTCAAATATCTTTTCCTTCGTTTTCACAGTGGAAACTTACCCTTGATCGCTAACTTAGTTCAATTATCCTTGGTCACTAACCAGGGTTGGCAAGTTTTAAACAAATTGTTTTAAACTTTGGTTTAAAACTTGTTTTAAACAGCCATGAAAAAAAAACTTTAATTTGTTTAAAACGTTTTCAACAAAAAGTTTAAAACATGTTTTTTTTATGGAGAAAAATTTCGAATATTTTTAACTCTTTTTTTATTTGAAAATGAGCGAAAAGATTAAATAATAGAAATAATAAGCTTCAGTCAAAACCTTCCTTTATTCGACTGTTTCAAATGTGTGTTTAATTGTTTGGAGACCCTACCAGTTGTTTTATCCATTACTAATCTGTATTGAAGACTATTATTCAAAAATATGATTAAGGATAACTTATTTTGTCATCTACTTAAAGCAAAGCAATAACATTTTTCCTATGTGGTTTCTCTACACTGTTGGTACATTTTACTGTTCTAAAATGATTACGCGTAATCTATAAAGCCAGGCCTTTGACAATGCTAAAATTAATACGCCTAATCCGAAAACGGAAAACATGAGCGCCTACAAATAAGTAAGGGGTGGTGACGTTTCAAATGTATGATGAGTTCTGACCAAGAAACTCGGAAGTACGGAAGCGGAAATGACTGAATAGTGGCCACAAAAGAAATCAGGCATTTAGACATTAGGGGTTAAATGTACAAATTTACGCATCACACTCATTTTGTATCCGCTATTAAAAAAATTATATTTTCCTTTTGAAAAGATCGTTTGCTCTTTTTTAAACAGTCAGTAGAATTTTTCAAATATTCAATATTGTACCCTCAACACGTACTCCCTTTTAAATAATTAATTTCATGATAAAATGTTTTCCGAAAATCTAACTTTAAATCGTGTTATAAACAATAAAAACACAAATTTTTTTAACTAAGTTTTTGCCAACCCTGACAAGGACCCTTTCTTACACCTTCAAATTCTAAATTTTAGGAGCTCTTGATTTTCCTGTTTGACTTTGCAGTACATGTTCGTTGTACGTTGGTCTAGGGGTATGATACTCGCGCTGGTTGCGAGTGGTACCAGGTTAAATCCCGGAAGGTCGCGTCTTAGAGCTTCATATTATAAATTTAGGAGTATTTTTATTTTCGTGTTTTACTTCTCAATACGTTTCGTGGTCCGTTAGTCTAGGTGTATAATACTTGCTTTGGGTTCAAGTGGTCCCTGGTTTTAATTCCACACGGACAATTTCTTACACCTTGAAATTCTAAATTTATTCAATATTGAACGCTCAAAATAATTAATATCATAAAATAATTTAGGAAAATCTAATTTGTTCTTGAAAATGCTTAAATTTGTAGTTTTTTCAATCAATTTGGAGGGAATAAATCGACCAACTGTTAAATCAGTTGATTGAATTAAATATTGATTAAGGATTAAATTAATATAAATAAAGAAAAATTGCAATATCGGGACTTCAGTCAATTGATAAACGTCACTCTTATCGTTTGTTTTTTCTGTCTTGGTCCAAACCAAGACCTTTTTTTAATCAAGTAGGTTGTGAAAATAAGCGCCTTGCGCTAGCGGGAGTAGTGGCTTAAATGGAGAGCCGCGATATAGACTATTAGATCTGGAAGAGTGATTTAAACATGTTTAAAACTAGTTTTTTTTGTGTTTTTTTACTGTTTTTTTCTACTTGTTTAAAAAACAGTTTAAAACAAAAAATCGTGTTTTAAACAATAAAAAACACAACTTTTGTTTTTTTTTTAAAAAAACTTAATTTTTGCCAACCCTGTCACTAACCTAGTTCAATTACCCTTGATCGCTAACCTTGTTCAATTACCATTGATGGCTAACCTAGGTCAATTACCCTTGATCGCTAACCTTGTTCAATTACCATTGATGGCTAACCTAGGTCAATTACCCTTGATCGCTAACGAGTTCAATTACCCTTGATTTCTAACATAGTTCAATTACCCTTGATTTCTAACCTAGTTCAATTACCCTTGATCGTTAACTTAGTTCAATTACCCTTGATCGCTAACTTTTTATAATTATCTTTGATCGCTAGCCTAGCTTAATTACATTTGATCGCTTACCTATAAAGTCGCTATATTCGCGGGGAAACGACTACCTAAGCCATACCACTAAAATTTCGTATGTTCCACAGTTTCAGGGCAAACCACGCAATTCAGAGCATGTAATTAAAACTTTGAAAAACAATACTTAAACTTAAATGTTTTTAATGAAATTTCAAAAGGCACCAATTTAGTAAAGATGGGCCGATACCAGTTTAAACCGATACCGATATATAGGTTTAGCCAAATATCGGTTCCGAATTGTAATTATTTTTTCCAACTTACTGGGTGTACGGGTCTGGGACAACTGCCAGAATTTTCTCTCCCGCTCCAGTAGAAAGGTTGGCACGCCCCTAAATATATACAACCGCGGTTTATAAAAAATAGGTAAAATTAAGGCTTTTTTTAGGCTTATGAATTTTTGGGAGACTGGACATAAAATCCTAGCAAATGACCTCCTTAACAAGAAAGCGTGTTCGAAATATCTGAATCAAAAACGACTAATGGAATTTTCAAAGACCTCTTTCCACGATGTCAGCGTCATGTTTCTGGTATTCGCGGCTTCAACCATGTTGGCCATTTTGATCTCGTTGGCGGAAATCCGGCTCTCCTCGAATAACACGTGCGTTGAGAAAACTCTCAGAGCAATTGAACTGGAGACATATTCCGGCAGTATCCCCGAGGATATAACCAAGGAATGCGCCCACTGTCAGAGGTGTTCGGAGTGCGGTCAGTGCAAAGATTCCGTCACCGTGGTGCGAAAAGCGACAAACAGACGTCGAAAGCCGATTCGAAAGCGTTTGAGTTATATTAAAGAATTTGAGAAAAAGATCAAAAAAGGTAATCTCCAACATGTATAAGCGCCACAAATGTTTCTCAACTGGTAACTAGCTTTATAAAACTTCCGTTGAAAAGTACGACGGAGATACTTTGGGTATCCTGTAGGCGAGAATCGCGACTCGATGTAGGTATAGATTAAATTATGTTTGGTAATGAAGCGCCTGGGTTTTTTCAGTTTTACACAGAAATTTTAATTCCGGTAAATTTTTTCTATCTTCGTATTATTCGCGATAGCCACGATATCTCGAACTCAAATCAGTGTTTTCTCAGAAAAACTTTAATCGTAGTATATTCGCATGACGAAATTACTTTCCATTAAAACAGATAAAACTTAAAACCATTTGGGCACGTTTTGATTTTGCACAAGGTTGTAAGAATATCATTTAAATGAAATAAACGATTACACTCATGACGTCATAGAATTACTGTCCTAATAGCCCAGGACTTTTAGGGTTTGATCTAGAAAATTGCGATATAAATGTGAAAACTAGTAAATGGGATGTTTGTGTTTTAACAAAAAATATACTAAAAGCCCTGCTGTAGAACCCGATCTTTCAACGCAATTTTCAAAAATGGCCGACAGGAAAGTCAGCTAAAAATATATTCCACGCTCTTCTTCAAAAATTATGAAAATTAATGAAAAATATGATTGGAACCACATGAACATCATAGTAAATTTTTACAGCTCTGTGTTTCATAGTTTGGTCGCCATATTGGAAAATGGCCGCCATGAATGCTGGGTACAGTATATATCACCATGTTGTTTGAAAATTATGAAACCTTTTAGATATTATAATGAGAGCTGTGTAAACCTCATTGTAAAAATTTGAAGAAATTCATTGGATAATTTGGCCGCCATGTTGGAAAATGAACGATTGGAATGCCATTTCAATACAGGTATTCTTCAAAAATTAAGAAACTTGGTAATAATTATGTTGGAGTTTGTCTTAAAATCATACTTGAATATTGAAGACGTGTTACTGTAAGTTTTCGTGCCATATTTGAAAATGACTGCGGGAAATGCCAAATATATTTCAAATACAGTGTGGAAGAGATCAGAGAAACACCTAGCTTTGTGGAAAACCCCCAAAACCCCTGACGGACTACTTCACTGCAGTACATTTTCGAGCACGTATACAGGGTGTGACATGTGTCATTGTATGCAAATGAGAACGTGCAACAAGTATCATAGTGAATATCGTTTAATGATACGCACTTTGAAACGTTAAAGACCTACGATTAAGATTAGGAACTAAGGCATC
Organism: Phalangium opilio; assembly: GCF_054372755.1. Taxonomy (NCBI): domain Eukaryota; kingdom Metazoa; phylum Arthropoda; class Arachnida; order Opiliones; family Phalangiidae; genus Phalangium; species Phalangium opilio. The sequence continues at coordinate 6,714,956 of NW_028324180.1, read as the reverse complement.
TCACTACAAATTAAAGGGCTGTTTGGTAAACCCATCAGCGTAAATGTTCGATGTGCCTACCGTCGTGGTGTAGGCACTCTTCAAGACTATTATCCATTTTTTACGTTTTCTAGCAGGAGTGATTCCTTATCTAGAAGGCCAAAGCATATGGGTTCACCTTATGCTTTGGCCTACTTAGATAAAGAATCCATACGTGGTTACGAAGGTCAAAATTATCCGCGGCACTGAGAATTCGGCACATTATTCAATCAGTCGTTACTAGCAGCTTAGATCGTATAAACGTTGTAAGTCCTGTGTCGTAGACGAATGGCAGCCTACTCCAACCGAGAAAAAATGGACATGATGTTTATTTTGGGTGAATGTCGCGGTAACGTTGAACAAGCGGAATTGCTTTATGCCGAACGCTTCCCACACCGACGAAGGACGGTTTGAAGAACCTTCACGAACATTAGAGCAACCAACGAGATTTCGGGAGTTTCGTCGTGCAAGACCGTCAACGTAGAAGAGACCGTATAATTGGTAATCATGATAGGGAAGTCGACATTCTAGCACGTTTTGAAGCCAATCCTCATACTTGTAGTAGAGCGGTTGGAGAAGAGGTCTAAGCCATTCAACCGTTCTTGCCATTTTACATCGGCATCACTACCCACCCTATCATATCTAAGACCATTAAACACTAGATATGGGCCGATACCAGTTTTAACCGATACCGATATCATTCGATACTTGGGAAACCGATACGTACCGATACCGATATTTTACCCGATCCTTGGAATAAACCGATATTAAACCGATACCGATATATTAACCGATATCAATAAGAAAATAGATGCTATAATATAGGTTGTAGAGATGGGCCGATACCGATCCCATATCGGTATCGGTACCGATATGTGACTTTAACCGATATATCGGTATCAGTTAACAATGAACCGATATTTTTCTTCAAAAAATATCGGGTAGAAATATCGGTTCATTTTTAACCGATACCGATACATCGGTTAAAGTCAAATATCGGTACCGATACCGATATGGGATCGGTATCGGCCCATCTCTATTAAACACAGATGGACTGGAATGGAGATAGGGCGGGTGGTTCCTTGTGGGAAGCATCTTTCTAGCGCCTCTTTAGCGCCACGCCGCGACCAATTTTGAAACTATTTCGAATCAAACAAACAGGCGCGTGAAATAGCAGACGACATTAGGCCCGTTAAAGCTCAGAAGTCATTAAACACATGAGAACGTAACCTAAGTTGGAGAAAGTGTTTAGTTGAATGTAAGTTACTTTCAATTATATTTCTTATTTAAATAGGTATAAGAATTACTATTAATAATATAAATTTTATAGGAAGACTAAAGACCAAGATGTCATATGAGATAGAAATACCATCCAAATGTTTTTGGGAGCTTGTTGAAGGTTATTTTCATTACATGTTGTATACTTAAAATAGTTCTAAATTTTTTGTAATTAACTTATTATTGTATTTAGAAATTGTGTCAACCAACCCAAGTTATTTTACTGTGATAAGGGATTCCTTACATAATTTAAGGGAGGTGTTAGGCACCAACTACGAACCGAACTTTGGAATTGCTGTAAAAAAATTGGCATTCCTGGACAATTATGAGATTTTTATTAAAATTAAAGATAAATTGGCGGAAAGCTTTTCCCTATTAACAAACCTAACGCGGTCAAACTACGTAGCAGAAACCAAAAGTATTTTGAAGAGGAAAGATCTTGAAGAAGATTTGATGGAAATTTTAGCAGTAAGCACTTTTCATAAGAAAGCTATTCATTAATTCAACAATCTTAATTGCTGGTTTTTTTAAAGGAAGTTGTACCCAGCGTTACAACGAAGTTTGACTTGAGACACCTTGCACATTCCATGTTAACAAGAATAGTAAAGTTCATTTTGGCCTTGGCCATAAAAAAAGTCAAAATGAAATAGAAGAAGAACCAAATAGAATTTTTGAAACTAGTCAGAAACTGGAAGAAAACCATGATCCAGAAGCTGTTCATTTTGTTGGTGGTTCAGTTATTAGAGCCCTAATCAACACCCTACCTCTCCCTTTGAAAACTAGCATTAGAAAAAGGATGGAAAACTCAAGTGAAATTTCAAAACACGGAAACTGGACTCGGGGAAAGAGTAGAGGGGGACTAATTGACATCAACGATGATGTTTATAACTTTTTCGTGATGCTAATTTCAATAACTGATAAAATTTTATCACCAAAAACTCGACGCTTTCCAAAAGGACTTAAACAATTTGTCTTTAATGAAATAATTGACAATGAAGACGTTTTAAATAAATGGGATCTCAACTGGGGAGACTTGCCTGCTGATAAAAGGCTATCATCCCTTCATATTGTGATAAACAAGTTCCTAAATACTTTGTCGAATGGTCTGCAAACTCGAATGATGCAAAACATCAACTTGATCTCAAAAAGGTTGCCAAGGAAAAGAAATTAAGAACCCAACTATCTGAAATGCAAAATAATAACATTACTAGTCACTAATGAAAAATAAAAAAATTGGACAACTTGAAAAAAAATTGCAATAATGTCTTTATTAAAAATAAAGAAATGTGAGACTAAAGTTTTGAAAACAACTTATTTATAATTTATTTTAGTAATTTTAAAGAAAGATATTTCGTGGTGAAATAAACTGGGTTAATTCATCTTCGGGCATTTCCCTAACTGGTTGACGCGTATTTTCTTCCAGTACAGTAGTAGGAGAAACCGGAACCCCCGAATTACCATTAGTTGGGGTTTTGACGTGTCGACGTAGATCTTGAATTTTTCTATTTCGCTCGCCATATTGTTTTGAATTAGGATGGTTACAAGCTCCGCCCAAACATCTTACTTTACTGAAGTGCTGTTCGACGTAGTCTTGATTGAGACGAGTTGTAAAAATGAATTGTGCTCCTTTTCCTAACATAAACCTGGCAATGTTTACAACTGACATACTGGTAAACCGTAAACCCTCAATTGTCTCTGTGCTAAGTAGCATTGCTTTCTGCTTTGCGGTTGAATAATCTCCATCTCTTTCAAGCACTTCTTGCTCCCATTCAAGATACTTCAAGAAATCTTCTTCAATCCATTTTAATCGTTCATAGTCAACTCTTCTGAATGGATATCGATTTGGATTTCTTGCCTGTTTTCCTTGATCAAAATTGCTGACATTCATAATATCAAACCATTTATTCATGTACCGCGTCAATTTCACAGTTTCAGAAGCTTTTTCACCAATTGTTCTTTCCATGGCTAGTGCAACGCTGTCACTAAAAACTTGGCTTGCGAGTTTAACTCTCATTCTTGAATATGAATCAAGGAAAACGTGCTCATATTTTAGCTTTGGCAATTTGCGAATTGATTTTTCACTGTCAATGTGGTATAGTTCTAGCAAATGCGACCATAGGAAATCCTTTCCATTTTTATAAAGACGTCGGGGTGGGGCTTCATTTTGTTTTTCCTTACTTTTCTTTACTATCGATTACGTAGCTGTAGTTCTTTTAAACTTTGGCAACCCACTCTTGGAGTAACAATTTCTGGTGGTTTTTATTAAATGTGGCGCATCAGAAATAAAGTATATAGGTCGTTCTTCATCTCTGGCCAATTTGTTATCCATATATGCGTTCAAGCCACCATTCGTTTGGAAAAAATTTCTGTTCGTAGAAGCTCCATCACCAACGATGGCCAATACACGGCAACCCATACCTTCTAATCGCTCAACGGCACCCAAAATCAAATGGTCCAGTGATTCGCCAGAAATTGCATGAGTAGGGAAAAACGCAAGTGGGAACTTTAAAGCTGTAGAGATACCTCTAACCATTATTTAAAGGACATGAGATGCCAAGTCCAATGCTTTGTTCTGTCGGTCATCATTTTCTTCAAGTTCTTTAATACCATCAAGGTAATTGTCTAAATTTACAAACCCAGACATTTCTCCTGTCGACTTGTGATAGACAATATCTTGCCTAATTTTCATTTCGTTAACTCCGAGACAAACATATTTCTGATGTTCTTCTAGCGCTAGTCTGTCAAACTGATTCTTAAATTCATTTAGGGCTTCATCAGTAAAACCTGGCTTTTCGACCATCCGCGAAGAATATTTGAGTACCGTTCTTTCTGACGGGAGTTGTAAACACCCGGACTCTCTTAATGACTTATATCCAACAGGAGACTTGCTTTGCATGTATATGCACCATTTTACAATATTTGGAGCCCATTTTTCTGGCTTTAAGGTGTTTGTTCAACAATTTTGCTTGTTCTGTCAAGAATTCTTTAGCAAATGAATCTGTTTCTTTGCACATTTTTTTTTTCAAAATGACTTCCAGATCCTTGTTTGAACTTGACCCGAGATTTTCACCTTCTCGATTTACATAATTCTCAAGTTTTTCTCAACAGTTGTCAACTTTCGCTTAAGCGCTTTCTCTTTTTTCTTACCATCTTTTATCTTTTTAATCAGCTCCTTGTTTGTTAAGGTTTTATACTTGGCTTTGGAAACCTTGTTTTCTTGAAATCTTTTCTTTTGTTTACAGACCAGTGATCTTAGTTGAGAACGAAAAACGATGCAAAACTTGCATCTGTTTCCTTGTTTAATTGGCAAAAATATCTTTAGGCATTTGGAAGATCTTACAGCTTGCATAACGGGACAAATGTAACCGCTCTTTCTTTTTTTGGACATATATTCAGCTTTTAAATGATAGTCTTGGTTTCCACAACAAACGCGCCACTTCTTAATTTCCAAAAATGTATTTAACAGCCTAGTTTTGTTGTTGATAAATTTAGGTATTTTTAAAAGTAGCTCATGCGGATGGTCAAGTTGGTGATTCAAAATAAAAAACGACGACTTAAAATTTTCATCTATGGCAAGTTTCATAATAAGAATTGTGCATTGGTCATTAAGCTTGACAAATTCAATATTTCTTTCATTGAGATTTTTAAGCCATCCAGAAGTACATTCAATAGCATTCCCAAGTTCCTCTAGAGAAGTAACTTCCTCATTTTCAAGTACATTGTAAGAACCTACTAAGATATTAGGATGTTCTTGAGCTGCTGAAATGTCTTTCATAGGTACGTCCTGATGAGTAACTATATCTGAGTTAGTAAAATTTGTTGATTCCACAGACGCAACTTCTAATATCGAGGAATCGGTTAGTTTCCAATCCATAACTTGACTTCCATCCGCCAAGTTTTTTTTGCTACCTAGATCCATCTGAATTTTCTGGTGATTTAGACAGACGTTACCAGTCAGATTTTCCTCATTTTCAAGTACAACATAAGAATCTACTAAGATATTAGGATGTTCTTCAGTTGGGGAAATGTATTTCATAGGTGCATGCTGCTGAGTAACGATATCTGCGTTAGTAAAATGTGTTGAATCCACAAATGCTAATTCCAACATCAAGGAATCAGTTAGTTGCGCATCTAAAACTTGACTTCCATCCGCCAAGTTTTTGTTGCCACCTAGATCCATCTGATTTTCCTGGCGATTTAGACAGACGTTACCCGTCACATTTTCAAATCTCCTATTCTTCTTCTTTTGTACCTATAACGTTTATGGTTTTATTCAAGTGTACTCTTATGATTAACAGAGCTGTGCTAATTAACTGACAACTAATTGAATTAGAATTAGCAATTAGGGAAATATTTATGAACTAATTAATTAGCCAATTAGCAATTAGAAATAGAAACTAATTCAATTCAATTAGAAATTAGGCATTTATTTATCAAACTATTTAATTAGAATTACTAATTTCTAATTAATTACTTGTCTAATTAAGGTAAAAAAGAAACCATAAGTAAACATAATTGAAAATCCAATTGGCTAATTAGTTAATCCCAACTCTTATTAAATTTTAATTAGATAATTACCTTTCCGATTCATACTAATTAATTAGAATTACTTCTCAATTAGCACTAAGGTAATTAAAATTCAATTACCATTTTCAATTAGTAAATGTTGCTAATTAATTAGAAATTCAATTTGCTAACTAATTAATTAGCACAGCTCTGATGATTAATGTGTTATCTTTGATAATAAGAAAGTACTTACAGCTTTAGTGTTTGGTATAGGGTTAGGGTGTTCATCAGATGGGCCAATTCCGTTAACAAAATGTTTAGAACATATGTAAAATTGTTTCGTCTTTTTGTCTTTATAGCGAACTAGAAGGTCTTGTAACGTAAAATCTTCTCGTCCACAAGCCTTAACCCATAGTTCACTTTTAGAAAGTTGATATTTGGGGTTTGGTATTTTGTAGAAATTAATGCCTTTCATATGGGATTTATCAGAGTAACGTTGACCATTTTACAAACTCCGAAAGCGCACCTTTTGTTTGGCATCTTAAATCACTTATAAGAAAACGAACATAAAAGGCGAAAAAGCGGAGAGAAAAAACGTAAAAATTAATCAGAGCAGACGACATAATAAAGATCACAGTCTATGCCTCGTAAAGTTTCGGGAGTCTCCCGCTAGGGGCGACTATACGCGCTGAAGTTTGAAGATAGGGGTTTTAGCTTATCATTCTAGTCCATCTGTGTTTAATGGTCTTAGATCATATCCACATCCATCAAGCCTTAACGGACGACTACCTAATACGTCAAGACTTCTGTCTTACCATGCGCAAGCTAATTGAAGCCGATCCATTGTTCTTAAGAAAGGTTCTTTTTTCTGATGAGGCGACATTTCACAGGGATGGTACGGGAAACCGACATAACTTACATTGCTGGACCGAACGAAATCCATACTGGTTACGGCAACATTACCATCAAATTCGATGGAAGATAAATGTATGGTGTGGCATTCTGGGGAACAGAATCATCGGACCTTTCTTCTTCGAGGAAAACATTACTGGTGACAGGTATTTGCACTTCCTGCGCCACGAGTTTAGTGATGCGATAGACGCATTACCATTAGCAGTGATGCGGGACCTGTGGTTCCATCAGGATGGTGCGCCACCACATTGGGCGGTCAATGTTCGCCAATGGCTAACTGAGCACTTTCCAAACCGTTGAATCTGTAGAGGTGGACCAATTCTGTGACCAGCAAGACCCCCTGACCTAACCCCACTTGATTTCTTCTTATGGGGATATGTTAAGGGGGAGGTGTATGCAACAGAACCTTTAAATGTAGACGACTTGAAGGCCAGAATTCGAAGCGCAGTTGAACGAATCACTCCTCAAATGCTAGAAAAAGTAATACAACGCATGGTCAATCGTCTTGAAGAGTGCCTACACCACGACGGTAGGCACATCGAACATTTACGCTGATCGGTTTACCAAACAGCCCTTTAATTTGTAGTGTGATGCCTTAGTTCCTAAGCTTAATCGTAGGTCTTTAAGGGGGAAGACAACTGAAGCCTAATCAAAATAGCCCGTTTTAGTTCGAGTCCAGTCCCCAAAATAATAGCCCTACACAGGATAAAATTTTACTGACTTATATTTTAAACCTTCTCCTAACGATTAAAATATTTGTCATTATTTTTAACTCAATATTTAAGTCAGAATAATTTTTCCCGTGAGTGAAGTTTTGGATGTAGTTATTCGTGTCCAACTCTTACAATTCAGTACCTAATGTTTTGTCCAATATGTCATACGAAAGACGATTTTGGGCTGTATCGATTAAAATAATTTTCAATTAAATCCGTCCACTAATAAAAGAGCTGCACAAGAAAAACTTAAAAACTAGCAAGCTTCAATACTTAATCTCTAGAGGGCGCCCTATCTGCGTATAGGTTAAACTCTGAACTTCTCGTATCATGTAGAATTTTTCCTCCTATGCTGGTTTATAAGCCCGTCGGATAGAAGGGCAATGGTAAACTGGTCGTATGACTCCCGCGGCGAGATTTTCGAGTTCTTTTGTTGTACAGCAATACAAAGGGACGGTATATTTACGTGAGACTAAACTATGAATGGGATTTAGAAAAACCTCGTTCGCCTCGGTAATGGAATGATGATGCTCGTGGATTTCGGGTGTAGGTGAAAGGGCCCAGGAACCCACTTATAGTTTTTTTCAGTTTATCCTGCTTGAAATTACGCCTTATACTGACCCTTTCCTGGTAGTTCAATAACATTCACTGTATATAGTGACTTTTAATGACTAAAGTTTGTCTGAAATGGTCATACAGCCATTTTTAATCGATTTAGATTAATATATAATAAATTTGATGTTATTTCATTACTCCAAACATAAGTTTATAAGTTATGTTTCACAAGTCTGACACTATCTATACTTCGTAATGCAAGAGACTTGAGATGAGATCTAGTTCGAGAACGACCTGAGAATTGACTATACGCGGTTTTGCAGTCCATCTTCCTATTTAGCCTATACTAACTCTTTGAGGAGACCTTACCAGGTGTCGCTTTACGAGAATCTATGACGTTTCATCTACATCATTTCATGACAAGCTCTCAGTAACCAATGACAACCGTATGGAGCATACCTCATGAACTTATGCTCTAATTATAGATAGTTTTCACTAAAGGGATAGAGAAATTTCCACCCCTTTCACTCAGTTTTAATTCAGTGCAGTGTTGTTAGGCCCTCTGAAATTAGCCAAGTCAGTCAAATACCGAGTTCAACTGAACCGAAAGCCTCCCTCTCTGCCATTTGATTGGCTCACAAATGGCTTGGCACCACTGGGAAAAGCAAAACCCCTTTAGTGGAAACTATGTATGCCAAGAAATGGATGTTCAGTAATTTTTTCTCCCTTTTAACAAAGATTATCAAGTTTGATTATGAATCAATATTTATTTTCATTTGATAAATTACTAGCGTATAAATAAATTTAAATTCCCTTAAAAATTATGATTTTATTAGTTAAACCAAATTATTTTATAACAAAGATTTTAAAATATGTGCGAAGACTACACTAACTTCTAAGACTTGTAGGGCACAATGTTTATTTTTTTTGCAATATTTTATTTGTGTTTTTTGACACTTGTTTTCACTTTGGCTTCGTTTCTTTTAATTTGTATTCACTTTGGCTTCGTTTCTTTTAATTTGTATTCACTTTGGCTTCGTTTCTTTTAATTTGTATTCACTTTGGCTTCGTTTCTTTTAATTTGTATTCACTTTGGCTTCGTTTCTTTTAATTTGTATTCACTTTGGCTTCGTTTCTTTTAATTTGTATTCAATTTGGCTTCGTTTCTTTTAATTTGTATTCACTTTGGCTTTGTTTCTTTTAATTTGCATTCACTTTGGCTTCATTTCTTTTTCTTGATTTCGCTTTGTGTTTTTGACTTGTTTTGGTTTTGTGTTTTTGACTTGTTTTGGTTTTGGTTTTGTGTTTTTGACTTGTTTTGGTTTTGGTTTTGTGTCTTTGACTTGTTTTGGTTTTGGTTTTGTGTCTTTGACTTGTTTTGGTTTTGGTTTTTAGTCTTTGACTTGTTTTAGTTTTGGTTTTGTGTCTTTGACTTGTTTTGGTTTTGTGTCTTTGACTTGTTTGCTGTTTTTACCTCTCCGAGTGACGTATGTCACGGAGAGGTATTACACCGGCCGTGTCTGTCTGTGTGTCTGTCTGTCTGTCTGTCAGACCCCACGTGACCGCGTTCGCAGTTTACAAATCGGAGCAAACAAATACCCGATTTCCGGAACGCGTTCGCGGTTCACGGAAATTTGGTCATTCATCTACCAACACCAGTCTTTACTAACTGGCTTCTAAGGACCACAATCTGCTAGTCTTTGTCCATCCCACATGGACACTAGTCTGTACGTGCTTGCTTCCAAGCACCACCAACTTCTGTTCTTCGTCAATTTCACCTTGACTCCAGCTTCTATGCACCACCATCTTCTGCTCGTCGTCAATTCCACATTGACACCAGCTTCTATACACTACCATCTTCTGCTCGTCGTCAATTCCACATTGACACCAGCTTCTATACACTACCATCTTCTGTTCTTCGTCAATTCCACATTCACACCAGCTTCTATGCACCACCATCTTCTGTTCTTCGTCAATTCCACATTGACACCAGCTTCTATGCACCACCATCTTCTGTTCTTCGTCAATTCCACATTGACACCAGCTTCTATGCACCACCATCTTCTGTTCTTCGTCAATTCCACATTGACACCAGCTTCTATGCACCTCCATCTTCAGGTCTTTTGTCCATTCCACATGGACGCCGGTCAGTACATTCTGGCTTCTTTTCCACCGTCATCGTTTGGTTTCAAGATATACGCGGCGAGCGGCTAGGGTTACGAGAAACGTCTAGCCTCCCAATGGCAGGGCTTCCACCATCGGTTCACGCGAATGCGTTTTTATCTATTATTTGGTTTTAAGATATACGCGGCGATCAGCTAGGGTTACGAGAAACGTCTAGCCTCCCAATGGCAGGGCTTCCACCAAAGGTTCACGCGAATGCGTTTTTATCTATTATTATAATGGAAACGGATCGTATATATACCCCAAAATTTGAAGAAAGCGGGCAAGAAGGGTACCCTTCACTTTAAACGTCAATATTAGCAAAGTTTCGAAAGATATTATGAACAACTTTATTTTAAACGATTTAACTATTTTTAAAGTTATTTACTGGCGATTAAAATAATTAAAAATAATTATATTTATTTAAATATTAAAGATAAACCCAAGTACCGAAGTCGTTAAATCATTGCCTCCTATATCTATCAAGGCCCGTGCATTGCGTTATATTTCCTACATTGCCTCCTCTATCTATCAAGGCGCGTGCATTGCGATATATTTTTGAAAATAACAACCAAAATGGGAAGCTCCTCTCAAAACCATAATAATTTATTTTCTTTGTTATATGAAATGAAAATATGGATAATATTTTCAGCAATTCAATTTGAATGGCTCTTTCTGATGTATCATTCTCTCAGCACTGTTCATAATGGACTGAACGTAGAGATTCGAGACACTATGAATTATGGTAGTGTTTCAAATCCTCGTTGCCAGACGTTTATTGAAGGATGCTTGGGTACTTGGTACAGACTGTTACGTCTACCAAGTTTCCTAGTATCCAAGAATAAATAGGATTCATAGAAGCCAGTGTTAAGGGCATGTCATGGGTCAAGTCGTTAATTATATCGACGCAGTTAAATAGCTGATGGCATTATTTTATCCACTTTCTCATTGCGTTTCGAGTGGAAGTTCAACTTTGGCACGGACGACAGATGGTGCTCTTAACCTTCTACCCCCAAAAATCGCTGTTGTCTGTTCGTTTTCCCCTTCCGCGTTTTTTCGTTATAAACTTATGATTTAACGAACTGTTAAGATAAAATTTCATATTTCCTAAGACAGATAAGCTTCTACTCCTTTCATCTTACTCCCAGTTAGATTACAAGCTGGTGTTAAAAAAAATTCAATGGCGAAAAAAGTATTTGACAATCTAAGAATATTTTTTAAATATAAAAAAATGCTGTTTATTTTATACGCCCCCTATTTGTGAAAGACCTTTTTTACGCACTTTTATCATTCTTTATTTGAATTTCAAAGGTAGTACTTCATAATTCAATCTTCTGTAATAACTTTCTTCGGAAAATAATATTTTAAACGTTACAGAGTCTTGCAAGGGGATTGCTTTTGCGGATTTTGTGAGTATTTAACTGAATAATAAAATGGAGGAGGATAATAATTTAAGTAAAGAGGAAATCAGGAAACGTAAAGCAAGGGAAAGAATGAGGGCAAAAAGGTCAGATCCTGAATTTAGGAAACGAGAAAATGAAAGGAGAAGAGTGTTAGCAGCTGAAAAAAAGGCTGTTTCGGGAACAGGTTCTAGCACACCCAATGTTGGTCCTACCGCGAGGCCAGTTGGCCATGATTCTGCGAAAGATGACGCATTAAATAAAAGCTCTATTGAAAGTACCGTAAGCGTAGGCATATCTATTAATGAGGAACCCAATAATGTACAAAATGATAATGCTAATATTAGTGAAATAATCGAAGGCGATGAACAAGTACGAGCCTAGCTTATGTGTGATTGGGTTGTGGCTTCCATGTTTTGGGGACATTTGCTTTTTGTGTGGCGAGGTATGATTCAGCTTTGATATGGACAAATGTTACAAATCATACTGGTAGACTAAGAATACGGTTGAGGTATAGCGAGAGAGTAGAGTTTCCACAGCAATTGAGAGATATTGAAAAGGCTTGAACAATTGACTATTTTAAAATTGAATTCCTGCACTTGCAAAGAATTAAGAAAAGCGATAGATGCATATACTTAGGTTGTTTAAGGGGTAGTGATAGTCATCTCCACTCGGAGAGGTAATATTTTGGCTTTCCCAACTTGTTATTATTTATGCTTGATTTTGCATTGTTTTTAAATACTGTTTGGCCCTTTGTCAATGTATCCTTCGTTATTGGAAGGGTTTCCTTTTCTTTGAATGGATTTTGCTGGGTTCGTCGGTATTTTTACAAATCTGCTTCAACTTTAGCTTTGATTGGGCTTCCAATATATAATTAGGTTTTAGATAAGGCATATTTCTGGTTTGTCGTGGATCACTAATTTCTGGCAACAAGCACTGAATATAAAAGCGTTCAAGAAATGGGCGCATTTTTGTTGACCAAAACTGTTCGTCGGCAAAAATCCTCTCAATAGATAGTCCTTTGGGGCTATAGATTATGAAATCGCAGTATTTTCTACGAGTTATATGAAGCTGGCTCTGGATTTGGAAAAAATAATCGTGCCCTCTCTTCAGTTTTAGCTGGTTATTTTCTTTAGTACAGTAAAAGTGACTGATGAATTCAGGAGCTTCCATTGGTTCCATTTTTTCAATGTACTTGGGACACTTAACCTCAATTAGTCCGTCTGTACCAATAAGACCATCAGGTGAAGCGGCAAGGTAACCTATCTCTAGATCAACGAAAATGCCATTTTTAACAACGGATGTTCCAGTTTGTTCGATATACTTCTCGATTGCAACGTCCTCGTTAGCCTTTCCGTATTCCATAGCTGGCGTGCTAACTTGTGGAGAGTATAAAAGACTCTTAACGAGGTTGTCACAATCAGTACTTTCTTTTCGTTTGCAAACTGCACCGAAATTTGAAGCTGTAAGCCGATTTCGTCTTTCTTCGATCCATGCCTCATTCGTAGCTTGTCCCCTCGTAATTTCTTCAATATTGGCTTGCTTGGCTTCATCGACTTCCAAACTTTTGAGAATTTCATGCTTCCGCCTTAGAAATTAATATTCGGAAACATCAGGCTGTTCACAATTAGGGCCGTAGTCCGCTTGACCAAGAGTAACTTCTTGGGCTCTTTCTCTTTTCTTTTTCTCTATGGATTCTTGGTTGAATTCTTTCGCGAGTCACCTCTTTTTCGTAAGTACACTTTTTAGGTTTTTCGCAATGTGCTTTTTCATGTACAAGTTCGGACTCTTGGTTGTGAGCTTTTTCCAGAGGTATCGATGCCATGATCTACCGTTATGTTGGCTCCAAGCAGCTCCGAAACACCTCCCTTGAAACCCATTTTTCTTCCCATGGTCTGCCTGTTTCCCGCCGTTGAATTTTGCTAACAATGACATATAGTTCTCTGCCCGATTGCTTGTATCGTCAGTTATGAGTTTTTCCGACTTCGCCGCCAAACTATTATTTGCGGACATAATCTTTATATATAGATTTCGTGGAACCACAATTTTCTTGGGATTCTTATCATTTTTGTTTTTGCAAAAATAGCTTCGGCATCGCTCGTGGTTTCCAAAGACGTGCCTAGGAATGTTGAGTAGGTCTTGTCTCAGGTCTTGTACAGTTCCCTTATTTTTTGCGGCATGATAAACAGCACCTTTTGCCGATATCGTCATTTTTCTAATTTTTTCTGCACTTAAAACCCTTTTATACTCAGCAGACAAGGCAGAATGCTTGTATAAATTGGAAATAAAACATTTTACAGCATGGTTGGAGCACTCAATTTTTGACACCTTGGTTCCGTATGGTACATTTTCTAAAATTTTCTTGTAAACAGAAGAATCGCCGTCACCAACAAACTTTCTATATTGCAATCCGTGCATGGCTTCACTCTGACGAAAGCCTTCCACAAGAATGTGGCCTTCCATACTTGCAGAAGGACCAGTCCAGTTTTTGTAACAAACGTGATTGGATGATTCTTTAGCGTGTCTTTTGTTAAACTCACAAGTTGCGCAATACTTGTTTCTAACTCCAATGTACAAAAGTTTTTTGGTCCTTTTACCGATAATTACAGCTACTCCAGAGCTAGCAGTATAACGGTGGCCATAGCTCCTGTGAGACCATCCGCCGTCTACAATTACTGTAATATATGGTACACCTTGACGAATGTGGCCGGCTTCCCTTGCCAAACGCAATTCTTCTTTGCCAGCGGCTAACATTTCTTCGTAGAATGCTAGTTCCCAGTTTTTTGCGAGTTTCTCCTCACATTTCACGAAAATGTTCTTAGAAATTACTGGAACGCCGATAACCGAAAATACCTCGTCCACTTTTGCGTGTCCTCCTTCTGTACTCATTGCGCCCCAAACTACCGCGTCATTAATGGTCAAGTCTTTTATGGGTCCCTTTTGCTTGAGACTATTGGGGTCGGTGGTAATTTCGGTTTTTTCGGGACAAAATGGACATTCAAAGTAAAAATATGAGAAAAATCCTTTTTTTATTTCTGTCACCATCTTGAAAGAGCCCCTAGTGTCTCTGTGGCAACGATGCAGTTCGAGGTTTCGGATTTCATTTTTGAAGTGCTTTATGTTCACAATACGCCTTCCTTCGAGCTCTTGCGCATTTTTGTCTTCCTTTGGAAGCGGAGGATAAAATTGGTAGGTTAATTCTGGTAGTTCTTTAGTAATTGAAAAATTATCTTCTATAATTTTCAGTTCACTTTTAGTAAGTTTATCCGGTACTTCGTTGTAAACCTTAGGGGTCGATGTTGAACATTGGGTCGAACGCTTTGGAGTGTTATAATAAGGTGTCAAAACTCGGCGACGAAGGCTTTTAAATGATTTAACGAAAGTGTGACTTAAGTATGTTTTCGAGTTATTAAAACTTATTTCGGCTTCAGCTGTCATCTTAATTTGAGAAGTATTCCCGTTGAGAGCATCGTTGAATCCATGACCTAAGGCCTTTGTAACGTTTGTAATTTCCGTTCCCAAAGCACTGGAATCGGATCTTTCAGTTACGCTGGCAATCCCCGCTTCTGTAACACCGGAACAGGTCAATACTGGAGAAGTGGAATCAGTCTCTTTCATGTTGTAAGGAGAATCGACCACGTCTGTCAGGTTATTAGTCATAAATAGTGAATCACTTGAATTCAGTGTCTCTTGCATGTTGATAATGGAGGCGAACGTATTATTCTTAGGGAGCGGTAGCTCCCTTAGATAAGGCCTGATGACGGCTCTAATGTATAAGGAAGGTTTTTGGATTGGTTTTAACTTTTTTCGTATTAAGTTTATTGTTTTGAAATTTTTCTACTGAACTAAAATCCGGGCCCTTAATATGTGGTAAAAATTTCAAGATGATCCATCCAATAGTTTATTTTATAAAGCATAAAGTTGCTAAGGGTGGTTTTCATTTCCATAAAGTTAATCACAGATTTTGGCGAAAAACTAGAGAATCTCCATAGAAATAACATGGGAAATTTTCCAAACTTACCCATTTTGTAACTACCCTTACAAAAATAACTATACGTTTGATAGATTTGAAGACGGTCTTAAATGAAAGCCCCATTTTTAAAGTGGGCGCCAATTCTTTTTTCGTTTAGAAAAACAAAGTTTAAGTATTGTTTTTAATAGTTTTAAGTACCTGCTCCGAATTACGTGGTTTACCTTTAGACTGTGGAACTTAAGACTTTTTTGCTTGGGTTAAGTAATAAAGAAAGTCATTCTAGGACTTACGTCGTTTTACTGCGGATAATCAAATTGGTAGGGCAATTAGCTAGCTTAATTGTCATTATAACTTTTGCGCGTCCAACTAATTTAGTTGCGAAGTACAGATTAAACTTAATTAAACAAAATAAGCAATTAAAGATAATTACCAATTATAGGTAATTAAATTTTTATACGAATCTAAACTATAACATCTGTTTGTGTACAAGTCTACGGAATCTGTTTAAGCGCAGACCTACAGAATATTTTTGTGCAAAGGGGTATAAAATCTCTTTGTGCTGAGGCCTATGCAATCTTTTTGTGCACAGGTCAGTGGAATATTTTTGTTTCCAGGTCTATGGAATCTTTTCGTGCACAGGCCTATGGAATATTGTTTTACACAGGTCTACGGAATGTTTTTGTGCAAATCTGCATGGAATCCTTTTGAGTATAGGAGTATCGAATCTTCTGTGCACAGGTCTATGGAATTTTTTGTTCATGTGATAATGGTATATTTATGTGCACAAGTTTGAAGAATCTTTATGTGCACACAAGTCTGAAGAATCTTTCTGTGCACACAAGTCTGAAGAATCTTTATGTGCACACAAGTCTGAAGAATCTTTATGTGCACACAAGTCTGAAGAAACTTTATGTGCACACAAGTCTGAAGAATCTTTACGTGCACACAAGTCTGAAGAATCTTTCTGTGCACACAAGTCTGAAGAATCTTTACGTGCCCAAGTGAAAAATCTTTATTTGCACAGGTCTACAACTTCTGTTTGTGCACAGGTCTACGACTTCTGTTTGTGCAAAGGTCTACGACTTCTATTTGTGCACAGGTCTTTGGAATCTGATTTGCTCATTTCTATGACAACTCTTTTTGCGCGAGTTTACGACATTTCTTTGTGCACAAGCCTGTGATTTCTATCTGTGCATAAGTGTACGGAATATTTTTATGCACAATTGTACGGAATTTTTTTGTGCACAGGTGTACGAACTGTTTTTGTTCACAGGTGTGCGGAATATTATACGTGAAAATGGATTTGGAATATTTTTGTTCACAGGTGTACGGAATATTATGGTGAAAATGGATTTGGAATATTTTTGTGCACAGGTGTACGGAATATTTTTGGGCACAGGTGTACGGAATATTTTTGTGAAAATGGATACCGAATATTTTTGTGAAAATGGATACCGAATATTTTTGTGTACAGGTGTGCGTGATATTATTGTGCACAGGTGTACGTGATATTTTTGTGCACAGGTGTACGTGATATTTTTGTGCACAGGTGTACGTGATATTTTTGTGCAAATGGGTAAGGAAAATTTTTGAGCATAGGGTTATGGAATGTTTTTGTGCAGAGGCCAATGGAATATTTTTGTATACAGGTATATGGAGTGTTTTTGTGCAGAAGTCCGTGAAATATTTTTTGTGTACAGGTATATGACTCGTTTGTGCACAAATCTATAGAATGTTTTGTACACCGGTCTAGGACATATGACTCTGCAGAAGTCTATGGCATCATTTTGTGCAAAAGTCTAAGGGATGTGTTTTTGCACAAATATTTGACAATTATTTTTGCAAAAATATTTGACATCTATTTTTGCACAAGTCTATGGTATTTGTGTGTGTACAGGTCCACAAAATATGTTTGTGCACAAGTCAGAAGAATCTTTATGTCTACGGAATCTCTTGTGCAAATGTCGATTACATCTCTTTTTGAGCAAGTCTATGAAATCAGTTTTTACACAAGCATATGACATCTGTTTGTGCACAAGTCTATAACATCGGATTGTGCGAAACCGTGTGACTTCTGTTTGAGTACAAGTCTGTGGAATCCATTTGTGCACAAGTCTACGTAATATATTTGTGCGCAAATCTATGGAATCTTTTTATGCGCTAGTCTACGGCATCTGTTTGTGCACGGGTCTACGGAAAATGTTTGCGCAAATGGATGTGGAATATTTTTGAGCATATAGGGGTATGGAATGTTTCTGATTAGGTCCAAGGCATGTTTTTGTGCACAGGTCCATGGAATATTTTTGTACACAGGTCTATGTCACACGTTTATACAAAAGCCAATAGAATATTTTGTGCATAGGTCAATGGAATCTTTTTGTGCACAGTTTTATGAAATATTTTGTGCGCAGGTCTAGGGAATATTTCTATGCAAATGGTTATGGAATAGTTTTGTGCTATGGGCATGAAATCTTTATGTACACAGGTCTAAGGAATCTTTATGTGCACAAGCCTATATAATGTTTTGTGCACAGTTCCATGAAATCTTTTTTCACATCTCCATGAGATCTTTTGTGCACAGGTCTATGGGAACTTGATGTGTACAAGTCTATAGAATGTTTTTGTGCACAGGTCTATGACTTCTGTTTGTGCACAGAACTATGGAATCTGGTTTGAAAGTGTCTATGACATCTGTTGTGCACAAGCCTGTGACTTCCACTTGTTCACAAGCCTGTGACTTCCACTCGTGCACAAGCCTGTGACTTCCACTTGTGTACAAGTCTACGGAATTTGTTTGTGCACATGGCTAAGGAATCTGTGCACAGATCTCCGGAATCTGTTTGTACACAGGCCTACGGCATTTGTTTGTGCACAGGTTTACGGAATCTGTTTTTTTACAGGTCTACGGCATCTGTTTGTGCACAGACCTATGGGTATGGAATCGTTTTGTGCAAATGGGTATGGAATCTTTTTGTAAACAGGTCTATGGAATCTTTATGTAAACAGGTCTATGGAATATTTATGTAAACCGGTCTATGGAATCTTTTTGTAAATAGGTCTATGACTTCTGTTTGTAAACAAGTCTATGACTTCTGTTTGTAAACAAGTCTAAGACTTCTGTTTGTAAACAAGTCTAAGACTTCTGTTTGTAAACAAGTCTAAGACTTCTGTTTTTGCACTAGTCCATGGAATCTGATGTGCACATATCCATGACATCTCTTTTTGCGCAAGTCTATGATGTATTGTTTGCGCAACTCTATGACATCTTGTTTGTGCCCAACCCTGTGACTTCCATTTGTGTACAAGTCTTCGGAATCTGTTTGTGCACATGTCTACGGTATCTGTTTGTGCACATGTCTACGGTATCTGTTTGTGCACAGGTCTACGGAATATTTTTGTGCTTAGGTGTACGGAATATTTTTGTGCACAGGCCTACTGAATCGGTTTGTGCAGAGGCCTAAGGAATCTGTTTTTGCAAAGGCCACTGCATCTGTTTGTGCACAGGTCTAAAGAACATTTTTCTGCAAATTGATACGGGATATTTTTGTGCAAATGGATATGCAGTATTTTTTGCAGTGGTGTACGAGATATTCTTGAGCCTATTTTTGAGCATAGGGGTATGGAATGTTTTTGTGCAGAGGTCCATGGAATCTTTTTGTGTACAGGTATATAACATCTCTTTTTGCACAAGTTTATGACATCTGTTTGTGCGCAAGTCTATGACATCAGTGTGTGCGTAAGTATATGACATCAGTGTGTGCGCAAGTCTATAACATCAGTTTGTGCGCAAGTCTAAGGGATCTGTTTGTGCACAAGTCTACGGGCTCTGTTTGTACACAATTATATGACACGTGTTTTCACAAGTCTATGGTATCTGTATGTGTACAGCTCTACGAAATATGTTTGTGCACAGGCAGGGTGACCACAAATAACCTTGTAATAGTTATAGGAAAATAGAAAATTTACAATTGATTTACAGGAAATTATAGGAGACTAGCTGTTACCCGCGGCATCGCTTGAGTGTAGTAAGAACTTCTATCAAGTATGGGTACATTTTACTGATTCGACTAATATTTTTGTAGCATCCTAGGAGCGAAGGCACTCGGCGTCGCCCATCAGCTTGTCGGGACATTTATTATTATTTACACGCAGACATTCTTTAAAGAAGGGTTTTTTAATATCTGGCCGCCATTTAAAAAGATGGCAACAAATCGAACCTGAAAGACCATTCAGCCCATCTATAGGTTAAAGCAAACCAGTGTACTTTATATTTTTGAAATCGGTTGAAACGCGCGGACTTTGTTGCATAGAGAAGAATTTTTACATTTCTGGGCGCCATTTATTAAAATGGCGGCGGATTGGAAAAATCTTTCTAAGTACGCGCCTACTACTTATGATTAACGTTCCTCCAAATTTTCAGCCTTCTGGGGCCAGCGGTTTGGGCTGGGCGATGATTATCAGTCAGTCTGTCAGGACTTTGATTTATATCATGAGTGAATCATATACTAGCTCCCTATAAGTTACTCAGCCACACTGGCCTAATGTATCCAGCGTTTTCTTCCCGCCAAAAAAGTGTTACCTATATGCGACCTACAGTGAGAGAAAATAACACTTCTCCCGGCGTTTACGTATTTCCGGTAAAAAACCGGAAAAGGAGATCAACCAATGAAACCTTGAACTGAAAGGTGGTTAGTATAAGCATACGGCGTTTTAGAAATGTTGTGATTGTTTGCGGACGGTTCAGAGTCGTATTTTATCTTTGAAATTATTTTAATGGGTTAGGGTTGGCGCAATAGGAAGTTTTATTTTTTCGCATTAAAATGGCAGAATTTTGGATATTTTTGGACAAAGCCCAAATGAAAGAAACTCATTTATATTCAGAGCGTTGCCTACGGAATAAGAATTTTTATTCCGTAGGCAACATTCAGAGGCAGGAACTATTTATGATGAGAGAACCAAACTTTATCAAAAAATAAGAGCTAAACAACAACTTAATAGTCATCTCGAAAATCTTACTAAACTTTTTAATAATGCGTCTAATGAACTAATAGAAAAACTTAAAGAAAGGCCCTACACATTTTTAACGAAGCCTGTTATGAGACCCGAATTATTTTTAAATAAGCAAAAGAATGAATGTGACGGAAAGAAACCAAAACCTCCAAAACCGTTAATACCATTTGGAACTATCGTCACTTTCAAGTTCTCAAGTTCTCCATACATTAATTTCAAAGCCCTAAAAGAGGGCACCGTCTACTATCACTTTCACCCGCCTCCCCCCTCTCGACTACTATTCGGAAGAAAATGCTGGATACATTAAGCCAGTGTGACTGAGTAACTTATAGAGAGCTAGTATATGATTCATTCATGTTTATATAGATAAACATAAGCTTAAAACACGATCGGAATATCTGAATCACAGAAGCCTGTATTGTAAATCCACGGTGGCTGATTGCTAGTAGCTAGTGGAAATCGGCATTACTTTCTGTCAAATTTCTGTTTTGAGTGATATATAACAAAACCAAAAGTGAGAGCGCGCAAAATATCTACAACTTTAAAAAATAGGAAAATATAGGAAAATAATTGAAATTATAGGAACTAATAGGAAGACATCCGAAAATAGGAAAAATTATAAAATTTAGGAAATGTGGTCACCCAGCACAGGTCTATGGAATATGTTTGTGCACAGGTGTATAGATTGTTTTTGTACACATGTCTACGTAATAATTTTTTAGCCTAAGTCTTCGGAATCTATTTGTATTATTGCATCCACTGTGCTTTGCACGTGAAAACGACGGGAAGGCAATTTGAGTTGGACTGAGCGTTGAAGCAATCAAGATTAATACTTCTATAATAGATGGTTAGGGCCTAGTTAGTTCAAACGCGGTAACTAATAAACGAGCAACACCACAAGACTTAAATGGAGCGCCTGCTTTTCAGTATAAGTTTTAAAATACTAGTTTCTAAACAGTTTTAATTCATATTAAGACTGAAGTGACAGATATTAATAAAAAATGTCATTGTACACAAAGACGCGAAAAAGTAAGAGATAAGTGTAGAAAATTAATTGTTTGAAGTAACAGATATTCAAATTTTCATTTTTGAAGACGTGATTATAAAACATCAATTAATTGAAAAAATTTCTTATCTTAGTTTTTTTCACAAAAATTTCAGAGAAACTACCTTGATACTACTGTTTATTTTCTAGAAACATTTGCTTCGAGGAAGTTCCAATACTCGGATATCTGAAAAATAGAGCTAGAAGAATTTATTTTTATATTTTAAAATTAAAAATATTGCGAACCGAAAATTACATTCGCCCTTTGACTGTGATGTAGTTATTAGAGTCAAAAGCATATGTAGCTTGATCGTGATATTTTGACAGAGATACAACACGGCAATTTTCGAAAACTCGAAAACTTAATTAAGGAACACGTTTTGTTAAATTTTCATGCTTATTTTATTTAGAATTAGGGAACACGTTTTGTTAAATTTTCATGCTTATTTTAATTTGTCTGCTATGAACGATTTTCTGTCCATTTTATTCTCCTTATAGGCCCGAATACTCAAATCATCTCTAAATTTTAAGAACAAAATAAAATGCATATGTTTTCTATTTTTAAAATGATGCACATGTTTAAGGATAAAATATATTACTTAAGGAATTTTGGTGAAAAAAACTAAGATAAGAAATTTTTTCAAATAATTGATGTTTTATAATCACGTCTTCAAAAATGAAAATTTGAATATCTGTTACTTTAAACAATTAATTTTCTACACTTATCTCTTACTTTTTCGCGTCTTTGTTTACAATGACATTTTTTATTATTTCATAACGGTTTAATAGAATTTTACTGGAATTGAAAAATAAAGTATAAAGGGAAATTTCAGATTTTAAGCATAACGGATACAGAACTTTCTAAGAATTTGCGAAGCTGGCTAATTTTTTAGTATTTTTAGCCACCTCGTTTGATGTACATCTAACGATGGGGGTATTAGTTTGGCTTGGTCTGAAGAAGTATCGTTCGTTTTTTTTAAAGGAAGAGTGAAAAAGGGATTTTTGATTTTCAAAGGGAGGGGATTATGATTTGTCTATAATAGTGCAATGTGAATATACAACCTAGGAGGATATAGGGGTGAAGGAGTCTTCGACTGCCCGTTCTTAGAGCTCAGGTTTCGGCCTCTCCCATGGGAGATTCGTTCACGCGCACCTAGGGACCTTGGTTACGCGCATCACGTGACCACGCAAATCCCAATTCAAAAAAGAGCGGGTTTTTCATGCTAGCTTAGGCCTTAGAAGCAACACCGCCTTAATGTAGGCGGCGTAAAAAAAAAGTAAGATTTTTGGGGAAAGAATGATATTTTTTAATGTTATCGGGTGTTAACTCTACTCTACCATCAGGCTTTAATCCACCTTAAACACTTTTTTTCTAAGTTTTTGGTTTAGGGATAGAGTAAAAAAGCGTTCCCTGTAAAACAGTTTTATCAAAGAACAAATAATTTACAATTAATAAAAAATTGAATAATGATAAACGTTCCGTTTAAGCACTAAAAAATGCAGCCTTTACCAAAAATGAAATCAAAAGAAAAGACAACGCCCGATGACGATGTGCGCGGAACTAGTTGCGCGGCTATGAATCTCCCAGAACGAGAGAGAACGGGGGGGAAACCACGGCCGATAATCTGTAAGCGCGTTTCAATGGGAAATCGGTCAGTCGAAGACTCCTTCACCCCTATATCCTCCTAGATACAACACACATGTTAATTATTGCATTTAGAGTGAAAAGGGACAAATTATGTTAAGGCGATATTTTTCATTAATTGGTGATTTTAAAGGGAAAGGCTTATGATCTATCTCTAACAGTACAACGCGGATGCACTGTGAAAATATTAATGAACAAATACTCGAAGGGCTACTCACTTCCCCAAAAAAATGTACACCAGATTACTTATTTCCAAATATTTCCAATTTATTTCTATTTTTTTTTTATTTCCCGATATTTCTCCTAAAATTTCCAATATTTTCACTGTATTTTTTTTTTAAATTTCCAATATTGCCATTATTCCTTCTTATTTCTAATATCTCTAAGTAATTCTATTATTTTTGTATTTCTTTTTTTCCCGATATTTCTCCTAAAATTTCCAATATTCTCACGATATTTCCTTTAAATGTCCAATATTCCTTCGTATTTCTAATATTTCTTAGTATTTCTATTATTGCTTCGTATTTCTAATATTTCTCAGTATTTCTATTATTGCTTCGTATTTCAAATATTTCTCAGTATTTCTAATATTGCTTCGTATTTCTAATATTTCTGACTAATTCTATTATTTAATAGCATTAATGATATTTCTGACTATTTCTCTCAACCATCATCATAACAATAATCTAAGACCTATACGGCCAAATGAAGTTGGAATCGTTTTTAAAAGACTACTTTTTAAGACTTTCAGTATTAATATCAATTCAATTCAATTCACAAAATTCTTTTAGTTCCATTGTTTAAAGATTTAAGGCTTGTACACCATATTTCGTAAGTGGCTAGCCCCTCGCAAATACTAATCTCTGTAGTCTTTTATGAACACACAAATTAATCATATTGCCTTACCTAAAACGAAAATTTCATTCTCTCTATAAAATTTCTCACGCTTTAAGCCATGACTTTTCTAAGAATCCGAAATTTCTTTACAATAAAAAGTACCGGTTTTACACAAAGAAAGAACTCCAGTTGGGTGTTTTACCGAATTCTATCTCTTTCAAACGCTTCTGGGCATAAGTTCATGTTATAAATTTATAAAATGCGATATGTATGTGTCGGCATAAGTTTATGTTGTAAAGTTAAATGAGCGTTATGCGTTTGATAATTTTAGCATTGCTAAAGGGGGGGGGGATAATCACTATAACTAAACTTGCTCTTTCAAAACGGTCCGGGCAACCTACCATCTAGACCACAACCCGTTATCTAGACTACAACCTGCCATGTAGACCACAACCTGCTATCTAGTCCACATCCCGCCATCTAGACCACAACCAGTAATAATTTCTTAAAATTATGATTATTTGGAGGTAATTAGTAAAGCTCTAAATTAGCACGTTGTATAAGCTAGAGCCTCGCGAACCCAGCCTTGAGGAACTCAAAAAACCACTTCTAAAACCAAAATTCCCCAGTGCTACTTTAATAACAATGCAGTTTTTCAGATTAGGCAACGAGTTGTGATTGTGCATAAAGAAAAAACAAACAAACAACAAATCACTTTCTCAAATATATATAAGATCAATAACCTGAAACGTGAAATTAAATTCCTGCTTAGCTTAGTCTATGAGATGACTTACCTTCTACAACGGTCAATTGGTATATAAGTATCATTTTTAATCTTGAAGTTACGGTCTCTGAACATACATCTGTACAATACATCGAAGAAGTTTTCCGGTTTAGTCATGAAAGCTAGAGTGTCATCACTCTTTAGCACGTTGGAATCCTAGGAAAATGTTAAATAAGTTGAAGAATTGCGAAACATATATCCAATAACCTGAACTTACAGTTTCGCCGCATAAATATTTTCTCTTGTAGCACAGAATCCTCAATAAAATACTGAAAATCAGACCAGTAAAATAAAATATGCGTTTGTCATTTTTGGAAGAGGTATGAGGCCTAACAGTCTTTTGTATTTTGAAATTTGGTTTTTTGAAAACCTGTAGTGCTCCACTCAAAGCATCATTTAAGAAATGTAGCAGAAAAGAAGTTTTGAAGTAAGGTAGGATTATAATGTGGAGTTGTTATATTCAATTACAGATCCATAATGTGCTGTGGGATTAAAGTGTTAACAATAGACTCCTAAGAGGATTGAAATAGTTTTTACCTCTCCGTGTGACGTAGTCCAGGAGAGGTTCTGTAACGGCCGTGTCTGTGTGTCTGTCTGTCTGTCTGTCTGTCTGTCTGTGTGTCTGTCTGTCTGTGTGTCTGTCTGTCTGTCTGTCCGTTGTTACACCCACGTGACCGCGTTCGCAGTTTGCGTATCGGAGCAAACGTGTTCGCCATCTCCGAACTGCTTTCACAGTCACGGAAATGGCTCCTCTACTTGAGTTCTCACACCACCATCTTCTGGTCTTTGTCCATCCCACACGGATACCAGTGTGTTCTTACTGGCTTCTAATCACCACCATCTTCTGTTCTTTGTCAATCCCACATTGACACCAGTCTGCACTTACACTGGCTTCTAACACCACCATCCACTGGTCTTCCGTCTATTCCATATAGACACCAATCTGTATCATTGGCTTCTACTCCATTATCATCGTTTGGTTGTAGGATATACGCGGCGATCAGCTAGGGTTACGAGAAACGTCTAGCCTCCCTAAGGTGGGATCGCCACCAAAGAATTTCGCAATTGCGCTTTTTCCTTACTATTATAATGGAAACGAATCGTATATATACCCCAAATTTGAATAAAGCCGGCAAGAGGGGTACCCTTCACTTTAAACGTCAATATTAGCAAAGTTTGAGAAGATAATAGGTATAATTTTATTTTAAACGATTTAACTATTATTAATGTTAATTATTGAAGATTAAAATAATTAAAAATAATTATATTTATTTAAATATTAAAGATAAACCTCTCGTGCAAAGAGAGAGATTATCATTGCCTCCTATATTTACCAAGGCCCGTGCATGCGATATATTTCCTTCATTGCCTCCTATATCTATCAAGGCCCGTGCATTGTATATATATTTCATTCATTGCCTCCTATATCTATCAAGGCCCGTGCATTGTGATATATTTCATTCATTGCCTCCTATATCTATCAAGGCCCGTGCATTGCGATATATTTTTCAAAACAACAACAAAAATGGGAAACCCCAACTCAGAAACATAATAACGTTTTCATTGGATACTTAAGTTTATATAATCTTCTTGACACGGAGAGGTAATATTTTGGTTTTCCCAACTTGTTATAATTAATTTTTTTTTCTATTAAAGTACTACGGCTAAAAAACCTTAGTGCTCCTTGGAGCTATTAAAAACTTGTTTATGAAAAGAAATGATACTTCATGGATTTTATATTTTACTTTATTTTAAAATAATTTAAAATAAAGTAAAATATAAAGTCATGAAGTAGCACTTCTTTTTATAAACAAGTTTTTAAAATATAATTTACCCATGTAACAAATTTGTAACATTTACAGTTATTGGAGCTAACAAAACATACTATATTGGTCTGATCAAACTAAATGACAGTAAACCGATTATGTTAATAGAGCGAATGGATACAAGCTCATCAGAAGAGTATATCTCTTCGGTAAATAAAAAATGTCAATCGGTTTCAAAGGGACAGGAATAGTAAACGACTGTGGCCTCGTGTAGAAATGATACTTTGTACACATGTATAGTTAACTATGGGTGTGATTACTTAATGTTTTAAAAAACTGATTAGATCCAAGGAGTTACATTGGGTTTTAAGAGTTCCCCAGTCCAAAGCAGCTAATTGAACATGCACAAACTTCCTGACACATTTGAAATAAAAATTGTTACTTACGCTGAATTGTAGCAAATGGTTATGGCTGGAAGTTTTGGTATCCTTTGTATCAGTACTTCCGCATCAACGGCCGTTTCATATGCGAAGAAGTTAGCCATGAACGAAACCAACTGCCTGATGCAAAACACGATGCACACGAAGTAAACTATACTGTTTAAACGAAACTTATTCAATTTGAATCGCTGGGTGTTTGGTTTCATTTCTGCAAGGATCTCATTGACACTAGAAACCATCAGTAACACTGTTCTCGTTCTTGTGGTTGCCGACATGATTCGTCTATTCTTGGGCAATTTCACAGTTGACTGTTTAAATTATCAGATTCATTGATCCCTCTTATAATGCATACTATGTTAATTTTACGGTTTGCACAAGTACTTATACTATTATATTGGTAAAAAAGAAAATCTTGATTAGGGGCATCAAACACAACGTTGTAAAAATTAATTATATTTTAGCGAGTATAATTTAACACCGAGTTAAATTCAATTAAAGAATTCACTAAACATTCATTAAGTCTCATGTTTAACGCTCAGGGGAAATTATCGAGTCTTTTGGCTTACTATACTGTCTTCGTAACTTCAGTAAATGATCCTAAACCGATTTAATATCAAATGAAAGGGTTTACCAATATTTAATATTATATTATTTATTCCAGTAGAAAGGCTTTGGTCCTTTTTTGTATGCGCTTTTTTATCCCATTAGACTGTCTATGAGTAAAATGACCACTTTCCTTACTCTTCAAAGATATCATAAAAATGATCGATAACCCAGGTGCAAAATGAAACAGATGGATATGTACATTATTCATTTATGAAAAAACTTTCGGTATAAATTATTAATCAATAATATTGAAGTATAGAATGTGCGGTTTTCTGCAAGAGTGGTAAAATTAAAGTTGTTTCAGTGAAATGGAATCTCATCTTCTTCTGCGACTGCGTACAGTATGATATTTTAACTCAATAGAAATATTATGAACTTTTCTCTTGGTCGGATTAGTCTTTTCTGTGATAGGTTTTGCTAGGCAACCCATGTTGTTGAGTCTCAGTATAAATAATGAGATTCGAATCAATCGACATTAACAGGAGCAATGCTTAATACTTTTGCCGGCGTTGATGATGAAATTTTTTCGAAAGCTCCCTTTTTTAGTACACATGGGGGTGGAAACTGCTCCCCCATCTAAAGTCGAGACGCGATGCGATTAGAGGAGTAGATAATGTTTTAAAGGGTCATCATAAATAAAAATTCGATTTAGAAACTTACTAACCTTTCACAAAATCGCGAACTAAGTATTTGATCGAATGTAATGAAAACGGATATGTATAAAATCAACTAATCTGGGTGTACGGTAGTGCACCCGTCAAGTTTGAGCACTTCGTGCACTCACGAAAATCACTCCGAACATTCGCCAAAAGTACTTCGAACACTCACCAAAAATACTTCGGACACTCTTTTCTTGAAGAAAATTGGGCACTTAAAAGTTCCCCGTATCTTCATTGTAGCTAAAAGTGGAATTCTGAAATTTCACATAGCAAGATAACTAAATGGATCGAATATATTACCCCCAAATAACAAGTTTGTAGCTAATATAGTTTACGGAATATTAAAAATAACTAAATTAATTTGGGATTCAGGTAGTAGTTAATTCATAAAGAATGAAAATGTTTTTAAAAAAATCACGAAACATTTTTTGTTCTTAATTCAAAAACTAGATGTCGCGGAGCTTCAATCAAAGGTTTACGCAGTTGCGCACTTGCGCTGTTTGTACTTGTAACTGTATTTCGAAACCGTTATATACTACCAGAAATACACAGTATAATATATCTCTTCCTAAGAAGTATACCACAAAGTAACATGATTCTTCCCAACATCCGAACAATTAGAGCAAGGTTGCAAAACCGAATCACAGTTCCCTTATCATTACTCTCCTATCACTTATGCCTTGTTAATTTTGTGCTACGTCAAGACGAAGTCTATGGGTTGATTGCTGAGGATTTCAGTTGTAGAATTCAAACCATGGTGAGATGTCCATCTGTAGTTTGATGAGCAGGAGAGAAAACAAAAAGAGTATGTCTCTTAAGATAACTAAAGTATTAAGAGGATACAGAGTGACTACCAATTTGCGCATGGCGAAACAAAAGGCATATGCTTCACTTCAATTATTTTTAGGCACGTGTCTCAAAAATGTTCAATTTTTCTTTGTTCAAACCTTGTAACGCACAAAAAAGTGAATAATTCACGAAGAAAGTATATATTTATTTTTAGATTTAAAGAAAATCTTGTTTCTAATCTCAGAGTTAATATAGAAAGAGTAATAAAGTAGTATATCTTTGTGTCTGTTTATGTGCGTCCGTGGTTACACTAATAGCACGATAATATTCTACTGGATGAGGCCATATTTTGGTTTTCCCAACTTGTTAATCATCTGTGGACTAACTTCACTAAACATATTTAATTCAATAGTTTTTTTTGTTGGTCTGAAATATAAAACTCGGCTTCAGAAACTGAAAAAGTTCAGAAACTGTATTTTCTATTATTTCAATTGATGCATAAATGAATTTTGCACTGAGTTACCGACAGTCATT
The DNA here is from genome assembly GCF_054372755.1 of Phalangium opilio. Lineage (NCBI taxonomy): Eukaryota > Metazoa > Arthropoda > Arachnida > Opiliones > Phalangiidae > Phalangium > Phalangium opilio. The sequence goes on along the minus strand of NW_028324180.1, from coordinate 6,685,323 downwards.
TTGGTTTCATTTTCCAATATAGTTTTTTACTGTAGACATATCTTCTTGATACGTTTTGTCGGTAGTTTTTATTTAACGTTTGTATTCACTTAATATTTACAGAGATGATATAATGATGACATATGATTGAAATCTTATGTAACAAACATAAACTTTATCTTAAGAAATACTAGTGTAATAGCATTTACAATAATATCCGAGAGTCGAGGAACGGATAGACCTAACCAAATACCTACAACACCACCAACAGAACTGAAGAAATCTATAGCCTGTGAATTATAAAAAACAAATATGTATCAAAACCATATAGACTATAGGCCTATCTGTCTTCAAAAATCTTGGTCAAACAGTAACGAGCAAATGGCCTTTGAGAGCCTTTTAATGATAAATAAATTAGCTTCTTAATAACCCGTTTTTAAAGGAAACCTTTTGCCTATACTCTAAGAAATATTTGCTCCAACCTGAACAAATAATTGTTCAAAGCCTGAACACACTGGGAGCACACTTATGCGTTCAGTTTTGAACAGTAAATACAGGTACCAAATTTAAACACTAAAACTGTGTGGTAGGTTGAGCACTTTCGTGCTCATTGTTGAACACTGCGTGTGGTTGGATTTTTTCTTAGGGATGCTAAAGTAAACACTGTTCAATGAACAGTACAGTTGAAAATTTGGTACACATGATGTATCAACTTTGAACGGTATAAATAACACTTTGGAAAACTCATAGTGCCAGTTTGGAATAGTTTAGTCAGCTATTATATATATAAAATATAAATTTTCAAACGCTTTGAGGTCTTACGTAAATATAAGGGAAAGGTGAAATACGCAATAATTCGTCACATTTCCTTTGATATTATTGTAAAATGATGTTTGTAAAGACAAATTCATATTTAATTTGAGGTAAATAAGCATGTTGTAGTAAGTTGTTAAGATATTTTTGGATTTTTACATTTTTGGGGGTAATATAATAGAAATACGTAAAAAACCTCAAAACTTATTAGGCAAACTGTCAAGATTCAACACCTTCTATGCCATATAGGATAATCCAGCACACTTTTCGCAAGTGAACACCTAATATTTCCAAATTGTTCAAGAATGAACAATTGCGTTCAAGTTTGAATACCCATTGAGCTCTTTTTTCTTAGAGTGCAGAGGCCCCGTAATATAAATCAGGTAATAGACCAATTAAACATCTTTTATACACCCCATTCCTCTCGAAGCATGGACTTATAGTACAGGGTAAATACGCATTTTTTGGCCAAAGAAAGGAACTAGATATGACCAAGCTGAAAATTTCAGAATCCAAAGAGCTTTTGGTCCTAATTAACGTCCCAAAAGTCCCCAAGCCTCCGGTGCCGGCTTTTGCCGAGATATTGGAAAATGGCTGCCATACCGGATGTTTCTATATCTCGAGATCTAGTAGACCGATTTACATGAAGTTTGTTTTAAACGATGTCTTATGACGATTACAATCCAAACCGATCCAATTTTGTAGCCCTTACATTATTATTACAGAGGTGGATTTTCAGTTCTAGTTTCTGTTCCAATTTCCCAATAGAGAAAGCTATGTCTATAGCATCACTATTTTTTAAAGTACTTGAAAAATATTTAGTTAACATTTAAGATGAATGAGGCAAATAAGTGCGTTTTCTGTTCTGAACCTTTTAGTGGCGAAACTGTCATCGTGACAAGGGGGATTAAAACATTAATCGAATGCAGTTTGAAAAGGAAGGATCAATTACATGTAAAACTACAAGATGTCGCAAGTATTTCAGTTCACACTTTCTGTAGGAAAAATTATACGCGTCTCTCGAGCATTGAGGCTCATCTAAAACCCACTTCCACTGAGACATCTGGAAATGAGTTAACTGATAATGCAGTGAGACTACGATCATCTCTCGAACAATTTGACATTAAGACCAACTGATTATTTTGTGGAAAGATTTTACTTAGTGAATGGGAAGAAAAACAGAAAATGCGGTATGTTTTAGAAGAAACATTTAAGGCATTTTCGCCTTCAAAATGCATGTACACCACCAAATATTTAAAACAAGGCGACCCAAGGGCTCGTAATAGTAGCCACATCGTACGAGTGAATAGCCCCTCTATACCTACCCTAATGAGTGGATAACCCCTCTATACCTTACCCTAATGAGTGAATAACGCTATCTTTGACAATGCCTAAATGATTTACCGTGCATAAAATCAGAGTGAATAGCCCCTCGATGCCCTACCCTAAAATGTGAGTGAGCACCCCTAGGTTGCGCAACCTTTAACAGTGGTATCACAGTGAATAGCACCTCGATGCCCTAAGAAAAATTATAACCCTCTAATCCTTACTTCAATAAATTTACTTACGTTATAATTGTAATATCTGGTGCCCCAAGCTAGTACCTTCTTTTAAAACTATTCTCGATTTATGTAGAAATAGACGTAGCTTCTAGTAATAAACACCACCTTTCCAAATATAACATCGGTATATAGTTCCTTTTGCTTTTTAAAAATCCCCCTCGATTTCTTTGAATTTTGAAATCGGGGGGTGAGATGAAAAGTGTGAAACCCTTATTGTTGACGGGTGACAGGAATTTTAAAGGGAGTATTAAACCTTCCATTTAAATTAAGCCAATACTAAATTCCTCTCTCTCTCTCTCTCTCTAGCTTTAAATATATCGAGCAAACGTAAACCACATTTCACAAAGCTGAACCTTACCTGTACAATTAAATGCATGCTTGCACTTACTATTATAATCCCCATCCTTTTAAAATACACGAACGAAAAATATCACCTCACCACAATTCTCTCACATTCACTCTCCCTTCAATATATATACGATGTGGCTAAAAACAAGCTAAAAGAAAGATACGGCGATAATATTACGTTGACTGATATGAAGGGGGCAACCTGCATCGTTTCCTTTAAAGATTCAATTGGAAAAATTCTACACGAGAACCTTGATTCGTATTTTCTGTGAATGTACACTCCAACTGCAGTTAGCAGCTTTGGTACAAACGACCCAGGCCTGCGTATCGATATTATACACTCCATTATTGCGGTATCAGGTCAAAATATCGAAAATAAAATGTCGAATGCTAAAATAGCGTGTTGATTTCGTCGAAACAAACAATAGCGAAATGCAATAATAGCGAAAACAACAAGAGCGAAATGCAATAATAGTGAAAACAACAAGAGCGAAATGCAATAATAGCGATAGCAAGGTTAGCGAAGTGCAAAAATATCGAGAACCAAAACAACGAAATGAAATATTGGAGAGAACAACAATAGCGAATTTCTTATGGTACCTTAAAATATTTTTAACAATGCATACGTACTCCATTCTGAAAGATAAAACACCGAATAATCCCCCGTAACAGGAAATGCAAAAAAGAGGGTATACGGACTAAATGCCCCCAACACAAAAGACCCCCGATCATAATCCTCCATTTTTGAAAACTTACAAAATCCCCCGGTCATTTTTCCCCTATCCGAGGAAAGAATACAAAATCCCCCCACGCTCTAGACAAAATCCTACGGTCATAATCCCCCGACCGTGTTTAATAAAAAGGTCATAAAAAATACAATATCAAAATTATCTAAAACACTAGCAGAGTCAGCGATCTGGTGGCATAGTGGATAAGGCGTTAAACAGCGGAATGGATGGTGGGTTCGTTTCGGTTTCCCCGAAGGTAAATAAATATTATTAAAATAAAATTTGACTTATTTCTAATCAATTTGTGACTTTCATTCAGTTCTAGGGCAAAAATAGGTGTACGTAAAAGTTATTAGCGTAAATATGGTGAAAATTTGCAAATACGAAACATTTTTTGCTTTGGATTGGTTAGTTAGTGGTGTCAATGACATGCAATGTCTAGGTTGGGTTGGGTTAGGTTAGGTTCAGTTCGTTTAGGTTCGATTGGATTAGGTTAGGTTAGGTTTGGTTAGGTTTGGTTAGGTTAGGTTAGGTTTGGTTAGGTTAGGTTAGGTTAGGTTAGGTTTGGTTAGGCTAGGTTAGGTTAGTATTTTATTTTCATTGACTTCCCAAAATAATATGCCTTTTCCAAAATATTGTATTTTATTTTCATTGACTTCCCAAAATAATATGCTTTTTCCAAAATATTGTTGTTTATCTCCAATGACTTCCCAAAATAATATGCCTTTCCAAAATATTCTTGATTATCTTCATTCACTTTCCAAAAAATATGCCTTTTTCAAAATATTGTTGATTATTTTCATTCACTTCCCAAAATATTATGCCTTTTCCAAAATATTGTTGTGTATCTTCATTGACTTCCCAAAATAATATGCCTTTTCCAAAATATTGTTATTTATCTTCATTTACTTCCCAAAATAATATGCTTTTTTCAAAATATTGTTGTTTATTTTCATTCACTTCCCAAAATATTATGCCTTGTCCAAAATATTGTTGTGAATCTTCATTGACTTCCCAAAATAATATGACTTTTCCAAAATATTGTTGTTTATCTACATTGACTTCCCAAAATAATATGCTTTTTCCAAAATATTGTTGATAATTTTCATTCATTCCCAAAATATTATGCCTTTTCCAAAATATTGTTGTGTATCTTCATTGACTTCCCAAAATAATATGCCTTTTCCAAAATATTGTTGTTTATCTTCATTGACTTCCCAAAATAACATGCCTTTCCAAAAAATTACTTAATATAAAGAGATTTCCCTCCCTGTCAATCACAGTTTGGTGGGAATTTGTCCTGGGGCTGGGGGGCATTTGAAGTGGGGCCTGGGGGGAATTGTCCGGGGGATTTGGTCGCCTACGAGAGGGGATTATGTCCATTTTTTCTCTTATGGTGGGATTTAGCTCTGAAGTAGCTTTTGACAGTCTTTAAGCTATGATTTCAAAAGGTTCTCGAAACAGTCTAGACCTTTAATGGCGGGCTGCATTATAGTAGTTTGAGGATTACTCGACCAATGCTTTGATTATGTTATAACAACGATGCTATCTTCATCGCATGTGCATTCAATTTGGTAGTTATCGAATCTTTACTACTTTATATTAGGTTTCGTTGTAAAGGTATTTAGCTGTTATTAATTTCGCTAAAAATGTATTTAGCGTTTAAAGATGTCGAGGTAATTGTAATTCGCTAACTTTGCTATCGCTATAAAGATATTTCGCTATTATTGCATTTCGCTGTTTTTGTTTTCGCTATTTTGACCGTCGATATTGTGCCTTCGACATTTTGGATTTCGCTATTTTGACCTACAAGCCATTATTGCATGTCGTTGTCTCTTATAAGATCCAGATTCATTTCTCATCTTAGTTACTCGGTCAATTGAATCTTTAAAAGAAACGACGCAGGTTGTCCCCTTCATATCAGTCAACGTAATATTATCGCCGCATCTTTCTTTTAGCTTGTTTTTTAAATGTTTGGTGGTGTACATGCATTTGAAGGCGAAAATGCCTTAAATGTTTCTTCTAAAACATCCAAGGAATATTGACATTCGTCATTATTTTCCAAGTAGGAACATAATTTGGAAAGGGCTTCCCCTAGTTCTGGGTTTTCAGGTCGTCCTATATGTCCTGATGATTCTTCATGCAAGAAAAATTCGACCTTGCATGGCCTATGGTACTTTGCTTCTGCGGCAACTAAATCTCTCACTGAATTTACACGCGCATTAAAAATTTCCCCAAGTTCATCGTTTCGTTCAAGAGCGCGTTTCTTTAGAGCGTCAGCTATCTCTAGGGTTGTCACTTCTGAAACTGGTATGCGATACCGCATTTCCTGTTTTTCTTCCCTTTCACTAAGTAAAATCTTTCCACAAAATAAACAGTTGGTCTTAATGTCAAATTGTTCGAGAGATGATCGTAGTCTCACTGCATTATCAGTTAACTCATTTCCAGATGTCTCAGTGGAAGTGGGTTTTAGATGAGCCTCAATGCTCGAGGGACGCGTATAATTTTTCCTACAGAAAGTGTGAACTGAAATACTTGCGACATCTTGTAGTTTTACATGTAATTGATCCTTCCTTTTCAAACTGCATTCGATTAATGTTTTAATCCCCCTTGTCACGATGACAGTTTCGCCACTAAAAGGTTCAGAACACAAAACGCACTTATTCGCCTCATTCAGCTTAAATTTTAACTAACGTTAGGTTAAATTAAATATTTTTAAAGTACTTTAAAAAAAGTGATGCTATAGACATAGCTTTCTCTATTGGGAAATTGGAACAGAAACTTAAACTGAAAATCTACCCTGAAGCTAAAAAAATCGATAACGCTTGAGGCGCCATGCAGTTCGAGGCAGGGTGTCAAACGATTCAATAAATCTCAAGATTAATTTGATCGATTTTAATACAGAAAACTTAGTATGATTGAGCGTAAACAAATGTAAATAACAATTATTTTAGAAAAAATTAAAATACGTTTAACATTTAAGAATTTTGGAAAGCAACATATTTTTGAATTTTTTTCCCATGATAAGCGTGAACACCTCTGTAATAATAATGTACGGGCTACAAAATTGGATCGGTTAGAATATTAATCGTCATAAGACATCGTTTAAAACAAACTTCATGTAAATCGGTCTACTAGATCTCGAGATATAGAAACATCCGGTATGGTAGCCATTTTCCAATATGGCGGCGAAAGCCGGCACCGGAGGTTTGGGGACTTTTGGGACATTAATGAGAACCATAAGCTCATTGGATTCTGAAATTTTCAGCTTGGTCATATTTAGTTCCTTTCAAATTCATATCTACCCTGCACTATTAGAGAGTGTGCAGCCAGTATGGAGTATTTCAAGATGGCGGCCACTCAAGGTCGAGGGGGCGGGTTTTCCCGTTCTCCTCACTTTACCTGTCAGTATTTGATTGATTGTTTGTATAGGCTTATAACAAAAGATGGTTTTGTAGGAATAAAGACCATAATATAAAGTAAAAAAGTTATTTTATTTTCTTTAAAAGTATAGGTTCTAATATTAAAGATATTTTTTCAATTTTCATTTTAAAATGCATTTGATTTATTCTAAAACAATTCCTTCTATCTTCGTAAGGAAGAAGATAAATTTTAATATTATTTTTAAATCTTACGTAAGTCATTAAGCCTTTCTTTAATATACAACGAGTTAAGTTGTTTTCTAATGTAGAGTTCCAAAACTAATCTTTCGAGATCTTTAGTTTTGACTTTAAAGGTGTGATAAAGTTCTTCCGGGTTTTCTTGAGGTTTTTCCGGTGGATTTTCCTCAGTCTTGACTTTTATATTTTTGGTGTACGTCTCTGTTTCATCAATGGTAAAGGGTATATTTTTAGTAAGCCTACCTCTGATAAAATTACATTTAGGGAAATGTTTTAAATGTTCTTCGTAAGGATTATCGGTCGGTTTCCATGCTAGCAAAATCCCGTTGCATTCGAAACATTGTACTAGATCATCAGTATGTAACGAATAAAACCCCGCGCTGCTTAAAGCTTTTTTATAGTTTTTATCTTGTGGCCAGGAGTAAAAAGGGTGATATCTTTGCAGTTCGGAGTTCATGATGCTGAATGAAAATTCTTATAGGAATATCTGAGTTATATCCACCCTAAATTTACTACCCCCCCCTTTTTTTACCTTCCCCCTTAAATTCCTTAATATATGAAATAAAAGAAAACAGTATTAAAAAAAAAGGTGACACATTTATTTTTTAAAAATACAAAAGAGATTACAAAGAGTATTTGTTAACAAAAGAATTAAGTTAGTCTTTACGGGCGCGCTTCAACATGTTTGTAACAATGACGTCGTTTTTCAACCGATCTCGTCCAAACTGCTTCATGAATGATTTGTGGCTCTTTCTTTTTGTTCTTTGTATTATATACATAATACAATAAAGTCCGCATGTCGAACTTGACAAGTTTTGAAGTCTTCTTTTGTTAAAGGACCATTTTCTTGAATTTCTTTTAACAAATTCTTTAATCGAGGGGAGAAAGTTCCCTAAAGCCAAGGAGTCAAAATAATAACCCCTTCTGTTTCCATCAAAGTAACAGCATACCCAGTGGGACCCGTCTTTATAGTGATTGTCTAAATTTATTATAATAGATGAAGGAAACTTGTCAATTTTTTCGGGTAATAAATCACTTGGGTAAACACCTAGGAAATGTGGCGTGAATCGTAGAAAGCGTGTTATCTGATCGGCGTTCATTATTTGTTTAACAAACGATTGACACGTTTCTATTTTTATCTATTTGTAACAAAGCCTGGAATTCGGCTAATACGATACAACTAAGAGTAGTGGGTGTGGGTTTTTCAAATCCCAATTCTAATCTTAATTGTCCTCGCTTCGTGGGACTCCAATGATCTGAATGACTCGCGTAACCATCAGGTGTTAAGTCTAAACAGTAAATGGCGTAACCCGAGGCAAAGTCGTCCATAGAGATATTGTTCCCCTTGTCATTGTAGTGGCAGTTTGACCCCGAAAATAAAGTGTAATAGCTTCGGACAAATTGCTTTTTACTGTAGTTGGGTCTTAAGGCTCTGGATGGGTATTGTTCGGAATTGATGAATGCTGCTAGATGATTGACATTCCAATGTCCAAAGTCGAAAGGGTTACTATCCAATGTTCCATTGTAAGCAGTATGCTTTACAATAGCTACTGTAATCCTTGAGGGCTGGGTACCCAGGTAGATGTTTCCGATTGATGTGTTTAAGATATTAGGCGAGATTGTAAATATTTTAGTTTCCGTTCTAGTGTAACTATATTGGGCTGGTTTAATACTTAAGGCTTGTTCATGAGCAATTAGAATTTTAGGGGCTAATTGCAACTTTAAGACGTATAATATGGCTTCCACGATGACGGGTTTATAACCAGTGCCTGCCGCGGGAAGTTTACCCATAAGACAAAAATTAGGTTTGCTTCTGTGTAATTTTAATTTCATAGAAACTTCGTTTATCAGATATCGAGGGATATTAAACATGTCTACGTAAAGGCTGGAATACATCTCAACTTCCTCGGATAATGCTGTAAGTTTCTGTCGTTTAACAAAACCCATATTTTCTGTAAGCGAATCCATGCTTCCACTTGTATCTTTGTAAAACAAAGAAGCCCCCAAATGAGATTCTTTAGCCGCCGGACCGTATGACGTCAGAGCCGAAAGCAAAGCCGTGTACGCGTAGTTACTAGCAGCGGGCGTTGTTGCGCAATCGCCCAGCTCCAAATCGACACGCTCAAATTGACTGTGTTGGAAATTATTTACGGGTCCAACCTCGTCAGTGGCTGTTAAAGCGGTTCCATCCTCATTTACAATTTTAGTTCTGGTGTACAGCATTGTTAAGGCTGTATCCACGTATTCGCTACCGCTAGACGTTACTTCAAAGTCAAAGGTTGATACGGAACCCATTTGGAATTTTCGATGGCCGTTTGAAGGGAGGGGTGGCGAAAATATCGAAACCAGTACTGCAAGCTTCGGTCATTTTTTAGGGAGAGAAAATATCGCGAACCGTTTTGAATGAAAGTTTACGTTTATCTGGTTTAAATTTGTTTGTGTTGCTTTGTTTTATAGATTTCTTTCTCTTTGGTATTTTTTTCTTTTTAGCTAGTCTTTTCTTTTGTTTGCCACCCCCTCCTCTACCGTATTGTTGTTGTACATCATCCAGCGTTTCGGTGAACCTTCTTTTAGCGGAAGTTTTCAGATCCTTTCCAGCGGCAACATCGTTTATAATCTCTGAAGATGTGCCCAGAAGCTGTTTACCAAGGAACTTTGCCCCTTTAATTAAGAAAGGTGATACGTATCTTCCGAAAGATTTCAAGAAGGACCCTATGCCATGCCCATTTTGTCCGTGTCCGTGTTGTCCCTGTTTGCCGACGTAAAAAGTCAGACCACCGCCTGACATCGCTTGTTGAGTATAATAATCCGTGTAGACACATCTTTTGTTATCTAACGCGTTGGACTTGCGCATCTTAAATGAACTTTACAGTGCAACAGTCCAAACTGAAATAAAGCCGGTTCACCCATGTGATCCTTTATATAAATGCCAACCTCGCTAATATAATGTTTTGACAAAGGGACGTAATGGGGTGAGACAAAAGTAAGGCACACGGTATCCCCGTGTTTCTTGTCTTCGATGGGTATAATGCGTAAGAGAGGGGCGTGGATGTTACCGACAATTTCCCCTTCTACCAGGTCGCAATAAATATATAATTGAGATGGTACGTGATAGTTTAATCTGGCTGGTCTATCGCTCAAACCTTGTATATTGAGATGGTCTTTGTACCCCAAGATGTCGGCTAATGATTTGTGGGTCTTGAAGATAATTTTTGTATCACCAGAGGCATCGGTTTTTTGTTTTACATGTCCCGTCGTTTCATTAATATGAAATAAAGAAGCTGTTTTTTCGCATACTTTGGAAGTATTGATAGTTTCCACAACGTGGTTTAGTGATTTGTAATGACCAGCCGGTATATTATGCAGTTGATAGATTTCGTATCTGGTCAGTTTTGTATCTTTTCGTTCGACCTGGTATGTTAAGTCGCATGACTTGGGGTTTTTAGGTTTTTTAAAGATGTCATCATCCAATGAATCTTCAGGTGTTTTTCTCTTATTGGTTTTGTATATTACATTGTAGAAGCTGTTTGTATATATTATCTCTACTAACGAAATTTCCCATTGTCCTTGTAAATTAATAGGATCCGGTAGTTTAGTGATGTAACTACCCATAGTGTTATTAGGGTAGATGTCCATACTAGCGTCGCTAGGTAGCGTTAAATAGAATTCAGATTTTCTGGACATTTTCGGCTGTTACCCAAGAGTTCTGTGATTTAGGTAAACCGATAAACGATACAAAATATTCTAATTTCCCTTTACGTTTACGTTTCTTGAGTATGGAGTCTATCTTAAACAGTTTGGGCTCCACTGTTCGAATGAGCTGATCAGAGTAAAACAACCCGCTTATATGCTTGTCGTCCAAATCTTTCAGACGATATAACACTGGTTTTCTGAAACTCAGAATAGAGGAAATGACAAATACTTCCGTCGAGAAATTATGTTCATAACCTTTAGAAAATTCTGGTTTAAGCTTACTTATTCTTACAAAATCACCAACACGAAATTTGACATCTTTTTTAGTAGGCTTATTACTCAATTCAGGCTTGTAAATGTTTTTGTAGACGTCCAGAACGTTAGATGGGGAAACATTATCGGGTGCCATTTTTATTACGGAGTGATAAGAGGCATTGTAGCCTTTAACTATGTCCGGCAAATGATCAATATATCTATGAGAATTGAAATGAGTCAACATTTTGAATATTCGATGTTTTAAAGTTTTAATTAATCTTTCTACAAAAGGACAGTGGAATTTTTCTGACGTCATAGAACCGTATTTGATTTTATTTTTCTTTAGAAGTTTTTGCGTACTTGAATTAATAAATTCTTTTCTTAAATCGGACCAGATGGCTTTAGGTTTGCTTTGTTCGATGATTATTTCGAGAGCTTTCGTAGCTTCGGCAGCGTGTTTTCTTTTCATGGGTACCACAAAAGCTTTTCGGGAAAAGCAATCAATGCCTACCATAAGGTATCTGTAGTTATCGTTGTGCTTGGCGATTGACCCCAAGTCAGCTAGATCAACTTCGACTCTATCCGAGATGTTAAATACAGGGATTTTAGTCTTTTGAATTTATTTATAGCAGTTTTATGTAGTGTGTAAACGTCAGTGGCCTCTAGAAAGGCTTTGACATCGCTTCTCGAAATGTCAAGATGTTGAACCGCCTTGTACAAGGGGGCTAAACCCGTGAACCCTGACCTGTGTTTGCTGTTGAGATAAGTGTCCTTTAAGATTTCCTCTTTTTGGAGCTGCGATAGACCTCCCATTCTGTACCCTTGGTATTAAAAGGTTGTTTCTTTAATATTAAGGGGCTGGCTTTATTGTCAAAGGTTAATCTCTTCTTCGCTCTTAAATACGATCGTGGTCGAAGCCTATTTTTTAAGGGTACGGAGAGAGGCGATGTCTTGATTGATGAGGGCTGTGCTGAGGGGAGCTTTGATTTACTTTTAGGAGGTAGAAAGATTTGAACAAAAGGTTCAAATTCTGTCCATCCTGTAGGGGGAATCCCCATAAGCGAACGAGTTACCCCGTATTTGTTGAAGAGCATAGGTTGTATAGTAAAATATACTAGTTGAACTATATCAGAATCAGGGATCTTAAGGTCATTCACATAAAGAACCCCCGCATCATCCCAACGTATACTATGGAGTTACTTGTCAAATGATCAAATATCTTTTTCGCTGCCCCCCTATATTTCAGTGGAAACATATTAATCCAGGTGTCGTGTTTATTCGATGGGCGTGGTTTCAAGATGCCCTGGTACCTTTTCAAGGCTTCCTCGTAAAAAACCCATTTGGTTCTTTCATCTAAAGTAGGATTTGAGATAATTAGGTTCATCTCTTTATCCAACTCTGATAACACTGCATTGTTTTTTGAAATATCATTGTTTGTTGTTATTAATTGACGGGGTGGTGGGGGGGGGGTCAGGACTTTGTTCGTGTTGTTGTTGCTGTTGTTCCAAAGGCACTAAGGTCATTTTATTAGCGTAAACTAACTGTTTATTCATTTTGCAAATAATCCGCCTAAAAGGCTCGAAATTACTGGAAAAAGGACGCTAAAAAAACCACTTCCGGTTTGTTTAGATAAAATAGCTCTTTTGTCTTTCCAATGAGTATTTTTGCAAGCGATTTTTCGAATATGTTTCTTATGCTTACACAGTTTATTATAAACGTCTGGTTTCAAATTGATGGCGCCTTGTAAAGCGTTATGACAACACTCGCTAATTGAATCAATAATTTCTCTATTAGAATTTTTAAGAATAGCTAATCTTTGTGGTTTTTTTAATTGCCCCAAAGCGGCTATTAAATTGATATTTTTAGCGGCTAAACTTTTTTTCTTTTTATTCAACGATGTTTTCTTGACCTTTCTCTTTGGAGACATCGTAAAGAATGATTGAATTTAGGAAATGTTGTTTAATTATATAGTTTTCTTCTTGGGAGTATAGATGACTATTTGTTCTCCCGGTAAAATATTTGTTCTAAACCTTAAATCGGAATGACATTTTTGGGTTAAATCACAAAGTAAATACCCGTATGGTTTTTCAGTCGCGTCCAAATAACATTCTACTCTAAATTTAGAGTTGTTAGGTGCCAATTGTTTAGAATGGGCCACTAATTGCATAAGATCTCTTACGGTTTTCATAAGAATCATGTAATGAGCGTTTAAGGAAGCTGTTCTCAAGTTTTTTTCAAATATATTTTGTAAAAGGGTAATTACGAATAATTTCCTATGATGCGATTGTTTAGTAAAAATTTCGGATAAAATATTATTTTTATTTTCTAACATAAGATCATCTAATACGATTAATGTTGTTTGAGTACCATCGTATATAGTGACGTCGGGTAAACCTTGACGCATAATTACACCCATTTCTTTTAATTCATCGTAACCATTCTGATATATACTATAATGCCAAACAACTAAATCAACTTTAGGTTGAAACATTTTATCCTTATTTTCTATTATTCTTTTACATAAAACTGTTTTACCTGATCCCGAACGACCAAAAATAATTAAGTTTCCAGGTGTAGTGAATGGTATCATGTCTAATACTTGAATGAAACAAATTTGTAATTATCATTCATACTTAAACACGATTAATTAAAACGCGCGCGCGTGGTTCGCGACCCCCACCCCCCTAAACGCGGTCGGACGCCCCCAAACGGCTCGCGGGGGGGAAAAAGCGCGGTTCACGCGGGTAGGCCAGCACCACAAACGCGTTGACATCATCTTGCCTTTCACTATAGTATCTTCTATAAGCCTTTAACATGATCTGTCACTATTCGAGATGGTAAATACGGTTAAAGAAGCTTGTACTGATAACCAAAGAAGCTTGGATGAGCAAATAAAGAAATGCTGGGGGCAATTTTTCAAAAATCTCCTTAAAAGGAGATATACTGTGGTCCAATGACATGGCTTCGGACCAATTTGCCCACGAAAATATTTACCCTTGTACATGCTAACCATCTTGGGGACACGTGTTTGATCTCGAACACGCCCTGACCATAGTAAAAGGTATAAAAGGCCGATGTTCAGACCCCAAAGGCACCATTTTTCTCTCAAGCAAACCATGAACAACCAGCAACAACATCCAATGGACCTTTCTTCAGCCAGGTAAGAAAAAACTTTTTTATAAAACTTAGTTTTTTGAGAGAAGACTTAGAAAATCTTTCTCTATAGTTATGTGCATGGTGTAGACACCCCGTACTCCCCCTGTGAGTTCTCCGACTCACAGGGGACATCCCTTTCGGGGACTCCCGAACCCCCACAGCGGCGTCCTCACTGCGTCGTCGGGCCGCAGCGCCGGCCGCCCAGCCCATCACCGCAGCCGCCCAGCCCATCACCGCCACCGACTAGCCCGTCACTCCCGCCCACCCCGCCACCGACGCCCGAACCTCAACACTGTTATCAACCTCTCCCGGCCATACACTATCCGTGGCAAGCCATGCCTCGGCCGGGAGAGGCTGACTTAAATGTCAATAGTGACTTGTAAGTGAACCTTTTATCTTTGGGGGTAATATAACGCGAAATTATAATTTCTATTTATTCGTAGCCTCGTTTACCAAGTCCAATTGTACCTGGTGGTACTTTCGGAGGTCATTGGGGATGCTGATTATTTAAATGACCTGCTGAATCAGGTTCGGCAGGTCATTTATAATCATTCGATCTTCATCCCTGATGAGTAAGTATTTTTAAAAGGTTTTATTCGGTAAAAAATTTTAAACCAAATTTTTAAACCAAATTTTATAATTTTTATTACAGCCTCCTAGCCTTTAACTGCCGAGGGTTCCGGTAAGCTAAATACATTTCTTATACATAATATTAACAAGTAATAACTAATTTTACTCTCTCTCTTCCTTAGTGTAACCCTCGAGCTAGGGCAGTTGGCCTTGTACCGCCGGGTACGTTTTTTGGAGGTGCCGGCGCCTGCTGCACTAGTGTTCGAGAACTGGGATGACGTACTATTCCATGGGTTCTCGGCACTAGTGCAGATCCTCATCCGGCCGTGAGGTGGCGGGGGTAGGGGGCTAAAAAAATGTAAAATAAAATCTTTTTTTTTGAAAATATTTTTAAAAAAAAACTTGTAAATTTTTAAAAAAAAATAAATTCTGATTTGACTTTATATACTTCTCTTTATTTAAATTAAGCTTATATTTTTACCTTCAAAGTTTGGTTAATTTTTCTAAACTCAAATTTCATAGGCTTAAACAGTAGAAGAAAAAAAAGATATGTTTAGTATTAGCTTTATAAAATGGAACAGTTTTTAGTTCAATTCAATTTATTTTAAACATAAAACTTATAAAATTAAATACAAATAAAATTAAAAATGAGTTAATAAATGCATACGTGTTTTTAAAAAAGTTACTTGCCCCGAAATTACAGAAAATAAATTATAATTATAAAAATAATTTTCAAGATTTTCTTCTTGTAGAACATTGTTGAATTTCGTCACGACCTGGTATGACGTTATAAAGTTGGTGAAGTACCCCACCACAGCGTCGAATTTTTCAGGTTGGTCATCTAGGCAAGATATATGATCGGGGTCTCCGTATAAATTGTCATAAATATCATTATAAATTTCTATAATGATATCTGCCATGTGTGTAAACACAATTGCATGGTTATTTATCTTGACGAGATGCTCCTTTACAGCTCCTGAAACGCGGTTCAATGCCGCTGTTTCCATACTGGTCAAAACAATAGAGTCCTCCTTTATTAAGTCTTTAATATGGCATGTGTTATGGTACGCCACAACTGTTGTCTTTTCATTAGGGGTATCGTTTAAAACGATTTCGAAATTGTTGGCTTCATGGGCAGCAGTCCAGCCCGCTAAAACGGGTAAGCGCGGCATCAGCTTTTCCCAGGTTTCCGTAGAAATGGCGAAGCTTTTTACAGATTGTTTCCGACATAGACGAACCTCAGGATTCAGGGTTCCGTTCACGAATCCAGTTGTTAAGAACAACTCTTTAGATATATGGAATCTGCCGTTAATTTTACGTTCATTAGTCACACCTATCTTCCTTTTGGGAGCTTCTTGATTTTCCATCTCGCAGGTTTAAGATCTCGAATAATGATGCTCTACTCAATTGAATCAGGGGTTTTTATACAAAATTTCTTACGTAGCTATTGCGAAATATCTATTGTCCTTAACTGTTCCATTGTTAGACTGTAGGCGTATTTTTATGTCAAAGTTCTGAAACCACAGATTAAGGAATTCCAGCACCCCCAAAATCAATAAAATAAATAATACAATAAGTAGTTTTTGAGGATTAATCTCCAAGATCTGACGAATTCTCGACATCCTTTGTGTACTTGACTCCATAACGACTTACGAGTAAATAAATTATACAATAGTAAACTTGACCTATTTATCCTTAAATAGACCTGTCAATATTTGATTGATCGAAGAAATATTTTCTTAACAATACATCTTCACGTAATGTCGTGAAAACCCCGCTAATGGAATGACGCATCATCTCTTTTGTTACAATCCTTTTGTTGAATTTAAAAATCCATTGATGGTTCATCCTTTTGTTACCATCTGCCACCTGGATGTCAATCTTATGTCACCTATTGTTGATTGACAAACAATAGTAGACGTGTTTAAACACGTCCGGAAGGTCAACGTACCATTGACCAATAGAAGCGTAGGTTCCATCCCCCCTGCTAATAAGCCCAGGGAAATTTAGTATAAAATAACGCGAGAAAAAATCAGAATATCACATTCGTACTTTAGATCTCGTAACATCAAGATGGATCCTGAATCACTTCGCTGGAATTTGGATGAATTAGCTGTAAATAGGCCTTGGCCCCTAACTTCGCTATACAAGTTTTATTTTTTCCTATGTGCCTATTTACACATCGACCCTGCCAATGTACCATCAACTTTACCCACTTTTATTACGAATGGAGGTTTAAATATAATTCAAACATTCCTTGATGTCATTGAATACATGAGAACCGTCCCTAGAACACCGGAAGACTGCGATACAATTGACCAACTAAACGACTTAAGTAACTTAATTCCTAGACCTTTAAATATTTCCTACGCCGAACGCATCGAAAGACGCCGGAATGAATTACTACCCACTAACCAGGAAGAATCCTTAATCGCCGATTTCAACAACCCACAATACGATATAGAGATGGCGGCATTTTTGAATCAGGAATGTCAACAAAACGACCCCTTTGAGTACCTATCTCTGAACTTCTCCGACTACCTACCCAGTGAACAGGAGTCTCTCGTGGACTCGGAAGAAGCCGAGGCCAATATGTACGATCAGTGGGGTGGCGGCTACCCCCCTTCGCCTATTGAGGATGTCCCTCATTGCGAAATCTTGGAACAGAGCGAAAAATTCTATGAACAGTTTAATATGTATGGTAGAGAATTAGTTCTAAACATCACTGACGATCCCGTTGACAGTTTAAGTAGTATTACAGAGCACGTGTTAAATGAGTACAGAGCAACAGATTATGTCCAAATAACATTGAGAAGCTTAGGTATAAATTGCAGGTCAGAATTAGAATTATCCTTTAAAAGACTAGACCAAGTAGATCCCTCTATTCTCTTTGACCAACTAGCCGAACTGCTTTACGACGACGAAATTGAACATTTTTTTCAAGGTTCCATAAAAGTAATATTCCATATAGTGAGAATTCCCGAAGGATACGGCCGATCAAGTCGTCGTCATCTTAAACCCTTCGGTATTTTCTCTAAAGATAGGCGTGGAATACGTCGGATTATGAGTACCGATAATCTCTGCTTGGCCCGAAGTCTTTGTGTAGCTATTTCGCATCGTGACTACATGAACAATGAAAACAACAAAGAGTTAAAAGTTCATTACAAGAGCATATCCAGAATAGGTCCCCTCAACAAAATGCAAAAAACAGCCGCTTTAGAGCTATGTCGTAAGGCAGGAGTCGCCCTAGACGAATGCGGGACCCCCGACTCGTTCCAGAAATTTAAACTATTCTTATCGGGTTACTCCATCTTTGTCTATAAATTCGAAAATAGGGTACCCATTTTAATATTAGGCGAAAACGACCCTACAGACACCAGACCCCGCCTCTTTCTACTTAACGAAAATAATCACTACAACGTTATTACCAATTTAAAGCCTCTTTTTAGTCACGAGTACTTTTGCAAGAAGTGTCTCACTCCCTACTGGCGTATTCAATCTCATAAATGCAACGACTGGTGCTTTAAATGTATGCGTCCAACGGTTTGTCACGGTAGTGAAAAAACATGTGGGTCATGCTTGCGAAAATTCTGGGGCGACGACTGTTATAACAGTCATTTGATCCCAGCAGGTAACAAAAAACCTCTTTGTGAGAGGCTCTACCTTTGTAAAAACTGTTTTAAAACAATAGATTTCGGAAACCGCAAGACTAAACACACTTGTGGAGAAATGTATTGTCAAGTGTGTGGAAAACATCAACCCAGCGATCATTTATGCTACATTCAAGTGATTAAGGATAAAAACCCCAGCGCTATCCCCTCGAAAAAACCTCGTCGTAATATACCTGAACTAATGTATGTTTTCTTTGATGTGGAATGCATACAGACGAAAATATGCAAGGAGAAGTTGGGGGCGTATGAACATCAAGCCATCTTATGCGTTAGCATCTCAGTTTGCGAAGATTGTATAGAAGAACAATCCCTAGATTTTAATTGCATCAAATGCAACCAATTTGGACCTCGCAAACAACGTTTCACTGGTGGAAAACCCATAGCTGCGTTCCTAGACTACTTAGTCAGCTTATTCGACGTGAAAAAAGTTATCGTACTGTCCCATTTTGGTAGCAATTACGACAATCAACTATTAATTAGGGAAATAATTAACCGAGACGAGAAATTTGTCCCCGAAACTCTGAAAATTAACGGTACGCGCATTTTAGAGATGAAGCTCTCTAATCTATTATTCCTCGATTCGTACAATTTTATCCCCGTAGCTTTATCTAAGTTCCCCGCCACTTTCGGCCTCCCTAACGCCGCCAAGGGGTACTTTCCCCATTTTCTTTTCAACGTAGTTGATCACGCGTTCGATATTGACAGACAGGAGGAGACAAACTACGTGTTAGAAAATACTTTACCCCCCACAGAGGCTTACGGGTGCCAGTACTTTACCAGGAAAAACTTGGACTCCTTTATGAAATGGCATACCTCAGAAGTCAGTAAGGGCAAAGGCTTTAATTTTTTAAATGAGCTTTATTATTATTGCGAAAACGACACTCTACTCCTATTTTTAGGATGTTTAACTTTTCGGTCCCTCCTACTAAAAGTTACGAGCGTAGACCCATTTAATTGCGGCTCAGTTACCCTCCCAGGGGTCTGTTCCTATGTGTATCGAAAAAATTATCTCAAATCGAACACCATTAGCATCATCCCAACAAACTATTACAGACTTGGTGAGAACCAGTCTTTAGGCGCCATTGAATGGCTTGAATGGACTGCTCATGAGAGAAATATGCCTATTCAATCCTCGTTCAGAGGCAAAGAGGTTAAAATCCAAACTTTAAAGGTAGATGGCTATTGTTCAAACAACAAAGAAGTGTTCGAATATATGGGATGCTATTATCATGGATGCAAAATACACTTTCCCATCAATAGAAACAAGATGTTACATGGTGATCCTACTGAAACATTAAACACCAGGTACACGAAAACCGAGAAGAAAATTATCAAACTAGAGGCCCTGGGATATACAGTCAATGTCAAATGGGAATGTGAATGGCAACAAGACAAAACAAATAACCCCGAAATTAATGAATTTTTAAAACGGAACGACATCCGCGTTAAAACATCCAAAAGACTGAACCCTCGCGACGCTTTCTTCGGCGGACGCTGCGGTGCTAACAAACTGTATCATAAAACAACGGGTACAGAAAAAATGCACTACGTGGATTTCACTAGCTTGTACCCTTTCGTCAACAAAACGGGAAAAATTCCTATCGGACACCCTAAAATTATTTTGGATAATTTCCCCGACATCTTCTCATTCGATGGGCTTCTCAAATGCGACGTACTTCCGGCTCAAAACCTGATACATCCGGTTTTGCCAGCTAGGATAAACGGGAAGTTAACCTTTCCCCTTTGTTACACTTGTTGTAAGACACAATTCCAGGGGGACTGCACACACACACCTGATCAAAGAGAACTGCGGGGTACCTGGGTAGCAGATGAGTTGAGGCACGCCGTTGAACGAGGATACAAAATCACTCGGATGTATGAAGCCTGGGCATACAAAATAACCCAATACGATCCCGAGACCAAACAAGGTGGTCTTTTTAAAGATTATGTAAACGCCTTCCTCGAGTATAAAACTCTGGCTAGCGGTTTTCCTGCTGAATGCATCACTCAGGAGGATAAAGAAAACTATGTCAAAAATTACAAAGAAGTTGAAGGGATCGATTTAGACATCGATAAAATTGAAAAGAATGAAGGCTTAAGATGCCTGAGTAAGCTAATGTTGAACTCTTTTTGGGGAAAGTTTGGACAAAACACGAGACACACCTCAACAAATATAATAAAAGACGCCAAAACCCTATACGAGCTACTGCTTAACCCAGACAAAGAGGTTAAAAGTCTATTGACTTTAAACGATGATACCATCTTAGTCAAATCAGAAGATATTGCAGAAAACGAGATCGCTCACAAGCATACAAACGTGGTTATAGCATGCTATACTACGACTATGGCACGCCTTCACCTCTTAAAACATCTCGAAATGGTGCGAGACCTATGTTTTTATATGGATACCGATAGTCTTATCTACCTCTCGCCAGATGGAGTTCCTATACTTCCTACAGGAGATTATCTTGGTGAGCTAAAGAATGAGCTAGAGCCGTACGACAAAGACGCTTACATTTGTGAGTTTGGAAGCGCTGGTGCGAAAAATTATTCGATGAATATTTATGATCCCGCAACAGAAAAGATCACTAACATAATTAAAGTTAAAGGTTTTTATTTAAATTCGTCTACTGAGAACCACGTAAATTTCGATATAATGAAAAAGTTGTTAGGTGTAAACAACGATGGTAAACCAGAAATGAACTCTGTACAAGTACCGATTGGCCCCCAAATCCGACGTTTACCTAATCATACTTTAATTACCATTGATCAAACTAAAACATATCAAGTCGTCGTCGATAAAGTAAGAGTTTTCCCAGACTACACCACAGCCCCTTATGGGTATCTTAAGTAAATCTGTAAAATTAATTTGTATATATAATTTTTGTATTTTTAATTAATTGGGGTTTTGTCTGCAGACATCTTTTTTCCAAATATATGTTTTTTTAATTTTCAATGTTTCTTTTATATGTTAATTGTGATTAGTTTTATTACGATTAGAATAAATTTGTCAATAATAATTTTCACTTTATATTATGGTCTTTATATAAATTTATTCCTACAAAACCATCTTTTGTTATAAGCCTATACAATCAATCAATCAAATACTGACAGGTAAAGTGAGGAGAACGGGAAAACCCGCCCCCTCGACCTTGAGTGGCCGCCATCTTGAAATACTCCATACTGGCTGCACACTCTCTACTATTAGAGGACAAAACGATTCTGTCTACAGTTAGTTTGCTCTATGATGATGTTAAAAGTATATGTTATAACTGTCTCGGTTCAAAGCTTTGTCCACATTAGGCTTGCGCTAGAGTGTTCGCGCCTTCGACTATTTGCATCTTCGCAACAGATCACGAAACTATTTGCGCTACTGTTCAGATATTTGCTAATATTTGGCTTTTCTTATTCTGATAGTCAATGAAATTTGAGCAATCAGTACCATCTACGTTATTAATATTTATTAATAGTGACTCGACGGGGTTTCTGAGCTGCAAGCTGCTTAACTCTGCCATTGTGAAAAAGTAACAAAAAGGAAACTAATGTACGGCGTCCACACCCCATCCTTCCTCTCGACTGTGATTGGTGCTTTTCTCGCGAAGGCGCGAAACTCTTGGCCTTGTCGCAAGAAATTTGTAACTTCGCGAGGTGAGGACGCAAAGTAGCGAAAACCAAATGTGGACAGTAGTGCGATCTTCCAAACAGCAAAGCGAAGCTGTGAACGCGCAAAATGTGTCAGTCTGGGCAGGCCTTAACACTGTTGCATATGCAGCCACCATATTCACGAAGCAGACGATGCTAATCAAGGTCTTTGCCAATAACAGTTAGAGCTCAGCATTTTCTATCCATTATCCACAAATTGGTTGATAAAATATTATTTATACACAAACTTGTGGATTATAATACGATTTAACATGTAAGTTCTGTCATTAGGACATCATCTCTCACGAAGAGCTGTCGTGAGAAATCTTTGAAGGAGGGAAAAATGTTCAATGCCGGGTTTCTCTGCAGCGAACGTGCTAGGCCTCTGTTTAGGCTATACAATTTTAATACCACTTGAGATGAGACTGATGGCTGACCAAATCGGACATACATACATTTCAACCGTAACATAGAATCTTGGATCCTTAGAGAGAGATAATGTCCAATGGTTCGGTGGAAAATTTTCGAGTATGGATGAAGATAAAATAACGTGGATAATGAATAGATACTGCACTTTGGTTGGAAAAGTTTGAGCTACTTCCAATACAAGTTAGGGTATAGCGACGGACTATAGGGGGTCCGTTTAGAGGCGTCTTTCTCGGGGGAGCGAAAGTAAGAATGATCCTACCTGTAGTGAAGGGCTCGGGCTATTTATAGTTTTTGGGCTGATTTTTTACCTTAGAAAGGCGAGTAGATGATTGGTTAAAGGGAAGGGTCAGGTCAATCATCCGATGACGTACGGGGTATGGTGCCACAAAGATGATAAGATGTTTTACAAAAGAAAATAAATACAAAAAATACAGGAATTGAAGAATGAGTAAGTTGACAAAGAATATAACATAAGGTTATAAACTGAAGTAAAGGTGGATTTAGCGAGGAATTATTTGAATTTTAAGTTAAGTGTTATTGCGATTTAACATGAGCCTGCCTTAAAAGTTTTATTTAGAAACTTACTTCAATTAGGGGTCGATGAATGAAAACTATAATGGTGTGGCCACGTAGCTCCTGATAAATGTCCATGAATCTTTCCCTATTCCTGCCATTGTTAGAATGAGTTATTGAAATTTAATCATAGAAATTTACTAGAAAGGTACTAACATTAATTTTCCTGTTTGAACAACACTGTAGTCAAAATGCTCAACTCTGCAGTCCAATGGACATTTTGATTGACATAATTCCATAATATTCCTTTTATTGACTGAAAAGCAATTCGCTGGAAAAATATGGGAACATCATTTCTACATCCTACATGCTAGCATTAATTTATATAAATACAAAGTGTAGATAATACGAAAAGTACTTTATATACACATCCATGATGCTAGAAACTTTTGATCGATTACCACTTTGTCAAAAAAGAAAGCCAAGAAATCAAAAATCATAAAGAAACAACTGTTTGACTTTTTGCGTATTATTATAGTCGAACCAGAATAGTGTTGAAATTTATTTTCGAGGAATTGTACCGAAATTTATTTTCGAGGAATTGTACCGAAATTTATTTTCGAGGAATTGTACCGAAATTTATTTTCGAGGAATTGTACCGAATAGAATTGAATCGAAATTTAGCGTCAAATAAAACATTTTAGTATCGAGGGTACCAAACCCGCATTTGGAATTGAGCCTATAATTTTTTGGATGGAGGCGAAACGAATGCTGTCGAAAATTATCTAATGCGACTAGTATCGAAAAGATTTGCAATTAATTAAAATTTCTTATTTAGTAATTTAATCTCCCAAATATTGGGCTGTATGCACAGTGAACCAAACACATGGAGATCTGATTGATTGGTTGGTTAGTGTAGGTACTGAGAGGAGAGTGTTTGCTTCTCATTTTATAAGGCATCTACAGCCAAGGGCTGGAAACTGTGAACAAAGCGCATTTCTTGTTTTTGTTTATCAACTCTTAGTTTCAGACCTGAATTTGAAACTTGCAGCCGGCGACATAGTTCAAATTTTCGAATTTGGCCCTTTAGAAGAAACCTTTGGCCAACCCTACATTAAACCTATATTCACAGTTACAGGGGGAACTGTCTCGAAGCGATTCATGCCACTTCCGAAGTTAATTTAGACTAAAACTTGTAATCGAGAATCTTGTTAAAACGCTGATTTTTGAAGTTGCTTCGTGAACCAACTTAAAGCTGATTTCGAAGCTATACAGGGTGTTTCTGAAAAGTCCATCACAAATTAAGGGGCGTGTTTATGGGACCAAACTGAGCGGAAAGTACCAAAGAACATGGGGTGTACAACATTTTGTTACGGAGATATGGCCTTCCAAACATTCGCCCCTAAAACAAGGAAATATCCAAAAATGAGGAGTAACACTTAAGACCGACTAACCAGCTTGTTTAAAATTACTAGACAATTTCAATAGCCTTTAATCGAACAATTGATTTCTACCTTTACTAATCAGAAGCGTATAAATGAGTAGAAGTATGCCTACGGTGGTAATGTAAAATTAATCCCAAGTGACATGATGTTTCAAGATCTTCCCAGCACCAAGTAAAATGGTTCTGATTGAAGGGACTTTTATTAGCACAGCGTAAACAACGTTATTTTCAGGAATTAGTCCAAATGTCCACGGGCGGCATTACAAAAACGAGGCAGTCTTTCGAATGATACTTGGACATGTTGGAAGATCCCTGGCTTGTTCCTGTTATCTCAAACCGTAAAAAGCTACGCAAATCTTCATCATCACGGACAACACTCTTGTACGTTAGGTATGACCTTGAGAAAACCTAAAAGGACATCTCGAATGTATTTGAAAAACCCATCTCCAATTAAGGGGCGTGTTGTTTGTTTCCATTAGAGTAAACTCGCCCAGAGAACAATTACAATGCAGAGCCACGTTTCGGCGTTAATGGCCCACAAAGGTGGTCCCAAAAACAAGAACAAACTTTAATTTGTTTCGTTCAGTAAGTGTTTCATGTGTCATAGATAAAACGCCATGATTAATGCACGAAGAAAATGAATTTATTGACAAGTTTTAACATTTAATTGCAACTAGTTACAAAAATTGTTCAAAGTGTTCACCACCCGCGTTAAGGCACACATTAGCACGTCTTACAAATGATTCCCTTACACGTTGAAAAATGCCTGGAGTTTCGCGAATTGTTTGACAGCCGTGAATTATTCGTCGACGTAGCTCTTCAACATCGGGCACTTCAGTCTGATAAACTAAGTCTTTCAGGTGGCCCCAAAGAAAGAAATCACAAGGGTTCAGATCGGGTGATCGAGCAGGCCACTCCACAGGTCCACCTCGACCTAACCACCGCAAAGGGAAGGTCGCGTTAAGATAATTTCGGACCGCGATGCTGAAATGTGGTGGTGCACCATCGTGCATGAACCACATTCTGTTTACCAAACCTAAGGGTACGTCTTCGAGTAGTTCCGGTAAATCGTCCCGTAAGAACTGCAAGTAAGCCACACCGTTTAACCTGGGCTCTAGGAAATATGGCCCAATTAAATTGTCACCCACAATACCACACCACACGTTTAAACTGAATTGTACTTGGTGACTTCTAACGCAAGTTGCGTGGGGGTTTAGCTGGGACCATTGATGTTTATTATGTAAGTTAATAATACCATCCCGTGAAAAGTTAGCTTCGTCAGTAACCAACAAATCCCGTGGGAAATCGATATCGTTTACTTTAGCCAGAAACCACTGACAAAACGCCGTGCGTCGTGGGTAGTCCGCTGGATTCAAACCTTGAACTTTTTGAACATGGAAAGGATGAAACCGGTGGCTTCTGAGGATTTTCCACACGAGCGTGTGGTTTACGCCTAATCGGCGACCAACTTGGCGGGTACTTGATTCAGGCTCGTCCTCGAAAATGGCGGGAACTTCGTCTTCTACGGCCTCTGGGATGGCTCTCGCTCTAGGTTGAGGTCCAGCCGGTTGGATTCGTCCATCTTGCCTCAAACGTCTGTCCACAGCCTCGAACGTCAGTCGATTTGGTAGTCGCCTCTGCGGAAATCTTTCCTGATACAAGCGTACAGCTGCAGCGGCATTCCCCTCGGCTAGTCCATACATTAGGTGCATATCCGCATATTCGGCATTTGTGAAGAAAGGCATTGTAACAGACTTCGTTGAATTATGAGTTTAATAAAACAAACACATGTACGTGAAACCTCTTTTATTCCTTTCTTAAAAAACAAAGTGCTCTGTTTTTTAAGAATAGGCGAAGTTCTCACTATTTTCGAGGACGATCCAAAAACAAGCAGCCGCCAATTGGTTTGCTGATTAAGAAAAAAACCACACGCAACTTGCGTTAGAATTCACAAAGTACAATTCAGCTTAAACGTGTGGTGTAGTATTGTGGGTGACAATTCAATTGGGCCATATTTCCTAGAGCCCAGGTTAAACGGTGTGGCTTACTTGTAGTTCTTACGGGACGATTTACCAGAACTACTCGAAGACGTACCCTTAGGTTTAATAAACAGAATGTGGTTCATGCACGATGGTGCACCACCACATTTCAGCATCGCGGTCCGAAAACTTGTCAATAACATTTTCTTTGTGCATTAATCATGGCGTTTATCTATGACACATGAAACACTTACTGAACGAAACAAATTAAAGTTTGTTCTTTTGTTTGGGACCACCTTTGTGGGCCATTAACGCCGAAACTTGGCTCTGCATTGTAATTGTTCTCTGGGCGAGTTTACTCTGTTGGAAACAAACAACACGCCCCTTAATTGGAGATGGGTTTTTCAAATACATTCGAGATGTCCTTTTAGGTTTTCTCAAGGTCATACCTAACGTACAAGAGTGTTGTCCGTGATGATGAAGATTTGCGTAGCTTTTTACGGTTTGAGATAACAGGAACAAGCCAGGGATCTTCCAACATGTCCAAGTATCATTCGAAAGACTGCCTCGTTTTTGTAATGCCGCCCGTGGACATTTGGACTAATTCCTGAAAATAACGTTGTTTACGCTGTGCTAATAAAAGTCCCTTCAATCAGAACCATTTTACTTGGTGCTGGGAAGATCTTGAAACATCATGTCACTTGGGATTAATTTTACATTACCACCGTAGGCATACTTCTACTCATTTATACGCTTCTCATTAGTAAAGGTAGAAATCAATTGTTCGATTAAAGGCTATTGAAATTGTCTAGTAATTTTAAACAAGCTGGTTAGTCGGTCTTAAGTGTTACTCCTCATTTTTGGATATTTCCTTGTTTTAGGGGCGAATGTTTGGAAGGCCATATCTCCGTAACAAAATGTTGTACACCCCATGTTCTTTGGTACTTTCCGCTCAGTTTGGTCCCATAAACACGCCCCTTAATTTGTGATGGACTTTTCAGAAACACCCTGTATAGTACCGAGTTTTTAGGGTATTTTTCTTTGGATGAGACCATTTTAAAGGGTATTTTTGGATATATTAACGGATATACTTATCACAAACCACAAATAGAAGCGCCTTAAATTTTGAACCGACGAAGTTGCACTCGCTTCGAACTGGCAACCAATCAAATCAACACAACACTTGAATTACACACTTGCCTTTTTGGGTTTCGTTATCCGCTTATGAAAGGAGTCGGCGAAGGTATACATCCACATTTTTCATTAAGTTTGCTCCACAGGCAATAGTAAAAACATGTCTTAAATTAAAAAAATGTATTAATGTGTAAATAATTTCATTACAACGAACATGATCACGGTAAATCAACATAGAATCATTTAGACAGAAAATAAAAGGAAGTAATATTAAAGCCTTTAACATTTCGTGCTAAATCTTGCGCATTTGGTCAAATTGATGGCACTATGGATATGTGTAAATTCAATGCAGTATTTATACTGGTGTACCCTGTAACACATGTTCCTGAATAGCAACCGCGGTTCCAAAAATAGCGGTGTAAATAAAACTGCTTTGTTAGAAATAGCCGTTGTTGTTTTGGTGGATAGTAGTGCTTAAAAAGAGTTTTGAATCATATTTATCTCTCTACACATCCACGAAGTAAAAACAAACGTAACCTTACCCATCAAGAAAGATTAAACATTATCTAACTTATTAAGAAAACACAGACCATAGTCTTAACATATCTGACCTAATAGTATTGGGGTAAATTTAACCAACCTGACCTTATAGTATTTGGATTTATATAACCATTATCTAACCTTATCTTAATTCAAAAATTCGGGATCAAATAATCAAACTTAACCGTGTCTCACGTAGTAAAATACGGGTTCAAATAACCAAACCTTGCTTGACCTAATACTTTCGTAGTTTCAAACCTGACCTGACCTATTACTATGCGGGTTCAAGTAACCACACCTAACCAATTACTAAACGGGTTCAAATAACCAAACCTTACTTGACCTAATACTTTCGTAGTTTCAAACCTGACCTGACCTATTACTATGCGGGTTCAAGTAACCACACCTAACCAATTACTAAACGGGTTCAAATAACCCCACCTAACCTAAATGATATAAATAAATAATTCTAATTGGAGTTCTACATAACACTACCTAACAAAATTTGGGTTCAAATAAAAAACCTGTCCTAGTTGGGGTTCAAAACTTCAAATGAAGCAACAAAATCCTATACCTGACATAAATATGGTTCAAATAACAGAACCTGACCATAGGGTCCTATTACTGACCTATTACTTTTGACTTCAAATAACCCAACCAATTCTGATCTAATATAACTTAAGTATTAATATAATTAATATTTTAGTGCAAATAACTCAACCTAAACTGACCTATAATTTTTTTAAGTTCAAATAACACAACATAATCCTACTGCCATAATATATTGGGGTTCCTATTTGGGTCATAACCCAAAAAGACGTCCGACTCTAAACTTTGACATTACGATGTTTACCTATCATATTTATATAGTAAAGCAATAGTGATATATGCTGTAGCTCACATGAGTATTTTTCAAATCCCGTCTGTTTAGGGAATTGCAATAACGGATAAACCGCTATTCGGGACAGTGTTTGTGATGCTCCGATGCGGCCTTACCAATTTATACAAATCGTGCCACAAATTACTATGTGTGGCACTATTTGGTACAGACTTTGGGTCTTAAATAGCCACTATGGAAATTGTAGTCTTGAAACATCTCTAAAAATGTTTCTTTTGCTCATACTAGGAGTTGACTGTGGATCTCCTTGGTCAGCTCCTTGCCTAACCGAATATCATGCAAACGTAATAGAAAGAAGGAAATACCACGATTACATTAGCACTGACGGCTTTGAATTCAATCCTTTTTTGGTACATTTTTCTGTAGTTCAAGCATTTTGTTTTATAGGGTGCTTCAAGAGAGTATATGACAGTCTGGAAAAACATTTTCTGAGTTTTTTAAGAAGAAATTCCAATATTGAGACATGTGGACGCCTTTTCGAAAACTATTTTGTAGACATTACCAAATGTCAGATAGAAGGATCTTATGTTTCTATTGGGCTCTATGTAGGCGCTGTGCACAAATATATCAACTCCGTATTCATCTTTATCAGAAGTAAAATTTGGCATTTCAACTCCAATCATAAATTCAGCAAAAAGTACCAAGGAAATATGAGTTAGGAAGATGAAGAATCATGTATCGTTCGACTACCTGTGTAGTTCATTAAGATATTTAACTGAACACCCCACATCACACTAATAACAACGCAAGGCTCGTGTCCTGAAGATACCCATGAGCTGTAATGATGTGTAAACCATTACTTATTTACACATTTAAAACCGTAACTTACCTTCTACACTGATTTATGGGAAGGCTTGTTCTATTTTCAACGGTAATGAACTGGCAGTCGTATAAAATGTCTAAGTAGTTTTCTCGATTACTCATAAACGAGAGAGCGTCATCCCCTCTTGGTGAATTCTATTGAATATATGCATTAAATGAAGCTATAAGTTAACCCAATGTATATAATTTTATCACCTTCATTTTGCAAAACCCCTCGTTCTTTCCGCAGAAATATTTGAACAATATTCTGTAAAAAAGGCTCAATGTCAAAGCAATTATGCAAATTTGAATATCTTAAAAAATACATTCCTCACACTCGAGCTCATATTTTGAAGATCACTTTTAGACCATAAAATATTTTGGTATAAATTAGAAGCTTTCCCTAAAAAAAAAGAACACATGAACATGCTGAGCCTATTTGAACTTGATGGTATACAGAATATTAGGTGTGTGACGTTTCGGTGTCTGTACCATTTAAGTGTTCATAGAACTGGAAAGTAATTTCCAAGAACACATAAATTTTCGTTTTCTGTATTGTTTTTGCGAAATAAATATTATTATTATAATTTAAAAAAAAGTGTATTTTATTGTTTCATTTCGGTTGACTCGAAAATTTAATTAGAATGGATTAGATTGAAATCATTAGGCAATTGCAGGTTAATTTTATAATAGTCTGGTCTCTCATAATAGTGAGATGCTATTACATTCAAACCCTTATTGTGTACATATGAAATACTACCAAAATTTCGGTTTGGTTTGATTTGGCTTCGTAGTTTATTAATAGTTGAGACACCAAAACATTTGCTTGTAAAACCATTAAAATACTGAAAGCGAGAGCATCCAAACGTTTAAAGAAAATAAATTCCCTGGATCCGAACTTGTTCTAACAGTAAAAATGCAAACGAAAAAATTAACAACGAAAAGTGATATTTAAGAAAATTTGGGACATTATCGACATTAGTACCTGGTTTTCGCTAACAGTTTGAAAACTAAAAACTTGCCAAAAAAGTACGAACATGGGATTGAAGCATATAGTTGTGGCTGGAATTTTCGGGGTCCTTTGTGATAGATTTTCATAGCCTTGTAGCTAACTTATATTAAAGAAATAATCCATAAGGAAGAGAGACCAAATAAACTTAACAAACAGTTTATTACACGAGTGAGTGAGTGAAGTGAGAGATAGAAATTAAAACATAACATTGCTATTTATAGTAGTTACTAAAAAACAGTATTAAGATATTAACCGGTTAAAAAACATATCGCCTTAATTAAATTACAGAGTTAATATGTTCCGAGTAGATAGGAGTCGCTTTCTCCAACACCACTTCTCGACGAGTATCGGATAATCCGGCTTTGGACATCAAGTGCTTTAGTTTTTCTTTGGTTAAAGGCTTGGTTAACATGTCAGCGGTCATTTCCTCGGTTGGACAATAGGTGATATCGATGATGTGGTTTTCTCTCATATCCTTGAGGAAGTGGTATCGTACGTCAATGTGTTTCGTCCTAGCGCTGATCCGTTCGGAAAGACTCATCTTGATGCATCCTTGATTGTCCTCAAATAGGTAGGTTGGCGTGGTAGCCGGAAATCCAACATCTTCGAGAAGCTGTCGTAGCCAAATGACTTCTTGGGCGGCATGAGCTGCTGCGACGTATTCGGCTTCTGTCGATGAGAGCGCGACAGTTGATTGTTTCCGACTTGACCATGCGATCGTTCCCTGTCCGAATTGGAATAGGTATCCGCTCGTTGATTTCCGGTCTTGATGATCACCGGCCCAATCTGCATCAACGTAGCCGACAAGTTCTGGTGTTTCCTTCAAAGCTGGGAAATGAAGGCGGACC
The DNA here is from genome assembly GCF_054372755.1 of Phalangium opilio. Classification (NCBI taxonomy): domain Eukaryota; kingdom Metazoa; phylum Arthropoda; class Arachnida; order Opiliones; family Phalangiidae; genus Phalangium; species Phalangium opilio. The sequence goes on along the minus strand of NW_028324180.1, from coordinate 6,653,688 downwards.
TCTTGTGTTCCTTTGAGATAACGCATTACTCGTCTGACGGCCGTCCAATCTCTTTCTCTCGGCTTTGAGACTCTTCGGCATAGGTAGCTGATGCTAACTGCAATGTCTGGTCGTGAAACGGTAGCGATGTGTAGAAGTATTCCAATTGCTTCTCGATATCGGTTGTTGTTAGGTAGAAAATCTTCGTCTCCAGACAATTTTGGATAAGAGGGATCCATAGGTGTTTTGGATATCTTCGCATCTTGCATGCCGAAGTCTTCGAGCATGAACGCTATTTTAGTTCCTTGATGGATTGTAATGCTTCCGTCAGTTCCTCGCTCAATCTGGATACCGAGGTAATACGAGGCGTTTCCTAGGTCCTTTAGCTCGAAGTGCTTATTTAGTTTCTCGTACAGATTGTTGATGGTGGCTTCATTCTCGTTCAACACCAACAGATCATCTACGTATAGTAGGATATACGTCCAGGTACCGTCTTGTTCCAATTTCGAGTAAAGTCCTGGATCGGCTTTGCTACGATTGAATCCTTCATCAAGTAGAATTTGATTGGCTTTGGCGTTCCAGGCCCTTGCAGATTGCTTCAATCCGTATAAGCTGCGCTTGAGTCTGCAGACCTTCTCTTCATTTCCAGGTTGGATGAAACCGGAGGCTGTTCCATATACAGGTCCTGGACTATGTCTCCATGCAGGAATGCGGTTTTGACGTCATAGTGTTTGACCGGTAAGTTCTTGGCTGCGGCGATACTGAGTAGAAGTCGTACGGTCTCGTACTTCACGACAGGTGCAAACGTCTCGTCAAAATCTTCGCCAAACTTCTGAGAATAGCCTTTGGCGACTAATCGGGCTTTATATTTGCTGAGTGATCCATTTTGATCATGTTTGGCTTTGAAAACCCAACGACAACCAATGGCCTTTCGATTTGGTGGTAGGTCTGTTAACTCCCAGGTGCCTTTTTCATGCAAAGATGATATTTCTTCTATAGCAGCATCTGTCCAGTTCTTCCTTTCTCTCGGATTTAAGTCGGCGAGTTCCTCCCATGAGCTTGGTTCGCGAGGATATTGAACCGTTGCCTTGTACGTCAATCTCTTTGGTGGAATGCCCTTATTATCCCTTTCCGATCGTCTTGGAAGAATAGGAACTGATGGTCTTTCTTCAGATTCTTGTTCTCCATCAGATGATGATTCTGATTGTTCCTTTTTCGGATGTGACGTGATCAAGGAGTCAGCTGAATTAGTCTCCTTTTCCCCTTCTGGCTCTGATATGATGCTTTCTTCAAAGGTGTTGTCTCCTGTTCCTTCGTCGAAAGCGACAGAACGGCTGAAGTGAACTTTGGCAGTCTCAGGATTGAGAATACGATAGCCTTTCGTTGCTAAGCCATATCCGACCAGGACTCCTTTAAAAGCTTTGTCTCCGAATTTTACTCGTTTCTCCTTGGAAATGTACGAATAGGCTTTACTTCCGAATACACGGATGTGTCCAATACGTGGCTTTGAACCACTCCAAAGCTCATAAGGTGTTACGTCAATGGCTCTTGTTGGCAGACGATTTTGAAGATAGGCGGCGGTCGTGACAGCTTCACCCCAGTAACGGTTCTCGAGTTGTGCGTCTAACAGCATGCATTTGGCCATTTCCGTCAAGGATCGATTCTTGCGTTCCGCAACTCCGTTCTGTTGTGGATTATACGGTACGGTCAACTGGTGTTCGATGCCAAGTTCCTTGAGATAATCTTCAATTTCATGGCTGATATATTCTCCACCATTGTCTGATCGAAGAGCTTTTGGGTATCTTCCGAATTTGGTCCTTACGGATGCAATGAAATCCTTGAATGCAGTTAGAACGGAGTTCTTGGTCTTCATCAGATAGAGCTGTGTAAATCTTGAGTAGTCATCGATGAATGTTAGTATGTATCGATTACCGCCAGGTGTCACTGTCGGCATCGGCCCGCATACGTCCGTATGGATTAGTTCCATTGGCTCCTTGGTCTTCGATGTAGATGTTGGGAATGGTTTAGCTGTCATCTTTCCCTTTAGGCAACATTCGCAAATAAGCTTCCGTTGACATTCGGATAGTTTGATACCATCGGCAAGATTCTTCGATGAAAGAGACTTCACGGCATCTATGTCCCGATGCCCTAGCCGTCTATGCCAGAGGTGAATGTAATCGGCTGTATGCGAGTTGCTGGCAACCTTTGCTATTTGCTTGGTTTGAAGTCGATAAAGGAATCCATCCATCTTGGCGAAAGCTGCAACGTTTTGACCTTCCATGATTCTGCATTCGTCGCCTTCAAAAATGACAGTGTGTCCTGTCTGCGTCAAACGGTGTACAGAAAGTAAGCTGCCTCCTAGTTTTGGAACATAAAGGATGTTCTTCACAGCTATGCTATGTACTTCTCCGTTTGGAGCGAGGCAGTCAATCATGCCATCGCCAATCCCTTCCGCCATTATGATTGAGTCGTCGGCGAGATGAATCTTCTCTGATTTCGGCGTTATGAATTTGAAATTCTTCCGATCGCTGGACATGTGACTGGTGGCCCCTGAATCCACATACCATGAGTTCGCTTGTGAGCCATTCGAAGCCTTGAAGGCTGTATACTCCCCGCTCGTTCTCTTTTCTACCGCTGCTTTACTTCGCTCACTTCGGGATGCAGCATGTTCTCGATCCAGCTTATCTTTGTAGCTTCGGCAGTCCTTCATATAGTGACCTGGCTTGTTACAATGATAACAGACTCCTCTGCTTGGACGACGCCGTTGATTATTGAATCTTCGACCTTTGCTTTGACTTGAAGTCTGCAACTCTGTGTCATTCCTAGAGGAAGCTGCTCTAGTCTCTTGACGTCGATTGAATTCTTCCAGTAATTTCGCTTTCACTAAGTCTAGTGTCAGATCTGCTTCCGGTCTCACTTCGAGGGCTGTGACCAAGACATTGTAAGATTCCGGTAGACTGCAGAGTAGCATGGCAGCGACGTGTGTATCAGGCAAATTTTCTCCGATTCCCCGTAACTTCTCGACGATCTCCAACATGGACCCTATGTGGTCTTGCATACTTTGGTCATCGTCCTTGAAGCGCATTTGATGCATCTTCCGTAGCAGGAATAATAGATAGAAATTAAAACATAACATTGCTATTTATAGTAGTTACTAAAAAACAGTATTAAGATATTAACCGGTTAAAAAACATATCGCCTTAATTAAATTACAGAGTTAATATGTTCCGAGTAGATAGGAGTCGCTTTCTCCAACACTTTGAACGAGAACATCCGCATCCACTGCCGTTTCGTATGAAAAGTAGACAACGAAAAATTCAACCAACTGATAAACGCACAAGATTGTACACAGAATCGAAACCACAAACTTAATTCGAAATCGGTTACGATACAACATTTTCCGTTTATTTTGAGTTTTAACTTTGTAAGGTAGAACCATTAACATCAAAACTATCGAAACACCTAGAGCTGCCATTTATAATTGTATTTCCAATATTAGTAAATAGTATCAATTATTTTTTACCTCTCCGAGTGACGTATGTCACGGAGAGGTATTACACTGGACGTGCGTGTGTGTGTGTCTGTCTGTCTGTCACGCCCCACGTGACCGCGTTCGCAGTTTACAAATCGGAGCAAATAAATACCCGATTTCCGGAACGCGTTCGCGGTTCACGGAAATTTGGTCATTCATCTACCAACACCAGTCTTTACTAACTGGCTTCTAAGGACCACAATCTGCTAGTCTTTGTCCATCCCACATGGACACTAGTCTGTATGTGCTTGCTTCCAAGCACCACCAACTTCTGTTCTTCGTCAATTTCACCTTGACTCCAGCTTCTATGCACCATCATCTTCTGTTCTTCGTCAATTCCACATTGACACCAGCTTCTATACACTACCATCTTCTGTTCTTCGTCAATTCCACATTGACATCAGCTTCTATGCACCACCATCTTCTGTTCTTCGTCAATTCCACATTGCCACCAGCTTCTATGCACCACCATCTTCTGTTCTTCGTCAATTCCACATTGACACCAGCTTCAAAGCACCACCATCTTCAGGTCTTTTGTCCATTCCACATGGACACCAGTCATCGTTTGGTTTCAAGATATACGCGGCGATCGGCTAGGGTTACAAGAAACGTCTAGCCTCCAAATGGCAGGGCTTCCACCATCGGTTCACGCAAATGCGTTTTTATCTATTATTTGGTTTTAAGATATACGCGGCGATCGGCTAGGGTTACGATAAACGTCTAGCCTCCCAATGGCAGGGCTTCCACCAAAGGTTCACGCGAATGCGTTTTTATCTATTATTATAATGGAATCGAAACGTATATATACCCCAAAATTTGAAAAAAGCGGGCAACAGGGGTACCCTTCACTTTAAACGTCAATATTAGCAAAGTTTCGAAAGATAAAAGGAACAACTTTATTTTAAACGATTTAACTATTTTTAAAGTTATTTACTGGCGATTAAAATAATTAAAAATAATTATATTTATTTAAATATTAAAGATAAACCCAAGTACCGAAGTCGTTAAATCATTGCCTCCTATATCTATCAAGGCCCGTGCATTGCGTTATATTTCGTACATTGTCTCTTATATCTTTTTAGGCCCGTGCATTGCGTTATATTTCCTACATTGCCTCCTGTATCTATCAAGGCCCATGCATTGTGATATATTTCGTTCATTGCCTCCAATATCTATCGAGGCCCGTGCATTGCGATATATTTTTGAGAACAACAACCAAAATGGTGAGGTCCTCTCAGAACCATAATAATTTGTTTTCTCAGTTATATGAAATGAAAATATGGATAATTTTTTCGGCAATTCGATTTGAATGGCTCTTTCTGATGTATCATTCTCTCAGCACTGTTCATAATGGACAGGAACGTAGAGATTCGAGACACTAGGAATTACGATAGTGTTTCAAATCCTCTGTATTGAGGGCTTAAAGGCTTGGAGTGAGTCGAAAGATAAATACACATCCTATTTTTTAGTTGTACCATGCGTACCACAATGTTGCCAGGCGTTTATTGAAGGATGCTTGGGTACTTGGTACAGACTGTTACGTCTACCAAGTTTCCTAGCATCCAAGAATAAATAGGATTCATAGAAGCCAGTGTTAAGGGCATGTCATGGGTCAAGTCGTTAAATATATCGACGCAGTTAAATAGCTGATGGCATTATTTTATCCACTTTCCCATTGCCTTTCGAGTGGAAGTTCAACTTTGGCACGGACGACAGATGGCGCTCTTAAACTTCTACCCCCAAAAATCGTTGTTGTCTGCTCGTTTTCCCCTTCCGCGTTTTTTCGTTATAAACTTATGATTTAACAAACTGTTAAGATAAAATTTCATATTTCCTAAGACAGATAAGCTTCTACTCCTTTCATATTACTCCCAGTTAGATTTAATGCTTAAAAAATATATTTTCAATAAAAACACCGCTTCCACTAGTGGATTTATACTCCTTGTTAGATTAGTGTAGGTGTAGAGAGTAATCATTACAAACGCTAAAAAATATATTTTCAAAAATGAAGAACATAGAACATTTATTCTATATCAAAAAATATTTTGGTGGTAAGATTGCTTTAGAAAAATCCAAACGGCTAGATATTGGTAAAAAAAGACATGTGTAAGCTATTTGTAGATGAGATAATTGTTTTACATGTTTTATATGAGACTAAAACTTCCACTATTGTGTCTAAAAAAGTGTTGGCAATGTATATTTTTTAAATATGACGGAATTGCGGTTGATATGATAGCGCCCTATTTGCGAAAAAAACCCTTTTTTAAACAGTTGAATCATTCTTTGATAGAATTTCGAAGGAAGAAGTTAAGTGTTAGATTTGCTCGATTAATTTTGTTCGGCAAATAATATAATTAAGCCTTACGTATTACTGAAGGAGATTGATTTTGCCAACCTTTGTGAGTATTTAACTGTTTAATAATTATTTTGGTTAAGTGGGAGCCTAGCTTATGTGTGATTGGGTTGTGGCTTCCATGATTTGGGCACATTTGCTTTTTGTGTGGCGAGGTATGATTCAGCTTTGATATGGACAAATGTTACAAATCATACTGGTAGACTAAGAATGCGGTTGAGGTATAGCGAGAGAGTAGAGTTTCCACAGCAATTGAGAGATATTGAAAAGGCTTGAACAATAGACTATTTTAAAATTCAATTCCTGCACTTGCAAAGAATTAAAAAAAGCGATAGATGCATATATTTAGGTTGTTTAAGGGGTAGTGATAGTCATCTCCACTCGGAGAGGTAATATTTTGGCTTTCCCAACTTGTTTACTATTCGATCACAACATGGACTGTGTCAATTTTTTCTCTATATTTATTTAATATAAAATAATACGCCACACCTCGGTTGCGACATAGCCATAATTGAGAAAAAAGGAGCTATCTACAATTATTCTGTGTATGTCTTTTTACCTCTCCGTGTGACGTAGTCCAGGAGAGGTTCTGTAACGGCCGTGTCTGTGTGTGTGTGTGTGTGTGTGTGTGTCTGTCTGTCTGTCTGTGTGTCTGTCTGTCTGTCCGTTGTTACACCCACGTGACCGCGTTCGCAGTTTGCGTATCGGAGCAAACGTGTTCGCCATTTCCGAACTGCTTTCGCAGTCACGGAAATGGCTCCTCTACTTGAGTTCTCACACCACCATCTTCTGGTCTTTGTCCATCCCACACAGACACCAGTCTGTTCTTACTGGCTTCTAATCACCACCATATTTGGTTCTTCATCCATCCCCATGGACACCAGTCTGTACATAATGGCTTCTAATCACCACCATCTTCTGGTCTTCGTCCATTCCACTTGGACACCAGTCTGTACATAATGGCTTCTAATCACCACCATCTTCTGGTCTTCGTCCATTCCACTTGGACACCAGTCTGTACATACTGGCTTCTAATCACCACCATCTTCTGTTTTTTGTCAATCCCACATTGACACCAGTCTGCACTTACACTGGCTTCTAACACCACCATCTACTGGTCTTCCGTCTATTCCACATAGACACCAATCTGTCTCATTGGCTTCTACTCCATTATCATCGTTTGGTTTTAGGATATACGCGGCGATCAGCTAGGGTTACGAGAAACGTCTAGCCTCCCTAAGGTGGGATCGCCACCAAAGGTTTTCGCAATTGCGCTTTTTCCATACTATTATAATGGAAACGAATCGTATATATACCCCAAAATTGGAAGAAAGTGGGCAAGAGGGGTACCCTTCACTTTAAACGTCAATATTAGCAAAGTGTGAGATGATAATAGGTATAACTTTATTTTAAACGATTTAACTATTATTAATGTTAATTATTGAAGATTAAAATAATTAAAAATAATTATATTTATTTAAATATTAAAGATAAACCTCTCGTGCAAAGAGAGAGATTATCATCGCCTCCTATATCTGCCAAGGCCCGTGAATGCGATATATTTCATTCATTGCCTCCTATATCTATCAAGGCCCGTGCATTGCGATGTATTTTTCAAAACAACAACCAAAATGGGAAGCTCCTCTCAGAAACATAATAATTTCTTTTCTCTGTATATGAAATGAAAATATGGATAATATTGCGCTCCTTCTTTAATGCCTGTCTGTTAATATTTTACGTAGTAGTAATACGTTTTTAGCGAAGTTTAGAGAGGATAAACATAAGCGAGATTGTTTCGGAAAAAAAATACTGCTTCCACTAATGGGTTTATACTCCTTGTGTCTGTGTGTGTCCGTCCATTGTTACACTAGTGCGTCGCGTTAGCAGTTAGCCTTGTGTTGATGTGTTAAGAAATCATACAGAACCTTAATATTCCCTTTTTCCATAATATAAAGTGAATATGTGGAAGTATTTTTCGTAATTATGATGCATTAAGTACTTTTGTAGCTTTAAAGCTCTGTTTCATTTTGATATTCCAAAGATTTTTTTTAATATTGTTATTTGAAATGGCTGTTTACATATTGCTTAAGCTATACTACATCTGTATATAGAATAATCCTTGGTTTAGTGATTTCATGAAGAAAACTAAGACCTAGACTCCGGCGGGTATAACAAGTATTATCCGCAATAGGCTTAATGAAATAAAGAGTGAATAATTGAGGCCTGAGGTGAAGTAAACTTGTGGCTTTGATTTTCGTGTCTGTAATGAAGAGACATCAACGGTTCAGAGTGAGCCGAAAGTTAAATACACTCTTAAATAATCATGTAAAGATTTTATAATGGAAGAAAAGATCATGGTGGCAATTTAATTAGTAAAAGGGCTAATGGTGAACGGGTAGTAGCTACAGACTTATTATTCTCTTTATGGTGCGCATTGACTATTAGTGCGTCTAGCTACAATTTAGCTTTGGTGTTATTTAACGTTAACATTCATGTTGGCAAACTAAGAATATTGTTGAGGTGAGACGAGACGATAGTGTTTACACTGCAAACCAGTTGTGAATGTAGCTATCAGAATATAGGCTAAACAGCTGAAGCGCAGACTTCATTTCCTGTTCTTTTCCCCATTGACTGATTTCCATGTGTCCAAGATTTATCCTTACTGGATGTAAAATGTCGTCTGCTTTACTGTACATTCGCTATGTTTGGAATACTGCTTCAATATTTCGTAAATTTTTACTTCAAAAAAAAAAAGAAATAATTCCATATCTAGGTAAATAAGTTTGTAGTAGTAGACCTCTTGACACGGAGAGGTAATATTTTGGTTTTCCCAACTTGTTTTCCATCGATTGGACTATTATGGGTGTGTGTTGACCATTTGCGTGGTTCACAGCAAAAGAAAATATCTTACTAGATATACCTCGCTCGATTGAATTTTAAATGCATGAAGGTCTTTATCTAGAAAAATACGTCAGGTTATTGATTGATTCGAGTGCGTTAAAGTATGTCACTGTAGTTTATCCGAATGACGTGTTTTTATTTTAAAAATTTTTTGCTACATTATTCTTGTCAAGAACCCATATAAGAACTAAGAACGTTAAAATTGGGATCAACGTTGTTCCCCCTCAATTCCCTGTTCCGACACACAGCGTGATGTAATCAAGCAACAATATAAGGATATAATAACTTATCATGTAACACTTGCTCCGATTAAGTCACATGAATTATAGTTCGTATGTACAGTACCAAACAAGAAACATTGACAAAAACTCAAGAAACGGTGAAATTAACAACTGAAAATTTAATTTTAATACAGTCTATGCTATTTAAACCGCTTGAAAATTCAATTACTTTTTTTTTTAATTTTATACACCTAAAAGCTCCGTCGCAATAAATAAACAATTATTCGATTCATTTGTGAAAAAAGTCCGTTCGTAATTTAAATTTAAGTTGTGGGTAGGAAATCTACTTCTTACAAACACTGAGTAAATATTAGAAATATTCGCAATTAAATACAGTTTATTAAACAAAGAACCTCATTTTTACTCTAAGATATAAAACCGCAACCGTATTAGTTAGAAAACTGGAGAGTTTTGGCAATGAAAGACCTAGCCATATTCCTAGAAAACCACCTACTGAGCTGAAGAAGTCCATAACCTGGAGCATCAATTATTGAACAGCGCGAAAAATGTATAGATTGAACATATTAACACCACTTACTTTATTAATAACAAGTTGGGAAAACCAAAATATTACCTCTCCGTGTCAAGAGGTCTACTACTACAAACTTATTTACCTAGATATGGAATTATTTCTTTTTTTTGAAGTAAAAATTTACGAAATATTGAAGCAGTATTCCAAACATAGCGAATGTACAGTAAAGCAGACGGCATTTTACATCCAATAAGGATAAATCTTGGACACATGGAAATCAGTCAATGGGGAAAAGAACAGGAAATGAAGTCTACGCTTCAGCTGTTTAGCCTATATTCTGATAGCTACATTCACAACTGGTTTGCAGTGTAAACACTATCGTCTCGTCTCACCTCAACAATATTCTTAGTTTGCCAACATGAATGTTAACGTTAAATAACACCAAAGCTAAATTGTAGCTAGACGCACTAATAGTCAATGCGCACCATAAAGAGAATAATAAGTCTGTAGCTACTACCCGTTCTCCATTAGCCCTTTTACTAACTAAATTGCCACCATGATCTTTTCTTCCATTATAAAATCTTTACACGATTATTAAAGAGTGTATTTAACTTTCGGCTCACTCTGAACCGTTGATGTCTCTTCATTTCAGACACGAAAATCAAAGCCACAAGTTTACTTCACCTCAGGCCTCAATTATTCACTCTTTATTTCACTAAGCCTATTGCGGATAATACTTGTTATACCCGCCGGAGTCTAGGTCTTAGTTTTCTTCATGAAATCACTAAACCAAGGATTATTCTATATACAGATGTAGTATAGCTTAAGCAATATGTAAACAGCCATTTCAAATAAAAATATTAAAAAAAATCTTTGGAATATCAAAATGAAACAGAGCTTTAAAGCTTCAAAAGTACTTAATGCATCATAATTACGAAAAATACTTCCACATATTCACTTTATATTATGGAAAAAGGGAATATTAAGGTTATGTATGATTTCTTAACACATCAACACAAGGCTAACTGCTAACGCGACGCACTAGTGTAACAATGGACGGACACACACAGACACAAGGAGTATAAACCCATTAGTGGAATTAGTATTTTTTTTCCGAAACAATCTCGCTTAGGTTTATCATCTCTAAACTTCGCTAAAAACGTATTACTACTACGTAAAATATTAATAGACAGGCAAGGATTGATACCATTAAAGAAGGAGCGCAATATTATCCATATTTTCATTTCATATACAGAGAAAGGAAATTATTATGTGTCTGGGAGGAGCTTCTCATTTTGGTTGTTGTTTTGAAAAATATATCGCAATGCACGGGCCTTGATAGATATAGGAGGCAATGAATGAAATATATCGCATGCACGGGCCTTGGCAGATATAGGAGGCGATGATAATCTCTCTCTTTGCACGAGAGGTTTATCTTTAATATTTAAATAAATATAATTATTTTAATCTTCAATAATTAACATTAATAATAGTTAAATCGTTTAAAATAAAGTTATACCTATTATCATCTCACACTTTGCTAATATTGACGTTTAAAGTGAAGGGTACCCCTCTTGCCCACTTTCTACAAACTTTGGGGTATATATACGATTTGTTTCCATTATAATAGTAAGGAAAAAGCGCAATAGCGAAAACCTTTGGTGGCGATCCCATCTTAGGGAGGCTAGACGTTTCTCGTAACCCTAGCTGATCGCCGCGTATATCCTAAAACCAAACGATGATAATGGAGTGGAAGCCAATGATACAGATTGGTGTCTATGTGGAATAGACGGAAGACCAGTAGATAGTGGTGTTAGAAGCCAGTGTAAGTGCAGACTGGTGTCAATGTGGGATTGACAAAAAACAGAAGATGGTGGTGATTAGAAGCCAGTATGTACAGACTGGTGTCCAAGTGGAATGGACGAAGACCATAAGATGGTGGTGATTTAGAAGCCAGTAAGAACAGACTGGTGTCAGTGTGGGATGGACAAAGACCAGAAGATGGTGGTGTGAGAACTCAAGTAGAAGAGCCATTTCCGTGACTGTGAAAGCAGTTCGGAAATGGCGAACACGTTTGCTCCGATACGCAAACTGCGAACGCGGTCACGTGGGTGTAACAACGGACAGACAGACAGACACACACACACACACACACCCACCCCGACACGGCCGTTACAGAACCTCTCCTGGACTACGTCACACGGAGAGGTAAAAACTGTCTTTGTACACAAAAGTGCGAAAAAGTAAGAGATAAGTGTAGAAAATTAATTGTTTGAAGTAACAGATAATTAAATTTTCATTTTTGAAGACGTAATTATAAAACATCAATTATTTTAAAAAATTTCTTATCTTAGTTTTTTTAACCAAAAATTCCTTAAGTAAAATATTTTATGATTTTATCCTTAAACATGCCCATCATTTTAAAAATAGAAAACGTATGCATTTTATTTACTTTTTAAAATTTACAGTTAGTTTGAGTATTCGGGCCTATAAGGAGAATAAAATGGGCAGAAAATTGTTGATAGCAGACAAAATAAAACAAGCATGAAAACTTAACAAAACGTGTTCGTTTATTTTAACGTTTTCGAGGTTTCAAAAATTGACGTGTTGTATATCTCTCAAAGCTACAGATCCTTTTGACTCTAATAACTACATCACAGTCAAAGGGCGAATGTAATTTTCGGTTCGCAATATTTTAAATTTTGAAATATAAAGATAAATACTTCTAGCTCTATTTTTCAGATATCCGAGTATTTGAACTTCCTCGAAGCAAATTTTTCTCGAAAATAAACAGTAGTATCAAGGTAGTTTCTCTGAAATTTTTGTGAAAAAAACTAAGATAAGAAATTTTTTAAAATAATTGATGTTTTATAATCACGTCTTCAAAAATGAAAATTTGAATATCTGTTACTTCAAACAATTCATTTTCTACACTTATCTCTTACTTTTTCGCGTCTTTGTGTACAAAGACAGTTTTTATTAATTAGTTATGATTGAACCAGATAATAGTCGATCACCGGTCTCTTGTACATTGACACAGGACGAGGACGTAATGTTTTTCACGCTGGTACTTGCCGCTTCTGTTACGCTGGAGCAGATCATTTTCGGATCAAGGTTATCGGTCTTTTGCGCGTCGAAAATTGACGTTGTAGAAGTCTGGGACTTGGTATTGGTGTAATACTGCTTCCTATATTCTCTATGGCGCTTTTTACGGCTAAGAACTTTGCTTGGCGGTCTTTTTTTCGTCTAACTTGATTTTTTCTTCGGGGTGATAATGGAGGACCTAACTCTGTCCCCATATCCATTTTAATTTCGTAGTTGGTTAGCGATATAAAATCGTTATAAAAGTTTTTACTGAAGAAATTAAAAACTAATCAAGTTGTAACAAATTGACTAAGCGTACTAAAATGAAGCAAAGGTTCACTAGCGTTGTTTATGACTACAACTGCAAACTACTCGTTTCGGAGCGAGACTCACACCTCATCTGGAATTCAAATTTTCCCTTCGAATAGTGCTACATTTATTGTGTTTTATTCCTAGTCCCTCTTAAAAACCCAATTTCACCATGTTTCAGATGAATACTTCAGTGCCATCAAAGCTTTACTAAATGTACTTTCAATAGCGGAGAAATGTATAGGTTCAGTTTTATAGGTATTGTAGTTTCAAGAAAAAAAAACTTATAAGAAATTACACGTGTTTCTATTGAAAACAGGGTTAACTACAGAAAAGTCGAATGTTCAATGACGCGCGTCAGGCGAGGGGCAAAACACTCGCGTATTTGGTGGCATAAATTGCAAAGAAAAAATTGTGCTATCCAAAGCTAAAATACCCCTAACATTCTTTAGGGTACTCTTCAAATGAAAATTGTCATAGTGAACATCCCCCCCCCGGTTCAGTCGCTTTCGATCTGTCACGCACGCCCTTTCCCTTTCACCCGTAATCTCAATCGCGCACGAAAAAAAGGGTTTTTCCCCATTTTCAAAGATGCGAGGTAAGGTTCGTCTCACCTTATGTTCAATACATTAAAGCCTTCATGACAGTTATTTTCATTGCCGTTACTATAGCGTCAACTCATAATAAATAAGAAGCTGATTTCTGGTACAGGGATGGTTTATAGAAGGAAAACTTCTAAATATCCACTATAAAACCTACTACACGGGGGATAGAATAGTGTTAGTCCCCGCTGATCTGAGCGCCATCGTTTGAAAAATATTCGATGTTTAGGTCAGTGGTTCTCCCCCTTAACGTTTCAAAGTGCGTATCATTAAACGATGTTCACTATGATACTTGTTGCGCGTTGTCATTTCATACAATGACACATGTCACACCCTGTATACGAGCTCGAAAATGTACTGCAGTGAAGTAGTCCGTCAGGGGTTTTGGGGGTATTCCACAAAGGTAGGTGTTACTCTGATCTCTTCCACACTGTATATCAATCTTTTCGAAATTCCTATATGAGTAGATGATTTTCATTAACGTAATGAACACCAAAAAATAGCTTTTCTAAATCTAAATCATCGACGCCATCTTTAAAAAGGGCCATTTGAAAATGATTACCCTAAATTTTGAAAGAAAGAAAAATTATTAAAAGCTGTTCATAATTCTCAAAACGTTTGATTTTTACGTTTTGCCACTCTTTAGAGTGAAAAACGTATTGTTCCGACCTCTGTTGGCTGGACGGCTGGCTGGATATGTTGTGACTGGAAATGTTGTGACCTGATGAATTTTGACATAAATAAATATTTCGAATTTTAAAAATCGGACGAAAATATATTGAGAATACATTTGTATTTGGATGAGGTGGAAGTTGTTAACCCACTTGGGTCTAAGACAGGGAAGCACAAAATTTGTTTGATTTACTACGCAATTGGAAATTTTGGCCCCTCTTACCGAAGCAAATTAAGCAGTATAAATTTAGCCATGGTTATTAAATACCCAATCTTGAACAAATATGGTTATAGCAAATGTTTAAAGCCTTTACTGGAAGATCTGGAGACTTTGCAAACTCAAGGCTTTCAAACAAGAAATAGAACAATTAAAGAGGCACTGGCTACCATTTCGGGAGACAACTTGTCTAGTCATGGTGTGGGAGGATTTCTTCAATCATTTTCTTCCGGAAGGATATGTAGGTTCTGTATGACAAAGAAGGAACATTTATCTGAGAAACTCGATGAAACTAGATGATTATTAGAAGTGAGGCTATTCATAATTACCATCTAGAAGCAATTTGCGAAAATACGGACAACATTTCAACGTACGGCGTGAAAAGCTCTTCCCCATTTGCTGTTCTACGACATTTCGAAGTAACAAAATACCTGCCCCCAGATATAATGCACGATTTCTATGAGGGTGTCGTGCCAAGAGTTTTAAAACTATGTATAAGACACATGATAAATGAAAATTATATTACTTTGGATGATATAAATTCAAAACTAGAAAGTTTTCCTTTGGGAAAACTAAACGTTAAAAATCGAAGCACTCTTATAACAAGGGCCGTTCTTTTCGGAAAAGGAACCCTTGTTGGCACAGCTTCGCAAAAAAATGTCTTTTAACATTTTTCCCACTTATGTTCGGTTCTTACATTCCAAGTGACGACAAACATTGGATTTTATTACTGACGTTAGTCGAAATTGGAGAAATTATCTTAGCCCCTGTAGTTAAAAGAGATGATTTAATATATGATTTTAACCATATGTTTAAGGAAATTCGATATTAGCCCCGCAATTGAACGATATTAGCCCCGCAACTGAACGATATTAGCCCCGCAATTGAACGATATTAGCCCCGCAATTGAACGATATTAGTTTGCCACATCTTACGCCTTACCTCTTGGGACTTGCCATACTGATTTATTAAAAGTAAGGGCACAGCCTCCAGCTGGGTTACTAGGCATTCCATCTCGTCAATAGAATAAGCAACCTTTCTTAATTTAGGTGCCATTGCTCGTACATATAAATATTAACGCTAGAATATATCAGAAATGTATTGGCTAACGAATAAACAGATTATCAATTTATTTATGTATATTTTATTTATTCATTTCACAATTTGGTCGGTAAGCCTGCGACGTGAATATCCATAAAGAAGACGAAATTAAGATTAAAATTTTAAATATTTCTATAGTACATGGTTACATTTATTCAACAATTTGGTCGGTAAGCCTACGACGTGAACATCCATAAAGATGATGAAATTAAGATTAGCATTTTAAATATTAATATAGTACATGGTTACATTGATTTAACCCTTTGGTCGGAAGACTACGACGTGAACATCCACATAGGAGAAGAAATTAAGATTCACATTTTAAAAATTACTGTAGTACATGGTTACATTTATTTAACAATTTGGTCGGTAAGCCTACGATGTGAACATAAAGAAGACGATATTAAGATTAACATTTTCATTATTTCTGTAGTACATGGTTACATTTATTTAACAATTTGGTCGGTAAGCCTACGATGTGAACATAAAGAAGACGATATTAAGATTAACATTTTCATTATTTCTGTAGTACATGGTTACATTTATTTAACAATTTGGTCGGTAAGCCTACGATGTGAACATAAAGAAGACGATATTAAGATTAACATTTTCATTATTACTGTAGTACATGGTTACAATAAACATTACCTTGGTTGTCAAACGTTGTCTGGAGTCACGTGCAATGATCAAAAACAAATTCCAAGTCCGAGATTATAGGGGGTTCAGGCACTAGATGGCGCAGAATACCTTAAAAGCTAGGTCAAAGGTTATTGCACTGACCTTTCACAGTAAATTACACTTTTAACTGACCTTGCACGCAAATATAGTTCCGATTGCGTGGGAAACTGAACTGAACCAGAATCAGGTTTTTCTTCCTCTTCTCAAAATCCAACCGCAACCGTTATGTGAAAACGGGTTATAACCGCCATCGCCAATTAAAAGGCTCAAGTTTGATTTGGATTGACCAATGAGCGAGCTTAGGAGAGGTAGCAGGAGATTTCTTTGGCAGCTGAATTCGGCCGCTGATAACTAAATACAAGTTTTTGAAAGGTCGGCTCCCTAACACTAGTGGTCATGTAAGTGAAGTATTATTTATAGGCTTATCAGGTGCGTGCCAACGTTTTTAATTGAAGTGGGGGCTTTGCCCCACTTTCACCTCTTCCTGAGTTTTATTATAATTTTAATATTTATAATTACACAAAGTTAAATTAAAAATTAAACGTTTCTAAACAAGGACACATGGATGAATTCACTGAAAATGAAATTTCGGCATGAGAGGATGCAAATGGGTAATTTAGACGTTGTACGAGTTATGAAGGAGAAGTATTCTAATAAAAGAGAACGAAGTATTGAATCCAGCGCGGAGAAACAGACAAAAACGAAACTGAATAGGTCTGGCCGCCCAGCCGTAAGTAAATTTTTAGGTTCAGAGAGGGCTTGTTTTTAAATCTTGTAAATAGGACAAGCGTCAATTATCATCATAAAATGTTAAATACATCACTGCATAGCGCGTGGGTGGGGGCAAAACCGGTTTGATAAGTACATTGTTTATCACATCTCGGGCTATAATAGCACTTGATATAGCGCGTGCTACGAGTATTTTGTTCGCTGGTAGGCAGGGCGTTCCACAATTGGTTGGAGGCGCTGCGTTTAATTTAACAGTGAAATCTTAAACTTTCATATTTTTTTGAACCATTCGGAGATATTTGCTGAATGATTCTCTATGCAGATAGGTCTTATAATTGGTAGAAAAATCCATAAAAAATCACTTGATTTATATCTCTACCCTCCTTTTAATGTCACTATTTTAGGTTAAACCTTTTTGCGTAAGAAGGTGGTAAACTATAGACATTTACTTTATATTATTAGAGTGAATTTTGATTAGGGGAAGACAGAGAGAGTATTAAGGCACACATTAAAGTTGTGCAACAAGAAAGTAAAAAGGCGCATTTGGACTTCACCACTATTGATGGAAAAATGCAAAGAACAATGACGTACAGACAGGCCTATGCTTACAATAATAATGTCGAAGAAGTGATTACAGAATTTCCAGTTTTGTGCCTAAAGAACCAAGTATGTCCACTTACAACTTCAGCTCTAAAATTCAGAATTCATGAGCTTCATTTATATTTCAGCTTGTGTATGAGCTTAGTCGGATAAAAGATTTTACACCTTCGGCAGAGAAATTAATTTTTCATTTTTTCCAACCTCTTGCCTCAAAAATATTGGATATCATTAAACGTAATCCGAAGAAGAAAAAAAATGTTCAGAAATTTCTGGCAAGTCTTGTGGAATTGACTGAAGTCTCAACCGAAGAAAAAGTCAAAGGTATATATTCCCATGTTTAAGATTTAATAGCATTGAAAATATTTTTAGAGCTTGAACTTCGAACTTGCCTTTTAGTTCTTCCTAGTCTCTTCGGGGAAAATATAGAGTTGTGGATCGCTCAAAATGTAAGTTTAAATCTTAAATTTTAATAATTTTCAAATAATAATTTGAAGGAATTAAAAAAAATTCCTATAGTCCTTTAAAGGGAGCGTGAATATTTCAAACATGATGATTTTATTCGCTTTACATTTTATACTATTTTAATATAAGGATAACTTGACCAGAGTAGGAATAAGGGTTTGATATTATTTCAGGAAACAAAATTCAGCACGCCAACACTGGTTTTCCATGGCGAGGATTATTACACCTCAGCCATGCAGGTTAAAATTGAAGCAGTTTCTTTCGAAGTCGGTAACTTCGAAAATTTAATTGCATCCATATTCTCAGGCTACTATGCCTTTCAAATAATGTATTCATTGGGACTCTCTAAAACTCTGGAGTTTTTACAAAAAGTAGTACTGAAGATTGATGCTAAGAAAATATCAACATCCATTACGGCCATTTACAATAAATTATCTGTTTAGCTAGATCATAGTTTTTTATTGATTTTTTTTATTATTAAACTGACTTTACCTGTCTTAAACTGTGTTACATTTTTAATGTTCTAAATTTTTATTTTCAAACTAGTTCAAAAAATCACTATTATGTTCAATATCGAACGTTATTCATGCGTTCGGAATATTTTGATCGCATTTAAATGAGTTCAACACAACACCTTTTTGTTCAACATTGAGCATTGAGTTTGCGTTCCCAGTATAACAATATTATTCAATATTGAACGTTAAAAATGCGTTTGAAATATATCAGTATCGTTCAATTTTGATCGCCTTTAAGAGAGTTCAACACAACACCTTTTTGTTCAACATTGAACATTGAGTATGCGTTCCCAATATAACAATATCATTCAATATTGAACGTTAAAAATGCGTTTGAAATATATCAGTATCGTTCAATTTTGATCGCCTTGAATCAGTTCAAATCAACACTATTTTGTTCAACATTGAACGTTGAGTATGCGTTCCCAATATAACAATATCATTCAATAATGAACGTTAACAATCCGTTCGAAATATAACAATATCGTTCATTAGTGAACTCTAAAATAAATCCAAAAAACACTTTTGTTCATTATTGAACACTAAATTGTCGTTCTACGTGACACACTTGAGTTCTCAAAAGAAGTCCTCGCGTTCTATTTTGAACGCTATGTAAGGCGTTCGAAATAGAACAAAAAAACGTTTAGCTACGGGGACAAACCTCCGAACGCAATTTTGTTCTGATCTGAACAAACGTTTTTGAGAGTGTGTGGCAAGAACCACACAACAAAATATGTGACGGAAGCACTCTCTCGTGTACTCCTTCAACTGACAAGTATTTCACCGACTCTGTTTTTTTACAGAAGTACGGAAAAATAGTCCAGAACAGCATTCGCATTTATAATCTGGACCATATGATATATTTTGCTGATAGGTGTTTTCAAAATATTGTGAGTGTTGTCTCCTAACGGTTCTCCTAGCATACTCTGTCATAAGCTCGAATTCAGCATAATTTTCATCAAGTCTTCTAATCTGCCTTGTAGCGTTGTCCTCTGCATTTCGGCTTCTCTATAGTTGATCTTGACGCCTCTCAATTCTTGACAAATTATCTCTCTGAGTAGTAGGAAAGTACCGATTTGGGGACACTGGCGTCGTGCCAGATCTGGCACATGATCTGGCACCAATAAATATGGCGTCAATGAATCAGACATGGCACCAGTCAATATGGCGTCGATGAATCAGACATGGCACCAGTAAATATGGCGTCGATGAATCAAACATGGCACCAGTAAATATGGCGTCAATGAATCAAACATGGCACCAGTAAATATGGCGTCAATGAATCAGACATGGCGTCCACCGCATCTTTCGGACAATCTTCTTGTGAATCAAACATGGCGTCACATTTTTCACCCAATATTGTTGTGACGTCAGTGAAACGTACATGACGTGTCACAGTCTTCCTATGGCGTTTGTGAATCAGGCACCCTCCTCTTAATGGGAACATCTTAAACTGTAATTAAGTACACACGCAGGTTCGAATGTCTTAAATATAACGGGGGAAAATGTTAGGCTTAAGCGTAATATTCGACAACGTGGCCCGTGTGGTAAATAACCCTTGTCATACATGTGGTTTAAACGCCATGTTCACTATAAGAACATGATTGATTTAAAAAGAGCGCCATGTTTAAATGGTCAGAGCCCAGAATGTCACGTGACATTAAAGTATAAAAGACGAGGACGGTTTAAAGATAAGCCAGAGTTAATGTGTTTCTAATTTTTTGGTTGTCTTATCTTGAATCTTATAACACCCATAAAATATTAATTTAGTTAATTTTTATTATTAAAAACATAAAATTTCTCTTATCATAATATATTATTATTTGAACTGATAAGGGAAATAAACCATGTTCAAAACTCTGTCTCACAGTGCCAACAGTAAAGCGAACTTTCGATCTGATAAGAAAACCAATAATCATTCTGAAATGATAATGATAAAAGCATATGCCTCGATTTATCCATTCTTTCACATACATGCCGAGGAAATGAACAAATATTTGATCTTCCTAAAAGTAAGGATAAAAAGTAAATAGAAAAGACGGCAATTGTATCTCCTAAACACAAACAAAATCAAATTCAAACCATACTAAACAGGGTTGGCAAGTTTTAAACAAATTGTTTTAAACTTTGGTTTAAAACTTGTTTTAAACAGCCATGAAAAAAAAACTTTAATTTGTTTAAAACGTTTCAAACAAAAAGTTTAAAACATGTTTTTTTTTAGGGAGAAAAATTTCGAATATTTTTAACTCTTTTTTTATTTGAAAATGAGCGAAAAGATTAAATAATAGAAATAATAAGCTCCAGTCAAAACCTTCCTTTATTCGACTGTTTCAAATGTGTGTTTAATTGTTTGGAGACCCTACCAGTTGTTTTATCCATTACTAATCTGTATTGAAGACTGGGCGTGTACAGTATCCCCTCTTACAAGAGAGCGCCTAGAGGGAGAGATACACCGTCTACACCCCCTTTCTAACAGTACTGGTCTATTGCTTAACTGAGGCGTCATGGAGAATGAGATTGTGCAAAGTGTGAAACCGATTATCCGTTCATACCCCCCACACCGGTCCTTACCTCTCCGAGTTTCACATTGACGCGTATTGATAATAATAAAGCCGTGGATTGTTGCAAAATTAATTAGCTAAAGGGTAATGGATTACTTATGGTATTATCCAATGGAAAATCGTGCAAAAGGAAATCAAAATATTTTCAAACAATTGCAAAATTTTTATTTTCTGTTGTATTCTCGGTACATTAGAATGTCTGCTACGTGTTTTATCGAAAGACAGCTTCTTCAAGCGCGCTTTCCTCGTGACCTCTCCTATAATCTAAGGCAATGTCAGCCTGTAGACATCTCGGTTGTAAAAGGTAATTTTCGAATTCTCTCATAGGGCTGCGTTCATTACATGGTACGGTGGCTTCAAGGTCTGACCTATTAAACGGCGAGTATGGCTTTGGTTCTGTGTCAAACCTTAGGGTGGGATCCTGTGCAGCTTCGAGTAACACACTCTCTCTAATGAAAACATGTGCGCTTGTCTTTGCCACGCACTTGAAGTTTGGATACAAATTTATCCATACTGGTTGTGTATAAGAACCTTAATATTTGAAATATTATTATAAACATGACTTATATCCATGTCGTAACTTTTACTTTATTAATGTTAATTATGAACATGGAATTGTATTATTGACGTACCTATAATCAAAGTGAATCAAATTGAATATTATTTTTAGCAAAATTTAATTCTTCAAAGTTGGAAAAGCAACAGATCAAAATTTTACCATAATAAGAACTGATCTCTGCCTAATGATGTTCGATATTCATAATAAACATGTACATAGATATGATACCTACTCTCAAAAAGTATGTTTTTCTGGGTTGGATCGAGGAGAGAGGCCATTATGTAAAATGGGTCCTCCAACGTTGAAGAGAACCGTTTTTTAAAGTTTTCCAGGACTCCGATCTTTATGTCTTCGAATTTTTTCGTTTCCACCCTGAAATCGTCCTGGAAAACGGTCAAAAGAACCCCTATAACGCTTGAGGATAGTGGACCACTCTTCTGAAAGAAGTCTGTTGAGACCTTTAAAGGTTTCAGAATCTCGAGGAGTTCCTTCGCGTCCTCGACGTCCTCTTCCGTTGGCAACGGAAAGTCTATTTTAGCTGGACATTTCGGGTCTTTTTTGGCTTTATTCAAAGCGTAAACCATTGCTTTCAACATATTATCCTGGAATATATTTGTATATTGTTGAAAATATTCTCTATGAGAACATGCTTGTCTAACTTTTCAAATTGAGGTTAGACAAAAAACATTCAGAAGTTCTTTCTAGAAAATATGGACCCTTAATATAAACTTACCTTTGTGAATCGTTCCAATCCCAGAAAAACAGCGCTCCAGCGAACACCCCATATCATTTTTAAATCAACGCCGCCACTTCTTGATTTTAACTCTTCTGTCCATTTAGGCAATTTGCGAAAAAAGTTTATCCAGTTTTGGAGATTTTCAAGTAGCTCTTTCGAGCTGTCATTGGCCTTAATGGCATCGTTTACAACTAATAGCAGGGAGTGTGCTATGCAGCCTTTTCTCTCTCAACCGTCGTCATCTTATGTCGCCTTTAGTGTTTGGTCTTCCTCTTCCTCTTCAGAATCCGAATCCGAATCTTGCGCTCCGAAAATAGTTGCCAACGGATTCCAGGCTGGGATAAAAATAAAATGTGCACAACGTGAAATATTTATTAGCCGTGCAAAATTACTATGATTAAAGGGCGCCACAAAAGACTTTATGGGTAAAAATATTCATCGGCCCGCCGCGGAGCTAGCATCTAACAAAGAGAACACCGCAAATCTCGGTGGCTCCCCTTTAGGTTACACATAAACCAATTGAATAAAAATGCCAGTTTTTGTTTACCATCGTCGAGTTTGTTATCAGAATCTGTTTTGGAATCGCTGCTTTGATTTGATCGTCACAGATTAATAAGTTGATGCTTAATATTAAAATTTGTAATTTTATGCTTAACATTAAAATTTGTTACTTTATGCTTAATACTTAAATCCGCAATTTTATGCTCAATATTGAAATTGTCCGTAATTATGCTTAATATTGAAACTTTCCGTAATTTTATGCTTCATATTAAAATCCATAGTTTTATGCTTATTATTAAAATCTTTAACATAATTCACATATAGGCCTAGGTTTAATATTTCATTAGGGCAGAAAGTTAGTAATTGCAATCAATAAAAAAAGCATACTTGTAATTACAACATACTAGTGACTTAATAAATTGAAAATGTTCAGTGATCATCATCGATTCAATCAAATTCACATCTTCAAATACATAAATTTTTCTTTGGTGGAATAACATTATCTACCGATAGTTTCTCGTATTTGATTTCATAATAGAGCTGTACTACCTTACCTATCAGAAATTCTTTCCCATTGAAAGAAGCCTTAAAACCTTCCACGGGCTGTTTACATCACGGAAGAAAAACAAAAATTCCCTTCTTGGGCAATACCTATTCCCTCCCTCCCCCAAAACTTCCCTTCTTTGCCACTGTCCCTTCCCAAAATAGGGAGGTAAACATCCTTCTCCAGCCAGTTGCCTTCTTTAGTTCTGAAGGGATATTTCTTCCCAAAAAAGAAGGTTCACCTCCCTTCTCGAGGGAGTACCTTCCAAATCTTAGAAGGGAGGCTCGCGATAGCTAAAGCTCCATTCCATGCATTTTTCGGTCTGGGGAAGGAAGGTAGGGTAGTAGGAAGGAAGTTGGTTCTTCTTTTACCCAATCTTCTTTTCAAAGAAGGCGCCCTTAAGCTTCTATAGTGTTGCCCTCTCTTCTACGGAAAAGAAGGGTTAGAAGGCGTGATAGCGCCCTTCTAAGGAAGATTCTTCTGAAAATTCCCACCACTGTATCGCAGTCAAACGGCCTATATAATTTCCCGCTCCACATTATTTCCAATATTAAAATATCAAAATTTAAATTCATCAAGTTCAATTTTTCTGATATCCGAGTATTTGAACCTCTGAAAAGCACATGTTAGTCGAAAATAAACCCTGATATCAAGCTAGTATTATTAAAATATCCCAGGAAATGACATTTCTTTTCAAGAACTGTTATTTATTTTCGTCAAATGAAAGTTTGGTGAAAAAAACTAAGATAAGAATTCTATTCAAACATTTCTTTTAGAATCATGATTTGAAAAGTGAAAATTTGATTATCTGTTACTTCAGGAAATTAATTTATAAAATTGTCTCTTACTTTTTGTCGCCTTTGTCGGCAAAGACAGTTTTTATTAATATCTGGAAATTCAATCTTATTATTAATTAAAGTTGTTTAGAAACTAGCGTTTTAAACCTTAGGAGTGAAAGCGGGCGCTCCTTTTAAGTCTTAGGGCTTTGCGTGTCCATTATTTAAAGTGTCAATCCTGACTGGTTGACATGACAGTCAACGCCCAATCCAGCTCAAATATCTTTTCCTTCGTTTTCACAGTGGAAACTTACCCTTGATTGCTAACTTAGTTCAATTATCCTTGGTCACTAACCAGGGTTGGCAAGTTTTAAACAAATTGTTTTAAACTTTGGTTTAAAACTTGTTTTAAACAGCCATGAAAAAAAAACTTTAATTTGTTTAAAACGTTTTAAACAAAAAGTTTAAAACATGTTTTTTTTATGGAGAAAAATTTCGAATATTTTTAACTCTTTTTTTATTTGAAAATGAGCGAAAAGATTAAATAATAGACATAATAAGCTCCAGTCAAAACCTTCCTTTATTCGACTGTTTCAAATGTGTGTTTAACTGTTTGGAGACCCTACCAGTTGTTTTATCCATTACTAATCTGTATTGAAGACTGTTATTCAAAAATATGATTAAGGATAACTTATTTTGTCATCTACTTAAAGCAAAGCAATAACATTTTTCATATGTGGTTTCTCTACACTGTTGGTACATTTTACTGTTCTAAAAAGATTACGCGTAATCTATAAAGCCAGGCCTTTGACAATGCTAAAATTAATACGCCTAATCCGAAAACGGAAAACATGAGCGCCTACAAATTAGTAGGGGGTGGTGACGTTTCAAATGTATGATGAGTTCTGACCAAGAAACTCGGAAGTACGGAAGCGGAAATGACTGAATAGTGGCCACAAAAGAAATCAGGCATTTAGACATTAGGGGTTAAATGTACAAATTTACGCATCACACTCATTTTGTATCCGCTATTAAAAAAATTATATTTTCCTTTTGAAAAGATCGTTTGCTCTTTATTAAACAGTCAGTAGAATTTTTCAAATATTCAATATTGTACCCTCAACACGTACTCCCTTTTAAATAATTAATTTCATGATAAAATGTTTTCCGAAAATCTAACTTTAAATCGTGTTATAAACAATAAAAACACAAATTTTTTTAACTAAGTTTTTGCACACCCTGACAAGGACCCTTTCTTACACCTTCAAATTCTAAATTTTAATAGCTCTTGATTTTCCTGTTTGACTTTGCAGTACATGTTCGTTGTACGTTGGTCTAGGGGTATGATACTCGCGCTGGTTGCGAGTGGTACCAGGTTAAATCCCGGAAGGTCGCATCTTAGAGCTTCATATTATAAATTTAGGAGTATTTTTTTTTTCGTGTTTTACTTCTCAATACGTTTCGTGGTCCGTTGGTCTAGGTGTATAATACTTGCTTTGGGTTCAAGTGGTCCCTGGTTTTAATTCCACACGGACAATTTCTTACACCTTGAAATTCTAAATTTATTCAATATTGAACGCTCAAAATAATTAATATCATAAAATAATTTCGGAAAATCTAATTTGTTCTTGAAAATGCGTAAATTTGTAGTTTTTTCAATCAATTTTTGAGGGAATAAATCGACTAACTGTTAAATCAGTTGGTTGAATTAAATATTGATTAAGGATTAAATCAATATAAATAAAGAAAAATTGCAATATCGGGACTTCAGTCAATTGATAAACGTCACTCTTATCGTTTGTTTTTTCTGTCTTGGTCCAAACCAAGACCTTTTTAGCCATATCGTAGTATACGATAGGCTCTTAGTTTGACCCGAGCCGTCGTAGTAGTAGTGGCCGGGGTTGTCGCTTCGTTATCGTCAGATTTTAGCTTAAAATGAACTTTATATTACCACAACCCACCCATAGGAGTTACTGGGCTCGGTTAGAGATTTAATTTTAATTAAAATTTTTTCAGGTCAGTCCGGGGAATCGAACCCGGGTCGCCCGGGTCGCTGGCGCAACAAGCAGACATTCTACCAACTGAACGATAGAAACTTCGAGTTTGTTATTATTTATTCTTATCTCTAAAATGTCGGGGTGATGTGGGGTGGGGTACCTCTTAATCTGTGGGGTCGGAAACTTTTGAATTTTTATGTGTGGGGTCGGATACTTATGAATTTGTATGTTTGGGGTTTTTATATTTATTTTCTTTTTATGTATGTGCTAATTAAATAGATAACGATTTTCCCCGTTTCCTCCTCATGTGTTTCGTTCTCGTTCGGTAGCTATCGTCATCTATGTTATGTTTGACTGGAACGTTTTGGCGGTTAATTCAAATGTGGGTTTAGATAGAGCTAACATAGTGTTAAATGAGCGTTATGCGTTTGATCATTTTAGCATTGCTAAAGGTTATTCGAGGGGATAATCACTAAAATGCGTAATCACTATAACTAAACTTTCTCTTTGAAAAGTTTCTGGGCATAAGTCCTTGTTAGAAATTTATAAGATGCGATAAGTGTGCATCGGCATAAGTCTATGTTGTAAACTCATCGAGGGGATTATCACTAAAAAGTAAAAACTATCTGTTCTTCGATTCGCCGGAATATTAGAATTACAGCATAAGTAAATTTATACGGTTATAATTTAATCACTGTTTAGAGTAGGGAATCGAGGGGCTATTCACTCTGATTTTATGCACGGTAAATCATTTAAGCATTGAAAAAGATAGCGCTATTCACTCATTAGGGTAAGGTATAGAGGGGTTATCCACTCATTAGGGTAGGGTATAGAGGGGCTATTCACTCGTACGATATGGCTACTATTACGAGCCCTTGGGCCGTCTTGTTTTAATCAAGTAGGTTGTGAAAATAAGCGCCTTGCGCTAGCGGGAGTAGTGGCTTAAATGGAGAGCCGCGATATAGACTATTTGATCTGGAAGAGTGATTTAAACATGTTTAAAACTAGTTTTTTTTGTGTTTTTTTACTGTTTTTTTCTACTTGTTTAAAAATCAGTTTAAAACAAAAAATCGTGTTTTAAACAATAAAAAACACAACTTTTGTTTTTTTTTTTAAACTTAATTTTTGCCAACCCTGATACTAAACAATGATAAAAGGGTAAAACTCATTTCAAAATCATCGGTAAATTTCCTCCGAGCGTGAGCAAGCAAAGGTTAAATTGATAAGTGCAGAAGTGAACTAATTTCAGAAATATGGCGGGTAGACTTTCGAACTACCCACGCTTTAGTCCATGCGTTTAATTCATTTCTAAAGTCAACATGATTAGAGAAAACTTTCCTATTAGTGTTCAAACTTTCCCTATTATTATTCATACTTTCCCTATTAATGTTCCCATCCCGATATGAACACCAGATACTAGTGTTGTCGTCCTTAAAACAATGTTTTGATACTAATAAACCTACTTTCTATTGATTAAAGACATTTATTCCGATAGCACCGTAACATAAATATCTTTATCATGTTTATACAGTGAGCAAATATCGGATATCATAATAAAGCGGAATAAAATTAAATCAAATACCCTCTATTCTGAATCTATGGATAAAAATATTTGTAATAATAAAAATATTTCACTATTTCTGTTCGGTGTTTCACTATTTCTGTTCGGTGTTTCACTATTTCTGTTCGGTATTTCACTATTTCTGTTCGGTGTTTCACTATTTCTGTTCGGTATTTCACTATTTCTGTTCGGTGTTTCACTATTTCTGTTCGGTGTTTCACTATTTCTGTTCGGTGTTTCACTATTTCTGTTCGGTGTTTCACTATTTCTGTTCGGTGTTTCACTATTTCTGTTCGGTGTTTCACTATTTCTGTTCGGTGTTTCACTATTTCTGTTCGGCGTTTCACTATTTCTGTTCGGCGTTTCACTATTTCTGTTCGTTGTTTCACTATTTCTGATCGGCGTTTCACTATTTCTGTTCAGTGTTTCACTATTTTTGTTCGGCGTTTCACTATTTCTGTTCGGCGTTTCACTATTTCTGTTCTTTGTTTGACTATTTCTGTTCGGTGTTTGACTATTTCTGTTCGGTGTTTCACTATTTCGGTTCGGTGTTTCACTATTTCTGTTCAGAGTTTCACTATTTCTGTTCAGTGTTTCACTATTTCTGTTCACACCTTTCCTATGTTCATTCCTTTCCAATTACTGTTCACACCTTTCCAATTACTGTTCACACCTTTCCTATTACTGTTCACACCTTTCCAATTACTGTTCACACCTTTCCAATTACTTTTCACACCTTTCCTATCACTGTTCATACCTTTTACTGTTCACACCTCTCCTATTACTTTTCATACGTTTCCTATTACTGTTCATACGTTTCCTATTACTGTTCATACCTTTCCTATTACTGTTAATACCTTTCCTATTTCTGTTCATACCTTTCCTATTACTGTTCATACCTTTTCTATCACTGTTCATACCTTTCCTATTACTGTTCATACCTTTCCTATTACTGTTCATACCTTTCCAATTACTGTTCATACCTTTCCAATTACTGTTCATACCTTTCCTATTACTGTTCATACCTTTCCTATTACTGTTCATACCTTTCCTATTACTGTTCACAACTTTCCTATTACTGTTCACAACTTTCCTATTACTTTTCATACGTTTCCTATTACTTTTCATACGTTTCCTATTACTGTTCACACCTCTCCTATTACTTTTCATACGTTTCCTATTACTGTTCACACCTCTCCTATTACTTTTCATACGTTTCCTATTACTGTTCACACCTTTCCTATTACTGTTCAAACGTTTGTTATTTATATTCAAACGTTTGTTATTTTTATTCAAACCTCTGTTATATTTATTTTCACTCAAACCTTTGTTATTCCTGTTCAAACTTTTCTTATTTCTGTTTTAAAACTTTTAAATTTTTAGTTCCTTTGCTTAATGTTTCCTTCATATACTATATTTTCAAATTATCTAGTTAATGATTCCTTCATCTGATAAATTTGCCCGTCATCTGCTTAATATTTCTTATTATTCTTAACTTTTCCTTTTACTATTCAAAAATTTCGAATTGCTGTTCAAATAATTAAAAAAAACCTTATTTGTAGCTAAACCTTTGTTAATGACTGTTCAAAATTTTTTTTTTTTTGTTCAAACCCTTGTTATTTTGTTCAAACCCTTGTTATTTTGTTCGAACTTTTGATAATGACTGTTCAAAATTTTCTTATTTCTGTTCAAAGTTTCACTATTTCTGTTCAAAGTTTTACTATTTCTGTTCAAAGTTTCACTCTTTATGTTCAAAGTTTCACTCTTTATGTTCAAAGTTTCACTCTTTATGTTCAAAGTTTCACTCTTTATGTTCAAAGTTTCACTCTTTATGTTCAAAGTTTCCCTATTGTTCAAAGTTTCCCTATTGTTCAAATTTTCACTATTTATGTTCAAAGTTTCACTCTTTCTGTTTAAAGTTTCAGTCTTTATGTTCAAAGTTTCACTCTTTCTGTTTAAAGTTTCAGTCTTTATGTTCAAAGTTTCACTCTTTATATTCAAAGTTTCACTCTTTATGTTCAAAGTTGCACTATTTATGTTTTAAGTTTCACTATTTATGTTTAAAGTTTCACTATTTATGTTTAAAGTTTCACTATTTATGTTTTAAGTTTCACTATTTATGTTTAAAGTTTCACTATTTATGTTTAATGTTTCACTATTTATGTTTTAAGTTTCACTATTTATGTTCAAAGTTTTACTATTTATGTTCAAAGTTTTACTATTTATGTTCAAAGTTTTACTATTTATGTTCAATTTTTCCCTGTTTCTGTTCAGACATTTCCTGTTTCTGCTGAAACGGTTTTTTATTACTGTTCAAACTTTTGTTATTTCTGCTGATACGTTTTTTATTCTTTTCAAACTTTTGTTGTTCCTACTGAAACGTTTCAAACTTTTCTTATTTTGTTGCAAGTTTATTTATTCTTTTTCCCCAAGCTTTTCATGTTTCTGTTCTAATTTTTATTATTTCGGCGATTAAAATTACTTTTTCCGAAATTCTACATCGCTTTACTAATTTCTATGGTTTTGAAATCGAATTTCAAAGTTCCATATCCAAAATTCCCATGTGATATAAATGTGATGAATACCTTATTACCTAGTAATGTATGAATTCCTAGAATATAAACGTCTTACTCTTAATCGGAATACATTAATTCATGATTTTAAATTACTTTAGTTTTGTGAGATTTAGAACTCTAGATAAATTCCTAATCCAACTGCAAAAGTTTATATGGAAAACGAATTTTCAAGGTGAATGATAACGTAGCGTAAAACGGATGATTTCGAAGTTCAGACTAAATAACAGAAAATCAATGAAACACCATCTCCCCATTAACATTAATTTATGTTTTGATATTATAGCAGTTCGGTTTCTAATTAGTTTATAGGTATTTACGTAACAGAAATCGTTTTCAAATGACAGAATTGCGATTAAGTTTTCTTCACAGGGAACTAAAAAAGTGGTTGAAAGTGACATGAAGTGTATATAATTCATTTTAAAGTATCGGCAAGACACTAAAAATTCGTTAAAGTTTCGCTAAATGTTTAGTAAACGTTTCGTTATTCGACTTAAATATATTCGATATTGTTAATATATGACTTTTATAAAACAGATAATGAAGTTGAATGACGAAAAAGAGGTCGAAAGTGTTGTTAATCTACTAAAATTCAGATGAAACTGATGTGAAATGAAAGCATTCGATTGAAAGCGAACTAATACGACTGAGAAAGGGGATCAAAGTTTTGTTAAACTACTAAAATGTGGTTCAAATCACATTCAAAGGAACTAAAAAGCAGTTGAACGTTCATGTAGTGACAAAAGTACGATTGTAAGTAATGTGTTTAATATTTTTATAAATTTAACCAATTTGGAACTGAAAAACTCCAATGCAAAACCAGATGGACAGGCGTAGGTTCAATAGACAATGACCAGGAGGGGGCCGCCTAATAAAACACGCGCCGCGGGAACCTACGCCTGTCCATCTGGTTTTGCCGATACTTTAAAATGAATTATAGACACTTCATGTCACTTTCAACCACTTTTTTAGTTCCCTGTGAAGAAAACTTAATCGCAATTCTGTCATTTGAAAACGTTTTCTGTTACGTAAATACCTATAAACTTATTAGAAACCAAACTGCAATAATATCAAAACATAAATTAATGTTAATGGGGAGATGGTGTTTCATTGATTTTCTGTTATTTAGTCTGAACTTCGAAATCATCCGTTTTACGCTACGTTATCATTCACCTTGAAAATTCGTTTTCCATATAAACTTTTGCAGTTGGATTTATCTAGAGTTCTAAATCTCACAA
Source organism: Phalangium opilio (assembly GCF_054372755.1). Lineage (NCBI taxonomy): Eukaryota > Metazoa > Arthropoda > Arachnida > Opiliones > Phalangiidae > Phalangium > Phalangium opilio. The sequence continues at coordinate 6,622,155 of NW_028324180.1, read as the reverse complement.
TACTAAAGTAATTTAAAATCATGAATTAATGTATTCCGATTAAGAGTAAGACGTTTATATTCTAGGAATTCATACATTACTAGGTAATAAGGTATTCATCACATTTATATCACATCGGAATTTTGGATATGGAACTTTGAAATTTGATTTCAAAACCATAGAAACTAGTAAAGCGATGTAGAATTTCGGAAAAAGTAATTTTAATCGCCGAAATAATAAAAATTTGAACAGAAACATGAAAAGCTTGGCGAAAAAGAATAAATAAACTTGCAACAAAATAAGAAAAGTTTGAAACGTTTCAGTAGGAACAACAAAAGTTAGAAAAGAAATAAAAAACGTATCAGCAGAAATAACAAAAGTTTGAACAGTAATAAAAAACCGTTTCAGCAGAAATAGGAAATGTCTGAACAGAAACAGGGAAAAATTGAACATAAATAGTAAAACTTTGAACATAAATAGTAAAACTTTGAACATAAATAGTAAAACTTTGAACATAAATAGTAAAACTTTGAACATAAATAGTAAAACTTTGAACATAAATAGTGAAACTTGAAACATAAATAGTGAAACTTTAAACATAAATAGTGAAACTTTAAACATGAATAGTGAAAATTTGAACAATAGGGAAACTTTGGACATAAAGAGTGAAACTTTGAACATAAAGAGTGAAACTTTGAACATAAAGAGTGAAACTTTGAACATAGAGTGAAACTTTGAACATAAAGAGTGAAACTTTGAACATAATGAATAAAACTTTGAACATAATGAATAAAACTTTAAACATAAATAGTAAACTTTGAACATAAATAGTAAAACTTTGAACATAAATAGTAAAACTTTGAACATAAATAGTGAAACTTAAAACATAAATAGTGAAACTTTAAACATAAATAGTGAAACTTTAAACATAAATAGTGAAACTTTAAACATGAATAGTGAAAATTTGAACAATAGGGAAACTTTGAACATAAAGAGTGAAACTTTGAACATAAAGAGTGAAACTTTGAACATAAAGAGTGAAACTTTGAATATAAAGAGTGAAACTTTGAACATAAAGACTGAAACTTTAAACAGAAAGAGTGAAACTTTGAACATAAAGACTGAAACTTTAAACAGAAAGAGTGAAACTTTGAACATAAATAGTGAAACTTTGAACATAAATAGTGAAAATTTGAACAATAGGGAAACTTTGAACATAAAGAGTGAAACTTTGAACATAAAGATTGAAACTTTGAACATAATGAGTAAAACTTTGAACAGAAATAGTGAAACTTTAAACATAAAGAGTGAAACTTTGAACAGAAAGAGTGAAACTTTGAACAGAAAGAGTGAAACTTTGAACAGAAAGAGTGAAACTTTGAACAGAAATAGTAAAACTTTGAACAGAAATAGTGAAACTTTGAACAGAAATAGTAAAACTTTGAACAGAAATAGTGAAACTTTGAACAGAAATAAGAAAATTTTGAACAGTCATTAACAAAAGTTCTAACAAAATAACAAGGGTTTGAACAAAAAAAATTTGAACAGTCATTAACAAAGGTTTAGCTACAAATAAGGTTTTTTTTTAATTATTTGAACAGCAATTCGAAATTTTTGAATAGTAAAAGGAAAAGTTAAGAATAATAAGAAATATTAAGCAGATGACGGGCAAATTTATCAGATGAAGGAATCATTAACTAGATAATTTGAAAATATAGTATATGAAGGAAAAATTAAGCAAAGGAACGAAAAATTTAAAAGTTTTAAAACAGAAATAAGAAAAGTTTGAACAGAAATAACAAAGGTTTGAACAGGAATAACAAAGGTTTGAGTGAAAATAACAAAGTTTTAAATAAATATAACAGAGGTTTGAATAAAAATAACAAACGTTTGAATATAAATAACAAACGTTTGAACAGTAATAGGAAAGGTGTGAACAGTAATAGGAAACGTATGAAAAGTAATGGGAGAGGTGTGAACAGTAATAGGAAACGTATGAAAAGTAATAGGAGAGGTGTGAACAGTAATAGGAAACGTATGAAAAGTAATAGGAAACGTATGAAAAGTAATAGGAAAGGTGTGAACAGTAATAGGAAAGGTGTGAACAGTAATAGGAAAGGTGTGAACAGTAATAGGAAAGGTATGAACAGTAATAGGAAAGGTATGAACAGTAATAGGAAAGGTATGAACAGTAAGAGGAAAGGTATGAACAGTAATAGGAAACGTATGAACAGTAATAGGAGAGGTGTGAACAGTAATAGGAAAGGTACAAACAGTAATAGGAAAGGTGTGAACAGTAATTGGAAAGGTGTGAACAGTAATTGGAAAGGTGTGAACAGTAATAGGAAAGGTGTGAACAGTAATTGGAAAGGAATGAACAGTAATAGGAAAGGTGTGAACAGAAATAGTGAAACACTGAACAGAAATAGTGAAACTCTGAACAGAAATAGTGAAACACCGAACAGAAATAGTGAAACACCGAACAGAAATAGTGAAACACCGAACAGAAATAGTGAAACGCCGAACAGAAATAGTGAAACTCCGAACAGAAATAGTGAAACACAGAACAGAAATAGTGAAACGCCGAACAGAAATAGTGAAACGCCGAACAGAAATAGTGAAACGCCGAACAAATATAGTGAAACGACGAACAGAAATAGTGAAACGCCGAACAGAAATAGTGAAATACCGAACAGAAATAGTGAAACACCGAACAGAAATAGTGAAACACCGAACAGAAATAGTGAAACACCGAACAGAAATAGTGAAACACCGAACAGAAATAGTGAAACACCGAACAGAAATAGTGAAACACCGAACAGAAATAGTGAAACACCGAACAGAAATAGTGAAACACCGAACAGAAATAGTGAAACACCGAACAGAAATAGTGAAACACCGAACAGAAATAGTGAAACTCCGAACAGAAATAGTGAAACTCTGAACAGAAATAGTGTAGCTTTCAGTATTATTCTCGTCATCTTTTCTATCATTCTCCATCACTTTAAATAGTATTTTGTTTATCTTTTCAATTATTTTCCACCACGTTTTATTTTAGTTTGGTAGGTTCACAACACTTTAAATCGCATATTTTCCCATTTCGATACACTTTTGACTAAGTGCTTAGGGATAGAATCCAAGATCTGTATCTTGCTTTATCTTACAAATATTTTTATCCATAGATTCACCAAATAGAATAGAGGGTATTTGATTTAATTTTATTCCGCTTTATTATGATATCCGATATTTGCTCCATGTATAAACATGATAAAGATATTTATGATACGGTGCTATCGGAATAAATGTCTTTAATCAATAGAAAGTAGGTTTATTAGTATCAAAACATTGTTTTAAGGACGACTACACTAGTATCTGGTGTTCATATCGGGATGGGAACATTAATAGGGAAAGTATGAACAATAATAGGGAAGGTTTGAACACTAATTGGAAAGTTTTCTCTAATCATGTTGACTTTAGAAATGAATTAAACGCATGGACTAAAGCGTGGGTAGTTCGAAAGTCTACCCGCCATATTTCTGAAATTAGTTCACTTCTGCACTTATCAATTTAACCTTTGCTTGCTCACGCTCGGAGGAAATTTACCGATGATTTTGAAATGAGTTTTACCCTTTTATCATTGTTTAGTATGGTTTGAATTTGATTTTGTTTGTGTTTAGGAGATACAATTGCCGTCTTTTCTATTTACTTTTTATCCTTACTTTTAGGAAGATCAAATATTTGTTCATTTCCTCGGCATGTATGTGAATGAATGGATAAATCGAGGCATATGCTTTTATCATTATCATTTCAGAATGATTATTGGTTCTCTTATCAGATCGAAAGTTCGCTTTACTGTTGGCACTGTGAGACAGAGTTTTGAACATGGTTTATTTCCCTTATCAGTTCAAATAATAATATATTATGATAAGAGAAATTTTATGTTTTTAATAATAAAAATTAACTAAATTAATATTTTATGGGTGTTATAAGATTTAAGATAAGACAACCAAAAAATTAGAAACACATTAACTCTGGCATATTTTTAAACCGTCCTCGTCTTTTATACTTTAATGTCACGTGACATTCTGGGCTCTGACCATGTAAACATGGCGCTCTTTTTAGATCAATCATGTTCTTATAGTGAACATGGCGTTTAAACCACGTGTATGACAAGGGTTATTTACCACACGGGCCACGTTGTCGAATATTACGCTTAAGCCTAACATTTTCCCCCGTTATATTTAAGACATTCGAACCTGCGTGTGTACTTAATTACAGTTTAAGATGTTCCCATTAAGAGGAGGGTGCCTGATTCACTGACGCTATAGGAAGACTGTGACACGTCATGTACGTTTCACTGTCTTCACAACAATATTGGGTGAAAAATGTGACGCCATGTTTAATTCACAAGAAGATTGTCCGAAAGATGCGGTGGACGCCATGTCTGATTCATTGACGCCATATTTACTGGTGCCATGTTTGATTCATTGACGCCATATTTACTGGTGCCATGTTTGATTCATCGACGCCATATTTACTGGTGCCATGTCTGATTCATCGACGCCATATTTACTGGTGCCATGTCTGATTCATTGACGCCATATTTATTGGTGCCAGATCATGTGCCAGATCTGGCACGACACCAGTGTCCCCAAATCGGTACTTTCCTACTACTTCTCTGGTTTTCGGCTTCACAGTACACAAAATTTTCACGCCTAATTTGCCTTGTAGAATTATCTCTCTGAATTTCCGCCTTAGCATAATCCATATTTTCTCTTCTTTTCTTCCTGGAAAGATTATCCGTTTCTAACTCAGATTGAGCATAATTTGAATCTGTGCGCTTTTGTCTCCGTTTCAAAAGATAATTTTGCATGTTATTAGTTTTCTGATCCACAACTGAAGCTAAAGGATGCTGACCAGCTGATGGGTCCTGACAAGTAAAGCCCACACTAGTTGATGGTTCCTGACAAGTAAAGCCCACACTAGTTGATGGTTCCTGACAAGTAAAGCCCACACTAGTTGATGGTTCCTGACAAGTAAAGCCCACACTAGTTGATGGTTCCTGACAAGTAAAGCCCACACTAGTTGATGGTTCCTGACAAGTAAAGCCCACACTAGTTGATGGTTCCTGACAAGTAAAGCCCACACTAGTTGATGGTTCCTGCTGAGTTAAAGAACTCTGACTAGTTGATGGGTCCTGCAGAGTTAAAGAACTCTGGCTAGTTGATGGGTCCTGCAGAGTTAAAGAACTCTGACTAGTTGACTAGTTGATGGGTTCTGAAGAATTAAAGAACTTTGACTGGTAGAAGGGCCCTGACTAGGAGGAGATTCTAACACCAACTGCCTCTCTCGCTTCTTTTTGGCAGCATATCTCTCTAGTCTTTGTGCTTTTTCTCTTTCTCTGTATTCTGGATTCAAACGTAGCCTTCTCATCTTTTCGGCTGATGTTTGTTTCACATTAGATGCCATTTCTGAAGCTGATGGGTCCTTCAGAGTGAAAGAACTTTGACTGGTGGAAGGGCCCTGACTAGGAGGAGATTCTAACACCAACTGCCTCTCTCGCTTCTTTCTTGCCGCATATCTCTCAAGTCTTTGTGCTTTTTCTCTTTCTCTTTGTTCTGGATTCAAACGTTGCCTTCTCATCTTTTCGGCTGATATTTCTTTCACATTAGATGCCATTTCTGAACTCTCTCGTATTTGTATAACAGCCGAGTAAAACGGCACAAAGTGAATTTTGATTTCAGACCGTTGAAAATGTCCTAACTTAGTTCATGACTTGTTAGATATCCTGAAAACAATCTTAGTTTACGCGTAAATAGACCTAACAAATAATAATATATGACAAAACTACCCGTTCAAAGAAATACTTACTTGAAATTAATTCTGAAAATAAACTATAATTAGTGGTAAATTAATAGGCCTAATAGTAAAATGACAACTATGGTTACAAAATTCAAAAATATTACTTATTTCGAACAATAAGTTTTCAATTGCCATTCACAAAAAGCAGAAGAAATCTTCCACAGCCGTTAAACGTTCAAAGCAGTGATGCCAGGTGAGAAAAATGAATTTTCCCTTTCTAACCCTTAAAATTTCCCTTTTTGGACCAAAATTTCCCTAGTTCAGGGCTGCCAGATTCCTCGCCTAGAACGAAAAGTTTCACTAGTGCCACCGTGCGGAGCAAACGCGAAGCTTGATCTAGGGGAAACAAAAATGGCAGGCCAGCAGCCGAATTCAGCTGCCAAAGAAATCTCCTCCTACCTCTCCTAAGCTCGCTCATTGGTCAATCCAAATCAAACTTGAGCCTTTTAATTGGCGATGGCGGTTATGACCCGTTTTCACATAACGGTTGTGGTTGGATTTTGAGAAGAGGAAGAAAAACCTGATTCTGGTTCAGTCCAGTTTCCCACGCAATCGGAACTATATTTCCGTGCAAGGTCAGTTAAAAGTGTAATTTACTGTGAAAGGTCAGTGCAATAACCTTTGACCTAGCTTTTAAGGTATTCTGCGCCATCTAGTGCCTGAACCACCGATAATCTCGGACTTGGAATTTGTTTTTGATCATCGCACGTGACTGCAGACAACGTTTGACAACTAAGGTAATGTTTATTGTAACCATGTACTACAGTAATAATGAAAATGTTAATCTTAATATCGTCTTCTTTATGTTCACATCGTAGGCTTACCGACCAAATTGTTAAATAAATGTAACCATGTACTACAAAAATAATGAAAATGTTAATCTTAATATCGTCTTCTTTATGTTCACGTCGTAGTCTTCCGACCAAATGGTTAAATCAATGTAACCATGTACTATACTAATATTTAAAATGCTAATCTTAATTTCATCTTCTTTATGGATGTTCATGTCGTAGGCTTACCGACCAAATTGTGAAATGAATAAATAAAATATACATAAATTGATAATCTGTTTATTCGTTAGCCAATACATTTCTGATATATTCTAGCGTTATTATTTATATGTACGAGCAATGGCACCTAAATTAAGAAAGGTTGCTTATTCTAATGACGAGATGGAATGCCTAATAACCCAACTGGAGGCTGTGCCCTTACTTTTAATAAATCAGTATGGCAAGTCCCAAGAGGAAAGGCGTAAGATGTGGCAAACTATATCGGACAGGGTCAATGAAGTTAGTGGGCATGATAGAACGGGCGAAGAAGTAAAAAGAAAGTGGCAGGCCTTAAAAAGTACTGTTCGCTACTGGTGGAGGAAGTAGCAAAGCAGGGGAACTCAAACCTACTGAGTCCCGGTAGCTGCATTAATTCCGACGTCTTCAATGAAAGGAATTGCACGCGGTTTTGAGTTGGACGATTACCACTTTGAAGAGTCCGCGTCTGGACCATCCTCGGCTCCTCAATACCAGCCATTGCCTGAAACGTACGTAATTAGATATTGATACAAAATGCACAGTAGAAAAATGGTAAAACCATTACGTCGGAAAGTCCCTTATATCATACAGTTGTACATTTATGTACTCCCTGGTGTTTGTTATGTTACAAACAGTCCTTGTTAATGTTTTATTGCGTTTCATCAAATATGTTGGCTAAACATGGTTTATACTCTGTTTATAACGAAATAATAATTTCTATTAGCCATTCTAATTCCAAGAAGAGCATAAGAGAACCAGTGTTATGGATGCCATTGTAGAGAATTGTCGCTCCCACGCGCTTCCCCGTCATGAGCTTTGATACTCAAAACCCGAACACCTTGGACATACAAAGAGTCAAATTATACCCTTCCAATGTTTCATTTACTATTGTTTGTGGCCTAACCTTGCGTCAGAGGTCCCCAGGAATCTTTTAGTTTTATTGTTGAATACTGCATTGCTCATACGTTTGTCGACTAACAATTTTTAATTTATATTTACATGTGCAGTGAGACACACAGAACTTCATTACCTAGTCCAGTTGTGTAAGTATCCAAAACATTACAGCGCAAAGAGCCTAGTGGTCCCATACGCCCTATTTGAATTTGTCCCATAATGATCTATAATGTAATGAAAACTGTACATTATTTTAAAATTTAAAAGCGTCACCTCCGTATTGTAAAAGAAACTAACAAAAGGCAAGGCAGCTGCACAATTCCATCCAAGAATGGTCCTAGAATCCTATAAACGAATAACTTTAGTCCTATGTAACATAATATTCGTGTATAGTAAGGGAGTCACTTTGAAATCGTGTTTCTAAGGTCCAACTGTATGTTCTTACTGATAGGGTACACCATAGAGGTTTTTTTAATGGGAAATGCAACAATTTTGTTGCACAATGGATTAGACATTCTCAAAAACAATTTGAGGGTTAACGTCGCTTCAATGTTTTGCCCTGCACTTTCAATATGAACCTTTAAAGGGAGGGTGAATAGGGACATCATGTCATTTTTCATTGATTCTTTAACATCTACTAATTAGAATTCCAATATGCATAGTGAAACATCCAAGAAATACCTACGAATGATATTAAAATTCAATTTTACTTTTGAGATGTCTTTGACAATTTCAAATTAGCACCTCCGACCTAGACAAAGTAATTCGAGGCGGATGTTGCTACAGTCTGAGATGACAATTTCAACTTCCTCTTCGTGTTTGTGATAGGGTGAATATTATGTGGTGCCCCGCGTTGTCTCCCTCCCAAGTACTGACCGCGCGCTATGGTGTTTAACTTGGAGTTTCAACATGGGATTAGTAATAGTTGAGTTTACCTCGCCGCGTGTAGGGGTGCCACCAATCATTCAGCCCATCTCACACACGAAGGGGTTCTTCGATTGAGCCGCACTCCACACTGAACACTAAGCTGTTTTGACCAATCCCATAACGCCCTGCCTGCTTGTTAGCACAATGCAAGTGGCATGCTCTATGTCGTGGCGCACGACATAGACATCTTGCGCATTTTATCAAATGACACGCTAGATTTCATTCGTCATGGAGCATGCCACAGGAATTTTGGTTTTACAAAAAGGCAGGGCGTTATGCGATTGCTTGTAGGTGATAATTTGAAAATAGAAATGAATTGTCAACGTAATTTGAAATCATTCGGGGCTATATAGTCAGGGCAGATAGAAACGATTTAAAAATCTGTTTTGCTTCATTTTCACTCTCCCTTTAAAACTGAATAATTTCACAGATCTTGTGCCATTACGCCTTCTAGTGGAATAGTCCACCAAGAATCGACGGAAAGGTGGGTTGGACTTAAACGTCTCTTACCTTATTAGTCACATGACTTCCTGAACAACTGGAATAATAATGATTTGATTGTTATGTAGTCACTACGACTATATAGATTTTGATTCCCTTGAGGCTGGCCCTGTAGGAGATGGAAACAATTCCTGTATGTCAGATATCTTCCAAACTCTATTAACATAATTTTATTACGTACCCATTGTCAACCTAAATACTAAATAGTATTCTTTTCTTTAAAGTGCAATTTGACGAAACCTCTGGAGATGTACAAGCCATTTTTGGCTCCTTAGGTAAGATGAAGTATTAAACGTTCGGCTCAAAATAGTAATTATTTCACCATACCAAAGATGTTGACGAACCTCAAACGGAACACCCTGAGCCGAGGTGCTCTACGCCCCCTCCGCAGCTTATTGTGCTCGCCAGTGATGGAGAATCACCCCTTCCAAACGCCTCTTGTAAGTAGTCTTATGGTCATTACCATGACACACTTTTTGTATACTTTGCGGCACGAGCTATTAATGGGTCGATATGTAAGTTATACTGGGTGCTACAACATCGGTGGTTGAACCGAAGTATAGTACATTCTATCTCACATTTTGAGTCGAAAATATTCTATGGCAGGCATAGGTCAAAAACTCGGATCATATTAGGCCACAACGTTATCCGTTATACAACATCTTTGACGCAAATTCGCCCATAAACCCCACTGTACTACGGTCATAGCACCCATTTTGTGTATTGCAACATAAGGGGATGTTTTAGGGTGTACCAATTATTGATTGAAATAGGCGATTTTCACCTGCAAAGTAATCAGTTCGATTAAGGTATTCCCAGTGAAGTAATATATGCCTTACACAGAGAGGGACCGTCCATAAACTACGTCACGCAAAAAATGCCATTTTCTGACCCCCCCGTCCCCCCAGATCACGCTTTGTCACGTTTTCTCAGACCCCTCCCCTAAAAACTACGTCACATTTCTTTAACCCCCCCCCAACGGACTATGATTTGTCTTAATTTACCAATTTAATTTGATTAATTTAAAAAGAGATTCTTTCTTCTTTTCCACTCAGAAATTTTTTCCTCGACATGAAAGTCAAAGTTCATTTCCATTTTAAGCTTTTACAAATATCGTTTGCCTCTGATTGAACTATAAAACTTTATTGTCTGGATGTGCTTTTTTATAACCTTCCATATTTTTCCACAAAGCTTAGATAAAGGGGCACACTTAATAGTTTTCGACATTGTCACATGAAAATCTTAGGCTAATCGAGCTTGGTATTCAGATTTTAAAAATGTGCGAAAGAAACGATACCATTTACTTCCGATGGAGGATCCGATTCATCCTTGCTAATGCTAGTGGTGAATAAACAGTGACATTTGAGAGTTTAAGCTGACACTACATTTAGAAGTCCTTATGCGTACGTGTATTTAGTTCTGCAGTGAACGGGTCTCTTTATTTTAAATGCGCTGCTTAAATTGACTACACGTCAAGAGTAAGTATGTGATCTTAGCTTACAGTTTCTACTATTTAAGCGATGATAGAATAAAATTTTGTTAAATTATTGTAGAGGTCGGTCTCACGGTGGACTTTGAAACTTTGTTTTTTTTTCTTTTATAAAAAATGGTCAATCGATCTCTTACTGACTTCGTAATAAAATTAATTTTTAAATGTGACGTCACGCATTGATGGACCCCTCCCTCCCCCCTCGTCACGGACCGTCACAAACTTACAAACCCCCTCCCCCCATAAGAGTGTGACGTAGTTTATGGACGGTCCCAGAGTGTGTCTATCATCTCCTTACTGCACCAGCTGTTTGCGTGTCATGGGCATGGATCATGAGAACTTAACGTTGCGTTTTTTTAGCTGAATTGCCAAGCATGCGAGGTCGAAAGCGTACCTTCAGGGACGACATGACTTGTACCGCTAAGGCGTTATTGGAGGAGGAGAGGCAGCAAACGTCCACCATGAAACGCATACAAGGATGAAAAGCACCACATAAGGGCAGAGGCCCTAAAAACCCAAGCTGAGTTCATGGCGGCCCATACTTCAGCCTTGAATGCCAACACTGCAGCAATGATGGCTCACGCTGAGGCCTTGAAGGCTCAAACCGACGCAATGAATGCCCAGACAGAGGTTCTTAAACTTTTAGTGAGTAATAGCCAGGGAGGAAATCGACGCACTTAAATAACCTATCATGTGTTAATTTGAATGTACTTTTTTGCTTGTATTGTTTTATTTTGTATTTGCTCAATTTGGCATGCGCTTTCTTTTTCTCAATTATTATTTATGATCATGCACTTATATAATTGGTTAATTGCTTCTTGTGTTTTATTTTGTATTTGCTCAATTTGGCATGCGCTTTCTTTTTCTCAATTATTATTTATGATCATGCACTTATATAATTGGTTAATTGCTTCTTGTGTTTTATTTTGTATTTGCTCAATTTGGCATGCGCTTTCTTTTTCTCAATTATTATTTATGATCATGCACTTATATAATTGGTTAATTGCTTCTTGTGTTTTATTTTGTATTTGCTCAATTTGGCATGCGCTTTCTTTTTCTCAATTATTATTTATTATCATGCACTTTGTTATTATCACGCACTTTGTTTTTCTCAATTCTGATTTATTACGTGCGATTGTTACTATTTACTACATGCTATAACTATTCATAACGCCCTTAATTTGGCATAACAGCCCGGTTAAATATATAATTGCTTGTTGTGTTTAATTTCGTATTTTCTCAATTTGGTATGCACTTTGTTTTTTTCAATTAATATTTATTATCATGCACTTTGTTTTTCTCTATTAATATTTATTATCATGCACTTTGTTTTTCTCAATTAATATTTATTATCATGCACTTTGTTTTTCTCAATTAATATTTACTATCATGCACTTTGTTTTTCTCAATTATTATTTTTTACGTGCGATTGTTACTATTTATTACATGCTATTACTACTCATAACAGAGATCGACTAATCTGCTGAATGTCTGAACGTCTGAACTGCTGAAAATAGTAGAATTCCTACTATAAAATTCTCCCATCCTACCAAACCGTAAACTGTCTGAACTTTTTTGACCATTTTGCTGAAATGCTGAATTCTGAACCGTGAAATTTGAAATTAATGTAAGATACCCTCTGAACTTTTTTGACTATTTTGCTGAAATGCCGAATTCTGAACCGAAATTAATGTAAGATAGAGACCGTCTGAACTTTTTTGACTATTTTGCTGAAATGCTGAATTCTGAACCGTGAACTTTGAAATTAATATACGATAGAAACCGTCTGAACTTTTTTGACTATTTTGCTGAAATGCCGAATTCTGAACCGTGAATTTTGAAACTAATGTAAGATAGAGACCGTCTGAACTTTTTTGACTATTTTGCTGAAATGCTGAATTCTGAACCGTGAATTTTGAAAATGAAAATGGAGACCGTCTGAACTTTTTTGACTATTTTGCTGAAATGCCGAATTCTGAACCGAAAATAATGTAAGATAGAGACCGTCTGAACTTTGACTATTTTGCTGAAATGCTGAATTCTGAACCGTGAATTTTGAAAATGAAGTAGAATGGAGACCGTCTGAACTTCTTCGACTATTTTGCTGAAATGCCGAATTCTGAACCGAAATTAATGTAAGATAGAGACCGTCTGAACTTTTTTGACTATTTTGCTGAAATATGCTGAATTCTGAACCGTGAATTTTGAAAATGAAGTAGAATGGAGACCGTCTGAACCTTTTTGACTACTTTGCTGAAATGCCGAATTCTGAACCGAAATTAATGTAAGATAGAGACTGTCTGAACTTTTTTGACTATTTTGCTGAAATGCTGAATTCTGAACCGTGAATTTTGAAAATGAAGTAGAATGGAGGAGAAAGGTTATTTTATTTCGGATGTAGATAATTCTAAACAGTTTTTTTTGGAAAAGGCATATTATAATTCGAGAAGGGTTATTTTGCAAACAGTAATTTTTTGGAAAAGGCATATTATAATTCGAGAAAGGTTATTTTGTAAACAGTAATTTTTTGGAAAAGGCATATTATAATTCAAGAAAGATTATTTTATTTTGGAAGTAGATATGTGTAAACAGTAAACAAACAATATTATTATTTGGGAAGTCAATGAAGATAAACAACAATATTTTAGAAAAGGCGAAACATTTTTACACTATTTTCATTTTAGTTTTCAAAATTCACGGTTCAGAATTCGGCATTTCAGCAAAATAGTCAAGAAAGTTCAGACAGTCTCCATTTTACTCCATTTTCAAAATTCACGGTTCAGAATTCAGCATTTCAGCAAAATAGTCAAAAAAGTTCAGACGGTGTCTATCTTACATTAATTTCGGTTCAGAATTCGGCATTTCAGCAAAATAGTCAAAAAAGTTCAGACGGTCTCTATCTTACATTAATTTCAAAGTTCACGGTTCAGAATTCAGCATTTCAGCAAAATAGTCAAAAAAGTTCGGACGGTCTCTATCTTACATTATTTTCGGTTCAAAATTCGGCATTTCAGCAAAATAGTCAAAAAAGTTCAGACGGTCTCTGTCTTACATTAATTTCAAAATTCACGGTTCAGAATTCGGCATTTCAGCAAAATAGTCAAAAAAGTTCAGACGGTCTCTATCTTACATTAATTTCAAAGTTCACGGTTCAGAATTCAGCATTTCAGCAAAATAGTCAAAAAAGTTCAGACGGTCTCCATTTTACTCCATTTTCAAAATTCACGGTTCAGAATTCAGCATTTCAGCAAAATAGTCAAAAAAGTTCAGACGGTGTCTATCTTACATTAATTTCGGTTCAGAATTCGGCATTTCAGCAAAATAGTCAAAAAAGTTCAGACGGTCTCTATCTTACATTAATTTCAAAATTCACGGTTCAGAATTCAGCATTTCAGCAAAATAGTCAAAAAAGTTCAGACGGTCTCTATCTTACATTAGTTTCAAAATTCACGGTTCAGAATTCGGCATTTCAGCAAAATAGTCAAAAAAGTTCAGAGGTCTCTGTCTTACATTAGTTTCAAAATTCACGGTTCAGAATTCGGCATTTCGGCAAAATAGTCAAAAAAGTTCAGACGGTCTCTATCTTACATTAATTTTAAATTCACGGTTCAGAATTCGGCATTTCAGCAAAATAGTCAAAAACGTTCTGATGGTCTCTATCTTACATTAATTTCAAAATTCACGGTTCAGAATTCGGCATTTCAGCAAAATAGTCAAAAAAGTTCAGACGGTCTCTATCTTACATTATTTTCGGTTCAGAATTCGGCATTTCAGCAAAATAGTCAAAAAAGTTCAGACGGTCTCTATCTTACATTAGTTTCAAAATTCACGGATCAGAATTCGGCATTTCAGCAAAATAGTCAAAGAAGTTCAGACGGTCTCTATCTTACATTAATTTCAAAATTCACGGTTCAGAATTCGGCATTTCAGCAAAATAGTCAAAGAAGTTCAGACGGTCTCTATCTTACATTAATTTCAAAATTCACGGTTCAGAATTCAGCATTTCAGCAAAATAGTCAAAAAAGTTCAGAGGTCTCTGTCTTACATTAGTTTCAAAATTCACGGTTCAGAATTCGGCATTTCGGGAAAATAGTCAAAAAAGTTCAGACGGTCTCTGTCTTACATTAATTTTAAATTCACGGTTCAGAATTCGGCATTTCAGCAAAATAGTCAAAAACGTTCTGATGGTCTCTATCTTACATTAATTTCAAAATTCACGGTTCAGAATTCGGCATTTCAGCAAAATAGTCAAAAAAGTTCAGACGGTCTCTATCTTACATTATTTTCGGTTCAGAATTCGGCATTTCAGCAAAATAGTCAAAAAAGTTCAGACGGTCTCTATCTTACATTAGTTTCAAAATTCACGGATCAGAATTCGGCATTTCAGCAAAATAGTCAAAGAAGTTCAGACGGTCTCTATCTTACATTAATTTCAAAATTCACGGTTCAGAATTCGGCATTTCAGCAAAATAGTCAAAGAAGTTCAGACGGTCTCTATCTTACATTAATTTCAAAATTCACGGTTCAGAATTCAGCATTTCAGCAAAATAGTCAAAAAAGTTCAGACGGTCTCCATTTTCATTTTCAAAATTCACGGTTCAGAATTCAGCATTTCAGCAAAATAGTCAAAAAAGTTCAGACGGTCTCTATCTTACATTAGTTTCAAAATTCACGGTTCAGAATTCGGCATTTCAGCAAAATAGTCAAAAAAGTTCAGAGGTCTCTGTCTTACATTAGTTTCAAAATTCACGGTTCAGAATTCGGCATTTCGGCAAAATAGTCAAAAAAGTTCAGACGGTCTCTATCTTACATTAATTTCAAAATTCACGGTTCAGAATTCGGCATTTCAGCAAAATAGTCAAAAAAGTTCAGACGGTCTCTATCTTACATTAATTTCAAAATTCACGGTTCAGAATTCAGCATTTCAGCAAAATAGTCAAAAAAGTTCAGACGGTCTCCATTTTCATTTTCAAAATTCACGGTTCAGAATTCAGCATTTCAGCAAAATAGTCAAAAAAGTTCAGACGGTCTCTATCTTACATTAGTTTCAAAATTCACGGTTCAGAATTCGGCATTTCAGCAAAATAGTCAAAAAAGTTCAGACGGTCTCTATCTTACATTAATTTCAAAGTTCACGGTTCAGAATTCGGCATTTCAGCAAAATAGTCAAAAAAGTTCGGACGGTCTCTATCTTACATTATTTTCGGTTCAAAATTCGGCATTTCAGCAAAATAGTCAAAAAAGTTCAGACGGTCTCTGTCTTACATTAATTTCAAAATTCACGGTTCAGAATTCGGCATTTCAGCAAAATAGTCAAAAAAGTTCAGACGGTCTCTATCTTACATTAATTTCAAAGTTCACGGTTCAGAATTCAGCATTTCAGCAAAATAGTCAAAAAAGTTCAGACGGTCTCCATTTTACTCCATTTTCAAAATTCACGGTTCAGAATTCAGCATTTCAGCTAAATAGTCAAAAAAGTTCAGACGGTCTCCATTTTCATTTTCAAAATTCACGGTTCAGAATTCAGCATTTCAGCAAAATAGTCAAAAAAGTTCAGAAGGTCTCTATCTTACATTAATTTCAAAATTCACGGATCAGAATTCGGCATTTCAGCAAAATAGTCAAAAAAGTTCAGAGGTCTCTGTCTTACATTAGTTTCAAAATTCACGGTTCAGAATTCGGCATTTCGGGAAAATAGTCAAAAAAGTTCAGACGGTCTCTGTCTTACATTAATTTTAAATTCACGGTTCAGAATTCGGCATTTCAGCAAAATAGTCAAAAAAGTTCTGACGGTCTCTATCTTACATTAATTTCAAAATTCACGGTTCAGAATTCAGCATTTCAGCAAAATAGTCAAAAAAGTTCAGACGGTCTCTATCTTACATTAGTTTCAAAATTCACGGTTCAGAATTCGGCATTTCAGCAAAATAGTCAAAAAAGTTCAGAGGTCTCTGTCTTACATTAGTTTCAAAATTCACGGTTCAGAATTCGGCATTTCAGCAAAATAGTCAAAAAAGTTCTGACGGTCTCTATCTTACATTAATTTCAAAATTCACGGTTCAGAATTCGGCATTTCAGCAAAATAGTCAAAAAAGTTCAGACGGTCTCTGTCTTACATTAATTTCAAAATTCACGGTTCAGAATTCGGCATTTCAGCAAAATAGTCAAAAAAGTTCAGACGGTCTCTATCTTACCGTGAATTTTGAAACTAATGTAAGACAGAGACCTCTGAACTTTTTTGACTATTTTGCTGAAATGCCGAATTCTGAACCGTGAATTTTGAAACTAATGTAAGATAGAGACCGTCTGAACTTTTTTGACTATTTTGCTGAAATGCTGAATTCTGAACCGTGAATTTTGAAAATGAAAATGGAGACCGTCTGAACTTTTTTGACTATTTTGCTGAAATGCCGAATTCTGAACCGAAAATAATGTAAGATAGAGACCGTCTGAACTTTGACTATTTTGCTGAAATGCTGAATTCTGAACCGTGAATTTTGAAAATGAAGTAGAATGGAGACCGTCTGAACTTCTTCGACTATTTTGCTGAAATGCCGAATTCTGAACCGAAATTAATGTAAGATAGAGACCGTCTGAACTTTTTTGACTATTTTGCTGAAATGCTGAATTCTGAACCGTGAATTTTGAAAATGAAGTAGAATGGAGACCGTCTGAACCTTTTTGACTACTTTGCTGAAATGCCGAATTCTGAACCGAAATTAATGTAAGATAGAGAGTGTCTGAACTTTTTTGACTATTTTGCTGAAATGCTGAATTCTGAACCGTGAATTTTGAAAATGAAGTAGAATGGAGGAGAAAGGTTATTTTATTTCGGATGTAGATAATTCTAAACAGTTTTTTTTTGGAAAAGGCATATTATAATTCGAGAAGGGTTATTTTGCAAACAGTAATTTTTTGGAAAAGGCATATTATAATTCGAGAAAGGTTATTTTGTAAACAGTAATTTTTTGGAAAAGGCATATTATAATTCAAGAAAGATTATTTTATTTTGGAAGTAGATATGTGTAAACAGTAAACAAACAATATTATTATTTGGGAAGTCAATGAAGATAAACAACAATATTTTAGAAAAGGCGAAACATTTTTACACTATTTTCATTTTAGTTTTCAAAATTCACGGTTCAGAATTCGGCATTTCAGCAAAATAGTCAAGAAAGTTCAGACAGTCTCCATTTTACTCCATTTTCAAAATTCACGGTTCAGAATTCAGCATTTCAGCAAAATAGTCAAAAAAGTTCAGACGGTGTCTATCTTACATTAATTTCGGTTCAGAATTCGGCATTTCAGCAAAATAGTCAAAAAAGTTCAGACGGTCTCTATCTTACATTAATTTCAAAGTTCACGGTTCAGATTTCAGCATTTCAGCAAAATAGTCAAAAAAGTTCGGACGGTCTCTATCTTACATTATTTTCGGTTCAAAATTCGGCATTTCAGCAAAATAGTCAAAAAAGTTCAGACGGTCTCTGTCTTACATTAATTTCAAAATTCACGGTTCAGAATTCGGCATTTCAGCAAAATAGTCAAAAAAGTTCAGACGGTCTCTATCTTACATTAATTTCAAAGTTCACGGTTCAGAATTCAGCATTTCAGCAAAATAGTCAAAAAAGTTCAGACGGTCTCCATTTTACTCCATTTTCAAAATTCACGGTTCAGAATTCAGCATTTCAGCAAAATAGTCAAAAAAGTTCAGACGGTCTCTATCTTACATTAGTTTCAAAATTCACGGTTCAGAATTCGGCATTTCAGCAAAATAGTCAAAAAAGTTCAGAGGTCTCTGTCTTACATTAGTTTCAAAATTCACGGTTCAGAATTCGGCATTTCGGCAAAATAGTCAAAAAAGTTCAGACGGTCTCTATCTTACATTAATTTTAAATTCACGGTTCAGAATTCGGCATTTCAGCAAAATAGTCAAAAACGTTCTGATGGTCTCTATCTTACATTAATTTCAAAATTCACGGTTCAGAATTCGGCATTTCAGCAAAATAGTCAAAAAAGTTCAGACGGTCTCTATCTTACATTATTTTCGGTTCAGAATTCGGCATTTCAGCAAAATAGTCAAAAACGTTCAGACGGTCTCTATCTTACATTAGTTTCAAAATTCACGGATCAGAATTCGGCATTTCAGCAAAATAGTCAAAGAAGTTCAGACGGTCTCTATCTTACATTAATTTCAAAATTCACGGTTCAGAATTCGGCATTTCAGCAAAATAGTCAAAGAAGTTCAGACGGTCTCTATCTTACATTAATTTCAAAATTCACGGTTCAGAATTCAGCATTTCAGCAAAATAGTCAAAAAAGTTCAGAGGTCTCTGTCTTACATTAGTTTCAAAATTCACGGTTCAGAATTCGGCATTTCGGGAAAATAGTCAAAAAAGTTCAGACGGTCTCTGTCTTACATTAATTTTAAATTCACGGTTCAGAATTCGGCATTTCAGCAAAATAGTCAAAAAAGTTCTGTCGGTCTATCTTACATTAATTTCAAAATTCACGGTTCAGAATTCGGCATTTCAGCAAAATAGTCAAAGAAGTTCAGACGGTCTCTATCTTACATTAATTTCAAAATTCACGGTTCAGAATTCAGCATTTCAGCAAAATAGTCAAAAAAGTTCAGACGGTCTCCATTTTCATTTTCAAAATTCACGGTTCAGAATTCAGCATTTCAGCAAAATAGTCAAAAAAGTTCAGACGGTCTCTATCTTACATTAGTTTCAAAATTCACGGTTCAGAATTCGGCATTTCAGCAAAATAGTCAAAAAAGTTCAGAGGTCTCTGTCTTACATTAGTTTCAAAATTCACGGTTCAGAATTCGGCATTTCGGCAAAATAGTCAAAAAAGTTCAGACGGTCTCTATCTTACATTAATTTCAAAATTCACGGTTCAGAATTCGGCATTTCAGCAAAATAGTCAAAAAAGTTCAGACGGTCTCTATCTTACATTAATTTCAAAATTCACGGTTCAGAATTCAGCATTTCAGCAAAATAGTCAAAAAAGTTCAGACGGTCTCCATTTTCATTTTCAAAATTCACGGTTCAGAATTCAGCATTTCAGCAAAATAGTCAAAAAAGTTCAGACGGTCTCTATCTTACATTAGTTTCAAAATTCACGGTTCAGAATTCGGCATTTCAGCAAAATAGTCAAAAAAGTTCAGACGGTCTCTATCTTACATTAATTTCAAAGTTCACGGTTCAGAATTCGGCATTTCAGCAAAATAGTCAAAAAAGTTCGGACGGTCTCTATCTTACATTATTTTCGGTTCAAAATTCGGCATTTCAGCAAAATAGTCAAAAAAGTTCAGACGGTCTCTGTCTTACATTAATTTCAAAATTCACGGTTCAGAATTCGGCATTTCAGCAAAATAGTCAAAAAAGTTCAGAGGTCTCTGTCTTACATTAGTTTCAAAATTCACGGTTCAGAATTCGGCATTTCAGCAAAATAGTCAAAACAGTTCTGACGGTCTCTATCTTACATTAATTTCAAAATTCACGGTTCAGAATTCGGCATTTCAGCAAAATAGTCAAAAAAGTTCAGACGGTCTCTGTCTTACATTAATTTCAAAATTCACGGTTCAGAATTCGGCATGTCAGCAAAATAGTCAAAAAAGTTCAGACGGTCTCTATCTTACCGTGAATTTTGAAACTAATGTAAGACAGAGACCTCTGAACTTTTTTGACTATTTTGCTGAAATGCCGAATTCTGAACCGTGAATTTTGAAACTAATGTAAGATAGAGACCGTCTGAACTTTTTTGACTATTTTGCTGAAATGCTGAATTCTGAACCGTGAATTTTGAAAATGAAAATGGAGACCGTCTGAACTTTTTTGACTATTTTGCTGAAATGCCGAATTCTGAACCGAAAATAATGTAAGATAGAGACCGTCTGAACTTTGACTATTTTGCTGAAATGCTGAATTCTGAACCGTGAATTTTGAAAATGAAGTAGAATGGAGACCGTCTGAACTTCTTCGACTATTTTGCTGAAATGCCGAATTCTGAACCGAAATTAATGTAAGATAGAGACCGTCTGAACTTTTTTGACTATTTTGCTGAAATGCTGAATTCTGAACCGTGAATTTTGAAAATGAAGTAGAATGGAGACCGTCTGAACCTTTTTGACTACTTTGCTGAAATGCCGAATTCTGAACCGAAATTAATGTAAGATAGAGACTGTCTGAACTTTTTTGACTATTTTGCTGAAATGCTGAATTCTGAACCGTGAATTTTGAAAATGAAGTAGAATGGAGGAGAAAGGTTATTTTATTTCGGATGTAGATAATTCTAAACAGTTTTTTTTGGAAAAGGCATATTATAATTCGAGAAGGGTTATTTTGCAAACAGTAATTTTTTGGAAAAGGCATATTATAATTCGAGAAAGGTTATTTTGTAAACAGTAATTTTTTGGAAAAGGCATATTATAATTCAAGAAAGATTATTTTATTTTGGAAGTAGATATGTGTAAACAGTAAACAAAAAATAGTCAAAATTTTTCGGTTCAGAATTCGGCATTTCAGCAAAATAGTCAAAAAAGTTCAGACGGTCTCTATCTTACATTAATTTCAAAGTTCACGGTTCAGAATTCAGCATTTCAGCAAAATAGTCAAAAAAGTTCGGACGGTCTCTATCTTACATTATTTTCGGTTCAAAATTCGGCATTTCAGCAAAATAGTCAAAAAAGTTCAGACGGTCTCTGTCTTACATTAATTTCAAAATTCACGGTTCAGAATTCGGCATTTCAGCAAAATAGTCAAAAAAGTTCAGACGGTCTCTATCTTACATTAATTTCAAAGTTCACGGTTCAGAATTCAGCATTTCAGCAAAATAGTCAAAAAAGTTCAGACGGTCTCCATTTTACTCCATTTTCAAAATTCACGGTTCAGAATTCAGCATTTCAGCAAAATAGTCAAAAAAGTTCAGACGGTGTCTATCTTACATTAATTTCGGTTCAGAATTCGGCATTTCAGCAAAATAGTCAAAAAAGTTCAGACGGTCTCTATCTTACATTAATTTCAAAATTCACGGTTCAGAATTCAGCATTTCAGCAAGATAGTCAAAAAAGTTCAGAAGGTCTCCATTTTCATTTTCAAAATTCACGGTTCAGAATTCAGCATTTCAGCAAAATAGTCAAAAAAGTTCAGACGGTCTCTATCTTACATTAGTTTCAAAATTCACGGTTCAGAATTCGGCATTTCAGCAAAATAGTCAAAAAAGTTCAGAGGTCTCTGTCTTACATTAGTTTCAAAATTCACGGTTCAGAATTCGGCATTTCGGCAAAATAGTCAAAAAAGTTCAGACGGTCTCTATCTTACATTAATTTTAAATTCACGGTTCAGAATTCGGCATTTCAGCAAAATAGTCAAAAACGTTCTGATGGTCTCTATAATACATTAATTTCAAAATTCACGGTTCAGAATTCGGCATTTCAGCAAAATAGTCAAAAAAGTTCAGACGGTCTCTATCTTACATTATTTTCGGTTCAGAATTCGGCATTTCAGCAAAATAGTCAAAAAAGTTCAGACGGTCTCTATCTTAAATTAGTTTCAAAATTCACGGATCAGAATTCGGCATTTCAGCAAAATAGTCAAAAAAGTTCAGAGGTCTCTGTCTTACATTAGTTTCAAAATTCACGGTTCAGAATTCGGCATTTCGGGAAAATAGTCAAAAAAGTTCAGACGGTCTCTGTCTTACATTAATTTTAAATTCACGGTTCAGAATTCGGCATTTCAGCAAAATAGTCAAAAAAGTTCTGGCGGTCTCTATCTTACATTAATTTCAAAATTCACGGTTCAGAATTCGGCATTTCAGCAAAATAGTCAAAGAAGTTCAGACGGTCTCTATCTTACATTAATTTCAAAATTCACGGTTCAGAATTCAGCATTTCAGCAAAATAGTCAAAAAAGTTCAGACGGTCTCCATTTTCATTTTCAAAATTCACGGTTCAGAATTCAGCATTTCAGCAAAATAGTCAAAAAAGTTCAGACGGTCTCTATCTTACATTAGTTTCAAAATTCACGGTTCAGAATTCGGCATTTCAGCAAAATAGTCAAAAAAGTTCAGAGGTCTCTGTCTTACATTAGTTTCAAAATTCACGGTTCAGAATTCGGCATTTCGGCAAAATAGTCAAAAAAGTTCAGACGGTCTCTATCTTACATTAATTTTAAATTCACGGTTCAGAATTCGGCATTTCAGCAAAATAGTCAACAAAGTTCTGACGGTCTCTATCTTACATTAATTTCAAAATTCACGGTTCAGAATTCGGCATTTCAGCAAAATAGTCAAAAAAGTTCAGACGGTCTCTATCTTACATTAATTTCAAATTTCACGGTTCAGAATTCAGCATTTCAGCAAAATAGTCAAAAAGTTCAGACAGTTTACGGTTTGGTAGGATGGGAGAATTTTATAGTAGGAATTCTACTGTTTTCAGCAGTTCAGACGTTCAGACATTCAGCAGATTAGTCTATCCCTTCATAACAACCTTCATTTGGCATAACAGATGGGTTAATAAATAAATATTAATCACAAGCTCTTGCACACTCCTCAATATCGCATTATTTAGTTATTCATGTGTCATAACGCGCTCAATTTGCTTAATGTGATTAATCCTGCTCAGTTTGGCATGCACTCAGTCTCATTGCTGGTAATTTAATCTAGTGTTAATAATGACTTGCTTAATTGTCATGTGCTTTCCTCTATCATAGTATTATACATAAGACTAGCTGAATGTGGCATGCACTATTTTTCCTGGTTTCGATTAATTGTACATACGTTTGTTACAATCTCTGGGATATTATACTGTCATTATGGTATGCATTTATTCGTTCTTTTTTGTTCTATGTCGTTAATAAACAAGGTGAATGCTTACAAATTGCTTTACTTGTATGACATGATAGTCACTACCCTTCATTGTTCTGTTGGCAATGAAATCGTAACATTATTGAGCCCAGTATTGCTAGTGTACAGCGTTCGGCAATTGCAATTTGACGACCTGAATATGACGCCAGGGATTAATAATTATCCTTTTACATGACAGATGTGTTTATCATTACTTCACCCTACTCCAAAAAGAGGTGTTCACGCTACAAGTCCTACTATCAGGATGGAGCTGCAGTCATTTCACGAATATCTATATTTTTGGTAAGTAACATATTAATGCATTGAATTTATTAATCTGACCATTGCAGATGAGCTTTACCTGATTCCATACCCATTGCCTTATCCATGCGACAGGCAACACTAAGTATAACCTCACATTTGTGAGGCAACAATGGCTTTTGCTAATTCATTTGTCAAAAGTGTGGCAAGCAATACTGTAGACATTGTTGTAAAACTGATGGATTTTAACGATTCGAGGAGAGTTTACGAACGCGTGTTCACTCACGGTCGAGCGGTCATAATAGAGTTGCGTGTTCATAAAAGGGATCACGTCGAGCGGTCATAATAGAGATCACGTCGAGCGGTCATAATAGAGTTGCGTGTTCATAAAAGAGATCACGTCGAGCGGTCATAATAGAGTTGCGTGCTCACAAAAGAGTTCACGGACGCGTGCTCACAAAAGAGTTCACGGACGAGTGCTCACAAAAGAGTTCACGGACGCGTGCTCACAAAAGAGTTCACGGACGCGTGCTCACAAAAGAGTTCACGGACGCGTGCTCACAAAAGAGTTCACGGACGCGTGCTCACAAAAGAGTTCACGGACGCGTGCTCACAAAAGGGTTCACGGACGCGTGCTCACAAAAGAGTTCACGGACG
This sequence comes from Phalangium opilio, assembly GCF_054372755.1. Taxonomy (NCBI): domain Eukaryota; kingdom Metazoa; phylum Arthropoda; class Arachnida; order Opiliones; family Phalangiidae; genus Phalangium; species Phalangium opilio. The sequence goes on along the minus strand of NW_028324180.1, from coordinate 6,597,711 downwards.
CGTGCTCACAAAAGAGTTCACGGACGCGTGCTCACAAAAGGGTTCACGGACGCGTGCTCACAAAAGAGTTCACGGACGCGTGCTCACAAAAGGGTTTACGGTCGAGTGCTCATAAAAGAGTTCACGTCGTGGTCACAATAAAGGGTTTACGGTCGAGTGCTCATAAAAGAGTTCACGTCGTGGTCACAATAAAGGGTTTACGGTCGAGTGCTCATAAAAGAGTTCACGTCGTGGTCATAATAAAGGGTTCAAGGTAGAGAAAAAGGATCCGTTCACCTTTGGTAATACCCACAATTACGAAACCATTCCGTTATAGATCAATTAATGATTGCCTGACGAGCCGTCCAGCTTGAAGCAATTCATGATCATGAAGGGCATTGTCTACTTCGTGTTCGTCGTCATTATCATGATGTGGACAAGTGGGTTGATTTGGTGGAGCTGCAAAGACACGCCACAGATTATAATTTGTTGGAAATAAACGAGAACCAAGTTCTAATTATTTCACATTGGAATAATAACATCAACATTGTTTCAAGCACTTCAAATTTCAACTAGGGCTGTGCGAATAGTGGTTTTTCAAACCGAATCGAATACGAATCGAATAGTAAATCTCCTATTCGAAATCCGAATCGAGTACTCGTTCAAACGAATATTACTCGTTTTTCAAAAAAAGTAGTTCGGGTACTCGTTTTTTTTTCGATTAATCGGTTTTACCAGACGAATATTCAGTACTAGTTTTTAAAAGAGCACTCAAAAATTTTAATACTCGGTTTTATCAGACGAATATTCTTTTCTAAACAAGTAATCGTTTCCTAAATACACGTAGCAGTCTAAAATATTGTAGTTCCCCACAGAATAGAATATTTCCTAAGACTGACTAATTCGTCAGGGAAAAAAACATCGCGAATTGCGCAATCTAGTTGAAATTCCATAAAGAAACAGCTTCATATATGTAATTTGACTACAGTCCCTCCCATTTCCAATCGAATACTCGTTTTCTATTCGAATTAAGCCCCCTGGCAGCGATTACTCGGTTTAGGGAGCTGTATTCGTATTTAAATCGGTTATTCGAATTTCTTTTCGAATAATCGTTTCATGATTCGAATACTTGTTTTTCTCCAAATGGCAAATTCGATTCATACTATTCAAAAATTCGAGTATTCGCACAGCCCTAACTTCAACTTACAAGGGCTATAGTAAAATGATGTACATGAATGAACATAATTTATTAATTTACCACGTTCTCTAGGCATCGGCTGATCCAAACAGAAATTGTGCAGTATGCAGCAAGCATAGATAATTTTTGCCACTTTCTTAGGGTTGTAGCAAAGTGCACCCCCTGACGAGTCCAAGCACCGGAATCGGCTCTGCAATATGCCATTGACTCGCTCGATGACATTGCGACCTACATTAGTAATATATTTGATTTAGCTTCTACCTTCACAATGCTTTTCCCCAAAAGGGTCATTTCCATTTGATCAATATTTAAATATTTGCTGTGCCACATGCAATTACCTGACATATGACGTTGATTATAACGTTCTTCATTTGGGTTGGCGGCTTGGAGTAGCGGTGTCATCAAGAATGGCTGTAGTGGGTAGCCACTATCACCCAGAAGATAACCCTGAGGCATTTTACCCAACTTGAAATCCTTCAGAATGTTACTATGACGCCAAATAAATGCGTCATGCGTACCTCCAGGCCAATTAGCTATAGCGTTAGTAATGCGCCGTGAATTGTCGCAAACCTGGAACATAACAGATGTTCATTAATGTGTGCAATGACATATAAAAATATAACACTACTTACCAATTGCACATTCATGGAATAATTTCCCTTCCTATCCATGTGCGCATTCGCCTCTACTGCTGGTGCTTTAATGAGTATGTGGGTACAGTCAATGGCAGGAAAAAACACCTGGCTCTAAATGATGCCTGTAATTACCATAGTTTGAACTTAAGTTTAGTTGCCTCTTTATAATTGACCAATGAAACATGTTCAGTTTCTTCAGTACATTTATGAAATGACAATAAGGTTGGTATTACGTAACAACACCCTTAACTTATTCATAAATTAATAACACTTTTGTTTTTTTCTGCATCATATTCTAACTTCTTTCCAAAAGTATCTCAGAAAAGTGAATGTAAACCCATTAGATGAAACCTACATAAACGGACGCAAACCAAACCTAACTTAGTCATCTCCAAGATGAACAATGCCAACCTAACCTCTTCACTACTTTAAGGGTGCTGAAACTGTTATGAGATTATTTTCTTTTCAAATATGTGCCGAATAAAGTAAACGCATACCAGACAAATACTACATACCTTGACTTCAGCCACTTCAGCTTCACTTTTCGGAAATTTTACAAGATGCCTCATTACTTTCAGTATAGCATTTGTCACATCCTCAATAGCTCGGCTCACAGAAGGTTGACTCATACCGTGTTCATAGTTACTTGCCAATGCGTGTTGAAAACTGCCTGAACCATAAAACAAAAGTGTGACAAGCACCTCCTCCTCGACCGTCACAACATTTAAGGCTCGGTTGGGATTCTTCTTTAGTTCCGGCTAAAACTTCTTACACAACGCCTTCACTTTTTCCTTAGTTAGGCGATATTGCCGCAAAAACTCCGTATCCGGTAAAGTAAAGGCATCGCGCCTTTCACGTTGATAAATTGGTCTCTCTTCGTCAAGATCCGCAGCAACGCCAAAAATCATACAAGCACACGCTGCCATTGTAGAATTTGAAATGAAACAAAAGTATCACTGTCGTCTGCTGTGCAGTGCGTTCAGCACCATAAACGTTACCTTATTACCGGTACCTTAACCGACTCAAGTATCGAAACGTTTCGATGGTTAGATTTTGAATTTGGTGGCATTTTTAATTCTATTCAGGCAAGTCCCTTCTAGAGATTCCACCTATCAAAACCCTTATGTGAAAACGGGTCATAACCGCCATCGCCAATTAAAAGGCTCAAGTTTGATTTGGATTGACCAATGAGCGAGCTTAGGAGAGGTAGGAGGAGATTTCTTTGGCAGCTGAATTCGGCTGCTGAGAGCATCAGCGTCAGTGCATGTGACGTTTAAACTTATAATTCAATGCCTAATGAAAATTAGTACTCGAAATTTCTTGCAATGAATGAACCACAATTTTCAGAAGAGAATATTTTCAAAAATGGTAAGTGTTGAAAACCTAATCACCCTAATGTTTACCAGATTAGTTATGTAAACTCTTAAGCCTTAAAAGAAAAAAACACTTGTTGCTTTAAAAAAGTCTAATTTAAAAGTACCGAAGATTGGTTTTGAAGTCAACCCTTCTTATCGATTCTTGGGGTCTTCCCCTGACGGTTTAGTCGACGATAATTTGGTCGAAATGAAGTGTCCAGTCATTGGTGAAAAAGGAAACTTAGAAACAGTCCTCAAGAAAACTCCTTACGTAATCAAGAAGGACGGAACATTTTCTTTGAAACCCTAACAAGTGTATTATGGGCAAGTGCAACTTAGTTTGGCCTTTTTAGGACTTCAAAGTTGTCATTTTGTAGTTTATTCTAAACTGGAAGATGATTGTTTTGTTATTGATGTGCCTAAAGACCCAACATTTATTAACAATCTTTTACCAAGATTACAAATTACTTCTTTTAATTACTACATTCCAAATTATTTGAAATGGAATAAAAAGAACGGAATGTAATGGCGCAAATAAGACTTGAAGTGATATTTTTAAGTTCCTTAAAATGTGATAGAATCTTTCAAAATTATTAAATAAAAATGTAATACAAATTTCAGGAGTCGTGGGTGCATTATTTATTGGCATTTTTTTCACGGGTTTTAACAAGCTTCTTGGGTGCATTATTTATTTGCATTTTTTCACGGGTTTTAACAAGCTTCTTGGGTGCATTATTTATTTGCATTTTTTTCACGGGTTTTAACAAGCTTGGGACAAATTTTTGAGAAACATTTAAAATTTATCGCTAGCCAAAATCGGTGTTGATAAATTAATAACAGCAGATACCACTTTGTAATCCTGTTAATGAAATTATAGAGGTGACATTCAATATTCCATTAGAAGCATTAACATAACACGTATGATTTTCCAAGGTGTTGACCATAATGCATTTATCATTGGGGTTTGGAGTGGTGCATTTGTCGGTCGTAGTTTCCTCGGTAGTTTGTTGAACCGCATCAATCCCCAATCTTTCAGCTAGAATTTCTGAGTCTGCTGGTCCATTTATTTCAGCTGTTTCACATGCATGCAAAGTTGGAGATTGTGAGAGCTGATTCCTTTTTTTCAGTCTTTCCAATCTCCTTAACGGGAGCTGGAAACACGCTGCAGTATTTAACCATTGTTTAATTACGTTTAAATAAACAGCAAAACTGACAAAAACTAGCCCAATTATAGTTGAGCAGATAGTTGAGTTGTTGCTTTAATTTTATAATTATCTTTGAGCGATTCAATTTAATTAACTTTAATTAAACCATGAGTATGTTGATTGCGTTTGTCATTAATGGTATCGCCGGAATTAAGTTACATTTAAACACCTGATTAAACTATCTAATCATCGATCATCCGTTAAGCCTTAGACCTTGCAATAGCCAGACAACAAACTAGACGGAGTTTGCAGTCTATTTATGACATCTCATGTTGCCCTCTATTGAATCTCTCAACAACTATCGTTAAATTTATTATTTAAATAATATAATTTTTTTAATTATAATAATCATGTTAGCTAATTATAATTATAAAACTTTAAATGAGTATGTTTCATTGATTTAAATTACATTGTTAAAAATATTTCTCGCACGCTAAGGAAAATTCTCTCTACTCTCTCTCTTCTCCCGTTTTCAAAATCCAGTTGCAGCTGGTTTTCGCGCGTCGGGAAGGGGAGGGTGGGTTGGTGGGTGGGGGATCCACATTTTCTACCTCTCTCTTCTCTAGACTCTAAGTTAACTCGCTATATATCCTAAGCGAGCCTAGGTCGATTGGTAGAGTATCTGGCGTCTTCACTGGCGTTATAGTATGGATCGGGACGTCGCAGGTTCGCCTCCCGGCACCGACAGGAAAATAATTTCAATTGAAATAAAATACGTTACGCCACCTATGAGGTGTAACGTGAACTACGGGTGAATTTCGAGTTGAAAATTCGCGGGAAATTTAAAATTCGAAATATTCATTTATGTCAAAATTCATCAGGTCACAACATTTCCAGTCACAACATATCCAGCCAGCCGTCCAGCCAACAGAGGTCGGAACAATACGTTTTTCACTCTAAAGAGTGGCAAAACGTAAAAATCAAACGTTTTGAGAATTATGAACAGCTTTTAATAATTTTTCTTTCTTTCAAAATTTAGGGTAATCATTTTCAAATGGCCCTTTTTAAAGATGGCGTCGATGATTTAGATTTAGAAAAGCTATTTTTTGGTGTTCATTACGTTAATGAAAATCATCTACTCATATAGGAATTTCGGAAAGATTGATATACAGTGTGGAAGAGATCAGAGTAACACCTACCTTTGTGGAAAACCCCCAAAACCCCTGACGGACTACTTCACTGCAGTACATTTTCGAGCTCGTATACAGGGTGTGACATGTGTCATTGTATACAAATGACAACGTGCAACAAGTATCATAGTGAACATCGTTTAATGATACGCACTTTGAAACGTTAAGGGGGAGAACCACTGACCTAAACTTCGAATATTTTTCAAACGATGGCGCTCAGATCAGCGGGGACTAACACTATTCTATCCCCCGTGTAGTAGGTTTTATAGTGGATATTTAGAAGTTTTCCTTCTATAAACCATCCCTGTACCAGAAATCAGCTTACTATTCTACAGGGCCGGTAGGCCCTTGTAGATATGACTTCATACTCTTTTGTAACGTTAAAGCAAAATTCACATGCTTTTACCAATTTTCCTATGGAGATTAACATGGGGTTTTTCGTGATATTTAACCACCTCTAACTGAAAAACTAGAGCGAAGTTACTTTTCGGAATACTCTTAATTTAACAATTAAGTATTCAGGGTGTGCGATCGGCTAGTCTAATCAGAAACAATTAAGTCTAAGTATGTTAATTTTACTTAATTACAGAAGTACTTGTTTCGACCATCGTGATTGGACATAATAATAATGCTAGAGCTCTTCGAAAACTCAAAATAACCAAGTATCTATGGTGTAGTGGTTATCACGTCCGCTTTACACTCGGAAGGTCCCAGGTTCGAGCCCTGGTAGATACATGACTTGACTATCGTTATTGGACACAATAATAAGCTAGATCTCTTCGAAAACTCAGAATAACCAAGTATTCATTGTGTAGTGGTTATCACGTCCGCTTTACACGCGGAAGGTCCCGGGTTCGAGCCCAGGTAGATACATGTTTTGACCATCGTGATTGGACATAATAATAAGCTAGATCTCTTAGGAATCTCAGTATTACCAGGTATGTGTAGTGTAGTGGTTATCTCGTCCGCCTAACACGCGGAAGGTGCAACGTTCGGGCCCTGCTAGATACAAGTTTTGACCATCGTAATTGGACATAATAATAAGCGGTAAAGAAAACATAATTAATCAAAATTTAATTACATTAAGACTGAAGCGACAGATATTATATAAAAACGTCTTGGTTTGGACCAAGGCCGAAAAAACAAACGATATGTGTGAGGTTTATCAATTGACTGAAGTTTCAGCTATTGAAATTTTTTCTAGTTATTTTTATACACTCAATCCTTAATCATTATTTAATTCAATCAACTGATTTTACTGTTAATCGACCTAGTCCCTCTAAATTAATTTAAAAAATTACATATCTACGCTTTTTCAAGAACAATTACATTTTCCGAAAACATTTTATCATGAAATGAATTATTTTGAAGGGATTTCGTGTCGATGCTCACTAACTTGTGAGCATCTTGACCGACATAGTTTTAATTGTTTGCTGGCTTGACAAATTTTCAAGTTTGCACCAAAAGAAGTTTAAATCTGTTTTAAGTTGTTGATAAGACTGTCGTTTAGAGTGAATGTCGTCTACTTAAGACAAAGCAACAAAGTTTATCCTGTGTGGTAAAGGGTAAAGATCACATAAACAGAAATACTTCTCAGACTTGTTATATTCATTTCCCGCGGAAATAATATGGTTAAACACATCATTCATTACTTGTTATGCCAAGAAGGTCACATTTAACTCCGACACCCCCTCCCTTCCTCTATTTTCCCAATATATGGCATTTTATAATCACCAGTGGTTTCAGTGTATGAGTCATCTGAGCCGTCGCAACACACTCAGCCAATATTACCATAGACTGAGTTATGACCAAGAAATACTTAAGTACGGAAAAGGAAGTTCCAGTGCAACTTTACCATCAAAGAGGCGATAATAGAAATGTAGCATTTCGATATACGAAATTAAATGTTTAAATTCGCGCAACACCCTTGTTTGCCATCCACGATCAAATATTTACATTTTCCATTCGAGTTATGCCAAAGTTCGCTTGCTTTTTTTAGACATCCAGTAGAACATTTCAAATATTCAATACTGTATCCTCAACATGATAAATTAATTTCACGATAAAATGTTTTCGGAAAATGTAATTGTTCTTGAAAAAGCGTAGATATGTAATTTTTTAAATTAATTTAGAGGGACTAGGTCGATTAACAGTAAAATCAGTTGATTGAATTAAATAATGATTAAAGCCTCGTTTTCAAAGCAGCGGGTTTTGACCAAAAGATGGCGCGATAGCGACTTTTTGTAACGGTAGCGATTTATCTGGTTATCGCTAGGGCTTTATCGCTTGATAAAATTGCGCGATTGGATGTTTCTCGCTGAACCGTTTTCAAAGAAGCGATAGCGCGGTCTCCAGTCTGGGGATATAATTTTTTTTTGCAAGATGGTGGTCATTAGTAGGCGAAGGCGTCTCTTATTAAAGAAAAAAATTCTTTTACTTCAAATATATTTTTTGAAGTACCGTACATTTGGCAAAAAGGCGATACAGCAACAAACGGTGGTGGGTGCACCCAGTATGGCGAAACCGTAAACGGGAAGGCGATTATGAAACATTAGTAAGTACATGATTTGTTTAGCATAGGCCTTGGCTTTGTTAATGTAAACAGACAGAACAGAAACAAATAGGTGAACTTTATATTTTCTTCGTAGATGAAAACCATGAGGAGAACGGATCACTACAAATTTGCCAATTATACACGTATGTCCCCTTCAAAATTTGATAAATTACTTAAATTACTCGAAAAAAGACTGCAAAAATATCCAGTGTCACGTGAACCACTTCCACCAGGGTTAAGATTGGCGTTAACCTTAAGGTAAAGTAAACGTTTGCAGTTCTGTTTTCTTTTAACTTATTGGTGGCTATTGGCAACTTTAGATTTCTAGCAACTGGAAACAACCTCGCATCCATGTCATACTCGTTTCGTGTTGGGAAAACAACAGCACACACCATAATTAAAGAAACGTGCTTGGCAATATGGGATGTTTTACAACCCATCTATATGCCACAGCCAACTACAGAAAAATGGCTTTCGGTTGCCAAAGATTTCGAAGAAAAATGGAATTTCCCAAATTGCGTAGGAGCGGTGGACGGAAAGCACATAATGATTCAGCAACCAAACAAGACTGGAACTATGTATTACAATTACAAAGTAATGACAGAAATTTGAAAATAATTTCTGTGTAACGGAAAACATTTTTTACTTATTTTCAGGGATTTAATTCAATTGTGTTAATGGCAGCCGTGGATGCTAACTACAGGTTTTTGGTAGTTGACGTCGGAGGGTATGGTTCGCATTCGGATGGCGGTATATTTCAAACATCATCATTTGGGCAGGCAGTGCAAAATAATACTGCCAGTTTCCCGCCCTCAAAGACTCTGCCCAACTCTGATGTTTCTTTACCCCATGTTTTATTGGGTGACGAAGCCTTTCAACTTTTGCCAAACTTCTTGCGTCCCTTTCCAAGAGCTGAACTAGAAAATCCACGCAGAATTTTTAACTACAGGCTAAGCAGAGCTAGACGAACTAGTGAAAATGTGTTTGGCATATTGGTATCACGGTTCAGGGTCTTCAAACAGCCTCTCTGTTATTGTTACGCATAATCTTATTATTATTACTTATTATTATTATTTTTTTTCTTTAATATTTACATTATTAACCGTTTGTTAGTTCTCATATTAATGTACTCCTGTAGTGTCTTTCAGTAACATGGCTATGTACTACACTTACGATGTTCACACATACGTCACATTGTTGACTTTGTGGACAACGCACGGAAATAAATAAATAAATCTCATATGAAAATATCTTTCTTAGTAAAAATGAAACATTTGAACATATTGTTGTCGTTTAAAATTACTATTTAATTCAAAACGTTACTACGAAAGCATGGTCATGTTTTGATATCACATTATAAACGGTCATTAGGCTAATTTTGTGACGTTGCTTTTGCATATTCCCGAATTAATTTGATAATTTCAAATTGACAGTCGTTTTGTAATTCAGCGGGAACTTTCCTCATTAGCGTAGCAACGTATTCCCTGAATACACCACAATCGTCTTCAGAACGATGAATTTCCCTAGGTGAACCCAAGGTGATAAAGATTATATTAATTTAATTCAAAAACAAAATGTAACGAGGTCTTTCTAGCCTCAGCTCATCGTTCAGTCTTGGTTAAACTTTATAACGTTGGTTTTATCACAATAAATCATTTTATCCTATTTTAATTAAATGTGATAGGCGTACTTGTTTAGTTCTTCCATTTGTTTTAATAGATTATCGTGAGGCGCTTTTCTTTTTTTCCCTGGTTCATTTTGAAGAAAATTTGATTTCATTCTTCAAATTGGTTCCGATTTTGATGAAGTAGAGGCCCCAGGAATTTCAGAAGTTTCCTTGGGCAGTAGGGATGGTTCTACTGATTCTGAAATCTGTTCATCCTCGATCTGATCTTCGTGAATAGAGTAATCGGTTTCTCCAAACCTTGTGATTGTCTAATTGAACACATCAATTAATTGTTCGTTAACTAATTCACTTACAAGTATTTCAATTATTAAAATGTATTGTACCATGTTTCCTTCGCTTTCAAGAGCTTGTGTTTCACTATGTTTTGAACTTTCCCCTTCTGGCTCAAAGTTGGATGATGTTCTAAATTAAAATTTATCAATTTCATATACCTGTCTAATATGCATTCGAATTTAAAATTAAAACATTAGCATACTCTCTTCTTGACACCACATCTTTCATAAATAGTATTTGTTTAAAGAAAATCCACTTTATGACTTCTAACTGGTTATCATCAGTTCCTTGTCCACTACGAGTAATTGAGAATGTGTTGTAAACACCACGAAAATGATCAACAAGGTTCTTCCACATCTTTTTACATTCATCCTCTTAATAAGTCGAATATTGTAATAAACAAATATCTTAAACCGATAAATACTCACTGGATAAATTCAAAGCCTGTGAAACTTCTAACCACATCATATCTTTAGTATCCCGATTGCGATATTCCTCGGATCGGCGATCCCATATGGCTTTTCTAACTTCAATTAGCTGAATTAGTTTTTCCTTAAGGTCATTTTCAGTCTTCTTTTGTTCGGCTTTTAATTGTTTAGCCGACTCGAGTAATTTAGCTTTTTCGGTTTTCGGAGGCCCCATAATGTTCTGTGTGCTAAAAACTGCTAAATAACCAAAATGTACTGGTAGAAACCGCAGAATGGAGAGCAGACACCCGATTCCCGAAATGAAACTTTTTTTTTATTTTTTTTTTAATTTCTCCCGTCCCTTCTCATTGGTTGTCAAACGAATGACGTCAAGCGATTTTTTAAAACGGAGCGATAAAATCAAACTGAGATAGATGTGCGCGATTTTTGAAATTGCGCTCTCTCTTTGCTTGTTTTGAGCTATCGCTTCAAAACATCGCTTGCATGAAAACAGTAGTGTTAAAAGCGAGAGCGATATTTTTTACTTATTTTGCGCTATCGCTGGTATTTTTCCCGCTACCCGCTGCTTTGAAAACGAGGCTTAAGGATTGAGTGTATAAAAATAACTAGAAAAAATTTCAATATCTGAACTTCAGTCAATTGATAAACCTCACACATATCGTTTGTTTTTTCGGCCTTGGTCCAAACCAAGACGTTTTTATATAATTTATTATGAGTTGACGCTATAGTAACGGCAATGAAAATAACTGTCATGAAGGCTTTAATGTATTGAACATAAGGTGAGACGAACCTTAACTCGCATCTTTGACAATGGGGAAAAACCCTTTTTTTCGTGCGCGATTGAGATTACGGGTGAAAGGGAAAGGGCGTGCGTGACAGATCGAAACCGACATGACCCGGGGGGGATGTTCACTATGACAATTTTCATTTGAAGAGTACCCTAAAGAATGTTACGGTTATTTTAGCTTTGGATAGCACAATTTTTTCTTTGCAATTTATGCCACCAAATACGCGAGTGGTTTGCCCCTCGCCTGACGCGCGTCATTGAACATTCGACTTTGCTCTAGCTATCCCTGTTTTCAATAGAAACACGTGTAATTTCTTATAAGTTTTTTTTTTCTTGAAACCACAATACCTATAAAACTGAACCTATACATTTCTCCGCTATTGAAAGTACATTTAGTAAAGCTTTGATGGCACTGAAGTATTCATCTGAAACATGGTGAAATTGGGTTTTTAAGAGGGACTAGGAATAAAACACAATAAATGTAGCACTATTCGAAGGGAAAATTTGAATTCCAGATGAGGTGTGAGTCTCGCTCCGAAACGAGTAGTTTGCAGTTGTAGTCATAAACAACGCTAGTGAACCTTTGCTTCATTTTAGTACGCTTAGTCAATTTGTTACAACTTGATTAGTTTTTAATTTCTTCAGTAAAAACTTTTATAACGATTTTATATCGCTAACCAACTACGAAATTAAAATGGATATGGGGACAGAGTTAGGTCCTCCATTATAACCCCGAAGAAAAAATCAAGTTAGACGAAAAAAAGACCGCCAAGTAAAGTTCTTAGCCGTAAAAAGCGCCATAGAGAACATAGGAAGCAGTATTACACCAATACCAAGTCCCAGACTTCTACAACGTCAATTTTCGACGCGCAAAAGACCGATAACCTTGATCCGAAAATGATCTGCTCCAGCGTAACAGAAGCGGCAAGTACCAGCGTGAAAAACATTACGTCCTCGTCCTGTGTCAATGTACAAGAGACCGGTGATCGACTATTATCTGGTTCAATCATAACAAATAATACGTTCGCCTCCATTATCAACATGCAAGAGACACTGAATTCAAGTGATTCACTATTCACTGACAGACGTGGTCGATTCTCCTTACAACATGAAAGAGACTGATTCCACTTCTTCAGTATTGACCTGTTCCGGTGTTACAGAAGCGGGGATTGCCAGCGTAACTGAAAGATCCGATTCCAGTGCTTTGGGAACGGAAATTACAAACGTTACAAAGGCCTTAGGTCATGGATTCAACGATGCTCTCAACGGGAATACTTCTCAAATTAAGATGACAGCTGAAGCCGAAATAAGTTTTAATAACTCGAAAACATACTTAAGGCACACTTTCGTTAAATCATTTAAAAGCCTTCGTCGCCGAGTTTTGACACCTTATTATAACACTCCAAAGCGTTCGACCCAATGTTCAACATCGACCCCTAAGGTTTACAACGAAGTACCGGATAAACTGACTAAAAGTGAACTGAAAATTATAGAAGATAATTTTCCAATTACTGAAGAACTACCAGAATTAACCTACCAATTTTATCCTCCGCTTCCAAAGGAAGACAAAAATGCGCAAGAGCTCGAAGGAAGGCGTATTGTGAACATAAAGCACTTCAAAAATGAAATCCGAAACCTCGAACTGCATCGTTGCCACAGAGACACTAGAGGCTCTTTCAAGATGGTGACAGAAATAAAAAAAGGATTTTTCTCATATTTTTACTTTGAATGTCCATTTTGTCACGAAAAAAACCGAAATTACTACCGACCCCATTAGTCTCAAGCAAAAGGGACCCATAAAAGACTTGACCATTAATGACGCGGTAGTTTGGGGCGCAATGAGTACAGAAGGAGGACACGCAAAAGTGGACGAGCTATTTTCGGTTATCGGCGTTCCAGTAATTTCCAAGAACATTTTCGTGAAATGTGAGGAGAAACTCGCAAAAAACTGGGAACTAGCATTCTACGAAGAAATGTTAGCCGCTGGCAAAGAAGAATTGCGTTTGGCAAGGGAAGCCGGCCACATTCGTCAAGGTGTACCATATATTACAGTAATTGTAGACGGCGGATGGTCTCACAGGAGCTATGGCCACCGTTATACTGCTAGCTCTGGAGTAGCTGTAATTATCGGTAAAAGGACCAAAAAACATTTGTACATTGGAGTTAGAAACAAGTATTGCGCAACTTGTGAGTTTAACAAAAGACACGCTAAGGAATCATCCAATCACGTTTGTTACAAAAACTGGACTGGTCCTTCTGCAGTATGGAAGGCCACATTCTTGTGGAAGGCTTTCGTCAGAGTGAAGCCATGCACGGATTGCAATATAGAAAGTTTGTTGGTGACGGCGATTCTTCTGTTTACAAGAAAATTTTAGAAAATGTACCATACGGAACCAAGGTGTCAAAAATTGAGTGCTCCAACCATGCTGTAAAATGGTTTATTTCCAATTTATACAAGCCCTCTGCCTTGTCTGCTGAGTATAAAAGGGTTTTAAGTGCAGAAAAAATTAGAAAAATGACGATATCGGGAAAAGGTGCTGTTTATCATGCCGCAAAAAATAAGGGAACTGTACAAGACCTGAGACAAGACCTACTCAACATTCCTAGGCACGTCTTTGGAAACCACGAGCGATGCCGAAGCTATTTTTGCAAAAACAAAAATGATAAGAATCCCAAGAAAATTGTGGTTCCACGAAATCTATATATAAAGATTATGTCCGCAATTAATGGTTTGGCGGCGAAGTCTGAAAAACTCATAACTGACGATACAAGCAATCCAATATTGAAAAATTACGAGAGGACAAGCTACGAATGAGGCATGGATCGAAGAAAGACGAAATCGGCTTACAGCTTCAAATTTCGGTGCAGTTTGCAAACGAAAAGAAAGTACTGATTGTGACAACCTCGTTAAGAGTCTTTTATACTCTCCACCAGGGGTAAATAACGAAAGGAGTTAGAGACGCTAGCTTCCGTAGTGTAGAATACAGTGGGACTTTCAAACGTAGACACAGAAAAGAGAAAACGCCTCGGTCGCGCCGCCTATAATTCAAAATAAGTATGATATTTTCCAACCAATAGCGTGGCAGTAAAGATTCGAAAGGCATGCTGGGATATCGATTTTCTAATGTCTGCTAGTATTCGTCTGCTTACGACTGAGTGACAATTAGGCTTAGAGTAAAGTTTATTCATTAAGGTGCACTTGAATTAGAAACATGCAACTTTAAAGTTGGTAAATTCCTTATTCGATAATGAAATGGAATTAAATGTCGTTTTTGCATCCTACAATACAGTTTTAGTTGTTTTAATTTCTTTAGTCACAGATACAGTCGATGATCCTGATCCCACAGTTCCCACTAAGCCTTGGCTCACTGGGCCGACTCTGTCTGTAACCGCGCACTTACGGCAAAACAAGTTTGATCACATTTTGAGGATTTCCCCGGCTTCAAATTGCAAATTGTTGACTTATCTTTCTTCTTTAAATCGCTATTTACTCGCGATTGAATATAATAATTATATTGGGTTGATTTATGAGACGACTTCACAACATCGACACCCGCCATTTTACTCTACCCAGAATACCTTGCGGAGCGAGATTTTAAGGCAAAACTTTTAAGGTTCTGGTCTTATTTACAATACAGTTCCAAAGATGGCACTACGTTAGTTACAAATTCTATGACGTTTCAAGGTCCCACTGTATTCTACACTACGGAAGCTAGCGTCTCTAACTCCTTTCGTTATTTACCCCTGTCTCCACTAGTTAGCACGCCAGCTATGGAATACGGAAAGGCTAACGAGGACGTTGCAATCGAGAAGTATATCGAACAAACTAGAACATCCGTTGTTAAAAATGGCATTTTCATTGATCTAGAGATAGGTTACCTTGCCGCTTCACCTGATGGTCTTATTGGTACAGACGGACTAATTGAGGTTAAGTGTCCCAAGTACATTGAAAAATGGAACCAATGGAAGCTCCTGAATTCATCAGTCACTTTTACTGTACTAAAGAAAATAACCAGCTAAAACTGAAGAGAGGGCACGATTATTTTTTCCAAATCCAGAGCCAGCTTCATATAACTCGTAGAAAATACTGCGATTTCATAATCTATAGCCCCAAAGGACTATCTATTGAGAGGATTTTTGCCGACGAACAGTTTTGGTCAACCAAAATGCGCCCATTTCTTGAACGCTTTTATATTCAGTGCTTGTTGCCAGAAATTATTGATCCACGACAAACCAGAAATATGCCTTATCGAAAACCTAATTATATATTGGAAGCCCAATCAAAGCTAAAGTTGAAGCAGATTTGTAAAAATACCGACGAACCCAGCAAAATCCATTCAAAGAAAAGGAAACCTTCCAATAACGAAGGATACATTGACAAAGGGCCGAACAGTATTTAAAAACAATGCAAAATCAAGCATAAATAATAAAAACAGCAAAGAAGTCAAAGACACAAAACCAAAACAAGTCAAAGACACAAAACCAAAACCAAAACAAGTCAAAGACACAAAACCAAAACCAAAACAAGTCAAAGACACAAAACCAAAACAAGTCAAAGACGCAAAACCAAAACAAGTCAAAGACACAAAACCAAAACCAAAACAAGTGAAAGACACAAAACCAAAACCAAAACAAGTCAAAGACACAAAACCAAAACCAAAACCAAAACAAGTCAAAAACACAAAACCAAAACCAAAACAAGTCAAAAACACAAAACCAAAACAAGTCAAAAACACAAAGCGAAATCAAGAAAAGGAAATGAAGCCAAAGTGAATGCAAATTAAAAAAACGAAGCCAAAGTGAATACAAATTAAAAGAAACGAAGCCAAAGTGAATACAAATTAAAAGAAACGAAGCCAAAGTGAATAAAAATTAAAAGAAACGAAGCCAAATTGAATGCAAATTAAAAGAAACGAAGCCAAAGTGAATACAAATTAAAAGAAACGAAGCCAAAGTGAATACAAATTAAAAGAAACGAAGCCAAAGTGAATACAAATTAAAAGAAACGAAGCCAAAGTGAATACAAATTAAAAGAAACGAAGCCAAAGTGAAAACAAGTGTCAAAAAACACAAATAAAATATTGCAAAAAAAAATAAACATTGTGCCCTACAAGTCTTAGAAGTTAGTGTAGTCTTCGCACATATTTTAAAATCTTTGTTATAAAATAATTTGGTTTAACTAATAAAATCATAATTTTTAAGGGAATTTATATTTATTTATACGCTAGTAATTTATCTAATGAAAATAAATATTGATTCATAATCAAACTTGATAATCTTTGTTAAAAGGGAGAAAAAATTACTAAACATCCATTTCTTGGCATACATAGTTTCCACTAAAGGGGTTTTGCTTTTCCCAGTGATGCCAAGCCATTTGTGAGCCAATCAAATGGCAGAGAGGGAGGCTTGCGGTTCAGTTGAACTCGGTATTTGACTGACTTGGCTAATTTCAGAGGGCCTAACAACACTGCACTGAATTAAAACTGAGTGAAAGGGGTGGAAATTTCTCTATCCCTTTAGTGAAAACTATCTATAATTAGAGCATAAGTTCATGAGGTATGCTCCATACGGTTGTCATTGGTTACTGAGAGCTTGTCATGAAATGATGTAGATGAAACGTCATAGATTCTCGTAAAGCGACACCTGGTAAGGTCTCGTCAAAGGGTTAGTATAGGCTAAATAGGAAGATGGACTGCAAAACCGCGTACAGTCAATTCTCAGGTCGTTCTCGAACTAGATCTCATCTCAAGTCTCTTGCATTACGAAGTATAGATAGTGTCAGACTTGTGAAACATAACTTATAAACTTATGTTTGGAGTAATGAAATAACATCAAATTTATTATATATTAATCTAAATCGATTAAAAATGGCTGTATGACCATTTCAGACAAACTTTAGTCATTAAAAGTCACTATATACAGTGAATTTTATTGAACTACCAGGAAAGGGTCAGTATAAGGCGTAATTTCAAGCATGATAAACTGAAAAAAACTATAAGTGGGTTCCTGGGCCCTTTCACCTACACCCGAAATCCACGAGTATCATCATTCCATTACCGAGGCGAACGAGGTTTTTCTAAATCCCATTCATAGTTTAGTCTCACGTAAATATACCGTCCCTTTGTATTGCTGTACAACAAAAGAACTCGAAAATCTCGCCGCGGGAGTCATACGACCAGTTTACCATTGCCCTTCTATCCGACGGGCTTATAAACCAGCATAGGAGGAAAAATTCTACATGATACGAGAAGTTCAGAGTTTAACCTATACGCAGATAGGGCGCCCTCTAGAGATTAAGTATTGAAGCTTGCTAGTTTTTAAGTTTTTCTTGTGCAGCTCTTTTATTAGTGGACGGATTTAATTGAAAATTATTTTAATCGATACAGCCCAAAATCGTCTTTCGTATGACATATTGGACAAAACATGGTAAGACAGCGCATGGTAAGACAGAAGTCTTGACGTCTTAGGTAGTCGTCCGTTAAGGCTTGATGGATGTGGATATGATCTAAGACTATTAAACACAGATGGACTAGAATGATAAGCTAAAACCCCTATCTTCAAACTTCAGCGCGTATAGTCGCTTGTGGACGAGAAGATTTTACGTTACAAGACCTTCTAGTTCGCTATAAAGACAAAAAGACGAAACAATTTTACATATGTTCTAAACATTTTGTTAACGGAATTGGCCCATCTGATGAACACCCTAACCCTATACCAAACACTAAAGCTGTAAGTACTTTCTTATTATCAGGGATAACACATTAATCATCAGAGCTGTGCTAATTAATTAGTTAGCTAATTGAATTTCTAATTAATTAGCAACATTTACTAATTGAAAATGGTAATTGAATTTTAATTATCTTAGTGCTAATTGAGAAGTAATTCTAATTAATTAGTATGAATCGTTATAGTAATTATCTAATTAAAATTTAATTAGAGTTGGGATTAACTAATTAGCCAATTGGATTTTCAATTATGTTTACTTATGGTTTCTTTTTTACCTTAATTAGACAAGTAATTAATTAGAAATTAGTAATTCTAATTAAATAGTTTGATAAATAAATGCCTAATTTCTAATTGAATTGAATTAGTTTCTATTTCTAATTGCTAATTGGCTAATTAATTAGTTCATAAATATTTCCCTAATTGCTAATTCTAATTCAATTAGTTGTCAGTTAATTAGCACAGCTCTGTTAATCATAAGAGTACACTTGAATAAAACCATAAACGTTATAGGTACAAAAGAAGAATAATAGGAGATTTGAAAATGTGACGGGTAACGTCTGTCTAAATCGCCAGGAAAATCAGATGGATCTAGGTGGCAACAAAAACTTGGTGGATGGAAGTCAAGTTTTAGATGCGCAACTAACTGATTCCTTGATGTTGGAATTAGCATTTGTGGATTCAACACATTTTACTAACGCAGATATCGTTACTCAGCAGCATGCACCTATGAAATACATTTCCCCAACTGAAGAACATCCTAATATCTTAGTAGATTCTTATGTTGTACTTGAAAATGAGGAAAATCTGACTGGTAACGTCTGTCTAAATCACCAGAAAATTCAGATGGATCTAGGTAGCAAAAAAAACTTGGCGGATGGAAGTCAAGTTATGGATTGGAAACTAACCGATTCCTCGATATTAGAAGTTGCGTCTGTGGAATCAACAAATTTTACTAACTCAGATATAGTTACTCATCAGGACGTACCTATGAAAGACATTTCAGCAGCTCAAGAACATCCTAATATCTTAGTAGGTTCTTACAATGTACTTGAAAATGAGGAAGTTACTTCTCTAGAGGAACTTGGGAATGCTATTGAATGTACTTCTGGATGGCTTAAAAATCTCAATGAAAGAAATATTGAATTTGTCAAGCTTAATGACCAATGCACAATTCTTATTATGAAACTTGCCATAGATGAAAATTTTAAGTCGTCGTTTTTTATTTTGAATCACCAACTTGACCATCCGCATGAGCTACTTTTAAAAATACCTAAATTTATCAACAACAAAACTACGCTGTTAAATACATTTTTGGAAATTAAGAAGTGGCGCGTTTGTTGTGGAAACCAAGACTATCATTTAAAAGCTGAATATATGTCCAAAAAAAGAAAGAGCGGTTACATTTGTCCCGTTATGCAAGCTGTAAGATCTTCCAAATGCCTAAAGATATTTTTGCCAATTAAACAAGGAAACAGATACAAGTTTTGCATCGTTTTTCGTTCTCAACTAAGATCACTGGTCTGTAAACAAAAGAAAAGATTTCAAGAAAACAAGGTTTCCAAAGCCAAGTATAAAACATTAACAAACAAGGAGCTGATTAAAAAGATAAAAGATGGTAAGAAAAAAGAGAAAGCGCTTAAGCGAAAGTTGACAACTGTTGAGAAAAAACTTGAGAATTATGTAAATCGAGAAGGTGAAAATCTCGGGTCAAGTTCAAACAAGGATCTGAAAGTCATTTTGAAAAAAAAAATATGCAAAGAAACAGATTCATTTGCTAAAGAATTCTTGACAGAACAAGCAAAATTGTTGAACAAACACCTTAAAGCCAGAAAAATGGGCTCCAAATATTGCAAAATGGTGCAAAGCAAGTCTCCTGTTGGATATAAGTCATTAAGAGAGTCCGGGTGTTTACAACTCCCGTCAGAAAGAACGGTACTCAAATATTCTTCGCGGATGGTCGAAAAGCCAGGTTTTACTGATGAAGCCCTAAATGAATTTAAGAATCAGTTTGACAGACTAGCGCTAGAAGAACATCAGAAATATGTTTGTCTCGGAGTTGACGAAATGAAAATTAGGCAAGATATTGTCTATCACAAGTCGACAGGAGAAATGTCTGGGTTTGTAAATTTAGACAATTACCTTGATGGTATTAAAGAACTTGAAGAAAATGATGACCGACAGAACAGAGCATTGGACTTGGCATCTCATGTCCTTCAAATAATCGTTAGAGGTATCTCTACAGCTTTAAAGTTCCCACTTGCGTTTTTCCCCACTCATGCAATTTCTGGCGAATCACTGGACCATTTGATTTTGGGTGCCGTTGAGCGATTAGAAGGTATGGGTTGTCGTGTATTGGCCATCGTTGGTGATGGAGCTTCTACGAACAGAAATTTTTTCAAAACGAATGGTGGCTTGAACGCATATATGGATAACAAATTGGCCAGAGATGAAGAACGACCTATATACTTTATTTCTGATGCGCCACATTTAATAAAAACCACCAGAAATTGTTACTCCAAGAGTGGGTTGCCAAAGTTTAAAAGAACTACAGCTACGTAATCGATAGTAAAGAAAAGTAAGGAAAAACAAAATGAAGCCCCACCCCGACGTCTTTATAAAAATGGAAAGGATATCCTATGGTCGCATTTGCTAGAACTATACCACATTGACAGTGAAAAATCAATTCGCAAATTGCCAAAGCTAAAATATGAGCACGTTTTCCTTGATTCATATTCAAGAATGAGAGTTAAACTCGCAACCCAAGTTTTTAGTGACAGCGTTGCACTAGCCATGGAAAGAACAATTGGTGAAAAAGCTTCTGAAACTGTGAAATTGACGCGGTACATGAATAAATGGTTTGATATTATGAATGTCAGCAATTTTGATCAAGGAAAACAGGCAAGAAATCCAAATCGATATCCATTCAGAAGAGTTGACTATGAACGATTAAAATGGATTGAAGAAGATTTCTTGAAGTATCTTGACGAATGGGAGCAAGAAGTGCTTGAAAGAGATGGAGATTATTCAACCGCACAGCAGAAAGCAATGCTACTTAGCACAGAGACAATTGAGGGTTTACGGTTTACCAGTATGTCAGTTGTAAACATTGCCTGGTTTATGTTACGAAAAGGAGCACAATTCATTTTTACAACTCGTCTCAATCAAGACTACGTCGAACAGCACTTCAGTAAAGTAAGATATTTGGGCGGAGCTTGTAACCATCCTAATTCAAAACAATATGGCGAGCGAAATAGAAAAATTCAAGATCTACGTCGACACGTCGTCAAAACCCCAACTAATGGCAATTCTGGGGTTCCGGTTTCTCCTACTACTGTACTGGAAGAAAATACGCGTCAACCAGTTAGGGAAATGCCCGAAGATGAATTAACCCAGTTTATTTCACCACGAAATATCTTTCTTTAAAATTACTAAAATAAATTATAAATAAGTTGTTTTCAAAACTTTAGTCTCACATTTCTTTATTTTTAATAAAGACATTATTGCAAATTTTTTTTCAAGTTGTCCAATTTTTTTATTTTTCATTAGTGACTAGTAATGTTATTATTTTGCATTTCAGATAGTTGGGTTCTTAATTTCTTTTCCTTGGCAACCTTTTTGAGATCAAGTTGATGTTTTGCATCATTCGAGTTTGCAGACCATTCGACAAAGTATTTAGGAACTTGTTTATCACAATATGAAGGGATGATAGCCTTTTATCAGCAGGCAAGTCTCCCCAGTTGAGATCCCATTTATTTAAAACGTCTTCATTGTCAATTATTTCATTAAAGACAAATTGTTTAAGTCCTTTTGGAAAGCGTCGAGTTTTTGGTGATAAAATTTTATCAGTTATTGAAATTAGCATCACGAAAAAGTTATAAACATCATCGTTGATGTCAATTAGTCCCCCTCTACTCTTTCCCCGAGTCCAGTTTCCGTGTTTTGAAATTTCACTTGAGTTTTCCATCCTTTTTCTAATGCTAGTTTTCAAAGGGAGAGGTAGGGTGTTGATTAGGGCTCTAATAACTGAACCACCAACAAAATGAACAGCTTCTGGATCATGGTTTTCTTCCAGTTTCTGACTAGTTTCAAAAATTCTATTTGGTTCTTCTTCTATTTCATTTTGACTTTTTTTATGGCCAAGGCCAAAATGAACTTTACTATTCTTGTTAACATGGAATGTGCAAGGTGTCTCAAGTCAAACTTCGTTGTAACGCTGGGTACAACTTCCTTTAAAAAAACCAGCAATTAAGATTGTTGAATTAATGAATAGCTTTCTTATGAAAAGTGCTTACTGCTAAAATTTCCATCAAATCTTCTTCAAGATCTTTCCTCTTCAAAATACTTTTGGTTTCTGCTACGTAGTTTGACCGCGTTAGGTTTGTTAATAGGGAAAAGCTTTCCACAAATTTATCTTTAATTTTAATAAAAATCTCATAATTGTCCAGGAATGCCAATTTTTTTACAGCAATTCCAAAGTTCGGTTCGTAGTTGGTGCCTAACACCTCCCTTAAATTATGTAAGGAATCCCTTATCACAGTAAAATAACTTGGGTTGGTTGACACAATTTCTAAATACAATAATAAGTTAATTACAAAAAATTTAGAACTATTTTAAGTATACAACATGTAATGAAAATAACCTTCAACAAGCTCCCAAAAACATTTGGATGGTATTTCTATCTCATATGACATCTTGGTCTTTAGTCTTCCTATAAAATTTATATTATTAATAGTAATTCTTATACCTATTTAAATAAGAAATATAATTGAAAGTAACTTACATTCAACCATAAGCGGATAATAAACATAAGTGTGCCATTATAGGTAATTATTCACTAAAACCTTGTTTAAGGGAAATGACGTAAATGACGTAGTTTTTTTGAAATGACGAAATTTACGTCATTAGCCGAACCCCCGGAATACGGAAGTTCTGATATCCCTACGCGATAGTATATTTAGTTCAAAGCTACCGGTTGGTCGTCTGCTCGACGTTCGTGTCAGCCAAGTCTAACAGTTGATATGGATGAGTGCGAAGTAGTTGAAATTGTGCAAGCAATTAATTCTATAATTATAAAGACATTTGGTGAATCCAGTGCCAAGGAGTGTTTACACCAACAATTAAAGAGGCCGGCTTAGTTTTCGCGATTGTGGATCAACTGTCTAAACAGTTTTTAATCATTTTCGAGGGGAATAAACCAAAACGAAATGCTACTGCTAGGGATTCAAAACTACAGAGTTGTAGTACTATGTTCAAATTTTATACGTTTATAAGAAACAATTTCAAAACATTTGAAGATATTATCCTGTCGATAACACCATACGAAAAGAATGACTTACTATCAATATTGCAAACATATGGAGAAGAGGTAGTAAAATATTGGTGTCAAAAAAAAGAACGCTCAAATCCAAGTGATGAAGTGGGAATTAAAGAAACAACAGTATGTTAACCTTAAAACATTATTGTGACGATAATTTGGTTTTGATTAACGAGAAACAAATTATGAATAGGTATACGAAGAAGAATCTTATGCAAGATCGTTGCTAACAATCGGTGGCGGTTGTATTGGGGAAGTTTGGCGCAAATCAAAAAGAAGAACAATGTATGGGACGTCCAAAAACCTATCAGAAAACCAAGTTTTGCAATCCAAAATCCTCTATGATGCAGCTCTGAAAATTAGACAGTCCACAGAAGAGAAAACTGAAATTTCATTCTCTGGCATAAAAATTAGAGATCGAGGAAGGTTGTTTATTCCGAAAGCTCAGCTAAATGAATACTTTTCTCAGTTAAACAGTGCCATAAGGACAGTTTTAAGCGAAGACGGAGTAAAAAAACATGGACATAGAATTCTACAGGTACGTTATTACCATTGAAGCTCATTTTCTGCTTAGTAATTAATTTTCACAAATATAGGCTGTTGCCGATTTCGTTGAGCAACACAACTCGATCCTCACAGAAACCTTTTTACGATGCGCTGAATCTTTGGTTACCAGAGAAGACGGTGTGATAATATGCAGAGAATTACAGAGAAAATTCACCCACGCCTTATGCAACGAATTCATAACATCGAGAGAAGAGAAAGTGAAAGGTGGAAATGGGCTAAGGGATGAACTTTATGTTCTTTCTAAGAACGTTGGCTCAAAACCTAAAATTACAGTTCCTAAAAATGCCAAAAAAAAATAATAATGCAAAGAATTCCAATAAAAAAACTAAACCAAAGAGTATCAAAATAACTATGTTCAGCCAAACTAAACAAATGGTCTCGCCGCCAGAAAGAGATTCTAGTCAGAAGGAAGTGTTTTTAAATAAAATGAGTGATATTTCTCTAAGCGATGTTCAAACTACTCCAAGCCCAAGCTCTAAGGAAACAAGTTTGGAATATAGTAGCCCAAAGTTCAAAATGTTACAGCAGAGTGAAACGGTTCACGGGTAGTTGAGCGGTTTTCAAAAGAGCGTTTTGGAATAAAGCGGTGCCCAAAACAGCGGTTTGCAAAACCGCGTGGAAGCAAAACCGCGGTTACTGTTTCCTCGTTTCTCAATACAGCGCTATTTCCCAAAACAGCGGTTGCTGTCTCCGCGTTTCTCAATATAGCGCTATTTTCCCAACCAGCGGTTTAGCACTACAGCGTTTCATAACCGTTTGTGATTCTCAGGTTATGGACTGATTCGCGGAATATATTTTGGAAAAGGTGGCAACAAATTAATAGGAAAATATTTTGGAAAAGGTTGCAGCTAATTAATAGGAAAATATTTTGGAAAAGGTGGCAGCTAATTAATAGGAGAATATTTTGGAAAAGGTGGTCGCTAATTAATAGGAGAATATTTTGGAAAAGGTGGCAGCTAATTATTAGGAGGATATAGGTGGTAGGTAATTAATAGGAGAATATTTTGGAAAAGGTGGCAGTTTATTAATAGGAGAATATTTTGGAAATGGTGGCAGCTAATTAATGGGAGAATATTTTGGAAATGGTGGCAGCTAATTAATGGGAGAATATTTTGGAAAAGGTGGCAGCTAATTAATAGGAGAATATTTTGGAAAAGGTGGCAGCTAATAGGAGAATATTTTGGAAAAGGTGGCAGCTAATCAATATCAGAATATTTTGGAAAAGGTGGCAGCTAATTAATAGGAGGATATTTTGGATAAGGTGGAAAGTAATTTATAGGAGTTCAAATAACCCATCACAACCAAACATTAAAACGCATTAACACACTAGACCACGAAACTGTTTGTTTGACAACCATTAAAATTCAAACCTAAAGCTGAAATCAATACTAATTAGAGCTCGGCATTATCCATCCGTTATCCGTAAATTAGAGAAAAATCGATTATTTAGAGATAAATGTTGTGGACATAATTCGATTTAATATACAACTTCTGTTGATAATTCTGGATTATGGATAAAATAACGTGGATAATGGATAGATAATGACGAGCTCTAATACTTATACCTTCAACAATACGAAACAACGCTCAAGATATAAACGCTGTAATCAAAATGCGCTGAAACGAGAAATGGCTATAATGGCAAACGCGTTTATGAAAAAGCCGTTTTGGACAATGCTGTTTTGATAACACGCCCAATCGATAACATACCGAGTGAAACGACCCCAAAACGTTCCCTCAGATGTAAGAAACGAAAATTGGTAGATAAGATAGCTAGTGAGCATGTTATTTCCGAAGAGATAAATCTCAAGAAACTATTAGAAAATCAAGAAACACTGGACCAACAAATTTCAGGATGTGGGAACAACATTTTCAAAGAAATTGATCTGAAGAATACACCATTAAAGAAACAAAAAAAGACAAACAAAAAATGTTCAAAAAATCTTTAATCAATGTGATCATTTAGAAGTGAGAGAAAATGGAAGGAGGATCAAGAAGCTACCTGCACACTTTTCTTCCTACGTATTGTGATATTGGTATTGTGATATTATTATTGTGATTAAAATGATCAAACTTTAAACATATCGTTATACATTTTTTGGTGCCTTTAAAAGGAGAATGAATTGGCCAGTCATTAAGTTTTTATGCACTTAGGACTCCCAAAAAAATTATAAAATTTTATTTATAGGTCATTTTTCAATTGATGAAGTCAGTACTTTGTACAACTTGTCCCACTGACGGACGCTGTGATTGAATTCTTTTTAGGCTCTATCGTCTTCTTGGACTCAAATTTCTTTTTAAAAGCGTCTCTTACATAGAGAGGAACGTCTCTATAGCCCTTACCACTGTGGTGACCCTTAATAACTCTCTTCGTTAGAGCATGCTTCCGTAGAGTATGAAAATTTATACTACTAATTTTGCCACCTGCACTGTGCTTGTACTGGGAAAAAAGGGTTTCGACAGCGCTTCCGTTAATTCTGATAAGGCAGAGATAATATTGACCATCAGGATATGTTTCAAGAAATTCCTTGGCGAGGCTCTTCATTCCAAAAACCATTACTCGCAATAAACCCCACGTCTAACCAATGTTAAAACGATATGGTGAAACGGTTATAGAATTATCATCACCTTTAGATCATTGTATAAATAATGTACCTGCCAAGAGAGAAATTTCTTTTGTCTGGGATGGCTGGGGTTAAAATCAGGATCGTTCTCTGAAAACAAAAATCGAGATATAAACAAAATGATTGGATGAACATTATAAAAATGGTTGTGTTATGTTTATTCGTAGACAGGGTTCGTACAAATTGTTGACGCAAAAATTATTCTTACCAAAAATATCTTTAAGCCAGTCGGTGAAATATTGCAGTCCTTGGTCAAGGTTTAACAAAGCAGGGCTATCTAAAGAAGCTACTTGTGTCTTGGATAACATTCCATCTTCAAAAAGGTTTTGGCAGGCCTTCAAATAAGAGTATGTGCTCAAGACATTCTTAGCATCTTTAGGTTTTTCAACTTGGTTGCTGGATTTCAGATTTGGTTCTGGGTTAGCATATTCGTATAACGCAGATAAAACATCATTTTGCTTGAAAATATAAAAAAATTACGATTAAAGTTACGTGTTAAAAAGAATAAGCTAAAAATTTTTACCTGTAGAATTCGGGCGGGCTTTACGTTTAGCTTAGTCCAAGCGTCTCTTTCCACATCAGCCTCCAAAAGTTTCGAGACTAACCTCGCTACACCCTTATCTCTTAAATTATCATCCCTAGCTTTGAGGTCAATGATTTGTTGCCAACCAAACTGTATGCCCTGGTTTTCAAATAGTTTAGCGCGGTCGGCAAAAGATGCAAAGAGTGCATTTACCATGTTTTTTAACTGGAAAAACAATAATGAATACTCCAAATCCAGTTAAAGCACTATAAGAGGTATACCTGATGTGATGGGCATATGATGAAGTGAATATTTCTTTCCAGTTTGAATGGGTTAGGGAAGCTCGCGTTAATGCTGATTTCAAGTTCATTATTTTTTAATTTATAGCTAAAGGTCCCGTCCAAGCCAACACACTGCTTTATAACAGAAAGGTTTGCAGAAGCTCCGTCACACACTATAGCAGATACGTTGAAACCGTGAATTTGGAAAGCTTTAAGGACTTGAAAGAGACATCCAAATGTGACATGAGCGTCCGCAGTTGTTGGCAATGCGAAGTAAGGTCCAATTATGTCGTAATTGGATGAAAGGTCCCTCCATAGAAACTGCAGCATGTAGTTCGCTTTACGGATTTCTTTTTCCTCATTAACTTCCCGGTACAAATCATCCAAGTAAGCGTATTCTTCTGGTGGCATTGCTAATCCGATAAGCTTATGGTTCTTGCTGTTCCAAACAACCTTTCCTGCTACTTTAACCTCGTCAAAAATTAAAACACCATCAGCCACAGGTTTTGGAAGGCCCAGTGACATCTGCTCCTTTGCAAATATATCATATGTCTCCTTTTGTTCCCTGATATATTCGTGGTTAACCCCTGGTTCGTCTAAATTCTTGGATGTTTTACGTTGAATAGAACGCCATGATGGCAAGTTTAGAATTTTGAAGCTAAGAAGCGCTTCATAAGCGGCTTTGCTTCTACACGCTACAGCCAATGCTTTAAAGGGAGGTTGAAGAGGAAAATCAAGTCATTGTTTATTGCTTCTTCTACTACTTAAAAGACCTATCCGCATAGTTAATCAGGTCGTGTACGAACCCTGCAGTTAATCCGAATGTTTTTAGAATCATAGGGATATAATTCTCGAATGGTATTCTATGCGAATAGATCATAAAATTTGGTATTAGAATTTATGGACAAAAAAGCACTAACCGATGCGGTACGTGATAACGCTCCAGCGATTTCCTTTACAGCCAGTGGCTAAACATTATATAAACACAATTATACATTTGTAAAGGCCAAAAACCAAAGATACCCATACAATTTTTAGATTGATCATGTAGAAATACTTTCTTTTCCTGCTGAAGGTGCATATCGCAATCCATGTCCCAAGCTTTTCTTAGTCTTTCCCGTGTCTCCTTGATTGTTTCTTGGTTGTTAGCTGATTCTTCAACAAAGCTTAACACCCCATCTAATTCTTGCGAAAATTTCTCATTAACTGTTCGCGTAACTTCTTTCATCTGTTCATGTTGTTTCACACCAAGCTCCATTTGCATATCGTTTAATTTTCTTTCAATCTTGGCAGCTTTCAATTTTAAAATATGAAATCTATAGGAGATTAATTTTTTCTTCTTTGCCAAACTATCTGGAGATAAAAACTTTGTAGGGCAAGTAGACGACGGATGAGCTCTTTTCCTGCGGGCTGGGGATGTCACACTTGCTTTTCTTCGCTTCATACAGTCTCTCAAATATCTTTCTACATATTTGCATTCCTGGCAGATGTCACACGATTCAGCCTCCGTTTGACTTTGAGAATTTTTTTTTCTAAGAAACCATCCTTCGCATGTAGTTGCCATCAGATGATTGCATGGATAGGCAAATGTTTTAACCGTCCTGGGAGTATTTGGCAGTTCGGACACTATTCTAGCTGAATCTGTACCCAGACCAACACAAAATACCAAATTGACATTTGCCAAATCAGCAAGTGCATCATTTACTCGTGTGCTTGAAAAAACGCCATTTTCCAATACAGAAAACTCTTTTTTGACACCTCCAAATAAAACAATTTGTTTCAAAGTTCCTTTGGCATTCAGGGTACATTTAAAAGGCTCGCTGTTACAGGTTGTATCATAAGACCCCTTTCTCGTTATTTCCAAAATATACTGGATGAATTCATTGCGTTAATGACAAAAATTTGATGAATATGAATTGATTTACATTACATACCTCGTTACTCGAAGTTGTCTTTTCAACGACATGTAACGTTTCAAACTGATTAACCAAACTTGTGAATGGTACACCAATGTAGCTAGGAAAATGATCTTCTTGTTTTGCCAATCCCTGAGAAGGTACAGTTGGTTTGAAAGAATGAGACGAATTTGATCTCTTCTTTTCTACGTCGAATCTTTCTTCAGAAGTAGGAGTTCCTATTGTACTCACTGCTTCTAATTCTTTCGAGAAACTATCGCTTTCACTCTCCTATGGTTAAAACAAATGAACAAAAATGCATATTTCAAATGGTTCAGGAATTTCAATTGCCTTGTTTACATTAGGAAATTCAGTTGTTGACACCGTAAGCGGCTCGGTGGCATTTTCGCTACTTTCGGTTTGCTACGATTATACAAGATTTAATTAAATCATAATTATATTCACATGTTACTTAATAGCTTATGTGATTAAAATAACAATACATACCAGATGAGTGTTAAGCCTGGCCCTTATCCTTAAGTCACTTGTGGCAAGGCCTAGACTTTCTAACCTTGGCACAGGCTTTTTCAAAGGCGATGGAATATCCCATTTAGATTTTCGTACCATTTCTTCTTCTTTTTCCTTTTCACGTTCCGTTTAAAGATTTCGCTAACTCTAATTTAGTTAAAAATGCTAGCACAAATATATTTCTTGTGCTAGCCTAAGATGGCTACCACGTTATAACCGATATTGGCCTTCTCGGACTACTTTCGGAAGTTGACGTCACACAACATTTGAAAAATCTGGCGGGAAAGCCCCAAAGAACATATATGGGACTAGAACAAGACTTGTTAATCCAAATGTTTTATGCTCCGTGTACGACAAGCTCTTAGTTAAACATTTCTATGGGAAAGGTCTTAAATGGCACACTTATGTTTATTATCCGCTTATGATTCAACTAAACACTTTCTCCAACTTAGGTTACGTTCTCATGTGTTTAATGACTTCTGAGCTTTAACGGGCCTAATGTCGTCTGCTATTTCACGCGCCTGTTTGTTTGATTCGAAATAGTTTTAAAATTGGTCGCGGCGTGGCGCTAAAGAGGCGCTAGAGAGATGCTTCCCACAAGGAACCACCCGCCCTATCTCCATTCCAGTCCATCTGTGTTTAATAGAGATGGGCCGATACCGATCCCATATCGGTATCGGTACCGATATTTGACTTTAACCGATGTATCGGTATCGGTTAAAAATGAACCGATATTTCTACCCGATATTTTTTGAAGAAAAATATCGGTTCATTGTTAACTGATACCGATATATCGGTTAAAGTCACATATCGGTACCGATACCGATATGGGATCGGTATCGGCCCATCTCTACAACCTATATTATAGCATCTATTTTCTTATTGATATCGGTTAATATATCGGTATCGGTTTAATATCGGTTTATTCCAAGGATCGGGTAAAATATCGGTATCGGTACGTATCGGTTTCCCAAGTATCGAATGATATCGGTATCGGTTAAAACTGGTATCGGCCCATCTCTAGTGTTTAATGGTCTTAGATATGATAGGGTGGGTAGTGATGCCGATGTAAAATGGCAAGAACGGTTGAATGGCTTAGACCTCTTCTCCAACCGCTCTACTACAAGTATGAGGATTGGCTTCAAAACGTGCTAGAATGTCGACTTCCCTATCATGATTACCAATTATACGGTCTCTTCTACGTTGACGGTCTTGCACGACGAAACTCCCGAAATCTCGTAGGTTGCTCTAATGTTCGTGAAGGTTCTTCAAACCGGCCTTCGTCGGTGTGGGAAGCGTTCGGCATAAAGCAATTCCGCTTGTTCAACGTTACCGCGACATTCACCCAAAATAAACATCATGTCCATTTTTTCTCGGTTGGAGTAGGCTGCCATTCGTCTACGACACAGGACTTACAACGTTTATACGATCTAAGCTGCTAGTAACGACTGATTGAATAATGTGCCGAATTCTCAGTGCCGCGGATAATTTTGACCTTCGTAACCACGTATGGATTCCTTATCTAAGTAGGCCAAAGCATAAGGTGAACCCATATGCTTTGGCCTTCTAGATAAGGAATCACTCCTCAAATGCTGGAAAACGTAAAAAATGGATAATAGTCTTGAAGAGTGCCTACACCACGACGGTAGGCACATCGAACATTTACGCTGATGGGTTTACCAAACAGCCCTTTAACTTGTAGTGAGATGCCTTAGTTCCTAATCTTAATCGTAGGTCTTTAACGTTTCAAAGTGCGTATCATTAAACGATATTCACTATGATACTTGTTGCACGTTCTCATTTGCATACAATGACACATGTCACACCCTGTATACGTGCTCGAAAATGTACTGCAGTGAAGTAGTCCGTCAGGGGTTTTGGGGGTTTTCCACAAAGCTAGGTGTTTCTCTGATCTCTTCCACACTGTATTTGAAATATATTTGGCATTTCCCGCAGTCATTTTCAAATATGGCACGAAAACTTACAGTAACACGTCTTCAATATTCAAGTATGATTTTAAGACAAACTCCAACATAATTATTACCAAGTTTCTTAATTTTTGAAGAATACCTGTATTGAAATGACATTCCAATCGTTCATTTTCCAACATGGCGGCCAAATTATCCAATGAATTTCTTCAAATTTTTACAATGAGGTTTACACAGCTCTCATTATAATATCTAAAAGGTTTCATAATTTTCAAACAACATGGTGATATATACTGTACCCAGCATTCATGGCGGCCATTTTCCAATATGGCGACCAAACTATGAAACACAGAGCTGTAAAAATTTACTATGATGTTCATGTGGTTCCAATCATATTTTTCATTAATTTTCATAATTTTTGAAGAAGAGCGTGGAATATATTTTTAGCTGACTTTCCTGTCGGCCATTTTTGAAAATTGCGTTGAAAGATCGGGTTCTACAGCAGGGCTTTTAGTATATTTTTTGTTAAAACACAAACATCCCATTTACTTGTTTTCACATTTATATCGCAATTTTCTAGATCAAACCCTAAAAGTCCTGGGCTATTAGGACAGTAATTCTATGACGTCATGAGTGTAATCGTTTATTTCATTTAAATGATATTCTTACAACCTTGTGCAAAATCAAAACGTGCCCAAATGGTTTTAAGTTTTATCTGTTTTAATGGAAAGTAATTTCGTCATGCGAATATACTACGATTAAAGTTTTTCTGAGAAAACACTGATTTGAGTTCGAGATATCGTGGCTATCACGAATAATACGAAGATAGAAAAAATTTACAGGAATTAAAATTTCTGTGTAAAACTGAAAAAACCCAGGCGCTTCATTACCAAACATAATTTAATCTATACCTACATCGAGTCGCGATTCTCGCCTACAGGATACCCAAAGTATCTCCGTCGTACTTTTCAACGGAAGTTTTATAAAGCTAGTTACCAGTTGAGAAACATTTGTGGCGCTTATACATGTTGGAGATTACCTTTTTTGATCTTTTTCTCAAATTCTTTAATATAACCAGGGATAGATAGACTTTTTTAAGACGGAATAAACAATGTTTGGCCTTTACTTCAGTCCGACTCATAGACGAGTATATAGTCCCTTCCTTCAACACGTAACCAAAAAATTAAATTATCTTATTGGCTCACAAAAACTACGTATTGGTGACGTTGCTGACAAGGAGGGCCAAAAATACGTAATTCCTGTTTAGCTCTGTCGCTATGACTACGACCCCTCTTGCGTTGTACCATAGCCCACTCGATCACGCGCGTCACGACGCAAGCTGCTCGCGCTATAGCTTTGGAGCGCGGATCGAGTGGGCTATGGTTGTACAGATAAGCGTCTTCGCAGGGGTTCAAAATGGAGCCGTCTAAATGCAAGGGTCCGGTAATTATTCGGGAATTGTTTTTAATAGCAATTAAGAAGGTAGTTAGTGAATTTGGTGCCGGTGTTTTGGATTTGGAGTACATCTGTAAGGGTGAAAAGTGTTCGCTAATTCTTTCTTAAGCCAATCATTTCTACTATCCTCATGATTTTGTAAACGAATTTGATGAAGTTAACCAAGGCTTAGTGAATGGTCAGGAGTTTTTTGAGCTTAGTGTTTGGTTAAAACCTGTTCGTGCTGTAATATCTATGAAGACTTTTACTCAATTCTAACTCACTTTTAATTTTCTTGGGTCTTCCTAGTTTTTTTTTTCAGTTGCAAGCCCTATGTCTTGTGTAACTTCCATTTTTAAACAATGTTATTTCAAAAATTACAATCCGAGCGCATTCCAACTTGGCAGACGAAGGGGCAGACGACGTTTATTTGACCCGGATATACATACAACGCCATAACAAAAATAAGACCCGCCTCTTCTTTCATACCCCTCCGTCACGGGTAAGGGGATCGTGGACTAGGACGCGCACCCGACATAACCCTGTTACCCATTCCGTCTTAAAAAAGTCTATCTATCCCTGATATAACTCAAACGCTTTCGAATCGGCTTTCGACGTCTGTTTGTCGCTTTTCGCACCACGGTGACGGAATCTTTGCCCTGACCGCACTCCGAACACCTCTGACAGTGGGCGCATTCCTTGGTTATATCCTCGGGGATACTGCCGGAATATGTCTCCAGTTCAATTGCTCTAAGAGTTTTCTCAACGCACGTGTTATTCGAGGAGAGCCGGATTTCCGCCAACGAGATCAAAATGGCCAACATGGTTGAAGCCGCGAATACCAGAAACATGACGCTGACATCGTGGAAAGAGGTCTTTGAAAATTCCATTAGTCGTTTTTGATTCAGATATTTCGAACACGCTTTCTTGTTAAGGAGGTCATTTGCTAGGATTTTATGTCCAGTCTCCCAAAAATTCATAAGCCTAAAAAAAGCCTTAATTTTACCTATTTTTTATGAACCGCGGTTGTATATATTTAGGGGCGTGCCAACCTTTCTACTGGAGCGGGAGAGAAAATTCTGGCAGTTGTCCCAGACCCGTACACCCAGTAAGTTGGAAAAAATAATTACAATTCGGAACCGATATTTGGCTAAACCTATATATCGGTATCGGTTTAAACTGGTATCGGCCCATCTTTACTAAATTGGTGCCTTTTGAAATTTCATTAAAAACAATTAAGTTTAAGTATTGTTTTTCAAAGTTTTAATTACATGCTCTGAATTGCGTGGTTTGCCCTGAAACTGTGGAACATACGAAATTTTAGTGGTATGGCTTAGGTAGTCGTTTCCCCGCGAATATAGCGACTTTATAGGTAAGCGATCAAATGTAAATAAGTTAGGCTAGCGATCAAAGATAATTATAATAAGTTAGCGATCAAGGGTAATTGAACTAAGTTAACGATCAAGGGTAATTGAACTAGGTTAGAAATCAAGGGTAATTGAACTATGTTAGAAATCAAGGGTAATTGAACTCGTTAGCGATCAAGGGTAATTGACCTAGGTTAGCCATCAATGGTAATTGAACAAGGTTAGCGATCAAGGGTAATTGAACTAGGTTAGTGACAGGGTTGGCAAAAATTAAGTTTTTTAAAAAAAAAACAAAAGTTGTGTTTTTTATTGTTTAAAACACGATTTTTTTGTTTTAAACTGTTTTTTAAACAAGTAGAAAAAAACAGTAAAAAAACACAAAAAAACTAGTTTTAAACATGTTTAAATCACTCTTCCAGATCTAATAGTCTATATCGCGGCTCTCCATTTAAGCCACTACTCCCGCTAGCGCAAGGCGCTTATTTTCACAACCTACTTGATTAAAGAAAGGTCTTGGTTTGGACCAAGACAGAAAAAACAAACGATAAGAGTGACGTTTATCAATTGACTGAAGTCCCGATATTGCAATTTTTCTTTATTTATATTGATTTAATCCTTAATCAATATTTAATTCAACCAACTGATTTAACAGTTAGTCGATTTATTCCCTCCAAATTGATTGAAAAAACTACAAATTTAAGCATTTTCAAGAACAAATTAGATTTTCCGAAATTATTTTATGATATTAATTATTTTGAGCGTTCAATATTGAATAAATTTAGAATTTCAAGGTGTAAGAAATTGTCCGTGTGGAATTAAAACCAGGGACCACTTGAACCCAAAGCAAGTATTATACACCTAGACCAACGGACCACGAAACGTATTGAGAAGTAAAACACGAAAATAAAAATACTCCTAAATTTATAATATGAAGCTCTAAGACGCGACCTTCCGGGATTTAACCTGGTACCACTCGCAACCAGCGCGAGTATCATACCCCTAGACCAACGTACAACGAACATGTACTGCAAAGTCAAACACGAAAATCAAGAGCTCCTAAAATTTAGAATTTGAAGGTGTAAGAAAGGGTCCTTGTCAGGGTTGGCAAAAACTTAGTTAAAAAAATTTGTGTTTTTATTGTTTATAACACGATTTAAAGTTAGATTTTCGGAAAACTTTTTATCATGAAATTAATTATTTAAAAGGGAGTACGTGTTGAGGGTACAATATTGAATATTCGAAAAATTCTACTGACTGTTTAAAAAAGAGCAAACGATCTTTTCAAAAGGAAAATATAATTTTTTTAATAGCGGATACAAAATGAGTGTGATGCGTAAATTTGTACATTTAACCCCTAATGTCTAAATGCCTGATTTCTTTTGTGGCCACTATTCAGTCATTTCCGCTTCCGTACTTCCAAGTTTCTTGGTCAGAACTCATCATACATTTGAAACGTCACCACCCCTTACTTATTTGTAGGCGCTCATGTTTTCCGTTTTCGGATTAGGCGTATTAATTTTAGCATTGTCAAAGGCCTGGCTTTATAGATTACGCGTAATCTTTTTAGAACAGTAAAATGTACCAACAGTGTAGAGAAACCACATAGGAAAAATGTTATTGCTTTGCTTTAAGTAGATGACAAAATAAGTTATCCTTAATCATATTTTTGAATAACAGTCTTCAATACAGATTAGTAATGGATAAAACAACAGAGAATAGTACGGCAGTACAGGGAATGGATCTCCCCTGCGACCCCCTTTGGTATTATAGGGAAAACTCCTCACCCCCTCCCCTCCCCCCATATATGTCCTCTTTTTCTGCGACCCCCCTTGCCGACCCCCTTTGGTATTATAGGGAAAACGCCTCCCCCCTCCCCTCCCCCCATATATGTCCTCTTTTTCTGCGACCCCCCTTTGCCGACCCCCCATTTGGTATTATAGGGAAAATCTTTTTGGGGGTTTATAGGGAACCTGGACGACCATATTTTCATCCACCCCTCACCCCATTTGGTATTGCAGGTAAAATATGTGTTTTAGAGAGGCGAAACTCTTTTTTGGGGTTTATAGGGAAAGATATTTTTTTCACCGCTAGATGTGGTTATGGTCAACCTTATTTGAGGGAAAAAAAGAAGAATTTCTTCGAGTCGAGAGGGGTCCTCTTTAAGCTCAGATTTGTTCTTTTCGGATCTTATTTAAAAGGGTACGTTGTAGTAGGAAAACAAGATGACCAAGACCCTAATATATGTTTTTTTAAAAATTTTATTTTTACAAGATTTTACAAATCTTTTTCCAATCTAGTTTTAAAATATTTTTGTTGGGAAATTATTAAGTTATAAAGATTAAATGGTTTTAAAGTGCACATGCACTTTTTCTTTTCTAGGTTTTCTTTAAATTTAAGAATGATTTCAGTAGGAGTAATATAATTCATAATATAATTAATTAATTCATCGAAGTTTTCGTAGAATGATTCGAGAATACGTATGTACGGTTCGTCTTCGAATAAATATTTGTTAAGTTTGAAAAGAATATCGTATACAGTTTCAATCATGCATTCCAGAGATAAAGTATTAGCCTTTAAAAGTTCTAAATGTTTCGTTATTTTAGGTATTTGTCTCTTTAAAGTTAGGACTTCTTTGGGTGATATTTTAAAATTAAAGTCTTCGATATCTTGAAAAGTAAAAATTATTCCGTCTAAAGACGCGTGAAGTTTAATATAACTCTGATTCGTCTTATCCTCTATAATGGAAAATTCTTTAGAATTTTTATCAGGATTCGAAGTTACTAATTGATATATATCATTCCATTTGTCCATAAAATGTTTCCAGGTTTCGAGAGGTAAAGGAAATCCTTTAAGATTAGTTTTTCTTCTAAGAAAAAGTTCAATTTCCATATCATCGACGAGACCGAATGTAAGATAAAGCGTTTTACTAAGATGAAATTTCGAATTAAGTTTCTTAAGACGTCCTTCCATCTTCTTTCTTTTAGTAACGGTAGATTCAGGGTTTTCGATAGGTCTTTTATTAGAAATTTCGGAAGACATTTTGGCGTGATGTTGCTCGTTCGGTTGTAAACTAGCGAATGTTGATTCGAAAGCGTTCGAATTCTCTTTTATATAATTATTGATCGGGAAGGGGGGGTGAGGGGGGTATGTAAGTGTTTTCGTTGATTCTTTTAATAAGTAAAGGTCCTAATAATATATTTATTTGATGTATTCTATGTTTAAATCTTAATTTATCTATTAAAAAATAATTTATTCGATCTTCGGGGGGAATATGATATATTTTTATAACATTATTAAATTTAACCATAATTTTTAGTTTATGTATTTTTCTTCTTCTATTTTAGTTAAATCATGACAGGTTTTAAAAGATTTAAGACGTATAATATCGGGTACATCGGGTATTCTCGGTATGTTATTTGTAGGATATCCTTTTATAAATTTACAAGTAGGAAATTGTTTCCAATGTTCTTCGAAAGGGTCTGAGATTTTCATCCAGTTATTTAAAATACCGTTACAGTGAAAACAGCGTACATGATCCCCATAATGTAAATAATAAAAGCCCGCTCTAGCTAAAGTTCCTTTATCAATTTCGGGGAAAGGAAAATGACAAAAACTGTGATATCTTTGAATTTCGTAGTTCATATTGGGGAGTCTAAATCGTAAATGAGAAATTTGTCGACGATGTAGAGATATTTATAGGAAGTTAAAAAAAAGGTGTATGACGTCAAAATAAATAAGATCGATATATACATTTTAAAAATATTTAATGACAATAAAATAAAAATACAAAATAATTAAGAATGAAAATTTAAAAATTAAATTTAAAAGTTTTACAAAATAATTACGAATGAAACAATTAAAAATAAAATTTAAAAGTTAATATTTTCTTTGTTTTTATACAAATACGAAGCAAATAGTACGCTTCTCTCAAAAGCGCACGGTTTTGAGCGATGGGAGAGAAATCGATGGGGGAATAAACATTTAACGGGGAGCTCATCCTCAATTTCCGTTGCCTTAGGGCAACCAATTTCGTTTAAATCAATAACGTCTTTAATATTAAACTTTTCTTCTAAAAAAGCGCATTTTTCTTTTCCTTTAGAAAAATAGGTAGCAACGTCTCGCGTTGCGTAATTAAATCATGCCGATAGTCTATGGGAAGGTACGTCACCATCTCGGAAAGAAATGCCGTGGATGTATCGGGTAGTATAAAAATTGGTTCTTCGGTTATCGGGATCTACGTGGTATTCATCGTACGGCGATTTGAAGGTCCATGAAATGACGGAGGGTGTTGATTCTACGGTAGCGATGGCCAATTCTTTAGGTATAAACGACGGACGCTTATTTTCTTTAGTTTTTCCCAAAAGATAGTCGAATTCTACCACGACTGATTTAGACATATTGTCGGCGAAAAAATGAAGAACCGTACCAGCGTAGTTATAGTTGAAGAGTACGAATAGTCCCAATAGGGATAGGTCCTATTTATACTACCCCGAGAAAACAAAAGTGGCGCGAAGATTAATGCTTATAATACCCTGTCAACTATAGTAATTACTGTCGAACATCGTTTGGTTTGGTAGAAATAATGTTTTTAAACATTTTGGATATAATAAATTCGTTTTTCAAAGGATCTTTCTTGAATTTTTTCATGAAAGAGGCGGAACTTTTTTTCTTAGATCTATGTAAAATATAGGCGATGCAAAAGGGTCCGCAAGATGAACTTGATAAGGATTGTAGTCTTCTTTTGTTATAAGACCATTTAGAAGAATTCGTTTTGACAAATATCCTGATTGATGGTACTACATTCCCAATAGCTAGTGAATCGAAGTAGTAGGCGTGTTTACGTCCGTCAAAGTAGATAGCAAAACAATGAAAACCTTCAGGCCTTTTAGGATCTAAATTTACTATTACCGATGAAGGGTAATTTATTATTATTCTTGGTAACATGTCACTAGGGTAAACCCCTTTGAAATGTTTATAATTCTTTAAAATAGTCGTTATTTCTAGGGCATTCATTGTGTTTAACTAACAATTGAGACGTTTCTATTCTTGTCAATTTCTAGCAAAGATTGCAATTCCGAAAATACGATACAACTAAGTGTTTTCGCGAGAGCCTTTTTAAATCCTAGTTCTAGCCTCAGCTGCCCTTGTCGAACAAGGTTCCAATGATTTGTTTGACTAGCGGAATTATCTTGACTTAAATCGAAGCAGAATATGGCGTAACCAGCTGCAAATTCTTCGAAACTAATGTTTACTCCTTGGTCACTATAGTGTGTGTCAGAGCCGCTGAAAAGAGTATAGTAAGATCGTACGTACAGCCCCTTGTCAAAGTCAGGTCTTAAAGGTTTGGAAGGTATTTGTTCAGAGTTTGCAAAAAACGCTATATAATTAAGTCCGAAAGTTTCAAAATTTAAAGGGTTTTTCGAGAAAGACCCATTATACGCCTCGCGATCTACGAAACATACTAAAGACCTATTAGGGTTGGGTCCTAAATATATATTTTCGATAGAAGTAGTTAATATGTTAGGAGAAATTGTGAAAACTTTCGTTTCGGTGCGAGTGAAAGCGTATTGAGCCGCTTTGACACTTAAGGTGTGCTCGTGTGCCAATAATATTTTAGGAGCGACTTGAACTTTAGGAACGTACAGAATAGCTTCGACTATTTCGTTTTTATACACTTTTCCGTCAGGCCCCATTAAACAAAACGAAGATTTGGCTCTATAAAGTTTCAATCTTAACCCTACACCATTAATTAAGAGTTTTGAAACGTTACAAAAATCCGAACAAAGAGCAAAATATGTTTCGAATTCTTTAGATTTCGCGCAAAACGATTTTCTTTTTAGGTATCCTTGGTTTTCCGTTAGAGAATTCATTTTCCCGGCAGTATCTTTATAAAACATAGCCGTTTGTAAATGAGAGTTCATAGCGTCGGAACCGTAAGTCGTTATAGTAGATATAAAGGCGTTAAAGGCGTACATATTAGCGGAAGCCGTAACGAGACAATCTCCGACGTATAAATCTACTCTTTCAAATTGACTATGTCCGAAATTATTTACCGGACCTACGTTATCCGTATCGCCTATATCGCCACCATTTTCATCGGTTATTTTATCTCGAGTGTATAACATTATTAAAGAAGTATCGGTACCTGGGCAATCAAATTCGATAGGTTGATCTCCTTTCAGAGATGTTAAAGGTTGTACAGCGATAGTTTTTATATTTTCGACAGACGTTTGCGTTGGAGGAATTGTATGTATGTCCAATTCCGAAGAACTCCTTCAGCCATTTTTAATTTGTTTTTTTTTATTTAATTAAAATTTGGAGAAAATATCACGTGGCGTCTTAAACGCTAGTTTTCTTTCAACTGATTTTAAATGATTCTTGACACGACGTTTTATAGTGTTTTTCTTCTTCTTCTTCTTCTTCTTTAGGCTATCTTTTTTCTTAATAGTTTTTCTTTTTTTAAGACCAGATCCGTATTGTTTTCTAACATTTTCTAACGTTTCGGTAGCTCTTCTTTTAACGGATTCTTGAAGATTTTCGCCTTTAACTACGTCGCTTAAAACGTTTTGAGACGTCCCTATTAATTGTTTTCCAACAAACTTTGCTCCTTTCACTAGAAAAGGGGCGACGTATCTACCGAATCTGGCCAGTATAGCTCCAATACCAAATCCGGTTTGTCCCCCATAGCCCCTTTGAAACGGTCATCCCAGATATACGCTATTTATAACCCCTTGACCCGTTTGGGCTTGATTTAAGTAATAAGTATTATAATAACATTGCTGATGGTTTTTATTTTCTATCGCCGCTGTTCGACGCATTTTATATGTAATTTACAACACAAAGTCCCGAATTGAAATGGGGCATTTTGTCCAAGATGATTCCTTATATCTATGGTTATCGTATCGAAATATTTTTTGGATAAGGGGCTATAATGAGGGGAATCGAATGTTTTGACGATCGTAGAGCCGTGTTTATTATTATAATAATCCACGGGTACGATTCTCAATAAAGGCACTGTCGAATTACCGACAATTTCGTTTTCGACAATATCCGTATAAATATATAATTCGGAAGGTACGTGAAAATTAAGACGCGCCGGATATTGGCTTGTGCCCTGTATATTTTTATTATCGACGAATCCTAAAATATCCGCCAAATGACGACTTAAACTTAAAAAGCCGTCGAGTCGATAGATTCTTTATTTTTCTGTTTTACTATTACGTGACAGCTAATTCCATCGTGAATTAATTTTATAAATGCCGAATTACATATTTCGGTATTGTTAATAACTAGCAATATATGATCTATAGATTGATAATTTCCAGACCTAATATCCTCCACGTAGTATTTATCAACGTGAACTTCTTCTTCATCAACTTCTTGATCTTTTTTTCTCTTTTTCGCTTCCCCATCCTTTTTTCGGAACTGTCAACGACTTCCCCGGGTGGAGGAGGGGCGGTGGTGGTAACAAAAAGGCGTTTAGAAGGGGGAGGTTTTTTAAATTTTTCTTTCTTTCGTTTGCAAGCTTTTGAATGTATTTCTTTTTTCCTCGCGAGTTTTTCTTTTTCGTTTTCTTTTAAAACGTTATAGAAACTGTTTGTATATATAATTTCTACTAAAGCTACTTCCCAATTTTTATCGGAACTTTCTAAATTAATAGGATTAGGTAATTTTGTAATATACGACGAGATTTTGTTCGAAGGGAAAAAATCCATAGAGGAGTCACTCGGTAGCGTCAGGTAAAATCCCGATTTGTTCGACATTTTCGGCTAACACCCAAGAATTTTGAGATTTGGGTAAACCTAAAAATTTCACGAAATATTCTAGTTTTCCTTTACGTTTTCTTTTCTTGAGAATAGATTCTATTTTGAAGCTACGAGGCTTGGAGCATTTAATGAGTTGTTGACTGTAGAAATACCCTTTTATATCTGAACCTTCCAAATCTTGCAATTTATATAAATGAGGAACTCTCGATTTTAAAATACCGACAATTTTAAATACTTCGATCGAAAAGTTTCCTTCGTACCCTTTAGCGAAGGCCGATTTCAGTTTCGACACGCGTACGTAGTCCCCCAATTGAAATTTGGGAGTCTTAACGATTATTTTCTTCGTTTTCTGGTCTTTTTTATAAATATTTTTATAAACTCTTAAAATATTGGTAGGGTTGACGTTATTCGGAGCCATTTTAATACTCGAATGATAAGCCGAATTATAGGCGTTAAGAAAATTATCAATTTGATCGATGTATCTGTAAGTATTATAATGGGTGAAATATTTATGCATTCGTGTTTTAATCGTTCTATTGAATCTTTCTACGAAAGGGGCGTGGTGAGGTTCGGAAGTCATCGTGTCGAATTTAATATTTCTTTCTTTAAGAAACTTTCTGACTTTGAAATTAACAAACTCTTTACCCGAATCGAAATAGATTTTGCGAGGCGAATTGCTTTTATCCGGAGAGAACATAATTTTTAAACCTTTCAATACTTCGTCGGCCGTCTTTCGCTTTAAAGGGGCAATGAAACCTTTTCTAGAGAAACAATCTATACCCATTAATAAATAATTGAAATTATCGTTATATTGAGAATAGGTTTTCATATCGACTAAATCCAATTCGAATCTGTCGCCGATATTAAAAACGGGTATTTTACGTCTAGGAAATGTTTTTAAAGGAGTTTTGTGTAAAGTATAAGCTTCCGAAGTTTCTAAAAATTCGCGTACATTTTTTCTCGAAATTCCTTTATCTTTTACGGCCTTATATAAAGATTC
Organism: Phalangium opilio; assembly: GCF_054372755.1. Classification (NCBI taxonomy): domain Eukaryota; kingdom Metazoa; phylum Arthropoda; class Arachnida; order Opiliones; family Phalangiidae; genus Phalangium; species Phalangium opilio. Next base: position 6,554,527 of record NW_028324180.1, on the reverse strand, counting down.
GATACTCGAAAATGAAGCGGGATGCGAAACGTCGAAATAGATTTCGTTTAAGGATTTTTCTTGATTGATCGATAAGTCTCCCATACTCCTACTCCTTTGTTAAATTTTTTCTTTTTATTCCCGGGGTTAAAGGAAGAACGCGTTTTCTTTTAGGTTTTAAAATTGACCTATTTGGCGTTTTTGCGGTAGTAGTTTTATTTCTAAGTCTTTTTTTAATCGGTAACGAACTCTGAGTTGTTGTTAATTGAAATGATTGGGATGTTGATGGTGGTGGTGGTGGTGGTGGGGTCGGTTGTTGTTGTTGTTGTTGTTGTTGTTGAAAAAATAATCGTTTAGTTTTTTTAACGTAATTTTCGACAAATGGTTCGAATTCTTTCCATCCAATAGGCGGGGATAATAAAACGTTTCCTTCGTCGAAATATTTAATAGCGTAATAAACTAATTCGCTAATATCGCTATTTAATACTCGAGAATCGTCTATAAAAACGGATCCGTCTTTATCAGACCACTTTACTCTTCTTTCGTTAGTCGACAAATAATTTAAAATATCTTTCGCGCGTGATCTATATTCCATAGAAAATAAATTAATCCAAGGTTGTAAAGAATTATGTTCTTGAGGATTTTTAGTCGTTTGATGTCTTTGCCATAATTGTTGATATAAAACCCATTTAGTTTTATCGTCTAAATTAACGTTGTTAATTATTTCGCGCATATCATTTTCCAAATTAGTTAACGTATTGACGTCGTTGGAAACCGGAGACGATTCGGGTTTTTCGTAGGGTACTAAAGTCATTTTTTTAGCGAATTTCATTTTCTAGAACTAAATAAAGATCCAATAACAGACGCGGCCAAGGGTAAAAGCAAAGAAAAGATCCCTCCGCCTTTTTGATTAATTAATAGCGATCTTTTTAATTTCCAATTAACTTTTTTATCGGCGATTTTTCTTAATTTATTTTTATATTTAGATAATTTTTTAAAATTGTTCGAACTTAATTTGAGATTTCCGTTAAGGGTATTAAGCGCGACTTCGCTTAGAGTTTCGATAAGTTCTTTATCGGCGTTTTTCAAAAGACCTAAACGTTGATTTCTTTTTAATTTACTTAAAGTTTTAATTAAGAGTATATTCTTTTTAGCTAAACTTTGACAAAAATTTCCTTTCCTTCGTCGTTTCGAAGAAGGTCTTTTACGTTTCATAGCCATCTTAAAAATGAAGCTAGGTATCGAAATTTATCTTCTTTTATTTAGGAACGTAGATAGTAATTTTTTCATTCGGGAAAATATTACTTCTAATTCTCCATTCCTCGGGACAATTTTGACTTAAATCGAATAAAAATAAGAATAAGGATTTTTGGTAGCGTCTTTGTAACTTTCTTGAATAAATTTCCAATTATACGGATCGATTTGTTTGAATAAAAAATTGACTTGCATTTTATCTCTAATTTGTCTAAATAAAATAATATATTTAGAGTTTAAAGATATTTCTCTTATATTTTTATGAAATAAATTTTGTACTAAAAATAAAACCGATATAGATCTATGATGACTATATTTAGTAAATATATCGGCTATTAAAGTACTTTTATTTTCGCTCATTAAATCGTCAATTATCATTAATATATTTTTAGAACCGTCGTAAATAGTAATATCATCCGGTAATCCACGAATAAAATTAATATTACTATTACTTTTCATATCGTCATAAAAAGGTTGCCATTCCGAATAATAATAATCAATTTGATCAATTTTAGGTTTAAACATATATTCTAATTCTTTAATAATTCTATAACAGAATACTGTTTTACCGCTACCGGAACTACCGGCTAACAATATCGATGCTGGATGTTCGAAAGGTATTATCATACGTCTTACTTCGAACTTTATATAAATACGAATGAATCAAAAATAAGAAATGCTATTAAATAAATAATTAACGCGTTCGCGCGCTCGCGCGCTCGCGAGGAAAATTAATTTTAAACGCGCGCGGATTTTACGCGCACGCGCCGCGGTAGGTGGTCGCCCCCCCCAAAAAATTTGTCCCTCCAAATAATTTTTTTTTAAAAGTATTTTGTAAAGAAAAAAAAAGACATCTGCTTCTTGACTATTTACTAAATTCTTTTTCTGCTCTAACCTTTCCACCAACGTTAACATTAAGCTGACAAACTTTTCTTGACCTACATATAATGTAGGGGGGCTGGGTTTCTTCTATTTTCAACAAAAATTCTTACCTAAAAATACCCTATACTCTTTGGAGAAAAAAAAATTTGACAACTTTCTCTTTTGGGGTAGGAGTGGTTACATCGTCAACCATAATCTCTAAACTTAAAATCCCAAAAGTAAAGAGATGGGGTTGTTACTAGGAATCCCATTCATTCATGTCAATGTTAACTACGTACTGGTCCTTTATTCTAACACCTAAATAATCTTCATCGGTGGTCAAAAAGACCATATGATTTTGGAAAACCCTTTTTTTTACTATCCCTCTTCTCTAAATATAAAGAGCATTTAGGCCTATTTTCGGGACCATCATTTTTGACTTGACCCAACACGAGTTAAGAGCAAAATTTTAGCGGTTAAAAGAACTCACTTAAAATGGATCGAAACGTACGATGTTCCGCTGGACCAGATTGGTAAGTAATATGATACTATTACCTTTATTGCGATTTTGTTTAATTTTAATTCTCTCTCTCTCGTAGTTTTTTGCACGGCGTTGATACGCCATTTTCACCCTCGCCTTTTCACGACCTAGAAACTTTGGCCCCTTTTGAAAATTTTATTTTTCAAATTCCATCACCTTCTCCACCATCACCATCATCAACCGATGATCAAAATAATGTTGCTTTTACGCTAACGCCATGGGTTAATGGACCCGGTCCAACAGTTGATAGTTTAAATTGCCATTCCGACATGTATGTATTAAACTTTTTTTTTATTTCATAAATCCGAATTACAATCACACGCGCGTCCTCACATCAATCACGCGCTTAAAAATGTTTAAATTATTTTTTCATCTAGTGTCAAAACGCAGTTCGAGACGTATCTCACTGGTCTAAGACCATTCATCAACGACGACGAATATGTGGATACGCTCTCGTCCCAACTAAACCGCCTTATTGACCATAATAAGGTCGATAACAACCAAAAGTATGAATTAATTTTGTTTAGTTTAAATATCTTTAGAAACCTTTTTTTTTATGCTATAACGTGTTTTCCCTAAATTCCTTTTTTATCAGTCAATTTACTAACAATTGTAAAGGCTTCGCGTAAGTTTCACATATATTTTTTTGACCCCTCTGGATTTAATATTAGTTCGTAATTTTTTTTTCTTATTTTCCCGATTAGCTCCCAATTGGAAATGATTCAGCTACGCGGCTTCCGCGCCAGGATGCAAATATTACAAATAAACATTCGTCAAACCATTCGCCATGGCCAGCTTGACGAATGTTTATTTGAAGGCCTCTTTTGCATCCTGGCGCATTGCATTAAAAAATATTAATTTTTTTAATGCCTTTTATTATTAAAAAAACACTAATTTTTAATGTTTTGATGCTTCTTAAAAAAAAAAAAATTCTTGTTAATACAAATTTTTATTAAAAATCAAAATATTACTTTTAAATGTTTTTAATGCGTTGCTTCTAAAAAAAATTATAAAAAATTGTTTGTTTTTTAAAAAAAGAAAATAAAACACTTTAAATTTGTAAACTGAGCTTTTATTTCACATTTTAAACTTACATTCCTTTAAAGTTTATAACCGTATGGTACAGTTTCGAAATTGTTAGGTAAAATTCTTACTTTATCTAATATTATTCTGTATACTTTAGTTTCATCGCGAGATACAACAATATGATTTGGTAATCTTCTAATTTGTTTCGGAATACGTATTTTAAAATCGGTATTTTCATTTTCTTCAATTTCTACGCCTAATAAGGCTTTAAGGTTTTTTATATTTATAATTTTCTCCGAATTTATATCGAGCCTAAATCCTTTCACTTTAGTAATATTATATTTTTTTCCCCGAGTCAGGATCGAGTATTGACATGCTATAATTTTTAGGACCTCCACTTACGAATAATTGACAATACGCGTTCTTGCCAAAACATTCTAATTCGTTTTTAAGTTGTCCCAAATAATCTCCCGTAGGTAATAAAGGGTCTCCGTTAGGGGATAAATACAGTAATGAGTCAGTGTCGCAATAATAGCAGGCTTGACCAACTTGTTCTAAAGACTCGAGTAAATGTAGTCTCGCCATTGCGGTAGTGTACGAGGCGACTACTACATTCGTGTGTTTGTGTTCAATTTCGTTTCCTTCGGTGGGTATATATTTAACTAGAAGCGTCTTTTCGTTTATAGTCATAATACTTCTAACTTCGATTTCGGGATTTAATAATAATTCGAATAACTCACGACCAGTTTTCAAAACTTCCGTTTTGGTTAAAACAGTTCTTTGCGCGAATTTTCCCCATAAAGAATTAAGCATTAATTTTGCCAATGATCTTAACCCCTCGTTTTTCTTAATATTATCTAGATTCAAATCGATACCTTCCATTAATTTGTAATTTTTAACGTATTCTCGCTTTTCTTGTTCGGTGTTACAATTTGAAGGAAAACCGCTAGCCTCGGTTTTATATCTTAAAAAGGTATCGATATATTCTTGAAATAAGCCTCCCTTTCCGGTGACTTTATCGTATTCGGTTATTTCATAAACCCAAGCTTCGATCTTTTTTAAAATCACGTAACCTCTATTAACCGCGTGCCTAAGTTCGTCAATAACCCAAGTACCGTTTAATTGTCTTTCGTGAGGCTCGTGGTTACATTCCTCTTGATTTTTAGTTTTGCAACACGTGTAACACAATGTAAAAACTAATTTATTATTAATTTTAGCCGGAAGAACCGGGTGGTATAGGTTAGACGGGGGCAAAATTTCGCATTTAAGTAACCCTTCAAATTCAAAAATGTCGGGTATATTCTCGAGTAATATTTTGGGGTGACCTACCACGTTCTTTTTACATTTATTTACACACGGATATAAAGATGTGAAATCTAAATAATGAATCTGTTCGTTACCCATTGTTTCGTGGAATGTTTTCAAGGTATTTACACGACCTCCGAAAAAACTATCTTTAGGATTCAAGGGTTCTTTAATTTTAGTTAATAAGTTCTCGTTCGATAGAAAATCGCTAATTTCGGGATTATTTTTCTTTTCTATATTCCACTCGCATTCCCAGATCGTGGTCAATTTTATATTATTTATCGATTCCAGCTTGTTAATTATTTTCATCGTTCGAATCCATCTAGTATTTAAAGTTTGGCCCGGATCACCCGATATAGGTTTATGTCTATTTAAAGGGAAGCAAACTTTACACCCGTGGAACCAACATCCGAAAAATTCAAACACTTCATTCTCGTACATCCCGTCTACTTTCATATTAAGGACTCTCGCTTCTTTCCCCGTATACGCCGATTGAATAGGAATGTTTCTTTTATGGCTTAACCATACTAACCATTCAATCGCCACGCGGGATTGATTTTCTTTAAGGCGGTATAAATTCTTGGGTATTATACCTATCGTATCTTTTTTTAAAAAGGTTTTCCCATACACGTGACTACAAACCCCTGGCATTGTCACAGCCCCGCATCGAAACGGATCTACACCGACTCTATCTATTAAAAGTTTACGTAATATCAAGCAACCTTTTCTCAAGATAGTCACGTCATTCGAGCAATATTTATTAAGATCAATTAAAAAATTAAAACCATTTTCAGATTGGGTTTCTTTGTTATACCATTTAAGAAACGATTCGTAATTTTTTGAGGTAAAATTTTCGCATCCATAGGCTTCTTTAGGGGGTAATCCTTTCTCTAAGACGTAATTAGTCTGCTCTTGATTGTTAATGTCGAAATTATGATCGACTACGTTAAAGAGAAAGTGGGGGAAATAGCCCTTAGATTCGTCATCCTCTCTAAAGCCGAAAGTGGCGGGAAATTTAGCCAGAGCTACTGGGGCGAATTTGTACGAGTCTAAGAATATTAAATTATAAAGTTTGATCTGATATACCTCGGTTCCGTTCACGATTAATTCCGGCTGCCAATTTTCGTCACGACCCATTATTTCTCTTAATAAAAATTGCTGGTCGTATTTACTACCATTATGACTAATTATATATACATTTTTAACGTCGGCCAGGGTTCTTAGGTACTCGATAAAACCGTGTATAGGATTCGATCCCGCGAATTTTCTTTCTCCGTTTCCAAATTGACCGCATAACGCGCAAAATCTTAAACTTATTTCGTCGACGCAGTTTTCGCAAACAATTTGGCTAATAAGTAATATTGGTTGATGTTCGAACCCTTTCTCTTTACCGTCTTCTTCGTACCGTTTTATTTGTATAGATTCTATGTCGAAAAACACGAAGACGAAACTCGGTTGATTAGTTTGTCTTTTCTTCGCGGACGAAGCTAAAAACGGAGTATCTTTGATTTTTTGAATGTAACAAAGATGGTCGGGACCCTGATATTTTCCACACACGTTACAGTAAATCTCTCCGCAGATATGTTTTTCCTTTCTTTTACTATAATCTATAACTTTAAAACATAACGTACAGTGAAATAATTTTTCGCAAAGAGGTTTAGGGCCTTGTAAATGACTTTAAAAACATTCCTCGCCCCTAAACGTTCTTAAGCATTTGTCGCAATTAAGGTTTTCGCCCTCGCAATTTTTATCTCTCAGGCATCTGTAACAGAACTCGTTACATTGATGATTTTTATATTGCCAATAAGGAACTAAACATTTAAAACAAAATCTGTCGTGTCCAAAAAGGGGTCTAATGTTCGTTATCACGTTATAATGATTTTTTTCGTTTAAGAGAAACAATCTCGGTCTCTCGTCGTCAATTTCCCCCAGTGCTAATACCGGCACGTTATTTTCGAATTTATATATTAATATGGAAAACTGGTTTAAACAGTTTCTAAATTTAACGAGGGATTCGGCACTACCGCAATCTTTGTTAGGTCTGACTCCCGCTTTGACGCAAAGCTTGAGCGCTTCGTCTTTTTGCTTTGAGTTATTAGACTTTCTAATGTTTTCCCAATGACGTTTAATAAACGTATCGTTGGTATTGTCATTCTTATACTCCAAATGCGCTTTCGCGACAACCAAGGAACGCGGAAGACACAATACATCGGTATTTACTATACGCGTAATTCCCCTTCGATCGCGACAAAATAAATTGTAAGGTTTAAGACCACCCGGTCTCTTACGGCCGTGACCTTCGGGGACCCTTACCGCGTGAAACGTTATATTTATAGGACCCATGAAAAATTTCTCTAGCTCATCATCGTACAATATCTCGGATATTTGCTCAAATATCGAATCAATGTCTATTTGATCCGCTCTTTGAAACGATATTTCTAACTCGTTTCTTAATGGTAAATTGTAACTACTCATAGATATTTGAATATAATCTGTTGGTTTGTACTGCCTTAAAACGGTTTCTACTATATTCCGAATACCTTCCATTATATCGTCCGTTATTTTAACGACTAATTTTCTTCCGTATAAACTAAATTGTTCAATGTATTTTTGATTCTGACTTATAATTTGGCAACACGGTAAATCGTTTATCAAAGAAGGTTCAACCCCTCTTCCTATTTGGTTATAGGCAATATCGTCCTCTTCGCTAGAACTAAAAGTTCAACTTCCCAAATCGATTCGTCATCGCTCGGATCAATCTCGTTGTTTTCATTTAGTTCCTCTTCTATCGCGTCTCCTTCTAATTTGTTGTTATTTTCTTCGAGATATTTCAATATATCCCTATCATACTGCGAATTCATAAAGTCTTCCTCCAGTGTTAAATTTTCATTTAATTCTAAACGTCTTTCTTCTATACTGTGTTCGTATAAAGATCTAAATGGTTGCGGTATAAAACTATGTAAAGTCTCTAATTCTTCTAATGTTTCGCAAGATTTCGGCGAAAGTTTGACGGCGCTCATAAATCGAATTATTTCTACGAACGCTTCCATAACTCCGAAACTAGCGTTCTTAAGAAATGTAGGTATTTCTAATGGAAAACTCTTTAAAGAATCGACGTATAGAAAATGGCATAGGAAAAAATAAAATCTATAAATTTTTTCGATAGGCCAAGGCCTACAACAGGCTAATTCCTCCAATTCCCAAATCAAACCTTCCGCGTCCATAATTTTGGAAGGTTCTAATATTTTTGTCGATAAGTGCGTGTTTCTCAAGACGACTTCTGGAAAACTATTACGTACAATTAAGGTACAACTCGGTATTTATACTCTTTTAAGCTACCCTATTACTTGCCTTGTAACTTTACCTCCTCACCCCCTCCTCAGCGTCTTTTATCTTTTCTTTATAGTTTGACATGTTAAATAGTAAATAAGTTCTTTTATACCGAAAAAAGAAAGACTTTAAATACCTTTAGTATAACAATCGGGTTTTCCTATTATTCATACCTATATTATAAAAAATACTCCTCTATGTGTCAAGAAAAGGAATTAAAAGAGGACCCCTAATTATAGGTTGTCAACAAGGTGAAATGAAAAGGTATTTACCAACGTTTAAAAGGTCATAATTCACTTAATCTTCGCGATCCCCTCAACAATAAAATAGTAGATAAGTTCTTATACCTAAAAAAGAAATACCTTTAGTATAATTACTGGGTTTTCCTATTATAAAAAATACTCCTCTATGTGTCAAGAAAAGGTAATAAAAGAGGACCCCCCCCCAATTATTGGTTGTCAACAAGGTGAAATGAAAAGGTATTTACCAACGTTAAAAAGGTCGCAATTCGCTTAATCTCTAAGAGAAAATAAGAAAGATACGAATAATAGAAAGTCTTTGTGCGGTGTTTTACGGGACCAGGTGATATATTGTTACTACCCTCACTATTTTCAAATAAAAGCAGGTCATTAGTTACTGATAATTATTAGTTGTCATTCACCTGTCAACATGGAAACAAGTCGTAATGAAAGGAATATACCAAAGTTAAAGCCCAATACTATTGTTATTTCTTTGTGTTTTATTATAATTCTGGGAATTTTGGAATTTGTAAATTTATGGTTTCAGAACTTTGACATTAAGATAAATTTAAGATCGAACAATGAGACTAAAGACTATCCATCTTATTTACATTTACAACAATACCCTAATAGTACCAACGCTAATTTTCGAGTATAAATAGGACCCTTACTTTATCTTATTACCCACACTTTCTCGACGAACACCGACCAAGAAACATGGAACACGGAGACTCTAACAGTAAATATAGATTTTTTAGCCCATTAACTCTCTCTCTTAATATTTAAAGAAACTCTGTCTCTTTATTTAAGTCTCTTTCTACGACCCGAATACCGGCGTCAGAAGAAAAATCTCTATTTCTCCGATTAAGAAAATCAATACCCGCTTTCATTTAAGCGATAAATTATGCTTAACTTTCGGATTTGAGAATTTACACCTAGACATAGAACTCCGTATTAACAACAAAAACTCTTTCGAAACCTTCGCTTTAACCGACGACGAGTTTCACAATCTGCTCTTGAAGATTGGTCCTCTTGCCGGTTGGACATCGGGGAACGAACCCCGTCAATTCGAAGCGCTACTTTCTGACAACGGCAATAGAAAAGTAACTGCTCTCGCGTCTAAAGATTGTTTAAAATTTTATTCCGAAATCAATGATAAAAAATTGTGCGAAATAACTCTTAACTCCTTTGAAGCTTACGAATTAAATAGAAGCTCAGAAACCATTAACAGTCATTTACATAGACTAAGATCTCATAAGGTCGTATTCAGAACCATGATTGAAGTTATAAATGATTATCTTTCAAGCATTTACGAAATGCTTTTCGACACTAAAATACTCCCCTCTCATTTATACATGATTGAAGAACACGAAAAATTTGATCGCGTTTACAGTTATTTTACAAATTACATCTCCCCTTTTAAAATTATAAAAGAATTTGAAGAGAAATTGAAAAATCAAGAAATTGAAAACGAATTTAACAGTTACAATATCTTTAGTATATTAGCTGGTCAACTTTATATTTTAAAGGATTGCATTAATTTTTAAAAGAAAGTCTTATTAAAAGGCTTTTTTATGTTTTGTATTGTTTTTATTAGGATATTTGTAACATTTGGATATTATTTCTGATGTATTTTATATTTTAAAGGATTGCATTAATTTTTAAAAGAAGTCTTATTAAAAGACTTTTTTATGTTTTGTATTGTTTTTATTAGAATATTTGAGACATTTGAATATTATTTCTGATGTATTGTCAATTTTCTTATAACTTTAGTTATGTAATAAAGTTTTTAAACTTTATACACGTTTGGTATTTTTTGAAAAAAACATATATTAGGGTCTTGGCCATCTTGTTTTCCTACTACAACGTACCCTTTTAAATAAGATCCGAAAAGAACAAATCTGAGCTTAAAGAGGACCCCTCTCGACTCGAAGAAATTCTTCTTTTTTTCCTCAAATAAGGTTGACCATAACGACATCTAGCGGTGAAAAAAATATCTTTCCCTATAAACCCCAAAAAAGTTTCGCCTCTCTAAAACATATATTTTACCTGTAATACCTAATGGGGTGAGGGGTGGATGAAAATATGGTCGTCCAGGTTCCCTATAAACCCCCAAAAAGATTTTCCCTATAATACCAAATGGGGGGTCGGCAAAGGGGGGTCGCAGAAAAAGAGGACATATATGGGGGGAGGGGAGGGGGGGTTCCCTATAATACCAAAGGGGGTCGGCAAGGGGGGTCGCAGAAAAAGAGGACATATATGGGGGGAGGGGAGGGGGTGGGGAGTTTTCCCTATAATACCAAAGGGGGTCGGCAAGGGGGGTCGCAGAAAAAGAGGATATATATGGGGGGAGGGGAGGGGGTGGGGAGTTTTCCCTATAATACCAAAGGGGGTCGGCAAGGGGGGTCGCAGGGGAGATCCATTCCCTGTACTGCCGTACTATTCTCTAACAACTGGTAGGGTCTCCAAACAATTAAACACACATTTGAAACAGTCGAATAAAGGAAGGTTTTGACTGGAGCTTATTATTTCTATTATTTAATCTTTTCGCTCATTTTCAAATAAAAAAGAGTTAAAAATATTCGAAATTTTTCTCCATAAAAAAACATGTTTTAAACTTTTTGTTTAAAAAGTTTTAAACAAATTAAAGTTTTTTTTTTCATGGCTGTTTAAAACAAGTTTTAAACCAAAGTTTAAAACAATTTGTTTAAAACTTGCCAACCCTGGTTAGTGACCAAGGATAATTGAACTAAGTTAGCGATCAAGGGTAAGTTTCCACTGTGAAAACGAAGGAAAAGATATTTGAGCTGGATTGGGCGGTGACTGTCATGTCAACCAGTCAGGATTGACACTTTAAATAATGGACACGCAAAGCCCTAAGACTTAAAAGGAGCGCCCGCTTTCACTCCTAAGGTTTAAAACGCTAGTTTCTAAACAACTTTAATTAATAATAAGATTGAATTTCCAGATATTAATAAAAACTGTCTTTGCCGACAAAGGCGACAAAAAGTAAGAGATAATTTTATAAATTAATTTCCTGAAGTAAGAGATAATCAAATTTTCACTTTTCAAATCATGATTCTAAAAGAAATGTTTGAAAAGAATTCTTATCTTAGTTTTTTTCACCAAAATTTCATTTGACGAAAATAAATAACAGTTCTTGAAAAGAAATGTCATTTCCTGGGATATTTTAATAATAATAGCTTGATATCAGGGTTTATTTTCGACTAACATGTGCTTTTCAGAGGTTCAAATACTCGGATATCAGAAAAATTGAACTTGATGAATTTAAATTTTGATATTTTAATATTGGAAATAATGTGGAGCGGGAAATTATATAGGCCGTTTGACTGCGATACAGTGGTGGGAATTTTCAGAAGAATCTTCCTTAGAAGGGCGCTATCACGCCTTCTAACCCATCTTTTCCGTAGAAGAGAGGGCAACACTATAGAAGCTTAAGGGCGCCTTCTTAGAAAAGAAGATTGGGTAAAAGAAGAACCAACTTCCTTCCTACTACCCTACCTTCCTTCCCCAGACCGAAAAATGCATGGAATGGAGCTTTAGCTTTCGCGAGCCTCCCTTCTAAGATTTGGAAGGTACTCCCTCGAGAAGGGAGGTGAACCTTCTTTTTTGGGAAGAAATATCCCTTCAGAACTAAAGAAGGCAACTGGCTGGATAAGGATGTTTACCTCCCTTTTTTGGGAAGGGACAGTGGCAAAGAAGGGAAGTTTTGGGGGAGGGAGGGAATAGGTATTGCCCAAGAAGGGAATTTTTGTTTTTTTTCCGTGATGTAAACAGCCCGTGGAAGGTTTTAAGGCTTCTTTCAATGGGAAAGAAGTTCTGATAGGTAAGGTAGTACAGCTCTATTATGAAATCAAATACGAGAAACTATCGGTAGATGATGTTATTCCACCAAAGAAAAATTTATGTATTTGAAGATGTGAATTTGATTGAATCGATGATGATCACTGAACATTTTCAATTTATTAAGTCACTAGTATGTAGTAATTACAAGTATGCTTTTTTTATTGATTGCAATTACTAACTTTCTGCCCTAATGAAATATTAAACCTAGGCCTATATGTGAATTATGTTAAAGATTTTAATAATAAGCATAAAACTATGGATTTTAATATGAAGCATAAAATTACGGAAAATTTCAATATTAAGCATAATTACGGACAATTTCAATATTGAGCATAAAATTGCGGATTTAAGTATTAAGCATAAAGTAACGAATTTTAATGTTAAGCATAAAATTACAAATTTTAATATTAAGCATCAACTTATTAATCTGTGACGATCAAATCAAAGCAGCGATTCCAAAACAGATTCTGATAACAAACTCGACGAAGGTAAACAAAAACTGGCATTTTTATTCAATTGGTTTATGTGTAACCTAAAGGGGAGCCACCGAGATTTGCGGTGTTCTCTTTGTTAGATGCTAGCTCCGCGGCGGGCCGATGAATATTTTTACCCAGCAAGTCTTTTGTGGCGCCCTTTAATCATAGTAATTTTGCACGGCTAATAAATATTTCACGTTGTGCACATTTTATTTTTATCCCAGCCTGGAATCCGTTGGCAACTATTTTCGGAGCGCAAGATTCGGATTCGGATTCTGAAGAGGAAGAGGAAGACCAAACACTAAAGGCGACATAAGATGACGACGGTTGAGAGAGAAAAGGCTGCATAGCACACTCCCTGCTATTAGTTGTAAACGATGCCATTAAGGCCAATGACAGCTCGAAAGAGCTACTTGAAAATCTCCAAAACTGGATAAACTTTTTTCGCAAATTGCCTAAATGGACAGAAGAGTTAAAATCAAGAAGTGGCGGCGTTGATTTAAAAATGATAGGGGGTGTTCGCTGGAGCGCTGTTTTTCTGGGATTGGAACGATTCACAAAGGTAAGTTTATTTTAAGGGTCCATATTTTCTAGAAAGAACTTCTGAATGTTTTTTGTCTAACTTCAATTTGAAAAGTTAGACAAGCATGTTCTCATAGAGAATATTTTCAACAATATACAAATATATTCCAGGATAATATGTTGAAAGCAATGGTTTACGCTTTGAATAAAGCCAAAAAAAACCGAAATGTCCAGCTAAAATAGACTTTCCGTTGCCAACGGAAGAGGACGTCGAGGACGCGAAGGAACTCCTCGAGATTCTGAAACCTTTAAAGGTCTCAACAGACTTCTTTCAGAAGAGTGGTCCACTATCCTCAAGCGTTATAGGGGTTCTTTTGACCGTTTTCCAGGACGATTTCAGGGTGGAAACGAAAAAATTCGAAGATATAAAGATCGGAGTCCTGGAAAACTTTAAAAAACGGTTCTCGTCAACGTTGGAGGACCCATTTTACATAATGGCCTCTCTCCTCGATCCAACCCAGAAAAACATACTTTTTGAGAGTAGGTATCTTATCTATGTACATGTTTATTATGAATATCGAACATCATTAGGCAGAGATCAGTTCTTATTATGGTAAAATTTTGATCTGTTGCTTTTCCAACTTTGAAGAATTAAATTTTGCTAATTCTTCGTGGCAAAGACAAGCGCACATGTTTTCATTAGAGAGAGTGTGTTACTCGAAGCTGCGCAGGATCCCACCCTAAGGTTTGACACAGAACCAAAGCCATACTCGCCGTTTAATAGGTCAGACCTTGAAGCCACCGTACCATGTAATGAACGCAGCCCTATGAGAGAATTGGAAAATTACCTTTTACAACCGAGATGTCTACAGGCTGACATTGCCTTAGATTATAGGAGAGGTCACGAGGAAAGCGCGCTTGAAGAAGCTGTCTTTCGATAAAACACGTAGCAGACATTCTAATGTACCGAGAATACAACAGAAAATAAAAATTTTGCAATTGTTTGAAAATATTTTGATTTCGTTTTGCACGATTTTCCATTGGATAATACCATAAGTAATCCATTACCCTTTAGCTAATTAATTTTGCAACAATCCACGGCTTTATTATTATCAATACGCGTCAATGTGAAACTCGGAGAGGTAAGGACCGGTGTGGGGGGTATGAACGAATAATCGGTTTCACACTTTGCACAATCTCATTCTCCATGACGCCTCAGTTAAGCAATAGACCAGTACCGTTAGAAAGGGGGTGTAGACGGTGTATCTCTCCCTCTAGGCGCTCTCTTGTAAGAGGGGATACTGTACACGCCCAGTAGGGGATTACACTGAGCTATGACGTTTCCATACTGACACTACTCTATAAACGGCAGTGTGGAAAATCAGGAAAATATCAGAGTAGGGAAATTTGTTAAACATATCGCCATACTACAGATGGAACAAATTAACATTTTTAATTTTTGAAAATTTATTTATCTTTTACGATGTGTCTATTTTCTTACGGCCTCCTTTGTTATTATGAAAACATGAAAGAAATTTTTTAATAAGGTTACTAGTAGTAGTTATAAAGGCTAGTAATAAGTCTATAAGAAAGTAGAAGTACCGAGCTCCGTGTTATTATTTGGAGGCAGTTACGACTTACGAGTTGAGGTAATTTAGTTTAAGCAGAAGCAAATCAATTAAAGTTAGAAATTTTCATACTTATGAAAGAGTTTTTATTAACTTATGGTAGTAATGAATCAATGGTACCGAGAGGGGTTTGGCTTAGTTACGGGGACTTGACGTCAATATTGGTAGTCTAGATTCTAGAATCTAAATTGTGTGGCGGCTGTGGCCTGAGCTGACGACGTTTAATAGAGTGGTTTCTTTCCCATATATGACAACGTCATTACCATGGATAAAGAATGCGCGTGAGGAATTTGTTTTCATTCTACAGGATAGGCAGCTCCCTATATCGGGCGACAACTAATTCTGTATATACTCTGTTACAACTTCGGTTGTCAGCACGCGCAAAGCTATTCCTTAATGCAACTTAGCTTTGTGCGTGCTGTCAAGAGATCAAAAACTTCAGGATTTAAAATATCCGTGCGTTTTTTAGCTCAAGTACACGGACCTCTAGGCCTTAGTTTCAAATATTTGTAGTAGGCTGTAAGCAATTTCATAAGTATTTGAAAATTAGGCATAGAGATCCGTGCACTCGAACTAAAAAACTCGAGGATATTTTAAATCCTGAAGATCCTGAATTTTTTGGTCTCTTGACAGCACCTACAAAGCTACGTTACATAGAGATCTAGCTTTGGGCGTGCTGACAACCGATGTTGTAACAGAGTATAAACAGAATAAGCTGTCGTCCAAAATAGGGAAAACAAATTCTTCACGCGCATCCTTTATCCATGATCATAACCCTCTATCTCTTACTTTATTGATATCGCCCTTCCGGGGGAAAAGAGTATTTTCACTTACCAAAGTCGAAAACCGAGGTAAGAGATATGAGAGTGTGACGTCAAGAGAAATTATATAAAAACGTCTTGGTTTGGACCAAGGCCGAAAAAACAAACGATATGTGTGAGGTTTATCAATTGACTGAAGTTTCAGATATTGAAATTTTTTCTAGTTATTTTTATACACTCAATCCTTAATCAATATTTAATTCAATCAACTGATTTTACTGTTAATCGACCTAGTCCCTCTAAATTAATTGAAAAAATTACATATAAACGCTTTTCAAGAACAATTACATTTTCCGAAAACATTTTATCGAGAAATTAATTTATCATGTTGAGGATACAGTATTGAATATTTGAAATGTTCTACTGGATGTCTAAAACAAGCAAGCGAACTTTGGCATAACTCGAATGGAAAATGTAAATATTTGATCGTGGATGCCAAACAAGGGTGTTGCGCGAATTTATACATTTAATTTCGTATATCGAAATGCTACATTTCTTTTGTCGCCTCTTTGATGGTAAAGTTGCACTGGAACTTCCTTTTCCGTACTTAAGAATTCTTGGTCATAACTCAGTCTATGGTAATATTGGCTGAGTGTGTTGCGACGGCTCAGATGACCCATACACTAAAACCACTGGTGATTATAAAATGCCATATATTGGGAAAATAGAGGGAGGGAGGGGGTGTCGGAGTTAAATGTGACCTTCTTGGCATAACTAGTAATGAATGATGTGTTTAACCATATTATTTCCGCGGGAAATGAATATAACAAGTCTGAGAAGTATTTCTGTTTATGTGATCTTTACCCTTTACCACACAGGATAAACTTTGTTGCTTTGTCTTAAGTAGACGACATTCACTCTAAACGACAGTCTTATCAACAACTTAAAACAGATTTAAACTTCTTTTGGTGCAAACCTGAAAATTTGTCAAGCCAGCAACAATTAAAACTATGTCGGTCAAGATGCTCACAAGTTAGTGAGCATCGACACGAAATCCCTTCAAAATAATTAATTTCATGATAAAATGTTTTCGGAAAATGTAATTGTTCTTGAAAAAGCGTTGATATGTAATTTTTTCAATTAATTTAGAGGGACTAGGTCGATTAACAGTAAAATCAGTTGATTGAATTAAATATTGATTAAGGATTGAGTGTATAAAAATAACTAGAAAAAATTTCAATATCAGAAACTTCAGTCAATTGATAAACCTCACACATATCGTTTGTTTTTCGGCCTTGGTCCAAACCAAGACGTTTTTATATAATATCTGTCGCTTCAGTCTTAATGTAATTAAATTTTGAGTAATTATGTTTTCTTTACCGATTATTATTATGTCCAATTGCGATGGTCAAAACATGTATCTAGCAGGGCCCGAACGTTGCACCTTCCGCGTGTTAGGCAGGGCTCGAACCCGGGACCTTCCGCGTGTAAAGCGGACGTGATAACCACTACACAATGAATACTTGGTTATTCTGAGTTTTCGAAGAGATCTAGCTTATTATTGTGTCCAATAACGATAGTCAAGTCATGTATCTACCAGGGCTCGAACCTGGGACCTTCCGAGTGTAAAGCGGACGTGATAACCACTACACCATAGATACTTGGTTATTTTGAGTTTTCGAAGAGCTCTAGCATTATTATTATGTCCAATCACGATGGTCGAAACAAGTACTTCTGTAATTAACTAAAATTAACATACTTAGACTTAATTGTTTCTGATTAGACTAGCCGATCGCACACCCTGAATACTTAATTGTTAAATTAAGAGTATTCCGAAAAGTAACTTCGCTCTAGTTTTTCAGTTAGAGGTGGTTAAATATCACGAAAAACCCCATGTTAAGCTCCATAGGAAAATTGGTAAAAGCATGTGAATTTTGCTTTAACGTTACAAAAGAGTATCAAGTCATATCTACAAGGGCCTACCGGCCCTGTAGAATTTAGAAGTAGCACAGCACTATTGGAGCATTTACACTTAAATATTTCTATGCCACCATCGTGCAGCCCGTGAAAAAAATTTCTTAAAGTGAAATGTGTTATTAAATATTGCTTATAATTGTAATATATTTATATATTTTTAATTTTTACTGTAGTTCAAATTATTTATTTTGCCTTAAAAATTAATGTTAATTTTCTGAGATTAATAAATCTTTTATATCTAAAATGTGAATTCGCAAATATTTTTCTTTCCTCTACCTTCTTTAACATTGGCCTTCCCTTCAAAAGAAGGAAGATTGGGTTCCGAGAGAGGAGATCTCTCGAAAAAGAAGGCGAGTCCCGTCTCTAGGAATCTTTCGTCCAAGCATAGTAGGTTTCCTTCTAAAGAAGGTAAACTTTCCTTCCGAGGCAAGCGGCTTCTTTTACAAAGAAGGAAAAATTTTGTTCTAAGGGGAGAAACCTACAGTTGAGAAGGGGGAATACCACTTCGAACCCTTGACCTTCAGCCTTTCTGAGTTACTCACCCCTTCCTTCTCTCCAACACCCCTACTCTTGGACGGGGAAGGGAGCGAAGAGAATTTTTCAAAAAGCTTCTGAGAAGGTGAAGAGGGATTTGCCGGTGTCGCCCTCTGCGTCAAAGAAGGGGATGGTTATTCTAGGGAAGAAATCGACAAATTCCCACCACTGCTGCGACATAGTTATTATAGTCAAAAATATCGTGATCTTTGGAGAACTATACAACACGTTCATGTTTGAAACTTCGAAAACTTAAAATTAACTGCCACGTTTTGTTACGTCTTAATACTGATTTTATTGTATCAGTTTTGAACGATTTTCAGTATATGTTATTCTCCTTTAAGAGCAGAATACTCAAACCTAACTGTAAATTTTTAATGTTTTTAACGATGCAGATATTTCATAATAAAATATTTTTACTTCAGGTAATTTGGAGAAAAAACTAAGATACGATTTTTTTTAAATATTTAATGTTTTATAATCATGTCTTCAAAAGTGAATATTTGAATATCTGGTACTTCAGGAAATTAATTTATAAACTTATTTCTTACTTTTTGTCAGCTTTGTTTGCAAAGACAGTTTTTTTAATATTGCATAGAGGATATACAGTAGAGGAGTAGACAGTTGTTATATTCAGTTCTGGTTGAATTTTTGGGAGCTACTTCCGGCACTAGGTGTCTTGGTTGACACTCGATTACCTTTGTTCAGACATCACTCTCCACCCCCACAGAGGATATACAATAAATCGTACGACATTTTTCAACCAAGAGTGATGTCTTGTACAGAGGATAATCACCAAATGGGAAAAACAAGAAATGAATAGTAAAGATTTGGCGAGACATTCCCTTATGTATTGGTAAAGGCTTAAGTGTGTACTCCTCTACTGTTTATCCTCTGTTGTGTAAACAACCATCCACGACATTAACCTCTTTCCCAAAACATAAAATTGATGTTTTTTACGTATTTCATTTTTACCCTTGTAACCTTTCGTACCCGAGTTTCTACTCCAGGGGTGCAGGGGCGGACTGGCCACGGGGGCTGGTGGGCAATATCCCAAGGGGCCGTAGGCAAAATAAGGGTTTGGGGGCCGGTCGGTCGGCCACGCCGACTGGCCGTGGGGTTGATCTAAATGTCTTTGTACTAATTGTTTGGTAATTTTTATTTTGAATCAATTGAAAAACAGTTTGAAAACAAAAAGGTAGGAAATTGGGGGAAGAAGCCTCAAGAAGAAAGTTATGAACTTGCAAGGCAATGCAAGCCATTGGACTTGTATTTTTTTCTATATGATATTAGCAGCCTAGGCTTTACGACCGCTCTTTACAAATTTACAATCGAAAAAAATTGGTTCCCATCGTCCCACGGCCCACGCCAATATAGCCACAGAGAGAAAAGTTTCAAATAGAGATGGCCGATACCAGGCTTGACCCGATACCGATCGATACCGGTACAAACATGAACCGATACCGATATTTACTCACTAGGATCCAAAACCCGATACTTCAACCGATACCGATATGGTATCGGTTCATCCCTAGAGTAGTAGGCGCCTACTAAGAAAAATTTTCCCTTATTAGTTGTTAGATAAACTGAATTTAGGTACTTTTTATATAAATGAGAACTCGTCACGATTGAAATTCATAGAAATATCACCATCATTACGTTACTAAAAGAGCTAAAAATGTCATTTACCGCCATATAACATATTTTAAACGAGTATCGGTTAAGTATCGGTATCGAACCAACCGATCCGATACTATCGGGAAACCCCGAGTATCGGTGCCGATACCGATATGGTATCGGTACCGGCTCATCCCTAGTTTCAAAACATTATGAAAGGCTTTATGGGGAAGGGGAAAGAAAGTGGCTAGTGCACGTGACATGAGTCACTGAGGGGGTCGACTAATCTGCAGGTCCTCTGAATGTCTGAAATGCAGTCCACGGTAGGAAACCTACTATTTGTAGTATGCAGGTTCGGTTCACATTTACAAATAGAAGAAAGCAATTCTTAAAATTCATTGCCTAACATACAGCCCAACAAAATTAGAGTTTCAGCTCTGAAATCTTTTGACTAAAACGCAGTACTCTGAAATGCAGTCCTCGAAAATTATTATATAAACTCTGAAATCTTTTGACTAAAACGCAGTACTCTGAAATGCAGTCCTCGAAAATTATTATTTTCAACTCTGAAATCTTTTGACTAAAACGCAGTACTCTGAAATGCAGTCCTCTAATATTATTATTTTCAACTCTGAAATCTTTTGACTAAAACGCAGTACTCTGAAATGCAGTCCTCGAAAATTATTATATAAACTCTGAAATCTTTTGACTAAAACGCAATATATGAAATGCAGTCCTCGAAAATTATTATTTTCAACTCTGAAATCTTTTGACTAAAACGCAGTACTCTGAAATGCAGTCCTCGAAAATTATTATTTTCAACTCTGAAATCTTTTGACTAAAACGCAGTACTCTGAAATGCAGTCCTCGAAAATTATTATTTTCAACTCTGAAATCTTTTGAATAAAACGCAGTACTCTGAAATGCAGTCCTCTAAAATTATTATTTTCAGCTCTGAAATCTTTTGACTAAAGTGCAGTACTCTGAAATGCAGTCCTCGAAAATTATTATTTTCAACTCTGAAATCTTTTGATTAAATGCAGTCCTCGAAAATTATTATTTTCTACTCTGAAATCTTTTGACTAAAACGCAGTACTCTGAAATGCAGTCCTAAAATATCCGAATTTCAACTCTGAAATCTTTCGACTAAAATGCAGTACTCTGAAATGCAGTCTTCGAAAATTATTAAAATCAACTCTGAAATCTTTTGACTAAAACGCAGTTCTCTGAAATGCAGTCCTCGAAAATTATTATTTTCAACTCTGAAATCTTTTGACTAAAACGCAGTACTCTGAAATGCAGTCCTCGAAAATTATTATTTTCAACTCTGAAATCTTTTGACTAAAACGCAGTACTCTGAAATGCAGTCCTTTAAAATTATTATTTTCAACTCTGAAATCTTTTGACTAAAGTGCAGTACTCTGAAATGCAGTCCTCGAAAATTATTATATAAACTCTGAAATCTTTTGACTAAAACGCAGTACTCTGAAATGCAGTCCTCGAAAATTATTATTTTCAACTCTGAAATCTTTTGACTAAAACGCAGTACTCTGAAATGCAGTCCTCGAAAATTATTATTTTCAACTCTGAAATCTTTTGATTAAATGCAGTCCTCGAAAATTATTATTTTCTACTCTGAAATCTTTTGACTAAAACGCAGTACTCTGAAATGCAGTCCTAAAATATCCGAATTTCAACTCTGAAATCTTTCGACTAAAATGCAGTACTCTGAAATGCAGTCTTCGAAAATTATTAAAATCAACTCTGAAATCTTTTGACTAAAACGCAGTTCTCTGAAATGCAGTCCTCGAAAATTATTATTTTCAACTCTGAAATCTTTTGACTAAAACGCAGTACTCTGAAATGCAGTCCTCGAAAATTATTATTTTCAACTCTGAAATCTTTTGACTAAAACGCAGTACTCTGAAATGCAGTCCTTTAAAATTATTATTTTCAACTCTGAAATCTTTTGACTAAAGTGCAGTACTCTGAAATGCAGTCCTCGAAAATTATTATATAAACTCTGAAATCTTTTGACTAAAACGCAGTACTCTGAAATGCAGTCCTCGAAAATTATTATTTTCAACTCTGAAATCTTTTGACTAAAACGCAGTACTCTGAAATGCAGTCCTCGAAAATTATTATTTTCAACTCTGAAATCTTTTGACTAAAGTGCAGTACTCTGAAATGCAGTCCTCGAAAATTATTATATAAACTCTGCAATCTTTTGAATAAAACGCAGTACTCTGAAATGCAGTCCTCGAAAATTATTATTTTCAACTCTGAAATATTTGACTAAAATGCAGTCCTCGAAAATTATTATTTTCTACTCTGAAATCTTTTGACTAAAATGCAGTACTCTGAAATGCAGTCCTCGAAAATAATAAATTTCAACTCTGAAATCGGTTGACTTAAATGCAGTACTCTGAAATGCAGTCCTCGAAAATTATTAAAATCAACTCTGAAATCTTTTGACTAAAACGAGTACTCTGAAATGCAGTCCTCGAAAATTATTATTTTTAACTCTGAAATCTTTTGACTAAAACGCAGTACTCTGAAATGCAGTCCTAAAATATCCGAATTTCAACTCTGAAATCTTTTGACTAAAATGCAGTACTCTGAAATGCAGTCCTCGAAAATTATTAATTTCAACTCTGAAATCTTTTGACTAAAATGCAGTACTCTGAAATGCAGTCCTCGAAAATAATAAATTTCAACTCTGAAATCGGTTGACTAAAATGCAGTACTCTGAAATGCAGTCTTCGAAAATTATTAAAATCAACTCTGAAATCTTTTGACTAAAACGCAGTACTCTGAAATGCAGTCCTCGAAAATTATTATTTTCAACTCTGAAATCTTTTGACTAAAACGCAGTACTCTGAAATGCAGTCCTAAAATATCCGAATTTCAACTCTGAAATCTTTCGACTAAAATGCAGTACTCTGAAATGCAGTCTTCGAAAATTATTAAAATCAACTCTGAAATCTTTTGACTAAAACGCAGTTCTCTGAAATGCAGTCCTCGAAAATTATTATTTTCAACTCTGAAATCTTTTGACTAAAACGCAGTACTCTGAAATGCAGTCCTCGAAAATTATTATTTTCAACTCTGAAATCTTTTGACTAAAACGCAGTACTCTGAAATGCAGTCCTCGAAAATTATTATTTTCAACTCTGAAATCTTTTGACTAAAACGCAGTACTCTGAAATGCAGTCCTTTAAAATTATTATTTTCAACTCTGAAATCTTTTGACTAAAGTGCAGTACTCTGAAATGCAGTCCTCGAAAATTATTATATAAACTCTGCAATCTTTTGAATAAAACGCAGTACTCTGAAATGCAGTCCTCGAAAATTATTATTTTCAACTCTGATATCTTTTGACTAAAACGCAGTACTCTGAAATGCAGTCCTAAAATATCCGAATTTCAACTCTGAAATCTTTTGACTAAAATGCAGTACTCTGAAATGCATTCCTCGAAAATTATTATATAAACTCTGAAATCTTTTGACTAAAAAGCAGTACTCTGAAATGCAGTCCTCGAAAATAATAAATTTCAACTCTGCAATCTTTTGACTAAAACGCAGTACTCTGAAATGCAGTCCTCGAAAATTATTATTTTCAACTCTGAAATCTTTTGACTAAAATGCAGTCCTCGAAAATTATTATTTTCTACTCTGATATCTTTTGACTAAAACGCAGTACTCTGAAATGCAGTCCTAAAATATCCGAATTTCAACTCTGAAATCTTTTGACTAAAATGCAGTCCTCGAAAATTATTATTTTCTACTCTGATATCTTTTGACTAAAACGCAGTACTCTGAAATGCAGTCCTCGAAAATTATTATTTTCAACTCTGAAATCTTTTGACTAAAACGCAGTACTCTGAAATGCAGTCCTCGAAAATTATTATTTTCAACTCTGAAATCTTTTGATTAAATGCAGTCCTCGAAAATTATTATTTTCTACTCTGAAATCTTTTGACTAAAACGCAGTACTCTGAAATGCAGTCCTAAAATATCCGAATTTCAACTCTGAAATCTTTCGACTAAAATGCAGTACTCTGAAATGCAGTCTTCGAAAATTATTAAAATCAACTCTGAAATCTTTTGACTAAAACGCAGTTCTCTGAAATGCAGTCCTCGAAAATTATTATTTTCAACTCTGAAATCTTTTGACTAAAACGCAGTACTCTGAAATGCAGTCCTCGAAAATTATTATATAAACTCTGCAATCTTTTGAATAAAACGCAGTACTCTGAAATGCAGTCCTCGAAAATTATTATTTTCAACTCTGATATCTTTTGACTAAAACGCAGTACTCTGAAATGCAGTCCTAAAATATCCGAATTTCAACTCTGAAATCTTTTGACTAAAATGCAGTACTCTGAAATGCATTCCTCGAAAATTATTATATAAACTCTGAAATCTTTTGACTAAAAAGCAGTACTCTGAAATGCAGTCCTCGAAAATAATAAATTTCAACTCTGCAATCTTTTGACTAAAACGCAGTACTCTGAAATGCAGTCCTCGAAAATTATTATTTTCAACTCTGAAATCTTTTGACTAAAATGCAGTCCTCGAAAATTATTATTTTCTACTCTGATATCTTTTGACTAAAACGCAGTACTCTGAAATGCAGTCCTAAAATATCCGAATTTCAACTCTGAAATCTTTTGACTAAAATGCAGTCCTCGAAAATTATTATTTTCTACTCTGATATCTTTTGACTAAAACGCAGTACTCTGAAATGCAGTCCTCGAAAATTATTATTTTCAACTCTGAAATCTTTTGACTAAAACGCAGTACTCTGAAATGCAGTCCTCGAAAATTATTATTTTCAACTCTGAAATCTTTTGATTAAATGCAGTCCTCGAAAATTATTATTTTCTACTCTGAAATCTTTTGACTAAAACGCAGTACTCTGAAATGCAGTCCTAAAATATCCGAATTTCAACTCTGAAATCTTTCGACTAAAATGCAGTACTCTGAAATGCAGTCTTCGAAAATTATTAAAATCAACTCTGAAATCTTTTGACTAAAACGCAGTTCTCTGAAATGCAGTCCTCGAAAATTATTATTTTCAACTCTGAAATCTTTTGACTAAAACGCAGTACTCTGAAATGCAGTCCTCGAAAATTATTATTTTCAACTCTGAAATCTTTTGACTAAAACGCAGTACTCTGAAATGCAGTCCTTTAAAATTATTATTTTCAACTCTGAAATCTTTTGACTAAAGTGCAGTACTCTGAAATGCAGTCCTCGAAAATTATTATATAAAATCTGAAATCTTTTGACTAAAACGCAGTACTCTGAAATGCAGTCCTCGAAAATTATTATTTTCAACTCTGAAATCTTTTGACTAAAACGCAGTACTCTGAAATGCAGTCCTCGAAAATTATTATTTTCAACTCTGAAATCTTTTGACTAAAGTGCAGTACTCTGAAATGCAGTCCTCGAAAATTATTATATAAACTCTGCAATCTTTTGAATAAAACGCAGTACTCTGAAATGCAGTCCTCGAAAATTATTATTTTCAACTCTGAAATATTTGACTAAAATGCAGTCCTCGAAAATTATTATTTTCTACTCTGAAATCTTTTGACTAAAACGCAGTACTCTGAAATGCAGTCCTTTAAAATTATTATTTTCAACTCTGAAATCTTTTGACTAAAGTGCAGTACTCTGAAATGCAGTCCTCGAAAATTATTATATAAACTCTGCAATCTTTTGAATAAAACGCAGTACTCTGAAATGCAGTCCTCGAAAATTATTATTTTCAACTCTGATATCTTTTGACTAAAACGCAGTACTCTGAAATGCAGTCCTAAAATATCCGAATTTCAACTCTGAAATCTTTTGACTAAAATGCAGTACTCTGAAATGCATTCCTCGAAAATTATTATATAAACTCTGAAATCTTTTGACTAAAAAGCAGTACTCTGAAATGCAGTCCTCGAAAATAATAAATTTCAACTCTGCAATCTTTTGACTAAAACGCAGTACTCTGAAATGCAGTCCTCGAAAATTATTATTTTCAACTCTGAAATCTTTTGACTAAAATGCAGTCCTCGAAAATTATTATTTTCTACTCTGATATCTTTTGACTAAAACGCAGTACTCTGAAATGCAGTCCTAAAATATCCGAATTTCAACTCTGAAATCTTTTGACTAAAATGCAGTCCTCGAAAATTATTATTTTCTACTCTGATATCTTTTGACTAAAACGCAGTACTCTGAAATGCAGTCCTCGAAAATTATTATTTTCAACTCTGAAATCTTTTGACTAAAACGCAGTACTCTGAAATGCAGTCCTCGAAAATTATTATTTTCAACTCTGAAATCTTTTGATTAAATGCAGTCCTCGAAAATTATTATTTTCTACTCTGAAATCTTTTGACTAAAACGCAGTACTCTGAAATGCAGTCCTAAAATATCCGAATTTCAACTCTGAAATCTTTCGACTAAAATGCAGTACTCTGAAATGCAGTCTTCGAAAATTATTAAAATCAACTCTGAAATCTTTTGACTAAAACGCAGTTCTCTGAAATGCAGTCCTCGAAAATTATTATTTTCAACTCTGAAATCTTTTGACTAAAACGCAGTACTCTGAAATGCAGTCCTCGAAAATTATTATTTTCAACTCTGAAATCTTTTGACTAAAACGCAGTACTCTGAAATGCAGTCCTTTAAAATTATTATTTTCAACTCTGAAATCTTTTGACTAAAGTGCAGTACTCTGAAATGCAGTCCTCGAAAATTATTATATAAAATCTGAAATCTTTTGACTAAAACGCAGTACTCTGAAATGCAGTCCTCGAAAATTATTATTTTCAACTCTGAAATCTTTTGACTAAAACGCAGTACTCTGAAATGCAGTCCTCGAAAATTATTATTTTCAACTCTGAAATCTTTTGACTAAAGTGCAGTACTCTGAAATGCAGTCCTCGAAAATTATTATATAAACTCTGCAATCTTTTGAATAAAACGCAGTACTCTGAAATGCAGTCCTCGAAAATTATTATTTTCAACTCTGAAATATTTGACTAAAATGCAGTCCTCGAAAATTATTATTTTCTACTCTGAAATCTTTTGACTAAAATGCAGTACTCTGAAATGCAGTCCTCGAAAATAATAAATTTCAACTCTGAAATCGGTTGACTTAAATGCAGTACTCTGAAATGCAGTCCTCGAAAATTATTAAAATCAACTCTGAAATCTTTTGACTAAAACGAGTACTCTGAAATGCAGTCCTCGAAAATTATTATTTTTAACTCTGAAATCTTTTGACTAAAACGCAGTACTCTGAAATGCAGTCCTAAAATATCCGAATTTCAACTCTGAAATCTTTTGACTAAAATGCAGTACTCTGAAATGCAGTCCTCGAAAATTATTAATTTCAACTCTGAAATCTTTTGACTAAAATGCAGTACTCTGAAATGCAGTCCTCGAAAATAATAAATTTCAACTCTGAAATCGGTTGACTAAAATGCAGTACTCTGAAATGCAGTCTTCGAAAATTATTAAAATCAACTCTGAAATCTTTTGACTAAAACGCAGTACTCTGAAATGCAGTCCTCGAAAATTATTATTTTCAACTCTGAAATCTTTTGACTAAAACGCAGTACTCTGAAATGCAGTCCTAAAATATCCGAATTTCAACTCTGAAATCTTTCGACTAAAATGCAGTACTCTGAAATGCAGTCTTCGAAAATTATTAAAATCAACTCTGAAATCTTTTGACTAAAACGCAGTTCTCTGAAATGCAGTCCTCGAAAATTATTATTTTCAACTCTGAAATCTTTTGACTAAAACGCAGTACTCTGAAATGCAGTCCTCGAAAATTATTATTTTCAACTCTGAAATCTTTTGACTAAAACGCAGTACTCTGAAATGCAGTCCTCGAAAATTATTATTTTCAACTCTGAAATCTTTTGACTAAAACGCAGTACTCTGAAATGCAGTCCTTTAAAATTATTATTTTCAACTCTGAAATCTTTTGACTAAAGTGCAGTACTCTGAAATGCAGTCCTCGAAAATTATTATATAAACTCTGCAATCTTTTGAATAAAACGCAGTACTCTGAAATGCAGTCCTCGAAAATTATTATTTTCAACTCTGATATCTTTTGACTAAAACGCAGTACTCTGAAATGCAGTCCTAAAATATCCGAATTTCAACTCTGAAATCTTTTGACTAAAATGCAGTCCTCGAAAATTATTATTTTCTACTCTGATATCTTTTGACTAAAACGCAGTACTCTGAAATGCAGTCCTAAAATATCCGAATTTCAACTCTGAAATCTTTTGACTAAAATGCAGTACTCTGAAATGCATTCCTCGAAAATTATTATATAAACTCTGAAATCTTTTGACTAAAAAGCAGTACTCTGAAATGCAGTCCTCGAAAATAATAAATTTCAACTCTGAAATCGGTTGACTAAAATGCAGTACTCTGAAATGCAGTCCTCGAAAATTATTATTTTCAACTCTGAAATCTTTTGACTAAAATGCAGTCCTCGAAAATTATTATTTTCTACTCTGATATCTTTTGACTAAAACGCAGTACTCTGAAATGCAGTCCTAAAATATCCGAATTTCAACTCTGAAATCTTTTGACTAAAATGCAGTCCTCGAAAATTATTATTTTCTACTCTGATATCTTTTGACTAAAACGCAGTACTCTGAAATGCAGTCCTAAAATATCCGAATTTCAACTCTGAAATCTTTTGACTAAAATGCAGTACTCTGAAATGCATTCCTCGAAAATTATTATATAAACTCTGAAATCTTTTGACTAAAAAGCAGTACTCTGAAATGCAGTCCTCGAAAATAATAAATTTCAACTCTGAAATCGGTTGACTAAAATGCAGTACTCTGAAATGCAGTCCTCGAAAATTATTATTTTCAACTCTGAAATCGGTTGACTAAAATGCAGTACTCTGAAATAAAGTCCTCGAAAATTATTATTATCAACTCTGAAATCTTTTGACTAAAATGCAGTACTCTGAAATGCAGTCCTCGAAAATTATTATATAAACTCTGATATCTTTTGACTAAAACGCAGTACTCTGAAATGCATTTTAGTCAACCGATTTCAGAGTTGAAATTAATAATTTTCGAGGACTGCATTTCAGAGTACTGCGTTTTAGTCAAAAGATTTCAGAGTTGAAATTCGGATATTTTAGGACTGCATTTTAGAGTACTGCATTTTAGTCCACCGATTTCAGAGTTGATAATAATAATTTTCGAGGACTGCATTTCAGAGTTCTGCGTTTTAGTCAAAAGATTTCAGAGTTGAAATTCTGATATTTTATAACTGCATTTCAGAGTACTGCGTTTTAGTCAAAAGATTTCAGAGTTGAAATTAATAATTTTCGAGGACTGCATTTCAGAGTACTGCATTTTAGTCAAAAGATTTCAGAGTTGAAAATAGTAATTTTCGAGGACTGCATTTCAGAGTACTGCACTTTAGTCAAAAGATTTCAGAGTTGAAATTAATAATTTTCGAGGACTGCATTTCAGAGTACTGCATTTTAGTCAAAAGATTTCAGAGTTGAAATTAATAATTTTCGAGGACTGCATTTCAGAGTACTGCGTTTTAGTCAAAAGATTTCAGAGTTGAAAATAATAATTTTCGAGGACTGCATTTCAGAGCACTGCATTTTAGTCAACCGATTTCAGAGTTGAAAATAATAATTTTCGAGGACTGCATTTCAAAGTACTGCATTTTAGTCAAAAGATTTCAGAGTTGAAATTCGGATATTTTAGGACTGCATTTCAGAGTACTTCAATTTAGTCAACCGATTTCAGAGTTGAAATTAATAATTTTCGAGGACTGCATTTCAGAGTACTGCGTTTTAGTCAAAAGATTTCAGAATTGAAATTCGGATATTTTAGGACTGCATTTTAGAGTACTGCATTTTAGTCCACCGATTTCAGAGTTGATAATAATAATTTTCGAGGACTGCATTCAGAGTACTGCATTTTAGTCAACCGATTTCAGAGTTGAAATAAATAATTTTCGAGGACTGCATTTCAGAGTTCTGCGTTTTAGTCAAAAGATTTCAGAGTTGAAATTCTGATATTTTATAACTGCATTTCAGAGTACTGCGTTTTAGTCAAAAGATTTCAGAGTTGAAATTAATAATTTTCGAGGACTGCATTTCAGAGTACTGCATTTTAGTCAAAAGATTTCAGAGTTGAAAATAGTAATTTTCGAGGACTGCATTTCAGAGTACTGCACTTTAGTCAAAAGATTTCAGAGTTGAAATTAATAATTTTCGAGGACTGCATTTCAGAGTACTGCATTTTAGTTAAAAGATTTCAGAGTTGAAATTAATAATTTTCGAGGACTGCATTTCAGAGTACTGCGTTTTAGTCAAAAGATTTCAGAGTTGAAAATAATAATTTTCGAGGACTGCATTTCAGAGCACTGCATTTTAGTCAACCGATTTCAGAGTTGAAAATAATAATTTTCGAGGACTGCATTTCAAAGTACTGCATTTTAGTCAAAAGATTTCAGAGTTGAAATTCGGATATTTTAGGACTGCATTTCAGAGTACTTCAATTTAGTCAACCGATTTCAGAGTTGAAATTAATAATTTTCGAGGACTGCATTTCAGAGTACTGCGTTTTAGTCAAAAGATTTCAGAGTTGAAATTCGGATATTTTAGGACTGCATTTCAGAGTACTTCAATTTAGTCAACCGATTTCAGAGTTGAAATTAATAATTTTCGAGGACTGCATTTCAGAGTACTGCGTTTTAGTCAAAAGATTTCAGAGTTGAAATTCGGATATTTTAGGACTGCATTTCAGAGTACTGCACTTTAGTCAACCGATTTCAGAGTTGAAATTTATTATTTTCGTAAACTGCTTTTCAGAGTACTGTATTTTAGTCAACCGATTTCAGAGTTGAAATTAATAATTTTCGAGGACTGCATTTCAGAGTTCTGCGTTTTAGTCAAAAGATTTCAGAGTTGAAAATAATAATTTTCGAGGAATGCATTTCAGAGTACTGCATTTTAGTCAACCGATTTCAGAGTTGAAATTTATTATTTTCGTGGACTGCTTTTCAGAGTACTGCGTTTTAGTCAAAAGATTTCAGAGTTTATATAATAATTTTCGAGGACTGCATTTCAGAGTACTGCACTTTAGTCAAAAGATTTCAGAGTTGAAATTAATAATTTTCGAGGACTGCATTTCAGAGTACTGCATTTTAGTCAAAGATTTCAGAGTTGAAAATAATAATTTTCGAGGACTGCATTTCAAAGTACTGCATTTTAGTCAAAAGATTTCAGAGTTGAAATTCGGATATTTTAGGACTGCATTTCAGAGTACTGCACTTTAGTCAACCGATTTCAGAGTTGAAATTTATTATTTTCGTGGACTGCTTTTCAGAGTACTGTATTTTAGTCAACCGATTTCAGAGTTGAAATTAATAATTTTCGAGGACTGCATTTCAGAGTTCTGCGTTTTAGTCAAAAGATTTCAGAGTTGAAAATAATAATTTTCGAGGAATGCATTTCAGAGTACTGCATTTTAGTCAACCAATTTCAGAGTTGAAATTAATAATTTTCGAGGACTGCATTTCAGAGTACTGCATTTTAGTCAAAAGATTTCAGAGTTGAAAATAATAATTTTCGAGGACTGCATTTCAGAGTACTGCGTTTTAGTCAAAAGATTTCAGAGTTGAAAATAATAATTTTCGAGGACTGCATTTCAGAGTACTGCATTTCAGAGTACTGCATTTTAGTCAAAGATTTCAGAGTTGAAAATAATAATTTTCGAGGACTGCATTTCAGAGTACTGCATTTTAGTCAAAAGATTTCAGAGTTGAAATTCGGATATTTTAGGACTGCATTTCAGAGTACTTCATTTTAGTCAACCGATTTCAGAGTTGAAATTAATAATTTTCGAGGACTGCATTTTAGAGTACTGCGTTTTAGTCAAAAGATTTCAGAGTTGAAATTCGGATATTTTAGGACTGCATTTCAGAGTACTGCACTTTAGTCAACCGATTTCAGAGTTGAAATTTATTATTTTCGTGGACTGCTTTTCAGAGTACTGTATTTTAGTCAACCGATTTCAGAATTGAAATTAATAATTTTCGAGGACTGCATTTCAGAGTTCTGCGTTTTAGTCAAAAGATTTCAGAGTTGAAAATAATAATTTTCGAGGAATGCATTTCAGAGTACTACATTTTAGTCAACCGATTTCAGAGTTGAAATTAATAATTTTCGAGGACTGCATTTCAGAGTACTGCATTTTAGTCAAAAGATTTCAGAGTTGAAAATAATAATTTTCGAGGACTGCATTTCAGAGTACTGCGTTTTAGTCAAAAGATTTCAGAGTTGAAAATAATAATTTTCGAGGACTGCATTTCAGAGTACTGCGTTTTGGTCAAAAGATTTCAGAGTTGAAACTCTAATTTTGTTGGACTGTATGTTAGGCAATGAATTTTAGAATTGCTTTCTTCTTTTTGTAAATGTGAACCGAACCTGCATACTACAAATAGTAGGTTTCCTACCGTGGACTGCATTTCAGACATTCAGAGGACCTGCAGATTAGTCGACCCCGTCACTGAGTTGAGAAGCAAAAATATTTTTACTTTAAAGGGAGGGTGAAGTAGAAAATCAAGTGATTTTTAATAGATTCTTCTACTAAATATAAGACCAGTCTGCATAGTGAAACATTCAGGAAATACTTCCGAATGATTTTAAAATTCAAATTAGGTTCAGATTTTAAGGATGATTTTAAAGAAGGTCCTTCGGCCAATCGCGTAACGCCGTGCCTTTTTATTAACAAAATTCTCGTGGCACGTTCCGTGTTGAATGAAATTTATAACGAGATTTGATAAAATTCGCGCGCGACGTGATAATCGTGGCGCGAGACATGGAGCGTGCCACGAAAATTTTGTTTATAAAAAGGCAAGGCGTTACGCTATTGGTCGGAGGACCTTCTTTAAAATTATCCTTAAAATCTGAACCTAATTTGAATTTTAAAATCATTCGGAAGTATTTCCTGAATGTTTGACTATGCAGACTGGTCTTATAATTAGTAGAAGAATCGATAAAAAATCACTTGATTTTCTACTTCACCCTCCCTTTAAGTTTTCGTTTTCAAAGCCATAATAATGCAGACATTTAGTGGTTAGCGTAATAGCGTTATTTTGTACTTTTAAATTTTCCAAACTTATCGAAAAGTCGAGTCCTGAAAAATCAAAAAAACCAAAGAAAAAAGAATATAACGGAGGCTAGAATTCTAGGGCTAAGAATGTAGAAGGTTTAAAAACTGCAGC
Source organism: Phalangium opilio (assembly GCF_054372755.1). Classification (NCBI taxonomy): domain Eukaryota; kingdom Metazoa; phylum Arthropoda; class Arachnida; order Opiliones; family Phalangiidae; genus Phalangium; species Phalangium opilio. The sequence goes on along the minus strand of NW_028324180.1, from coordinate 6,521,314 downwards.
TTCTGATCCTAAACAGAGAAAATTGAGTTTTGGACCAGTGCCTATAAAATCTCCTGACCAAGAATTGTTCCCAGTTAATGCGGGTGAGGATCATGACATCTGATTTGTTGCTTTTAGCTTCTTCATAAATTTAATCTACATTCCGCAGCTTACACTTACCTATATCTGGCTTACGAATATTTATTAACATTGTCATGTAGCCAAGTTAGCTACGAAAGAGCATTTTCAAAATTGAAAATTATAAAAAACAGACTGAGATCGTCCCTTGGACAAGAGAATCTTGAAGCTTTGATGTTGATTTCGGTTGAAAGAGAACTTAACAACGTACCATTTACTACATTTAGAGATATACATCAGAATGTAGTAAATTCTTCCCAACTAATGAGAAGTATTTTAACATAAAATGCTTTTAATAAAAACAGTGTGAAAATAAAAAGTTGCTACTAATGAAATGTTTTTAATTTAAATTGATAATTAGTCACATTTAAATTGATAATTAGTCACATTTAAATTGATAATTAGTCACATTTAAATTGATAAATAGTCCCATTTAAATTGATAATTAGTCACATTTAAATTGATAAATAGTCACATTTAAATTGATAATTAGTCACATTTAAATTGATAATTAGTCACATTTAAATTGATAATTAGTCACATTTAAATTGATAATTAGTCACATTTAAATTGATAAATAGTCCCATTTAAATTGATAATTAGTCACATTTAAATTGATAAATAGTCACATTTAAATTGATAATTAGTCACATTTAAATTGATAATTAGTCACATTTAAATTGATAATTAGTCACATTTAAATTGATAATTAGTCACATTTAAATTGATAATTAGTCACATTTAAATTGATAATTAGTCACATTTAAATTGATAATTAGTCACATTTAAATTGATAATTAGCCACATATAAATTGTTAATTAGCCACAAACGTTTTAGCCGTTTTACAGGATTTTATGGTTAATTCACCTTATAATGTAAAAGTAAAACGTGGCTGGATAACGGTTTTGGTCCTTTTAGGAAATTGAGGGCCGCTAAGATATGAAATTTTAGGGGCCGTGACCCTTCAGTGCCCACCTCACGCAGTAGCGTCGCTAGGGATTGAAATTTGGGGGGACTAAATCTGGGAAAACTATTTGAAAGTTATAATTTGCATAATGGGTTCATTGGAAAATATGTAGACCTTTAAAACTATCCGTAAATTTGGGTAAACGTGAAATTATACGTATTTTGAAGATACACAACCTTTTATTGATAAAGACTACGGAACCGATTACGAAGGATTTTCACTCTTTTTAAGTTTATTTTTAGTTTTGGTTAGCTTTTAGTCCACACTTTTGGGACTCCCTTCGAAAGAACATGAAACATTTTACTTGTCTCCATCTGTTTTTTTCTTCAAAATTTTACTTTTTGATATTGAAAATTTTTTATATATTGCTACAGAATTTTAGGTTGCTAACGGCAATTTTTTGGTAGGGTTTACGGATTATTTGGGGGGGGGCTAAGTTTGGAATTTGGGGAGCTATAGCCCCCCCCAAAAAAAGGCCTAGCGACGCCACTGACCTCACGAAAACGCCGCCAGTCCGCCCCTGCAGGGGTGTAAGGTTAATATAGGGTGATTCTAAAATGGTGGTATAACCGGACTACTGCGGGTTCTATGAGCGATTTTAAGTCGAAAATGTTCTATGACATTTTGTCATCCAGGCCACCGTTTAAAAGTTATGATAAGGATCATTTACGGATGACCCCTTAAAATTAATTAAATTAAACAAAAGCCAAGCGGGTTGAATACATTTTTTAAGGGGACTCACGTGTTTAGTAATGGCGCTCGCGATTTACTTCCCCGTGAACTCCATAAAGAAGTCCTCCACCAATGTAAGCTTGAAAATGGGTTCAAATGGGAAGATTCATGCCGAATTGAGAAAAACCTAACCCAATGGGGAAATGCATTGAAAATTTAATAAAAAAGGACCAAATGGGAAGATTCTTGCCGGATTGAGAAAAACCTATCAAACAATCAACAAAGGTTTAATGTTTTATTTCCACTCTCTTCTGAGAATCGCAAAAAGAAGTGAAGCTTTTCAAGCAAAATTACACGTATTTTTGTTAAAAGCGGATCAAAACTTAATTTTAACAATTTGATCGTCAATGGAGTAAGAAGTTACGGAACACATGGGCTCTACTGCAATGTAACGTAAAAATTGTAAAGTCAGAAGCCAAATTAAGAAATGAACTAAATATCAGTTTTTGGCGGTGTAGCGTGTTTTGCCTCATGGAATGAGAGTCTGACTTGTTGTTCTAACATTCGATTCTCAAAACTTGATGAATCGCTGGCTTTTGTTTGCTTTCGTGGCCGGATTGCAAGTAACTGTAAAGTCAGTTGGAATTTGGAAGGAATGAGAGTCTGACTAGATGTTCTCACATTCGATTCTCAAATCTTGATGAATCGCTGGCTTTTGTTTGCTTTCGTAGCCGGATTGCAACTAACTGTAAAATCAGTTGGAATTTGGAAGGAATGAGAGTCTGACTAGATATTCTCACATTCGATTCTCAAAACCTGATGAATCGCTGGCTTTTGTTTGCTTTCGTGGCCGGATTGCTGGAAATGTCCCCCTTCATGGTCTACGCATAGCCGTGATCGTCGGACTATGGAAAAGCATGCCCTCCTTGTCTCGCCACTTTGCCTGATGATGTCAAACGCACCAAGGATTCTCGCTCGAAGGGTTTCTTCGTCAGGGACTTCCTTTGCGTAAACTTAATCCTTCACGCGGCTCCAAAGGAAGTAGTCGATTGGTGTAAGGTCTGGCGATCTGGCAGGCCAAGGCGTTGGTCCCGCTCAACTAATCCATCTTAGACCAAACGTCTCGTCTAGATATGCCCTCACTTGACGGCCAAAGTGCGGCGGTGCCCCATCGTGCTGAAACCAGAGTTGCACACCATCAGCCAATGGTGGTTCGTCCAACACATCTTGAACATCTGTTTGCAAAAACTCCAAATAACGTTCCGCGTTAAGACGAAACGGAAGGATAAATGGACCAATCAGGGTGTCGCCTAGCATACCGGCCCAAATGTTTACACGCCATTCTCCTTGAAAACTTGCGTTGCGAATGAGATGCGGATTTTCGTGAGCCCAATAGTGCAAGTTGTGTAAGTTTAGAATGCCCTTCCTTGTGAACTGTGCCTCATCCGACCAGAGAATACGGCCACGGAAATGGTCGTCCGCATCATGTTGTTCCAAGAGCCATTGGCAGAACATTTGGCGCCTTGGAAAATAGAGGGGTCGCAATTGCTGCACTCTTTGGTAATGGTATGGGTGTTGATCATCCAGGGTTGGAAAAAATCCGGATACTTTGAATAAAATCCAGACCAGTGGTTTTTATTGGATTAAACAGATTAAACCGGATTTTTTTGGATTTATCCGGATTTTTTAAAAACACGAGTCATTTTAGGTTTTTTTGAAGGCAAAGTACGTCTGTTTAGCTCTTATTTAAGCTTTGGGGCACTCCCCAACCGCTAACCCTGGTTCCAATATAAAATCGTCTGCAAGTTTAACTGCAAAAATGTTTTCATGAAATCTATTTCTTTCCCGAGTGCACGAGCCTAACATTAGCGCGGCTCCAGTGGATCCCTTGAAAGAGGAATTTCCTTCTAAACTCCGGGTTTGGCTTGGTAAAGGCTAGTGGGCGGGATTTATACATGCACGTATAATTCTCGCCCACAAATGCCTCTAGCTTTCCCAAGCCAAAACTGGACTGCTGGAGTTCGTAAGGAAAGTCAACTTGTAGGGGATCCACAGGAACCACGCTCTGTTTTAAGTTCGAGTAATGCTGGTGAAATATTGTAAGCTGTAACTGGACAGTAACTGGTAACATAACTATTAGTTTTATCATTTAAAATAAATAATCTTTAGTTGTCGCTTCCTATACGTTTCCCGTACAAAAATTTTAAGCTGTAACTCATCTGCATACGCTCTTTTTTATCGCTACCACGCTGTAATATGTATACATTAAGGCTACATTTTCTGCAGCTCGAAAAACGCGAAAATTTCACAGCAATTCCAGAAATGCAAATTGTCTGCCGTTTTTACATTTTCTGTTTATTAACTGTTAATTGTCTGTACTGGCAGAAATATGCAGCGCGATTCTGCAAACGCGATGCAAAAGTAGAAATAACAGATGTTAGTTAAAAACTGTAATTTGACCACAGTTATAGACATGTTACAGATCTGCAAAAGTGATGGAAAAGTAGAAACCCAGCTGCCAATTTAAAACTGCAATTTGACTATATTTATTGACATGTTACAGGTCTGCAAAAGTGATGAAAAAGTAGAATTACCAGCTGCTAGTTTAAAACTGTAATTTGACTACATTTATAGACATGTTACAAGTCTGAAAAAGTGATGCAAAAGTAGAATTCCAGCTGCCAATTTAAAACTGTAATTTGACCATATTTATTGACATGTTACAAGTCTGAAAACGTGATGGAAAAGTAGAAATCCAGCTGCCAATTTAAAACTGTAATTTGACCATTTTTATAGACATGTTACAGGTCTGCAAAAGTGATGGAAAAGTTGAAATCTATCTTAATTTAAAACTGTAACTATTCCACATTTATAGACATATTGCAGGTATTCAATTCAAGTAAAATGTCCTACTTTTGAATACCTGCAGTATGGCTCTAAATGTGGTCAAATTACAGTTTTAAATTAGCAGCTGGATTTCTACTTTTCCATCACTCTTTCAGACCTGTAACATGTCTTTAAATGTAGTCAAATTACAGTTTTAAATAGGCAGCTGAATTTATACTTTTCCATCATTTTTGCAGACCTGTAACATATCTATAAATGTAGTCAAATTGCAGTTTTAAATTAGCAGCTGGATTTCTACTTTTCCATCACTTTTTCAGACCTGTAACATGTCTATAAATGTGGTCAAATTGCAGTTTTAAATTAGCAGCTGGATTTCTACTTTTCTATCACTTTTGCAGACCTGTAACATGTCTATAAAAATGGTCAAATTACAGTTCTAAATTAACAGTTGCATTTCTACTTTTCCATCACTCTTGCGGACCTGTAACATGTCTATTAAAATGGTCAAATTACAGTTCTAAATTAGCAGCTGGATTTCTACATTTCCATCACTTTTGCAGACCTGTAACATATCTATAAAAACGGACAAATTACAGTTTTAAAATAGCAGCTGGCATTTGACCTTTTGCATAGCGTTTGCAGAATTGCGCTGTATATTTCTGCCAGGCTAGACAGTTAACAGTTAACAAACAGAAAGAAATGCTGTGAATTTTTCCCGTTTTTTGAGCTGCAGAGAAATGTAGCCTTAATGTATACATGTTACAGCGTGGTAGCGATAAAAAACCGTGTATGCAGATGAATTACAGCTTAATATTTTTGTAAGGGATGAGTACAAGTTGAGAATCCAAAATAAACCTCTCCAAGTCGAGACGCAATTTACAGGCTATTTTTAAATATTTAAATAAATATAATTGATATTTATAAATTTAATCGTCATTAATTTTCATTAGTTCTAGTTAAATCGTTTTAAGAAACTATATTCCTAAAATCATTTTAAACATAGCTATTGTTGACGCATATGAACTCAAGCGTAATCCTCTTTAATAATTTTTGGAAATTTAGGGTATATAAGGCGACTGATTCACAATAATTGATAAGAAAACCCACAATGACCCTTCAAAGCATCTGAAACGCGCCAGAAATGACCCTGCAAAGTATCTGAAACATGCCTGCAATGATCCCGCAAAGTATCTGAAACGCGCCTGCAATTATCCTACAAAGTATCTGAAACGCAGCTGCAATTATCCTACAAAGTATCTGAAACGCACCTGCAATTATCCTACAAAGTATCTGAAACGCACCTGCAATTATCCTACAAAGCATCTGAAACGCGCCTGCAATTATCCTACAAAGTATCTGAATCGTGCCTGCAATGATCCTGCAAAGTGTCTGAAACTCAACTGCAATTATCCTACAAATTATCTGAAACGCGCCCGCAATGACCCTGCAAAGTATCTGAAACGCGCCTGCAATGACCCTGCAAAGTATCTGAAACGCGGCTGCAATGACCCTGCAAAGTATCTGAAACGCTACTGCAATGACCCTGAGAAGTATCTTAACGCGCCTGCAATTATCTGAAACGCACCTGAAATTACCCTACAAAGTATCTGAAACGCGCCCGCAATGACCCTGCAAAGTATCTGAAACGCGCCTGCAAAGTATCTGAAACGCGCCTGCAAAGTATCTGAAACGCGCCTGCAAAGTATCTGAAACGCGCCTGCAAAGTATCTGAAACGCGCCTGCAAAGTATCTGAAACGCGCCTGCAATGACCCTGCAAAGTATCTGAAACGCGGCTGCAATGACCCTGAAAAGTATCTGAATCGCGCCTGCAATGACCCTGCAAAGTATCTGAAACGCGCCCGCAATGACCCTGCAAAGTATCTGAAACGCGGCTGCAATGACCCTGAAAAGTATCTTAACGCGCCAGCAATTATCTGAAACGCACCTGCAATTATCCTACAAAGTATCTGAAACGCGCCCGCAATGACCCTGCAAAGTATCTGAAACGCGCCTGCAATCACCCTGCAAAGTATCTGAAACGCGGCTGCAATGACCCTGAAAAGTATCTGAATCGCGCCTGCAATGACCCTGCAAAGTATCTGAAACGCGCCCGCAATGACCCTGCAAAGTATCTGAAACGCGCCTGCAATGACCCTGCAAAGTATCTGAAACGCGCCCGCAATGACCCTGCAAAGTATCTGAAACGCGCCTGCAAAGTATCTGAAACGCGCCTGCAAAGTATCTGAAACGCGCCTGCAATGACCCTGCAAAGTATCTGAAACGCGGCTGCAATGACCCTGGAAAGTATCTGAAACGCGGCTGCAATTATCCTACAAAGTATCTGAATCGTGCCTGCAATGATCCTGCAAAGTGTCTGAAACTCAACTGCAATTATCCTACAAATTATCTGAAACGCGCCCGCAATGACCCTGCAAAGTATCTGAAACGCGCCTGCAATGACCCTGCAAAGTATCTGAAACGCGGCTGCAATGACCCTGCAAAGTATCTGAAACGCTACTGCAATGACCCTGAGAAGTATCTTAACGCGCCTGCAATTATCTGAAACGCACCTGAAATTACCCTACAAAGTATCTGAAACGCGCCCGCAATGACCCTGCAAAGTATCTGAAACGCGCCTGCAAAGTATCTGAAACGCGCCTGCAATGACCCTGCATAGTATCTGAAACGCGGCTGCAATGACCCTGCAAAGTATCTGAAACGCGGCTGCAATGACCCTGAAAAGTATCTGAATCGCGCCTGCAATGACCCTGCAAAGTATCTGAAACGCTACTGCAATGACCCTGAGAAGTATCTTAACGCGCCTGCAATTATCTGAAACGCACCTGAAATTACCCTACAAAGTATCTGAAACGCGCCTGCAATGACCCTGCAAAGTATCTGAAACGCGCCTGCAAAGTATCTGAAACGCGCCTGCAATGACCCTGCAAAGTATCTGAAACGCGGCTGCAATGACCCTGAAAAGTATCTGAATCGCGCCTGCAATGACCCTGCAAAGTATCTGAAACGCGCCCGCAATGACCCTGCAAAGTATCTGAAACGCGGCTGCAATGACCCTGAAAAGTATCTTAACGCGCCAGCAATTATCTGAAACGCACCTGCAATTATCCTACAAAGTATCTGAAACGCGCCCGCAATGACCCTGCAAAGTATCTGAAACGCGCCTGCAATCACCCTGCAAAGTATCTGAAACGCGGCTGCAATGACCCTGAAAAGTATCTGAATCGCGCCTGCAATGACCCTGCAAAGTATCTGAAACGCGCCCGCAATGACCCTGCAAAGTATCTGAAACGCGCCTGCAATGACCCTGAAAAGTATCTGAAACGCGCCCGCAATGACCCTGCAAAGTATCTGAAACGCGCCTGCAAAGTATCTGAAACGCGCCTGCAAAGTATCTGAAACGCGCCTGCAATGACCCTGCAAAGTATCTGAAACGCGGCTGCAATGACCCTGAAAAGTATCTGAAACGCGGCTGCAATTATCCTACAAAGTATCTGAATCGTGCCTGCAATGATCCTGCAAAGTGTCTGAAACTCAACTGCAAATATCCTACAAATTATCTGAAACGCGCCCGCAATGACCCTGCAAAGTATCTGAAACGCGCCTGCAATGACCCTGCAAAGTATCTGAAACGCGGCTGCAATGACCCTGCAAAGAATCTGAAACGCTACTGCAATGACCCTGAGAAGTATCTTAACGCGCCTGCAATTATCTGAAACGCACCTGAAATTACCCTACAAAGTATCTGAAACGCGCCCGCAATGACCCTGCAAAGTATCTGAAACGCGCCTGCAAAGTATCTGAAACGCGCCTGCAAAGTATCTGAAACGCGCCTGCAAAGTATCTGAAACGCGCCTGCAACGTATCTGAAACGCGCCTGCAATGACCCTGCAAAGTATCTGAAACGCGGCTGCAATGACCCTGAAAAGTATCTGAATCGCGCCTGCAATGACCCTGCAAAGTATCTGAAACGCGCCCGCAATGACCCTGCAAAGTATCTGAAACGCGGCTGCAATGACCCTGAAAAGTATCTTAACGCGCCAGCAATTATCTGAAACGCACCTGCAATTATCCTACAAAGTATCTGAAACGCGCCCGCAATGACCCTGCAAAGTATCTGAAACGCGCCTGCAATAACCCTGCAAAGTATCTGAAACGCGGCTGCAATGACCCTGAAAAGTATCTGAATCGCGCCTGCAATGACCCTGCAAAGTATCTGAAACGCGCCCGCAATGACCCTGCAAAGTATCTGAATCGCGCCTGCAATGACCCTGCAAAGTATCTGAAACGCGCCCGCAATGACCCTGCAAAGTATCTGAAACGCGCCTGCAAAGTATCTGAAACGCGCCTGCAAAGTATCTGAAACGCGCCTGCAATGACCCTGCAAAGTATCTGAAACGCGGCTGCAATGACCCTGAAAAGTATCTGAATCGCGCCTGCAATGACCCTGCAAAGTATCTGAAACGCGCCCGCAATGACCCTGCAAAGTATCTGAAACGCGCCTGCAATGACCCTGCAAAGTATCTGAAACGCGCCCGCAATGACCCTGCAAAGTATCTGAAACGCGCCTGCAAAGTATCTGAAACGCGCCTGCAAAGTATCTGAAACGCGCCTGCAAAGTATCTGAAACGCGCCTGCAATGACCCTGCAAAGTATCTGAAACGCGCCTGCAAAGTATCTGAAACGCGCCTGCAATGACCCTGCAAAGTATCAGAAATGCGGCTGCAATGACCCTGAAAAGTATCTTAACGCGCCTGCAATTATCTGAAACGCACCTGCAATTATCCTACAAAGTATCTGAAACGCGCCCACAATGACCCTGTAAAGTATCTGAAACGCGCCAGCAAAGTATCTGAAACGCGCCTGCAATCACCCTGCAAAGTATCTGAAACGCGGCTGCAATGACCCTGAAAAGTATCTGAATCGCGCTTGCAATGATCCTGCAAAGTATCTGAAACGCACCTGCAATTATCCTACAAAGTATCTGAAAAGCGCCTGCAATTATCCTACAAAGTAGCTGAAACGCGCCTGCAATGACCCTGCAAAGTATCTGAAACGCGGCTGCAATGACCCTGAAAAGTATCTGAAACACGCCTGCAATGATCCTGCAAAGTGACTGAAACGCGCCTTTTATGACCCTGCAAAGTATCTGAATCGCGCCTGCAATGATCCTGCAAAGTATCTGAAACGCGGCTGCAATTACAATGCAAAGTATCTGAATCGTGCCTGCAATGATCCTACAAAGTATCTGAAACGCAACTGCAATTATCCTACAAAGTATCTGAAACGCGCCTGCAATTATCCTACAAAGTATCTCAAATGCACCTGCAATGACCCTACAAACTGGAAGATACCTGTAATGAGCCACGAACAACTTGATTTCTAACGGGAATTGCTGTCTTACCTCTGTTTTCCAGCTGTAAGGTAGCTATTTATGACTCTAAAGTAGTTAAATTTTTAATTTTGTATGTATATTAGCTGTACCGAGTTAGCCAGCTATTTTTTCTGCAAAACTTCTAAAATGTTCTGCAGTGCTCCCTGGAATTCATCTAAATTTTGTCTGAAGTTGAACCTTTTTCAGGTATATTCCAGAATATTCCAGTATATTTGCAATATTTTGCAGATTCTGAATAAGCTAAATAAAAGCAAAATGCAGCCATAAATTTTTGTACGGGTTGCATTGTTTCTGGTTGTATTTTAATTATTTTTATGGCACAAAATTGATTTTTCCCCATTCATAATTAAGCCGGATATTTTTGGTGGATTTTTTAAGTGGATTAATCCGGATTAAACCAGGTGGTTTAAACCGGACTGGATAGGTAGTTGCCAACCCTGTGAATGGTTCGCCAAACGATCGGCTGGAGAATGTTGAGCATTCTGCTAACACGTCTAGTGCTGAGAGTGGGGTCGTTAGACACCATATCCAAAACATTTTCCTCGACTGCCACTGCTCTTAATGCTGGACGTCCACGATCCACCCCTTGAATCAAAACGCTTCCAGTTGCCCGCAATCTTTCCTGTGTTACCCAGATTACGCGAGAATCTGGGTGACGCCTATTTGGAAACAATTCCGCGTAACGACGCGATGCGGCTTCGTAGTTTCCTTCACAATAGCCTAAAGCTAGTATCATATCGGTGTATTCACCGGTTGTATAAACTGCCATCAAAAAGCGGTTTTCTAAAACTTGGTTTTTAAAAAAGCGGGTTGGTTTCGTTCACTGTCTGCGCTGTTTAAAATCTAATTTGAAATAGGCTTAAGAATTGTTGGGTAGATCGTAGTCACTTGACTTTAGCACGGTAAAAGGCTACACGTGCCATTACAAAATGTTTAAATGATGGCACGCGACGGCGAATATCAGTTTGAAATTTCAAGAAAACCAAGGCTTAGCTCAAAAACACAATAAAAATAAAAGCAGCTTTAATACCCTTCCAAATTCCAACTGTCTTTACAGTTAGTTGCAATCCGGCCTCGAAAGCAAACAAAAGCCTGCTATTCATAAAGTTTTGAGAATCGAATGTGAGAACATCTAGTCAGACTGTCAGACTCTCATTCCTTCCAAATTCTAACTGATTTTACAGTTAGTTGCAATCCGGCTACGAAAGCAAACAAAAGCCAGCGATTCATCAAGTTTTGAGACTCGAATGTGAGAACATCTAGTCAGACTCTCATTCAACCAAAACACGCTACACCGCCAAAAACTGAAATTTAGTTGATTTCTTAATTTGGCTTCTGACTTTACAATTTTTACGTTACATTGCAGTAGAGCCCATGTGTTCCGTAACTTCCTACTCCATTGACGATCAAATTGTTAAAATTAAGTTTTGATCCGCCTTAAACAAAATTTAATGTAATTTTCTGTAATTTTGCTTGAAAAGCTTCACTTCTTTTTGCGATTCTCAGAAGAGAGTGGAAATAAAACATTAAACCTTTGTTGATTGTTTGATAGGTTTTTCTCAATCCGGCAAGAATCTACTATTTGGTCCTTTTTTATTAAATTTTCAATGCATTTCCCCATTGGGTTAGGTTTTTCTCAATTCGGCATGAATCTTCCCATTTGAACCCATTTTCAAGCTTACATTGGTGGAGGACTTCTTTATGGAGTTCACGGGGAAGTAAATCGCGAGCGCCATTACTAAACACGTGAGTCCCCTTAAAAAATGTATTCAACCCGCTGGGCTTTTGTTTAATTTAATTAATTTTAAGGGGTCATCCGTAAATGATCCTTATCATAACTTTTAAACGGTGGCCTGGATGACAAAATGTCATAGAACATTTTCGACTTAAAATCGCTCATAGAACCCGCAGTAGTCCGGTTATACCACCATTTTAGAATCACCCTGTATAGAGGATTAACATCCTGTATTACCTTTGACCTTTCCCTAACTATAGAAGGGTCGACTGCTTATGATAATAAGTCAGTCATTATCCACTACTAAGTTCGCTCGAGCGTAGGGCTTTGACCCTGATATTGGACTTCATCATTATTAGTAATTATGGTTTAACTCTTGAGTTCTTTAGTTGTAATAAATACAAGTCGGTATTTAATTATCATTTAGTTAGTTTAATAAAAGTATGAATGAACCTAAGGAACTGGAGTCGTTTAATTATAGTATTAGGCAAGGCTTTATGGCCACTTGGGGCGAGTTTAGAAATCTCGCAAGCGCGGTTACACTCTATCTGCCCCCGTGGTTGGCACGCCCCGGGTTGCCGCTTTAGTTCATGCAGACGATACTGTAAAATTCACTTTTATAACGATATGTTCAAGTGCGAAATATCTGCTTAGCAGCGGAATACTTTACCTTATGTTTATGACGTTTTTGATGAAACTTGTGGAGTTGATTGAGAGTTGAAACGAATTAAATGATGTAAAGAAAGTGTTTTTCCCGTAATGCAAAGCCTTTTTCGAGGTGTAACCACGATTACAAAAGTATTCCAAATGACTAAGGCTCCCGACGTATACCGCTTTTCCTTTGTTGAAGACACTATCCCCGTCTTCTCCCTCCTTCCTCTTGAACTTCTTCAATCTTCTCTCGTATTCTTTAATGACATCTGGACGGGTGGCCTGTTCAACAAAAATATAAATTGAACTCGAGAAATATTAATTATATAAGCTAAGTTGATTGGTTGAATCGGAGTATTTTTGACGGATTCATAGGGAAGAGTAAAATAGGAGTCGCATTGTGGAGTGAACACCGCGAATCTAGATTACCATAATAGGGGTCAAGGGTTCATTCCTGTTGCTTTGCTTATTGTTTTTACTGAATATTGAGCCGCTATTTGGCACCTTCTCTGCAACACAAAAAGTCTCGTACTGATTTTGAACTACAGCACATGAACGCCTTTTGGGTAACGAAGTCAAAGAATAAACAATGAACTAAACTTTAAAGCTAGCTTTTACCTGAACAAAATCGAAGCAGTCTTTGTTCTTCTGAATAACAATGCTCATCTTGGGGTATTTGAAGATATCATCAAAGTAATTTATATATCGATCAACATCCACTGTCAATTTAGTCGACAGGTGGGCTTTAAAGACTTCCGCCAAAATAAAACAACCGACGAAATAGGTAGTCATGAACGTTTTCCTGGTAATTTCGAAACTGTCCATCAAGTTATTGGACGCTCCGAGGGAAACCCGCCGTAGTCGCAACAAGAATTGAAGAGTATTCTACAGGGTCGGTAGGCCCTTGTAGATATGACTTGATACTCTTTTGTAACGTTAAAGCAAAATTCACATGCTTTTACCAATTTTCCTATGGAGAATAACATGGGGTTTTTCATGATATTTAGCCACCTCTAACTGAAAAACTAGAGCGAAGTTACTTTTCGGAATACTCTAAATTTAACAATTAAGTATTCAGGGTGTGCCTTTTGCAAGTGTCATGAAAAACAATTAAGTCTAAGTATGTTAATTTTAGTTAATTACGGAAGTACGGCTCTTGAGTTAAACGTCAGGTTAACCTGTTAGCGCGCTGATACCCATTTCTTCAATTTTCAACCAGATTGAGAACAAGGGAGGGCCTAGCTTTGTGGCTGATAACAAGTTATGTTGAAGTTTTCAGTTTGCTTCATTCTGTGGAAGTTGAACCTATAGCGCGAGCAGCCTGCGTCCGCGAGTCGCGTGATCCAGGTACTTGTGGGTACTTGTAGGTGCTTTTGTTTACTTGTAGGTGCTTGTGGGTGCTTGTAGGTACTTGTGTGTGCTTGTAGGTACTTGTGGGTGCTTGTAGGTACTTGTGGGTGCTTGTAGGTACTTGTGGGTTCTTGTGGGTACTTGTGGGTTCTTGTGGGTACTTGTGGGTACTTGTGGGTTCTTGTGGGTACTTGTGGGTTCTTGTGGGTACTTGTGGGTACTTGTAGGTGCTTGTGGGTGTTTGTAGGTACTTGTGGGTGCTTGTAGGTAATTTTGGGTACTTGTGGGTGCTTTTAGGTACTTGTGGGTACTTGTGGGTGCTTGTAGGTACTTGTGGGAGCTTGTGGGTACTTGTGGGTGCTTGTGGGTACTTGTGGGTGCTTGTGGGTACTTGTGGGTGCTTGTAGGTACTTGTGGGTGCTTGTGGGTACTTGTGGGTGCTTGCCCCGGGTACTTGTGGGTGCTTGCCCCGGGTACTTGTGGGTGCTTGCCCCGGGTACTTGTGGGTGATTGTAGGTACTTGTAGGTACTTGTGAGTACTTGTGGGTGCTTGTAGGTGCTTGTGGGTGTTTATAGGTACTTGTGGGTGCTTGTGGGTGTTTATAGGTACTTGTGGGTGCTTGTAGGTACTTGTGGGTGCTTGTAGGTACTTGTGGGTACTTGTGGGTACTATTAGGTACTTGTGGGTACTTGTGGGTACTATTAGGTACTTGTGGGTACTTGTAGGTACTTGTGGATACTAGTAGGTACTTGTGGGTAATTGTGGGTACTTGTAGATACTTGTGGGTAATTGTGGGTGCTTGTAGGTACTTGTGGGTACCTGTGGGTGCTGGTAGGTACTTGTGGGTGCTTGTAGGTACTTGTGGGTGCTTGTAGGTACTTGTGGGTACTAGTAGGTACTTGTGGGTAATTGTGGGTACTTGTAGATACTTATGGGTGCTTGCAGGTACTTGTGGGTGCTTGTAGGTACTTGTGGGTACCTGTGGGTGCTTGAAGGTACTTGTGGGTGCTTGTCGGTGTTTGTAGGTGCTTGTCGGTGTTTGTAGGTGCTTGTCGGTGTTTGTAGGTACTTGTGGGTGCTTGTAGGTACTTGTGGGTGCTTGTGGATACTTGTAGGTACTTGTGGATACTTGTAGGTACTTGTGGGTACTTGTAGGTACTTGTGGGTACTAGTAGGTACTTGTGGGTAATTGTGGGTACTTGTAGATACTTGTGGGTGCTTGTAGGTACTTGTAGGTACTTGTGGGTGCTTGTCGGTGTTTGTAGGTGCTTGTCGGTGTTTGTAGGTGCTTGTCGGTGTTTGTAGGTACTTGTCGGTGTTTGTAGGTGCTTGTCGGTGTTTGTAGGTACTTGTCGGTGCTTGTAGGTGCTTGTCGGTGCTTGTGGATACTTGTCGGTGCTTGTAGGTACTTGTGGGTGCTTGTGGATACTTGTAGGTACTTGTAGGTACTTGTGGGTACTTGTGAGTGCTTGTAGGTACTTGTAGGTACTTGTGGGTACTTGTGAGTGCTTGTAGGTACTTGTGACTGCTTGTAGGTACTTGTGAGTGCTTGTAGGTACTTGTGAGTGCTTGTAGGTACTTGTGAGTGCTTGTAGGTACTTGTGGGTGCTTGTAGGTACTTGTGGGTGCTTGTAGGTACTTGTGGGTGCTTGAAGGTACTTGTGGGTGCTTGTAGGTACTTGTGGGTGCTTGTAGGTACTTGTGGGTGCTTGTAGGTACTTGTGGGTGATTGTAGGTGCTTGTGGGTGCTTGCAGGTGCTTGTGGGTGATTGTAGGTACTTGTGGGTACTTGTGGGTGATTGTAGGTACTTGTGGGTGATTGTAGGTACTTGTGGGTGATTGTAGGTACTTGTG
This sequence comes from Phalangium opilio, assembly GCF_054372755.1. Classification (NCBI taxonomy): domain Eukaryota; kingdom Metazoa; phylum Arthropoda; class Arachnida; order Opiliones; family Phalangiidae; genus Phalangium; species Phalangium opilio. The sequence continues at coordinate 6,505,705 of NW_028324180.1, read as the reverse complement.
GGTGATTGTAGGTACTTGTGGGTGATTTTAGGTACTTGTGGGTACTTGCCCCGGATACTTGTGGGTACTTGCCCCGGATACTTGTGGGTGCTTTTAGGTACTTGTGGGTGATTGTAGGTACTTGTGGGTACTTGCCCCGGGTACTTGTGGGTGTTTGTAGGTACTTGCCCCGGGTACTTGTGGGTGTTTGTAGGTACTTGTGGGTGATTGTAGGTACTTGTGGGAACTTGCCCCGGCTACTTGTGGGTGCTTGTAGGTACTTGTGGGTGATTGTAAGTACTTGTGGGTACTTGCCCCGGGTACTTGTGGCTGTTTGTAGGTACTTGTGGGTACTTGCCCCGGGTACTTGTGGGTGATTGTAGGTACTTGTGGGTACTTGCCCCGGGTACTTGTGGGTGATTGTAGGTACTTGTGGGTACTTGCGGGTGTTTGTAGGTACTTGTAAGTGCTTGTAGGTACTTGTGGGTGCTTGTCGGTACTTGTGGGTGCTTGTAGGTGCTTGTCGGTACTTGCCCCGGGTGCTTGTGGGTGTTTGTAGGTACTTGAGGGATTATTTAGTGGTTCCAAGCAATCATTTTAGCACTGTTAAAAGCAAGGGGGCTATTCACTAATGAAGATTTTCTTTCATTGGTGATTTTTATTGATGCTTTTGAATGTGATAGGGATTTATTGATGATTTAAAATGGATGGGGATTAAGGGTAACTAATACCTATTCCAAAGATAGAACGTCCTCGATAGATGGAGCCTTACAAACGATGGGGCTCTAATTTGGCCGGGGCCATCTTGTTAAACTTTCATAAATAATGTACAACATTATATGCTTATGAAAATCAATGTTATTGGATATAAGTTAAATGTAATTAACTATAATTAAGTACTTCTTTAAGCAATTAGAAATTGATCAACCCCAAATGTATGACGGTAAAGCAAAAATAAAATTATTCAAATTTTAATTACATTAAGACTGAAGTAACAGATATTATAAAAAAACGTCTTGGTTTAGACCAAGGCCGAAAAAACAAACGATATGTGTGAGGTTTATCATTTGACTGAAGTTTCAGATATTGCAATTGTTTTAGTTATTTTGGTCCATTTAATCCTTAATCAATATTAAATTCAATCAACTGATTTTACTGTTAATCGATCCATTCCCTCTAAATTAATTGAAAAATTACATATCTACGCTTTTTCAAGAACAATTACATTTTCCAAAAACATTTTATCATGAAATTAATTATTTGAAGGGATTTCGTGTCGACGATTAATAACTTGAAAGCACCTTGACGGGCATAGTTTTAATTAAGGCTCGCTTGACAAATTTTGAAGTTTGCACCAAAAAAGTTTAAATCTGTAGTAAGTTTCTGAGAAGACTGATGTTCAAGAAATTATGATAAATAACTTATTCCGGACTTGCCCGCCAACCTTAATAACCTAAAACTATAAAACATTCGTGTACATGAATGATTACGGTTGTGGCTTGACACTCGCTAGCGACTGAAGGACCGATCACTCAGTGTAATCGGTGTTCATTTGTAAGTGAGTGGACCATTTTGGAAATTACTTACAGATAATTAAAACACAGGGGTGATGCCACCATTGAGGTCTTCTCTCTCTCTTGCCTAGAAGCCCCGCTATAGGCGGTGAGAGTTGACTAGCCTCTTGCCTGTAGTGAACTTTGGCACAGTCTGGCAGTGACCCTTGGTGTGAGGGAGAATACCCCAATGGTGGCCTCGCCCCTGTGTGTTTTTCGAAATGGTCTTTATGCGTACTAAAATGATTACACGTAATACGTAACCGGTGTACAAGTAGCGCCAACAATGTAGAAATGACGTTTCAAATGAAGACTGAATTATGACCAAGAAATTCTAAAGCACGGAGAGGGAAATTGCAGTGCAATCTTTTCTTCATAGAGGCGACAATAGAAATGTAGCATTTCGATTATCGAAATTAAATGTATAAATTCATGCAACACCCTTGTTTGGCATCCACTATTAAATATTTACATTTTCTTTTCGAATTATGTCCAAGTTCACCTGCTCTTTTTTGAAAGTCAGTAGAATATTTCAAATATTCAATATTGACCCCTTAACACGTACTCCCTTCAAAATAATTAATTTCATGATAAAATGTTTTCGGAAAATGTAATTGTTCTTGAAAAAGCGTAGATATGTAATTTTTCAATTAATTTAGAGGGAATGGATCGATTAACAGTAAAATCAGTTGATTGAATTTAATATTGATTAAGGATTAAATGGACAAAAATAACTAAAACAATTGCAATATCTGAACTTCAGTCAAATGATAAACCTCACACATATCGTTTGTTTTTTCGGCCTTGGTCTAAACCAAGACGTTTTTTATAATTCGCTAAGAAGCGACACAAAGGCTTCAAATTGAACAAGGCAAGAAAGAGAGCGATAATTATCCACACCTATTAATAAACAAAATATTCTGTTTAGCACGTTGGTAGGTGAAATTCAGGAATAGAGCAATTTCGATAGAGATGGGGAGTGAACGTTGAGGCAACTTTGTAAGAGAGAATACTCTTTGCACCCGGATGCGGAATATCACTAAGGTAAGAGATAGATAGTTAAGACGTTGCTTTTAATGGGGAGGAAATTACTCTTAATCAGGATGTAGTCTTGCCAGGGAGAAATTAAGTAAGATAGAGTGGATAAGATGACGGCCGACCTGCGGCAATGAAAGCCTACCAGTGTACTTCGCGCAAGCCCCCACCCTTCGGTTGGAAATTGTTATTTGCTGCCGCGTAGTGCCATCGCATTTGCGTGAGGAGTAGCTTCTATATTTAAGCCCGAGGGGTCGTCCTTTACGATTCCGTGCCGTACTTCCCAACCTTAACACTGAGGATTCTGAAAGGACTTCGGTGCCGTTGGTGGGGGTACATAGGCAACGTCAAAGGTATGCAAGTAAAGTATGGTGGAGAGACATGCCTGAGGAAGAAATACTTGAAATAAGGCGGTCAATGATACGTGGTACTCGGCTTCGCAGAAATAAGAGAGCGTGTTGTGTTCAAAGTTAAAAACTGGGTAAGTGTAAGCTCGTTGATAGCGTCTCATGTTGACCAGAGTTGAAAAACGAACAGGCGAGTAAATCGTGTATAGATCGCCGGACTGGAACGAAATATTAAAATTCATATATTTCCATAAGCGATCGATGTAGAAAAAGCCATACTTACCCCTTGGTTAGCATTGGCGACAGGAATGTACGTTATGTTCACTCTGAAAATTAGTAAAATAATTTAACCTTTTATGATAAAATTATTTACGCTTGCAAAATTTACCGGCCTGTCGGATAAATAAGAAATTCATAGTAAAGTCTATCTCCGGAATGGTACAACTTCAAATTAAATGTTTCAGTAACAATATCGTATTGTATCTAGAAAAACCAATATGAATGAGAAAATGAAATTGGTACAATATTGTAAAATTTAGCACAGTGATGCACGGTTTATAGGCGCAAATGTATCTATTTATCTACAAAATAAATATAATTCATTCACTGAAACTTTATCAAGTACTTACGTTTAGCAATACGACTTTCATTAAAGTTTCAGTATCCATCATTGAACTCAGTATATATATTGCAGAACACACGAGCAACAACGAGCAGTACAGAAGAAAATGGTACGTTATTTGCGGGATTTTGATTAAAATATTTTTAGAAAGTTTAGCGGAGAGGTTATGGAAACTAAATCAATTTTCTAGTTCAGATTAAAGCCTTTCAAGCAACATTTTTCTCGCGTGTCTAATCTGAAATTAGAAAACACTTTGCATTAACGTTCGTTTTCTGAAATAATAGCTCTTTATTTGAACTGTCAATAAATCCAACTATTAACTTTTTACCTCTACGAGTAACGTATGTCACGAAGAGGTTCTAATTTCGACGCGTCTGTCTGTTGCTACAACCCAGGAGACCGTGTTTGCAACTTCGCAGTTTGCAAATCGGAGCAAATGTGTTCTCAATTTTCGGACCGCATTTACAGTTCCCGGAAATTGGGAAACTGTATTCCACTATTACTCCATAGTCTGTCTAACACCACCATCTTCTGGGATTTTGTCCATCCGAAACGGACACCAGTGTGTATTTACTGGAAGTAAACGCGCACCATAAAAAGCATGAAAACACGAAGCTATAATCCGATTACGATCAGACCTTTCACTGGACTGGGCTGCATTCAGCAGAGTTTACCAAAAAAGACAGCGGATTTTGGAAAACGTTTACCGGTGAGCTCTGTCGTCAAAGCTTTTCTCCGGTCATCGGTGTTTTAAAAGTGACGCTAGCGCAATAAAGCGTGCAAGGTACCAAGGCTTAACAAAATTGTATGATAACATATTTATAGAGATAGATAACAAACACTTTTATAATTAAAAAACCCTCATCATCTGGTGTTTAGTCCATCCCACATGGACACTAGTCTGTACTTACTGGCTTCTAAGTTCTAAGCACCTCTATTATCTGGTCATTTGCTCATCCCACATGTACAGACTGTTAAAGAAGTCTTTGCGCGTTGCGTTTTTCGCACATATTTTACTATATTTCAAAAACTATTAGAGGTAGCGCTCTGGAATAAAGTGCGTTATAATAGTTTTGCATTCCTCTTTCATATTTTACCCGTTCCACAGTTGTCCTTTGCATACTTATACCGGAAACCGGAAATGTCAAAATTATCAACTTTGAAAATATTGGATTCTCGAGGATATAAATGCGATTTTCGGATTCCTTGGGGTCGATTCATATTTGAAAAGTTTTCACCAAATTCAATTCGGATGAATAGGTCACGAGTAGGGTTCGAAAATTACGGTAATTTTGGAAAATGGTAAATTACGCCGTAAATTACCGTTAATGGTAATTTACGAAAATTCAAAAATTAAATTATATTCATCGTTTTTAAGCTAAATAATGAAAAATATCATTTAACACAGCTATTCTTTTATAGCATAGTGTCGTACATTATTTAAACACCGAGTTTTGATGTTTGCAGGTACTTGTGGGTGTTGTAGGTACTTGTTGGTGCTTGTAGGTACTTGTGGGTGCTTGTAGGTACTTGTGGGTGCTTGTAGGTACTTGTGGGTGCTTGTAGGTACTTGTGTGTGCTTGTAGGTACTTGTGGGTGTTTGTAGGTACTTGTGGGTGCTTGTAGGTACTTGTGGGTGCTTGTAGGTACTTGTGGGTGCTTGTAGGTACTTGTGGGTGCTTGTAGGTACTTGTGGGTGCTTGTAGGTACTTGTGGGTGCTTGTAGGTACTTGTGGGTGCTTGTAGGTACTTGTGGGTGCTAGTAGGTGCTTGTGGGTACTAGTGGGTGCATGTAGGTACTAGTGGGTGCTTGTAGGTACTAGTGGGTGCTTGTAGGTACTTGTGGGTGCATGTAGGTACTTGTGGGTGCTTGTAGGTTCTTGTGGGTGCTTGTAGGTACTTGTGGGTGCATGTAGGTACTTGTGGGTGCTTGTAGGTACTTGTGGGTGCTTGTGGGTGCTTATTGGTACTTGTGGGTGCTTGTGGGCACTTGTGGGTGCTTGTGGGTACTTGTGGGTGCTTGTAGGTACTTGTGGGTGCTTGAAGGAACTTGTGGGTGCTTGTGGGTACTTGTGGGTGCTTGAAGGAACTTGTGGGTGCTTGTGGGTACTTGTGGGTGCTTGTAGGTACTTGTGGGTGCTTGTAGGTACTTGTGGGTGCTTGTAGGTACTTGTGGGTGCTTGTAGGTACTTGTGGGTGCTTGTAGGTACTTGTGGGTGCTTGTAGGTACTTGTGGGTGCTTGTAGGTACTTGTGCCTGCTTGTAGGTAATTTTGCCTGCTTGTAGGTAATTGTGCGTGCTTGTAGGTACTTGTGGGTGCTTGTGGGTTCTTGTGGGTGCTTGTGGGTTCTTGTGGGTGCTTATGGGTGCTTGTAGGTGCTTGTGGGTGCTTGAAGGTACTTGTGGGTGCTTGTAGGTGCTTGTGGGTGCTTGTGGGTGCTTTTAGGTGCTTGTGGGTGCTTGTAGGTGCTTGTGGGTGCCTTTCGGTGCTTGTGGATGCTTTTAGGTGCTTGTGATACTTGTGGGTGCTTGTAGGTACTTGTGGGTGCTTGTAGGTGCTTGTGGGTACTTGTGGGTGCTTGTAGGTGCTTGTGGGTGCTTGTAGGTGTTTGTAGGTGCTTGTAGGTACTTGTGGGTGCTTGTAGGTACTTGTGGGTGCTTGTAGGTACTTGTGGGTGCTTCTAGGTACTTGTGGGTGCTTGTGGGTGCTTGTAGGTACTTGTGGGTGCTTGTGGGTACTTGTGGGTACTTGTGGGTGCTTCTAGGTACTTGTGGGTACTTGTGGTTGCTTGTGGGTACTTGTGGGTGCTTGTAGGTACTTGTGGATGCTTGTGGGTGCTTGTAGGTACTTGCCCCGGGTGCTTGTAGGTACTTCTGGGTACTTGTGGGTGCTTGTGGGTGCTTGTAGGTATTTGTGGGTGCTTGTAGGTACTTGTGGGTGCTTGTAGGTACTTGTGGGTGCTTGTAGGTACTTGTGGGTGCTTGTAGGTACTTGTGGGTGCTTGTAGGTACTTGTGGGTGCTTGTAGGTACTTGTGGGTGCTTGTAGGTACTTGTGGGTGCTTGTAGGTACTTGTGGGTGCTTGTAGGTACTTGTGGGTGATTGTAGGTGCTTGTAGGTACTTGTGGGTGCTTGTAGGTACTAGTGGGTGCTTGTAGGTACTAGTGGGTGCTTGTAGGTACTTGTGGGTGCATGTAGGTACTTGTGGGTGCTTGTAGGTACTTGTGGGTGCTTGAAGTACTTGTGGGTGCTTGTAGGTACTTGTGGGTGCTTGTAGGTACTTGTGGGTGCATGTAGGTACTTGTGGGTGCTTGTAGGTACTTGTGGGTACTTGTGGGTGCTTGTAGGTACTTGTGGGTGCATGTAGGTACTTGTGGGTGCTTGTAGGTACTTGTGGGTGCATGTAGGTACTTGTGGGTGCTTGTAGGTACTTGTGGGTGCTTGTGGGTGCTTATTGGTACTTGTGGGCACTTGTGGGTGCTTGTGGGCACTTGTGGGTGCTTGGGGGTACTTGTGGGTGCTTGTAGGTACTTAAGGGTGCTTGTGGGTGCTTGTAGGTACTTGTGGGTGCTTGTAGGTACTTGTGGGTGCTTGTAGGTACTTGTGGGTGCTTGTAGGTACTTGTGGGTGCTTGTAGGTACTTGTGGGTGTTGTAGGTACTTGTGGGTGCTTGTAGGTACTTGTGGGTGCTTGTAGGTACTTGTGGGTGCTTGTAGGTACTTGTGGGTGCTTGTAGGTACTTGTGGGTGCTTGTAGGTACTTGTGGGTGCTTGTAGGTACTTGTGGGTGCTTGTAGGTACTTGTGGGTGCTTGTAGGTACTTGTGGGTGCTTGTAGGTACTTGTGGGTGCTTGTAGGTACTTGTGGGTACTTGTAGGTACTTGTGGGTGCTTGTAGGTACTTGTGGGTGCTAGTAGGTGCTTGTGGGTACTAGTGGGTGCTTGTAGGTACTAGTGGGTGCTTGTAGGTACTAGTGGGTGCTTGTAGGTACTTGTGGGTGCATGTAGGTACTTGTGGGTGCTTGTAGGTACTTGTGGGTGCTTGTAGGTACTTGTGGGTGCATGTAGGTACTTGTGGGTGCTTGTAGGTACTTGTGGGTGCTTGTGGGTGCTTATTGGTACTTGTGGGTGCTTGTGGGCACTTGTGGGTGCTTGTGGGTACTTGTGGGTGCTTGTAGGTACTTAAGGGTGCTTGTGGGTGCTTGTAGGTACTTGTGGGTGCTTGAAGGAACTTGTGGGTGCTTGTGGGTGCTTGTGGGTACTTGTGGGTGCTTGTAGGTACTTAAGGGTGCTTGTGGGTGCTTGTAGGTACTTGTGGGTGCTTGAAGGAACTTGTGGGTGCTTGTGGGTACTTGTGGATGCTTGAAGGAACTTGTGGGTGCTTGTGGGTACTTGTGGGTGCTTGTAGGTACTTGTGGGTGCTTGTAGGTACTTGTGGGTGCTTGTAGGTACTTGTGGGTGCTTGTAGGTACTTGTGGGTGCTTGTAGGTACTTGTGGGTGCTTGTAGGTACTTGTGGGTGCTTGTAGGTACTTGTGGGTGCTTGTAGGTACTTGTGGGTGCTTGTAGGTACTTGTGGGTGCTTGTAGGTACTTGTGGGTGATTGTAGGTGCTTGTAGGTACTTGTGGGTGCTTGTAGGTACTAGTGGGTGCTTGTAGGTACTAGTGGGTGCTTGTAGGTACTTGTGGGTGCATGTAGGTACTTGTGGGTGCTTGTAGGTACTTGTGGGTGCTTGAAGTACTTGTGGGTGCTTGTAGGTACTTGTGGGTGCTTGTAGGTACTTGTGGGTGCATGTAGGTACTTGTGGGTGCTTGTAGGTACTTGTGGGTACTTGTGGGTGCTTGTAGGTACTTGTGGGTGCATGTAGGTACTTGTGGGTGCTTGTAGGTACTTGTGGGTGCATGTAGGTACTTGTGGGTGCTTGTAGGTACTTGTGGGTGCTTGTGGGTGCTTATTGGTACTTGTGGGCACTTGTGGGTGCTTGTGGGCACTTGTGGGTGCTTGGGGGTACTTGTGGGTGCTTGTAGGTACTTAAGGGTGCTTGTGGGTGCTTGTAGGTACTTGTGGGTGCTTGTAGGTACTTGTGGGTGCTTGTAGGTACTTGTGGGTGCTTGTAGGTACTTGTGGGTGCTTGTAGGTACTTGTGGGTGTTGTAGGTACTTGTGGGTGCTTGTAGGTACTTGTGGGTGCTTGTAGGTACTTGTGGGTGCTTGTAGGTACTTGTGAGTGCTTGTAGGTACTTGTGGGTGCTTGTAGGTACTTGTGGGTGCTTGTAGGTACTTGTGGGTGCTTGTAGGTACTTGTGGGTGCTTGTAGGTACTTGTGGGTGCTTGTAGGTACTTGTGGGTGCTTGTAGGTACTTGTGGGTGCTTGTAGGTACTTGTGGGTGCTTGTAGGTACTTGTGGGTGCTTGTAGGTACTTGTGGGTGCTTGTAGGTACTTGTGGGTGCTAGTAGGTGCTTGTGGGTACTAGTGGGTGCTTGTAGGTACTAGTGGGTGCTTGTAGGTACTAGTGGGTGCTTGTAGGTACTTGTGGGTGCATGTAGGTACTTGTGGGTGCTTGTAGGTACTTGTGGGTGCTTGTAGGTACTTGTGGGTGCATGTAGGTACTTGTGGGTGCTTGTAGGTACTTGTGGGTGCTTGTGGGTGCTTATTGGTACTTGTGGGTGCTTGTGGGCACTTGTGGGTGCTTGTGGGTACTTGTGGGTGCTTGTAGGTACTTAAGGGTGCTTGTGGGTGCTTGTAGGTACTTGTGGGTGCTTGAAGGAACTTGTGGGTGCTTGTGGGTACTTGTGGATGCTTGAAGGAACTTGTGGGTGCTTGTGGGTACTTGTGGGTGCTTGTAGGTACTTGTGGGTGCTTGTAGGTACTTGTGGGTGCTTGTAGGTACTTGTGGGTGCTTGTAGGTACTTGTGGGTGCTTGTAGGTACTTGTGGGTGCTTGTAGGTACTTGTGGGTGCTTGTAGGTACTTGTGGGTGCTTGTAGGTACTTGTGGGTGCTTGTAGGTACTTGTGGGTGCTTGTAGGTACTTGTGGGTGATTGTAGGTGCTTGTAGGTACTTGTGGGTGCTTGTAGGTACTAGTGGGTGCTTGTAGGTACTAGTGGGTGCTTGTAGGTACTTGTGGGTGCATGTAGGTACTTGTGGGTGCTTGTAGGTACTTGTGGGTGCTTGAAGTACTTGTGGGTGCTTGTAGGTACTTGTGGGTGCTTGTAGGTACTTGTGGGTGCATGTAGGTACTTGTGGGTGCTTGTAGGTACTTGTGGGTACTTGTGGGTGCTTGTAGGTACTTGTGGGTGCATGTAGGTACTTGTGGGTGCTTGTAGGTACTTGTGGGTGCATGTAGGTACTTGTGGGTGCTTGTAGGTACTTGTGGGTGCTTGTGGGTGCTTATTGGTACTTGTGGGCACTTGTGGGTGCTTGTGGGCACTTGTGGGTGCTTGGGGGTACTTGTGGGTGCTTGTAGGTACTTAAGGGTGCTTGTGGGTGCTTGTAGGTACTTGTGGGTGCTTGTAGGTACTTGTGGGTGCTTGTAGGTACTTGTGGGTGCTTGTAGGTACTTGTGGGTGCTTGTAGGTACTTGTGGGTGTTGTAGGTACTTGTGGGTGCTTGTAGGTACTTGTGGGTGCTTGTAGGTACTTGTGGGTGCTTGTAGGTACTTGTGAGTGCTTGTAGGTACTTGTGGGTGCTTGTAGGTACTTGTGGGTGCTTGTAGGTACTTGTGGGTGCTTGTAGGTACTTGTGGGTGCTTGTAGATACTTGTGGGTGCTTGTAGGTACTTGTGGGTGCTTGTAGGTACTTGTGGGTGCTTGTAGGTACTTGTGGGTGCTAGTAGGTGCTTGTGGGTACTAGTGGGTGCTTGTAGGTACTAGTGGGTGCTTGTAGGTACTAGTGGGTGCTTGTAGGTACTTGTGGGTGCATGTAGGTACTTGTGGGTGCTTGTAGGTACTTGTGGGTGCTTGTAGGTACTTGTGGGTGCATGTAGGTACTTGTGGGTGCTTGTAGGTACTTGTGGGTGCTTGTGGGTGCTTATTGGTACTTGTGGGTGCTTGTGGGCACTTGTGGGTGCTTGTGGGTACTTGTGGGTGCTTGTAGGTACTTAAGGGTGCTTGTGGGTGCTTGTAGGTACTTGTGGGTGCTTGAAGGAACTTGTGGGTGCTTGTGGGTAATTGTGGATGCTTGAAGGAACTTGTGGGTGCTTGTGGGTACTTGTGGGTGCTTGTGGGTAATTGTGGATGCTTGAAGGAACTTGTGGGTGCTTGTGGGTACTTGTGGGTGCTTGTAGGTACTTGTGGGTGCTTGTAGGTACTTGTGGGTGCTTGTAGGTACTTGTGGGTGCTTGTAGGTACTTGTGGGTGCTTGTAGGTACTTGTGGGTGCTTGTAGGTACTTGTGGGTGCTTGTAGGTACTTGTGGGTGCTTGTAGGTACTTGAGGGTGCTTGTAGGTACTTGTGGGTGCTTGTAGGTACTTGTGGGTGCTTGTAGGTACTTGTGGGTGCTTGTAGGTACTTGTGGGTGCTTGTAGGTACTTGTGGGTGCTTGTAGGTACTTGTGGGTGCTTGTAGGTACTTGTGGGTGCTTGTAGGTACTTGTGGGTGCTTGTAGGTACTTGTGGGTGCTAGTAGGTACTTGTGGGTGCTAGTAGGTACTTGTGGGTGCTTGTAGGTGCTTGTAGGTACTAGTGGGTGCTTGTAGGTACTAGTGGGTGCTTGTAGGTACTTGTGGGTGCATGTAGGTACTTGTGGGTGCATGTAGGTACTTGTGGGTGCTTGTAGGTACTTGTGGGTGCATGTAGGTACTTGTGGGTGCTTGTAGGTACTTGTGGGTGCTTGTGGGTGCTTATTGGTACTTGTGGGCACTTGTGGGTGCTTGTGGGTACTTGTGGGTGCTTGTAGGTACTTGTGGGTGCTTGTAGGTACTTAAGGGTGCTTGTGGGTGCTTGTAGGTACTTGTGGGTGCTTGAAGGAACTTGTGGGTGCTTGTGGGTACTTGTGGGTGCTTGTAGGTACTTGAGGGTGCTTGTAGGTACTTGTGGGTGCTTGTAGGTACTTGTGGGTGCTTGAAGGTACTTGTGGGTGCTTGTAGGTACTTGTGGGTGCTTGTAGGTACTTGTGGGTGCTTGTAGGTACTTGTGGGTGTTGTAGGTACTTGTGGGTGCTTGTAGGTACTTGTGGGTGCTTGTAGGTACTTGTGGGTGCTTGTAGGTACTTGTGGGTGCTTGTAGGTACTTGTGGGTGCTTGTAGGTACTTGTGGGTGCTTGTGGGTGCTTGTAGGTACTTGTGGGTGCTTGTAGGTACTTGTGGGTGCTTGAAAGAACTTGTGGGTGCTTGTGGGTACTTGTGGGTGCATGTAGGTACTTGTGGGTGCTTGTAGGTACTTGTGGGTGCATGTAGGTACTTGTGGGTGCTTGTAGGTACTTGTGGGTGCTTGTGGGTGCTTATTGGTACTTGTGGGCACTTGTGGGTGCTTGTGGGCACTTGTGGGTGCTTGGGGGTACTTGTGGGTGCTTGTAGGTACTTAAGGGTGCTTGTGGGTGCTTGTAGGTACTTGTGGGTGCTTGTAGGTACTTGTGGGTGCTTGTAGGTACTTGTGGGTGCTTGTAGGTACTTGTGGGTGCTTGTAGGTACTTGAGGGTGCTTGTAGGTACTTGTGGGTGCTTGTAGGTACTTGTGGGTGCTTGTAGGTACTTGTGGGTGCTTGTAGGTACTTGTGGGTGCTTGTAGGTACTTGTGGGTGCTTGTAGGTACTTGTGGGTGCTTGTAGGTACTTGTGGGTGCTTGTAGGTACTTGTGGGTGCTTGTAGGTACTTGTGGGTGCTAGTAGGTACTTGTGGGTGCTAGTAGGTACTTGTGGGTGCTTGTAGGTGCTTGTAGGTACTAGTGGGTGCTTGTAGGTACTAGTGGGTGCTTGTAGGTACTTGTGGGTGCATGTAGGTACTTGTGGGTGCATGTAGGTACTTGTGGGTGCTTGTAGGTACTTGTGGGTGCATGTAGGTTCTTGTGGGTGCTTGTAGGTACTTGTGGGTGCTTGTGGGTGCTTATTGGTACTTGTGGGCACTTGTGGGTGCTTGTGGGTACTTGTGGGTGCTTGTAGGTACTTGTGGGTGCTTGTAGGTACTTAAGGGTGCTTGTGGGTGCTTGTAGGTACTTGTGGGTGCTTGAAGGAACTTGTGGGTGCTTGTGGGTACTTGTGGGTGCTTGTAGGTACTTGAGGGTGCTTGTAGGTACTTGTGGGTGCTTGTAGGTACTTGTGGGTGCTTGAAGGTACTTGTGGGTGCTTGTAGGTACTTGTGGGTGCTTGTAGGTACTTGTGGGTGCTTGTAGGTACTTGTGGGTGTTGTAGGTACTTGTGGGTGCTTGTAGGTACTTGTGGGTGCTTGTAGGTACTTGTGGGTGCTTGTAGGTACTTGTGGGTGCTTGTAGGTACTTGTGGGTGCTTGTAGGTACTTGTGGGTGCTTGTGGGTGCTTGTAGGTACTTGTGGGTGCTTGTAGGTACTTGTGGGTGCTTGAAAGAACTTGTGGGTGCTTGTGGGTACTTGTGGGTGCATGTAGGTACTTGTGGGTGCTTGTAGGTACTTGTGGGTGCATGTAGGTACTTGTGGGTGCTTGTAGGTACTTGTGGGTGCTTGTGGGTGCTTATTGGTACTTGTGGGCACTTGTGGGTGCTTGTGGGCACTTGTGGGTGCTTGGGGGTACTTGTGGGTGCTTGTAGGTACTTAAGGGTGCTTGTGGGTGCTTGTAGGTACTTGTGGGTGCTTGTAGGTACTTGTGGGTGCTTGTAGGTACTTGTGGGTGCTTGTAGGTACTTGTGGGTGCTTGTAGGTACTTGTGGGTGTTGTAGGTACTTGTGGGTGCTTGTAGGTACTTGTGGGTGCTTGTAGGTACTTGTGGGTGCTTGTAGGTACTTGTGAGTGCTTGTAGGTACTTGTGGGTGCTTGTAGGTACTTGTGGGTGCTTGTAGGTACTTGTGGGTGCTTGTAGGTACTTGTGGGTGCTTGTAGGTACTTGTGGGTGCTTGTAGGTACTTGTGGGTGCTTGTAGGTACTTGTGGGTGCTTGTAGGTACTTGTGGGTGCTTGTAGGTACTTGTGGGTGCTTGTAGGTACTTGTGGGTGCTTGTAGGTACTTGTGGGTGCTAGTAGGTGCTTGTGGGTACTAGTGGGTGCTTGTAGGTACTAGTGGGTGCTTGTAGGTACTAGTGGGTGCTTGTAGGTACTTGTGGGTGCATGTAGGTACTTGTGGGTGCTTGTAGGTACTTGTGGGTGCTTGTAGGTACTTGTGGGTGCATGTAGGTACTTGTGGGTGCTTGTAGGTACTTGTGGGTGCTTGTGGGTGCTTATTGGTACTTGTGGGTGCTTGTGGGCACTTGTGGGTGCTTGTGGGTACTTGTGGGTGCTTGTAGGTACTTAAGGGTGCTTGTGGGTGCTTGTAGGTACTTGTGGGTGCTTGAAGGAACTTGTGGGTGCTTGTGGGTACTTGTGGATGCTTGAAGGAACTTGTGGGTGCTTGTGGGTACTTGTGGGTGCTTGTAGGTACTTGTGGGTGCTTGTAGGTACTTGTGGGTGCTTGTAGGTACTTGTGGGTGCTTGTAGGTACTTGTGGGTGCTTGTAGGTACTTGTGGGTGCTTGTAGGTACTTGTGGGTGCTTGTAGGTACTTGTGGGTGCTTGTAGGTACTTGTGGGTGCTTGTAGGTACTTGTGGGTGCTTGTAGGTACTTGTGGGTGATTGTAGGTGCTTGTAGGTACTTGTGGGTGCTTGTAGGTACTAGTGGGTGCTTGTAGGTACTAGTGGGTGCTTGTAGGTACTTGTGGGTGCATGTAGGTACTTGTGGGTGCTTGTAGGTACTTGTGGGTGCTTGAAGTACTTGTGGGTGCTTGTAGGTACTTGTGGGTGCTTGTAGGTACTTGTGGGTGCATGTAGGTACTTGTGGGTGCTTGTAGGTACTTGTGGGTACTTGTGGGTGCTTGTAGGTACTTGTGGGTGCATGTAGGTACTTGTGGGTGCTTGTAGGTACTTGTGGGTGCATGTAGGTACTTGTGGGTGCTTGTAGGTACTTGTGGGTGCTTGTGGGTGCTTATTGGTACTTGTGGGCACTTGTGGGTGCTTGGGGGTACTTGTGGGTGCTTGTAGGTACTTAAGGGTGCTTGTGGGTGCTTGTAGGTACTTGTGGGTGCTTGTAGGTACTTGTGGGTGCTTGTAGGTACTTGTGGGTGCTTGTAGGTACTTGTGGGTGCTTGTAGGTACTTGTGGGTGTTGTAGGTACTTGTGGGTGCTTGTAGGTACTTGTGGGTGCTTGTAGGTACTTGTGGGTGCTTGTAGGTACTTGTGAGTGCTTGTAGGTACTTGTGGGTGCTTGTAGGTACTTGTGGGTGCTTGTAGGTACTTGTGGGTGCTTGTAGGTACTTGTGGGTGCTTGTAGATACTTGTGGGTGCTTGTAGGTACTTGTGGGTGCTTGTAGGTACTTGTGGGTGCTTGTAGGTACTTGTGGGTGCTTGTAGGTACTTGTGGGTGCTTGTAGGTACTTGTGGGTGCTTGTAGGTACTTGTGGGTGCTAGTAGGTGCTTGTGGGTACTAGTGGGTGCTTGTAGGTACTAGTGGGTGCTTGTAGGTACTAGTGGGTGCTTGTAGGTACTTGTGGGTGCATGTAGGTACTTGTGGGTGCTTGTAGGTACTTGTGGGTGCTTGTAGGTACTTGTGGGTGCATGTAGGTACTTGTGGGTGCTTGTAGGTACTTGTGGGTGCTTGTGGGTGCTTATTGGTACTTGTGGGTGCTTGTGGGCACTTGTGGGTGCTTGTGGGTACTTGTGGGTGCTTGTAGGTACTTAAGGGTGCTTGTGGGTGCTTGTAGGTACTTGTGGGTGCTTGAAGGAACTTGTGGGTGCTTGTGGGTAATTGTGGATGCTTGAAGGAACTTGTGGGTGCTTGTGGGTACTTGTGGGTGCTTGTAGGTACTTGTGGGTGCTTGTAGGTACTTGTGGGTGCTTGTAGGTACTTGTGGGTGCTTGTAGGTACTTGTGGGTGCTTGTAGGTACTTGTGGGTGCTTGTAGGTACTTGTGGGTGCTTGTAGGTACTTGTGGGTGCTTGTAGGTACTTGTGGGTGCTTGTAGGTACTTGAGGGTGCTTGTAGGTACTTGTGGGTGCTTGTAGGTACTTGTGGGTGCTTGTAGGTACTTGTGGGTGCTTGTAGGTACTTGTGGGTGCTTGTAGGTACTTGTGGGTGCTTGTAGGTACTTGTGGGTGCTTGTAGGTACTTGTGGGTGCTTGTAGGTACTTGTGGGTGCTTGTAGGTACTTGTGGGTGCTAGTAGGTACTTGTGGGTGCTAGTAGGTACTTGTGGGTGCTTGTAGGTGCTTGTAGGTACTAGTGGGTGCTTGTAGGTACTAGTGGGTGCTTGTAGGTACTTGTGGGTGCATGTAGGTACTTGTGGGTGCATGTAGGTACTTGTGGGTGCTTGTAGGTACTTGTGGGTGCATGTAGGTACTTGTGGGTGCTTGTAGGTACTTGTGGGTGCTTGTGGGTGCTTATTGGTACTTGTGGGCACTTGTGGGTGCTTGTGGGTACTTGTGGGTGCTTGTAGGTACTTGTGGGTGCTTGTAGGTACTTAAGGGTGCTTGTGGGTGCTTGTAGGTACTTGTGGGTGCTTGAAGGAACTTGTGGGTGCTTGTGGGTACTTGTGGGTGCTTGTAGGTACTTGAGGGTGCTTGTAGGTACTTGTGGGTGCTTGTAGGTACTTGTGGGTGCTTGAAGGTACTTGTGGGTGCTTGTAGGTACTTGTGGGTGCTTGTAGGTACTTGTGGGTGCTTGTAGGTACTTGTGGGTGTTGTAGGTACTTGTGGGTGCTTGTAGGTACTTGTGGGTGCTTGTAGGTACTTGTGGGTGCTTGTAGGTACTTGTGGGTGCTTGTAGGTACTTGTGGGTGCTTGTAGGTACTTGTGGGTGCTTGTGGGTGCTTGTAGGTACTTGTGGGTGCTTGTAGGTACTTGTGGGTGCTTGAAAGAACTTGTGGGTGCTTGTGGGTACTTGTGGGTGCTTGTAGGTGCTTGAGGGTGCTTGTAGGTACTTGTGGGTGCTTGTAGGTACTTGTGGGTGCTTGTAGGTACTTGTGGGTGCTTGTAGGTACTTGTGGGTGCTTGTAGGTACTTGTGGGTGTTGTAGGTGCTTGTGGGTGCTTGTAGGTGCTTGTGGGTGCTTGTAGGTACTAGTGGGTGCTTGTAGGTACTTGTGGGTGCTTGTAGGTACTTGTGGGTGCTTGTAGGTACTTGTGGGTGCTTGTAGGTACTTGTGGGTGCTTGTAGGTACTTGTGGGTGCTTGTAGGTACTTGTTGGTGCTTGTAGGTACTTGTGGGTGCTTGTAGGTACTTGTGGGTGCTAGTAGGTACTTGTGGGTGCTAGTAGGTACTTGTGGGTGCTTGTAGGTGCTTGTAGGTACTAGTGGGTGCTTGTAGGTACTAGTGGGTGCTTGTAGGTACTTGTGGGTGCATGTAGGTACTTGTGGGTGCATGTAGGTACTTGTGGGTGCTTGTAGGTACTTGTGGGTGCATGTAGGTACTTGTGGGTGCTTGTAGGTACTTGTGGGTGCTTGTGGGTGCTTATTGGTACTTGTGGGCACTTGTGGGTGCTTGTGGGTACTTGTGGGTGCTTGTAGGTACTTGTGGGTGCTTGTAGGTACTTAAGGGTGCTTGTGGGTGCTTGTAGGTACTTGTGGGTGCTTGAAGGAACTTGTGGGTGCTTGTGGGTACTTGTGGGTGCTTGTAGGTACTTGAGGGTGCTTGTAGGTACTTGTGGGTGCTTGTAGGTACTTGTGGGTGCTTGAAGGTACTTGTGGGTGCTTGTAGGTACTTGTGGGTGCTTGTAGGTACTTGTGGGTGCTTGTAGGTACTTGTGGGTGTTGTAGGTACTTGTGGGTGCTTGTAGGTACTTGTGGGTGCTTGTAGGTACTTGTGGGTGCTTGTAGGTACTTGTGGGTGCTTGTAGGTACTTGTGGGTGCTTGTAGGTACTTAAGGGTGCTTGTGGGTGCTTGTAGGTACTTGTGGGTGCTTGAAGGAACTTGTGGGTGCTTGTGGGTACTTGTGGGTGCTTGTAGGTACTTGAGGGTGCTTGTAGGTACTTGTGGGTGCTTGTAGGTACTTGTGGGTGCTTGAAGGTACTTGTGGGTGCTTGTAGGTACTTGTGGGTGCTTGTAGGTACTTGTGGGTGCTTGTAGGTACTTGTGGGTGTTGTAGGTACTTGTGGGTGCTTGTAGGTACTTGTGGGTGCTTGTAGGTACTTGTGGGTGCTTGTAGGTACTTGTGGGTGCTTGTAGGTACTTGTGGGTGCTTGTAGGTACTTGTGGGTGCTTGTGGGTGCTTGTAGGTACTTGTGGGTGCTTGTAGGTACTTGTGGGTGCTTGAAGGAACTTGTGGGTGCTTGTGGGTACTTGTGGGTGCTTGTAGGTACTTGAGGGTGCTTGTAGGTACTTGTGGGTGCTTGTAGGTACTTGTGGGTGCTTGTAGGTACTTGTGGGTGCTTGTAGGTACTTGTGGGTGCTTGTAGGTACTTGTGGGTGTTGTAGGTGCTTGTGGGTGCTTGTAGGTGCTTGTGGGTGCTTGTAGGTACTTGTGGGTGCTTGTAGGTACTTGTGGGTGCTTGTAGGTACTTGTGGGTGCTTGTAGGTACTTGTGGGTGCTTGTAGGTACTTGTGGGTGCTTGTAGGTACTTGTGGGTGCTTGTAGGTACTTGTGGGTGCTTGTAGGTACTTGTGGGTGCTTGTAGGTACTTGTGGGTGCTAGTAGGTACTTGTGGGTGCTAGTAGGTACTTGTGGGTGCTTGTAGGTGCTTGTAGGTACTAGTGGGTGCTTGTAGGTACTAGTGGGTGCTTGTAGGTACTTGTGGGTGCATGTAGGTACTTGTGGGTGCATGTAGGTACTTGTGGGTGCTTGTAGGTACTTGTGGGTGCATGTAGGTACTTGTGGGTGCTTGTAGGTACTTGTGGGTGCTTGTGGGTGCTTATTGGTACTTGTGGGCACTTGTGGGTGCTTGTGGGTACTTGTGGGTGCTTGTAGGTACTTGTGGGTGCTTGTAGGTACTTAAGGGTGCTTGTGGGTGCTTGTAGGTACTTGAGGGTGCTTGTAGGTACTTGTGGGTGCTTGTAGGTACTTGTGGGTGCTTGAAGGTACTTGTGGGTGCTTGTAGGTACTTGTGGGTGCTTGTAGGTACTTGTGGGTGCTTGTAGGTACTTGTGGGTGTTGTAGGTACTTGTGGGTGCTTGTAGGTACTTGTGGGTGCTTGTAGGTACTTGTGGGTGCTTGTAGGTACTTGTGGGTGCTTGTAGGTACTTGTGGGTGCTTGTAGGTGCCTGTGGGTGCCTTTCGGTGCTTGTGGATGCTTTTAGGTGCTTGTGATACTTGTGGGTGCTTGTAGGTACTTGTGGGTGCTTGTAGGTGCTTGTGGGTACTTGTGGGTGCTTGTAGGTGCTTGTGGGTGCTTGTAGGTACTTGTGGGTGCTTGTAGGTACTTGTGGGTGCTTCTAGGTACTTGTGGGTGCTTGTGGGTGCTTGTAGGTACTTGTGGGTGCTTGTGGGTGCTTGTGGGTACTTGTGGGTACTTGTGGGTGCTTGTAGGTACTTGTGGGTACTTGTGGTTGCTTGTGGGTACTTGTGGGTGCTTGTAGGTACTTGTGGATGCTTGTGGGTGCTTGTAGGTACTTGCCCCGGGTGCTTGTAGGTACTTCTGGGTACTTGTGGGTGCTTGTGGGTGCTTGTGGGTACTTGTGGGTACTTGTGGGTGCTTGTAGGTACTTGTGGGTGCTTGTAGGTACTTGTGGGTGCTGGTAGGTACTTGTGGGTGCTTGTAGGTACTTGTGGGTGCTTGTAGGTACTTGTGGGTGCTTGTAGGTACTTGTGGGTGCTTGTAGGTACTTGTGGGTGCTTGTAGGTACTTGTGGGTGCTTGTAGGTACTTGTGGGTGATTGTAGGTGCTTGTAGGTACTTTTGGGTGCTTGTAGGTACTAGTGGGTGCTTGTAGGTACTAGTGGGTGCTTGTAGGTACTTGTGGGTGCATGTAGGTACTTGTGGGTGCTTGTAGGTACTTGTGGGTGCTTGAAGTACTTGTGGGTGCTTGTAGGTACTTGTGGGTGCTTGTAGGTACTTGTGGGTGCATGTAGGTACTTGTGGGTGCTTGTAGGTACTTGTGGGTGCATGTAGGTACTTGTGGGTGCTTGTAGGTACTTGTGGGTGCTTGTGGGTGCTTATTGGTACTTGTGGGCACTTGTGGGTGCTTGTGGGCACTTGTGGGTGCTTGGGGGTACTTGTGGGTGCTTGTAGGTACTTAAGGGTGCTTGTGGGTGCTTGTAGGTACTTGTGGGTGCTTGTAGGTACTTGTGGGTGCTTGTAGGTACTTGTGGGTGCTTGTAGGTACTTGTGGGTGCTTGTAGGTACTTGTGGGTGTTGTAGGTACTTGTGGGTGCTTGTAGGTACTTGTGGGTGCTTGTAGGTACTTGTGGGTGCTTGTAGGTACTTGTGGGTGCTTGTAGGTACTTGTGGGTGCTTGTAGGTACTTGTGGGTGTTTGTAGGTACTTGTGGGTGCTTGTAGGTACTTGTGGGTGCTTGTAGGTACTTGTGGGTGCTTGTAGGTACTTGTGGGTGCTTGTAGGTACTTGTGGGTGCATGTAGGTACTTGTGGGTGCTTGTAGGTACTTGTGGGTGCATGTAGGTACTTGTGGGTGCTTGTAGGTACTTGTGGGTGCTTGTAGGTACTTGTGGGTGCTTGTAGGTACTTGTGGGTGCTAGTAGGTGCTTGTGGGTACTAGTTGGTGCTTGTAGGTACTAGTGGGTGCTTGTAGGTACTAGTGGGTGCTTGTAGGTACTTGTGGGTGCATGTAGGTACTTGTGGGTGCTTGTAGGTACTTGTGGGTGCTTGTAGGTACTTGTGGGTGCATGTAGGTACTTGTGGGTGCTTGTAGGTACTTGTGGGTGCTTGTGGGTGCTTATTGGTACTTGTGGGTGCTTGTGGGCACTTGTGGGTGCTTGTGGGTACTTGTGGGTGCTTGTAGGTACTTGTGGGTGCTTGAAGGAACTTGTGGGTGCTTGTGGGTACTTGTGGGTGCTTGAAGGAACTTGTGGGTGCTTGTGGGTACTTGTGGGTGCTTGTAGGTACTTGTGGGTGCTTGTAGGTACTTAAGGGTGCTTGTGGGTGCTTGTAGGTACTTGTGGGTGCTTGAAGGAACTTGTGGGTGCTTGTGGGTACTTGTGGATGCTTGAAGGAACTTGTGGGTGCTTGTGGGTACTTGTGGGTGCTTGTAGGTACTTGTGGGTGCTTGTAGGTACTTGTGGGTGCTTGTAGGTACTTGTGGGTGCTTGTAGGTACTTGTGGGTGCTTGTAGGTACTTGTGGGTGCTTGTAGGTACTTGTGGGTGTTGTAGGTACTTGTGGGTGCTTGTAGGTACTTGTGGGTGCTTGTAGGTACTTGTGGGTGCTTGTAGGTACTTGTGGGTGCTTGTAGGTACTTGTGGGTGCTTGTAGGTGCCTGTGGGTGCCTTTCGGTGCTTGTGGATGCTTTTAGGTGCTTGTGATACTTGTGGGTGCTTGTAGGTACTTGTGGGTGCTTGTAGGTGCTTGTGGGTACTTGTGGGTGCTTGTAGGTGCTTGTGGGTGCTTGTAGGTGTTTGTAGGTGCTTGTAGGTACTTGTGGGTGCTTGTAGGTACTTGTGGGTGCTTGTAGGTACTTGTGGGTGCTTCTAGGTACTTGTGGGTGCTTGTGGGTGCTTGTAGGTACTTGTGGGTGCTTGTGGGTGCTTGTGGGTACTTGTGGGTACTTGTGGGTGCTTGTAGGTACTTGTGGGTACTTGTGGTTGCTTGTGGGTACTTGTGGGTGCTTGTAGGTACTTGTGGATGCTTGTGGGTGCTTGTAGGTACTTGCCCCGGGTGCTTGTAGGTACTTCTGGGTACTTGTGGGTGCTTGTGGGTGCTTGTGGGTACTTGTGGGTACTTGTGGGTGCTTGTAGGTACTTGTGGGTGCTTGTAGGTACTTGTGGGTGCTGGTAGGTACTTGTGGGTGCTTGTAGGTACTTGTGGGTGCTTGTAGGTACTTGTGGGTGCTTGTAGGTACTTGTGGGTGCTTGTAGGTACTTGTGGGTGCTTGTAGGTACTTGTGGGTGCTTGTAGGTACTTGTGGGTGATTGTAGGTGCTTGTAGGTACTTTTGGGTGCTTGTAGGTACTAGTGGGTGCTTGTAGGTACTAGTGGGTGCTTGTAGGTACTTGTGGGTGCATGTAGGTACTTGTGGGTGCTTGTAGGTACTTGTGGGTGCTTGAAGTACTTGTGGGTGCTTGTAGGTACTTGTGGGTGCTTGTAGGTACTTGTGGGTGCATGTAGGTACTTGTGGGTGCTTGTAGGTACTTGTGGGTGCATGTAGGTACTTGTGGGTGCTTGTAGGTACTTGTGGGTGCTTGTGGGTGCTTATTGGTACTTGTGGGCACTTGTGGGTGCTTGTGGGCACTTGTGGGTGCTTGGGGGTACTTGTGGGTGCTTGTAGGTACTTAAGGGTGCTTGTGGGTGCTTGTAGGTACTTGTGGGTGCTTGTAGGTACTTGTGGGTGCTTGTAGGTACTTGTGGGTGCTTGTAGGTACTTGTGGGTGCTTGTAGGTACTTGTGGGTGTTGTAGGTACTTGTGGGTGCTTGTAGGTACTTGTGGGTGCTTGTAGGTACTTGTGGGTGCTTGTAGGTACTTGTGGGTGCTTGTAGGTACTTGTGGGTGCTTGTAGGTACTTGTGGGTGTTTGTAGGTACTTGTGGGTGCTTGTAGGTACTTGTGGGTGCTTGTAGGTACTTGTGGGTGCTTGTAGGTACTTGTGGGTGCTTGTAGGTACTTGTGGGTGCATGTAGGTACTTGTGGGTGCTTGTAGGTACTTGTGGGTGCATGTAGGTACTTGTGGGTGCTTGTAGGTACTTGTGGGTGCTTGTAGGTACTTGTGGGTGCTTGTAGGTACTTGTGGGTGCTAGTAGGTGCTTGTGGGTACTAGTTGGTGCTTGTAGGTACTAGTGGGTGCTTGTAGGTACTAGTGGGTGCTTGTAGGTACTTGTGGGTGCATGTAGGTACTTGTGGGTGCTTGTAGGTACTTGTGGGTGCTTGTAGGTACTTGTGGGTGCATGTAGGTACTTGTGGGTGCTTGTAGGTACTTGTGGGTGCTTGTGGGTGCTTATTGGTACTTGTGGGTGCTTGTGGGCACTTGTGGGTGCTTGTGGGTACTTGTGGGTGCTTGTAGGTACTTGTGGGTGCTTGAAGGAACTTGTGGGTGCTTGTGGGTACTTGTGGGTGCTTGAAGGAACTTGTGGGTGCTTGTGGGTACTTGTGGGTGCTTGTAGGTACTTGTGGGTGCTTGTAGGTACTTAAGGGTGCTTGTGGGTGCTTGTAGGTACTTGTGGGTGCTTGAAGGAACTTGTGGGTGCTTGTGGGTACTTGTGGATGCTTGAAGGAACTTGTGGGTGCTTGTGGGTACTTGTGGGTGCTTGTAGGTACTTGTGGGTGCTTGTAGGTACTTGTGGGTGCTTGTAGGTACTTGTGGGTGCTTGTAGGTACTTGTGGGTGCTTGTAGGTACTTGTGGGTGCTTGTAGGTACTTGTGGGTGCTTGTAGGTACTTGTGGGTGCTTGTAGGTACTTGTGGGTGCTTGTAGGTACTTGTGGGTGCTTGTAGGTACTTGTGGGTGATTGTAGGTGCTTGTAGGTACTTGTGGGTGCTTGTAGGTACTAGTGGGTGCTTGTAGGTACTAGTGGGTGCTTGTAGGTACTTGTGGGTGCATGTAGGTACTTGTGGGTGCTTGTAGGTACTTGTGGGTGCTTGAAGTACTTGTGGGTGCTTGTAGGTACTTGTGGGTGCTTGTAGGTACTTGTGGGTGCATGTAGGTACTTGTGGGTGCTTGTAGGTACTTGTGGGTACTTGTGGGTGCTTGTAGGTACTTGTGGGTGCATGTAGGTACTTGTGGGTGCTTGTAGGTACTTGTGGGTGCATGTAGGTACTTGTGGGTGCTTGTAGGTACTTGTGGGTGCTTGTGGGTGCTTATTGGTACTTGTGGGCACTTGTGGGTGCTTGTGGGCACTTGTGGGTGCTTGGGGGTACTTGTGGGTGCTTGTAGGTACTTAAGGGTGCTTGTGGGTGCTTGTAGGTACTTGTGGGTGCTTGTAGGTACTTGTGGGTGCTTGTAGGTACTTGTGGGTGCTTGTGGGTGCTTGTAGGTACTTGTGGGTGTTGTAGGTACTTGTGGGTGCTTGTAGGTACTTGTGGGTGCTTGTAGGTACTTGTGGGTGCTTGTAGGTACTTGTGAGTGCTTGTAGGTACTTGTGGGTGCTTGTAGGTACTTGTGGGTGCTTGTAGGTACTTGTGGGTGCTTGTAGGTACTTGTGGGTGCTTGTAGGTACTTGTGGGTGCTTGTAGGTACTTGTGGGTGCTTGTAGGTACTTGTGGGTGCTTGTAGGTACTTGTGGGTGCTTGTAGGTACTTGTGGGTGCTTGTAGGTACTTGTGGGTGCTTGTAGGTACTTGTGGGTGCTAGTAGGTGCTTGTGGGTACTAGT
The DNA here is from genome assembly GCF_054372755.1 of Phalangium opilio. Classification (NCBI taxonomy): domain Eukaryota; kingdom Metazoa; phylum Arthropoda; class Arachnida; order Opiliones; family Phalangiidae; genus Phalangium; species Phalangium opilio. The sequence goes on along the minus strand of NW_028324180.1, from coordinate 6,481,623 downwards.
GGGTGCTTGTAGGTACTAGTGGGTGCTTGTAGGTACTAGTGGGTGCTTGTAGGTACTTGTGGGTGCATGTAGGTACTTGTGGGTGCTTGTAGGTACTTGTGGGTGCTTGTAGGTACTTGTGGGTGCATGTAGGTACTTGTGGGTGCTTGTAGGTACTTGTGGGTGCTTGTGGGTGCTTATTGGTACTTGTGGGTGCTTGTGGGCACTTGTGGGTGCTTGTGGGTACTTGTGGGTGCTTGTAGGTACTTAAGGGTGCTTGTGGGTGCTTGTAGGTACTTGTGGGTGCTTGAAGGAACTTGTGGGTGCTTGTGGGTACTTGTGGATGCTTGAAGGAACTTGTGGGTGCTTGTGGGTACTTGTGGGTGCTTGTAGGTACTTGTGGGTGCTTGTAGGTACTTGTGGGTGCTTGTAGGTACTTGTGGGTGCTTGTAGGTACTTGTGGGTGCTTGTAGGTACTTGTGGGTGCTTGTAGGTACTTGTGGGTGCTTGTAGGTACTTGTGGGTGCTTGTAGGTACTTGTGGGTGATTGTAGGTGCTTGTAGGTACTTGTGGGTGCTTGTAGGTACTAGTGGGTGCTTGTAGGTACTAGTGGGTGCTTGTAGGTACTTGTGGGTGCATGTAGGTACTTGTGGGTGCTTGTAGGTACTTGTGGGTGCTTGAAGTACTTGTGGGTGCTTGTAGGTACTTGTGGGTGCTTGTAGGTACTTGTGGGTGCATGTAGGTACTTGTGGGTGCTTGTAGGTACTTGTGGGTACTTGTGGGTGCTTGTAGGTACTTGTGGGTGCATGTAGGTACTTGTGGGTGCTTGTAGGTACTTGTGGGTGCATGTAGGTACTTGTGGGTGCTTGTAGGTACTTGTGGGTGCTTGTGGGTGCTTATTGGTACTTGTGGGCACTTGTGGGTGCTTGTGGGCACTTGTGGGTGCTTGGGGGTACTTGTGGGTGCTTGTAGGTACTTAAGGGTGCTTGTGGGTGCTTGTAGGTACTTGTGGGTGCTTGTAGGTACTTGTGGGTGCTTGTAGGTACTTGTGGGTGCTTGTAGGTACTTGTGGGTGTTGTAGGTACTTGTGGGTGCTTGTAGGTACTTGTGGGTGCTTGTAGGTACTTGTGGGTGCTTGTAGGTACTTGTGGGTGCTTGTAGGTACTTGTGGGTGCTTGTAGGTACTTGTGGGTGCTTGTAGGTACTTGTGGGTGCTTGTAGGTACTTGTGGGTGCTTGTAGGTACTTGTGGGTGCTTGTAGGTACTTGTGGGTGCTTGTAGGTACTTGTGGGTGCTTGTAGGTACTTGTGGGTGCTTGTAGGTACTTGTGGGTGCTTGTAGGTACTTGTGGGTGATTGTAGGTGCTTGTAGGTACTTGTGGGTGCTTGTAGGTACTAGTGGGTGCTTGTAGGTACTAGTGGGTGCTTGTAGGTACTTGTGGGTGCATGTAGGTACTTGTGGGTGCTTGTAGGTACTTGTGGGTGCTTGAAGTACTTGTGGGTGCTTGTAGGTACTTGTGGGTGATTGTAGGTGCTTGTAGGTACTTGTGGGTGCTTGTAGGTACTAGTGGGTGCTTGTAGGTACTAGTGGGTGCTTGTAGGTACTTGTGGGTGCATGTAGGTACTTGTGGGTGCTTGTAGGTACTTGTGGGTGCTTGTAGGTACTTGTGGGTGCTTGTAGGTACTTGTGGGTGATTGTAGGTGCTTGTAGGTACTTGTGGGTGCTTGTAGGTACTTGTGGGTGCTTGTAGGTACTTGTGGGTGCTTGTAGGTACTTGTGGGTGCTTGTAGGTACTTGTGGGTGATTGTAGGTGCTTGTAGGTACTTGTGGGTGCTTGTAGGTACTAGTGGGTGCTTGTAGGTACTAGTGGGTGCTTGTAGGTACTTGTGGGTGCATGTAGGTACTTGTGGGTGCTTGTAGGTACTTGTGGGTGCTTGAAGTACTTGTGGGTGCTTGTAGGTACTTGTGGGTGCTTGTAGGTACTTGTGGGTGCATGTAGGTACTTGTGGGTGCTTGTAGGTACTTGTGGGTACTTGTGGTTGCTTGTGGGTACTTGTGGGTGCTTGTAGGTACTTGTGGATGCTTGTGGGTGCTTGTGGGTACTTGTGGGTACTTGTGGGTGCTTGTAGGTACTTGTGGGTACTTGTGGTTGCTTGTGGGTACTTGTGGGTGCTTGTAGGTACTTGTGGATGCTTGTGGGTGCTTGTAGGTACTTGCCCCGGGTGCTTGTAGGTACTTCTGGGTACTTGTGGGTGCTTGTGGGTGCTTGTGGGTACTTGTGGGTACTTGTGGGTGCTTGTAGGTACTTGTGGGTGCTTGTAGGTACTTGTGGGTGCTGGTAGGTACTTGTGGGTGCTTGTAGGTACTTGTGGGTGCTTGTAGGTACTTGTGGGTGCTTGTAGGTACTTGTGGGTGCTTGTAGGTACTTGTGGGTGCTTGTAGGTACTTGTGGGTGCTTGTAGGTACTTGTGGGTGATTGTAGGTGCTTGTAGGTACTTTTGGGTGCTTGTAGGTACTAGTGGGTGCTTGTAGGTACTAGTGGGTGCTTGTAGGTACTTGTGGGTGCATGTAGGTACTTGTGGGTGCTTGTAGGTACTTGTGGGTGCTTGAAGTACTTGTGGGTGCTTGTAGGTACTTGTGGGTGCTTGTAGGTACTTGTGGGTGCATGTAGGTACTTGTGGGTGCTTGTAGGTACTTGTGGGTGCATGTAGGTACTTGTGGGTGCTTGTAGGTACTTGTGGGTGCTTGTGGGTGCTTATTGGTACTTGTGGGCACTTGTGGGTGCTTGTGGGCACTTGTGGGTGCTTGGGGGTACTTGTGGGTGCTTGTAGGTACTTAAGGGTGCTTGTGGGTGCTTGTAGGTACTTGTGGGTGCTTGTAGGTACTTGTGGGTGCTTGTAGGTACTTGTGGGTGCTTGTAGGTACTTGTGGGTGCTTGTAGGTACTTGTGGGTGTTGTAGGTACTTGTGGGTGCTTGTAGGTACTTGTGGGTGCTTGTAGGTACTTGTGGGTGCTTGTAGGTACTTGTGGGTGCTTGTAGGTACTTGTGGGTGCTTGTAGGTACTTGTGGGTGTTTGTAGGTACTTGTGGGTGCTTGTAGGTACTTGTGGGTGCTTGTAGGTACTTGTGGGTGCTTGTAGGTACTTGTGGGTGCTTGTAGGTACTTGTGGGTGCATGTAGGTACTTGTGGGTGCTTGTAGGTACTTGTGGGTGCATGTAGGTACTTGTGGGTGCTTGTAGGTACTTGTGGGTGCTTGTAGGTACTTGTGGGTGCTTGTAGGTACTTGTGGGTGCTAGTAGGTGCTTGTGGGTACTAGTTGGTGCTTGTAGGTACTAGTGGGTGCTTGTAGGTACTAGTGGGTGCTTGTAGGTACTTGTGGGTGCATGTAGGTACTTGTGGGTGCTTGTAGGTACTTGTGGGTGCTTGTAGGTACTTGTGGGTGCATGTAGGTACTTGTGGGTGCTTGTAGGTACTTGTGGGTGCTTGTGGGTGCTTATTGGTACTTGTGGGTGCTTGTGGGCACTTGTGGGTGCTTGTGGGTACTTGTGGGTGCTTGTAGGTACTTGTGGGTGCTTGAAGGAACTTGTGGGTGCTTGTGGGTACTTGTGGGTGCTTGAAGGAACTTGTGGGTGCTTGTGGGTACTTGTGGGTGCTTGTAGGTACTTGTGGGTGCTTGTAGGTACTTAAGGGTGCTTGTGGGTGCTTGTAGGTACTTGTGGGTGCTTGAAGGAACTTGTGGGTGCTTGTGGGTACTTGTGGATGCTTGAAGGAACTTGTGGGTGCTTGTGGGTACTTGTGGGTGCTTGTAGGTACTTGTGGGTGCTTGTAGGTACTTGTGGGTGCTTGTAGGTACTTGTGGGTGCTTGTAGGTACTTGTGGGTGCTTGTAGGTACTTGTGGGTGCTTGTAGGTACTTGTGGGTGCTTGTAGGTACTTGTGGGTGCTTGTAGGTACTTGTGGGTGCTTGTAGGTACTTGTGGGTGCTTGTAGGTACTTGTGGGTGATTGTAGGTGCTTGTAGGTACTTGTGGGTGCTTGTAGGTACTAGTGGGTGCTTGTAGGTACTTGTGGGTGCATGTAGGTACTTGTGGGTGCTTGTAGGTACTTGTGGGTGCTTGAAGTACTTGTGGGTGCTTGTAGGTACTTGTGGGTGCTTGTAGGTACTTGTGGGTGCATGTAGGTACTTGTGGGTGCTTGTAGGTACTTGTGGGTACTTGTGGGTGCTTGTAGGTACTTGTGGGTGCATGTAGGTACTTGTGGGTGCTTGTAGGTACTTGTGGGTGCATGTAGGTACTTGTGGGTGCTTGTAGGTACTTGTGGGTGCTTGTGGGTGCTTATTGGTACTTGTGGGCACTTGTGGGTGCTTGTGGGCACTTGTGGGTGCTTGGGGGTACTTGTGGGTGCTTGTAGGTACTTAAGGGTGCTTGTGGGTGCTTGTAGGTACTTGTGGGTGCTTGTAGGTACTTGTGGGTGCTTGTAGGTACTTGTGGGTGCTTGTGGGTGCTTGTAGGTACTTGTGGGTGTTGTAGGTACTTGTGGGTGCTTGTAGGTACTTGTGGGTGCTTGTAGGTACTTGTGGGTGCTTGTAGGTACTTGTGAGTGCTTGTAGGTACTTGTGGGTGCTTGTAGGTACTTGTGGGTGCTTGTAGGTACTTGTGGGTGCTTGTAGGTACTTGTGGGTGCTTGTAGGTACTTGTGGGTGCTTGTAGGTACTTGTGGGTGCTTGTAGGTACTTGTGGGTGCTTGTAGGTACTTGTGGGTGCTTGTAGGTACTTGTGGGTGCTTGTAGGTACTTGTGGGTGCTTGTAGGTACTTGTGGGTGCTAGTAGGTGCTTGTGGGTACTAGTGGGTGCTTGTAGGTACTAGTGGGTGCTTGTAGGTACTAGTGGGTGCTTGTAGGTACTTGTGGGTGCATGTAGGTACTTGTGGGTGCTTGTAGGTACTTGTGGGTGCTTGTAGGTACTTGTGGGTGCATGTAGGTACTTGTGGGTGCTTGTAGGTACTTGTGGGTGCTTGTGGGTGCTTATTGGTACTTGTGGGTGCTTGTGGGCACTTGTGGGTGCTTGTGGGTACTTGTGGGTGCTTGTAGGTACTTAAGGGTGCTTGTGGGTGCTTGTAGGTACTTGTGGGTGCTTGAAGGAACTTGTGGGTGCTTGTGGGTACTTGTGGATGCTTGAAGGAACTTGTGGGTGCTTGTGGGTACTTGTGGGTGCTTGTAGGTACTTGTGGGTGCTTGTAGGTACTTGTGGGTGCTTGTAGGTACTTGTGGGTGCTTGTAGGTACTTGTGGGTGCTTGTAGGTACTTGTGGGTGCTTGTAGGTACTTGTGGGTGCTTGTAGGTACTTGTGGGTGCTTGTAGGTACTTGTGGGTGATTGTAGGTGCTTGTAGGTACTTGTGGGTGCTTGTAGGTACTAGTGGGTGCTTGTAGGTACTAGTGGGTGCTTGTAGGTACTTGTGGGTGCATGTAGGTACTTGTGGGTGCTTGTAGGTACTTGTGGGTGCTTGAAGTACTTGTGGGTGCTTGTAGGTACTTGTGGGTGCTTGTAGGTACTTGTGGGTGCATGTAGGTACTTGTGGGTGCTTGTAGGTACTTGTGGGTACTTGTGGGTGCTTGTAGGTACTTGTGGGTGCATGTAGGTACTTGTGGGTGCTTGTAGGTACTTGTGGGTGCATGTAGGTACTTGTGGGTGCTTGTAGGTACTTGTGGGTGCTTGTGGGTGCTTATTGGTACTTGTGGGCACTTGTGGGTGCTTGTGGGCACTTGTGGGTGCTTGGGGGTACTTGTGGGTGCTTGTAGGTACTTAAGGGTGCTTGTGGGTGCTTGTAGGTACTTGTGGGTGCTTGTAGGTACTTGTGGGTGCTTGTAGGTACTTGTGGGTGCTTGTAGGTACTTGTGGGTGTTGTAGGTACTTGTGGGTGCTTGTAGGTACTTGTGGGTGCTTGTAGGTACTTGTGGGTGCTTGTAGGTACTTGTGGGTGCTTGTAGGTACTTGTGGGTGCTTGTAGGTACTTGTGGGTGCTTGTAGGTACTTGTGGGTGCTTGTAGGTACTTGTGGGTGCTTGTAGGTACTTGTGGGTGCTTGTAGGTACTTGTGGGTGCTTGTAGGTACTTGTGGGTGCTTGTAGGTACTTGTGGGTGCTTGTAGGTACTTGTGGGTGCTTGTAGGTACTTGTGGGTGATTGTAGGTGCTTGTAGGTACTTGTGGGTGCTTGTAGGTACTAGTGGGTGCTTGTAGGTACTAGTGGGTGCTTGTAGGTACTTGTGGGTGCATGTAGGTACTTGTGGGTGCTTGTAGGTACTTGTGGGTGCTTGAAGTACTTGTGGGTGCTTGTAGGTACTTGTGGGTGATTGTAGGTGCTTGTAGGTACTTGTGGGTGCTTGTAGGTACTAGTGGGTGCTTGTAGGTACTAGTGGGTGCTTGTAGGTACTTGTGGGTGCATGTAGGTACTTGTGGGTGCTTGTAGGTACTTGTGGGTGCTTGTAGGTACTTGTGGGTGCTTGTAGGTACTTGTGGGTGATTGTAGGTGCTTGTAGGTACTTGTGGGTGCTTGTAGGTACTTGTGGGTGCTTGTAGGTACTTGTGGGTGCTTGTAGGTACTTGTGGGTGCTTGTAGGTACTTGTGGGTGATTGTAGGTGCTTGTAGGTACTTGTGGGTGCTTGTAGGTACTAGTGGGTGCTTGTAGGTACTAGTGGGTGCTTGTAGGTACTTGTGGGTGCATGTAGGTACTTGTGGGTGCTTGTAGGTACTTGTGGGTGCTTGAAGTACTTGTGGGTGCTTGTAGGTACTTGTGGGTGCTTGTAGGTACTTGTGGGTGCATGTAGGTACTTGTGGGTGCTTGTAGGTACTTGTGGGTACTTGTGGGTGCTTGTAGGTACTTGTGGGTGCATGTAGGTACTTGTGGGTGCTTGTAGGTACTTGTGGGTGCATGTAGGTACTTGTGGGTGCTTGTAGGTACTTGTGGGTGCTTGTGGGTGCTTATTGGTACTTGTGGGCACTTGTGGGTGCTTGTGGGTACTTGTGGGTGCTAGTAGGTGCTTGTGGGTACTAGTGGGTGCTTGTAGGTACTAGTGGGTGCTTGTAGGTACTAGTGGGTGCTTGTAGGTGCTTGTAGGTACTTGTGGGTACTTGTGGGTGCTTGTAGGTACTTGTGGGTGCATGTAGGTACTTGTGGGTGCTTGTAGGTACTTGTGGGTGCTTGTAGGTACTTGTGGGTGCTTGTAGGTACTTGTGGGTGCTTGTAGGTACTTGTGGGTGCTTGTAGGTACTTGTGGGTGCTTGTAGGTACTTGTGGGTGCTAGTAGGTGCTTGTGGGTACTAGTGGGTGCTTGTAGGTACTAGTGGGTGCTTGTAGGTACTAGTGGGTGCTTGTAGGTACTTGTGGGTGCATGTAGGTACTTGTGGGTGCTTGTAGGTACTTGTGGGTGCTTGTAGGTACTTGTGGGTGCATGTAGGTACTTGTGGGTGCTTGTAGGTACTTGTGGGTGCTTGTGGGTGCTTATTGGTACTTGTGGGTGCTTGTGGGCACTTGTGGGTGCTTGTGGGTACTTGTGGGTGCTTGTAGGTACTTAAGGGTGCTTGTGGGTGCTTGTAGGTACTTGTGGGTGCTTGAAGGAACTTGTGGGTGCTTGTGGGTACTTGTGGATGCTTGAAGGAACTTGTGGGTGCTTGTGGGTACTTGTGGGTGCTTGTAGGTACTTGTGGGTGCTTGTAGGTACTTGTGGGTGCTTGTAGGTACTTGTGGGTGCTTGTAGGTACTTGTGGGTGCTTGTAGGTACTTGTGGGTGCTTGTAGGTACTTGTGGGTGCTTGTAGGTACTTGTGGGTGATTGTAGGTGCTTGTAGGTACTTGTGGGTGCTTGTAGGTACTAGTGGGTGCTTGTAGGTACTAGTGGGTGCTTGTAGGTACTTGTGGGTGCATGTAGGTACTTGTGGGTGCTTGTAGGTACTTGTGGGTGCTTGAAGTACTTGTGGGTGCTTGTAGGTACTTGTGGGTGCTTGTAGGTACTTGTGGGTGCATGTAGGTACTTGTGGGTGCTTGTAGGTACTTGTGGGTACTTGTGGGTGCTTGTAGGTACCTGTGGGTGCATGTAGGTACTTGTGGGTGCTTGTAGGTACTTGTGGGTGCATGTAGGTACTTGTGGGTGCTTGTAGGTACTTGTGGGTGCTTGTGGGTGCTTATTGGTACTTGTGGGCACTTGTGGGTGCTTGTGGGCACTTGTGGGTGCTTGGGGGTACTTGTGGGTGCTTGTAGGTACTTAAGGGTGCTTGTGGGTGCTTGTAGGTACTTGTGGGTGCTTGTAGGTACTTGTGGGTGCTTGTAGGTACTTGTGGGTGCTTGTAGGTACTTGTGGGTGCTTGTAGGTACTTGTGGGTGTTGTAGGTACTTGTGGGTGCTTGTAGGTACTTGTGGGTGCTTGTAGGTACTTGTGGGTGCTTGTAGGTACTTGTGGGTGCTTGTAGGTACTTGTGGGTGCTTGTAGGTACTTGTGGGTGCTTGTAGGTACTTGTGGGTGCTTGTAGGTACTTGTGGGTGCTTGTAGGTACTTGTGGGTGCTTGTAGGTACTTGTGGGTGCTTGTAGGTACTTGTGGGTGCTTGTAGGTACTTGTGGGTGCTTGTAGGTACTTGTGGGTGCTTGTAGGTACTTGTGGGTGATTGTAGGTGCTTGTAGGTACTTGTGGGTGCTTGTAGGTACTAGTGGGTGCTTGTAGGTACTAGTGGGTGCTTGTAGGTACTTGTGGGTGCATGTAGGTACTTGTGGGTGCTTGTAGGTACTTGTGGGTGCTTGAAGTACTTGTGGGTGCTTGTAGGTACTTGTGGGTGATTGTAGGTGCTTGTAGGTACTTGTGGGTGCTTGTAGGTACTAGTGGGTGCTTGTAGGTACTAGTGGGTGCTTGTAGGTACTTGTGGGTGCATGTAGGTACTTGTGGGTGCTTGTAGGTACTTGTGGGTGCTTGTAGGTACTTGTGGGTGCTTGTAGGTACTTGTGGGTGATTGTAGGTGCTTGTAGGTACTTGTGGGTGCTTGTAGGTACTTGTGGGTGCTTGTAGGTACTTGTGGGTGCTTGTAGGTACTTGTGGGTGCTTGTAGGTACTTGTGGGTGCTTGTAGGTACTTGTGGGTGATTGTAGGTGCTTGTAGGTACTTGTGGGTGCTTGTAGGTACTAGTGGGTGCTTGTAGGTACTAGTGGGTGCTTGTAGGTACTTGTGGGTGCATGTAGGTACTTGTGGGTGCTTGTAGGTACTTGTGGGTGCTTGAAGTACTTGTGGGTGCTTGTAGGTACTTGTGGGTGCTTGTAGGTACTTGTGGGTGCATGTAGGTACTTGTGGGTGCTTGTAGGTACTTGTGGGTACTTGTGGGTGCTTGTAGGTACTTGTGGGTGCATGTAGGTACTTGTGGGTGCTTGTAGGTACTTGTGGGTGCATGTAGGTACTTGTGGGTGCTTGTAGGTACTTGTGGGTGCTTGTGGGTGCTTATTGGTACTTGTGGGCACTTGTGGGTGCTTGTGGGCACTTGTGGGTGCTTGGGGGTACTTGTGGGTGCTTGTAGGTACTTAAGGGTGCTTGTGGGTGCTTGTAGGTACTTGTGGGTGCTTGTAGGTACTTGTGGGTGCTTGTAGGTACTTGTGGGTGCTTGTAGGTACTTGTGGGTGCTTGTAGGTACTTGTGGGTGTTGTAGGTACTTGTGGGTGCTTGTAGGTACTTGTGGGTGCTTGTAGGTACTTGTGGGTGCTTGTAGGTACTTGTGAGTGCTTGTAGGTACTTGTGGGTGCTTGTAGGTACTTGTGGGTGCTTGTAGGTACTTGTGGGTGCTTGTAGGTACTTGTGGGTGCTTGTAGGTACTTGTGGGTGCTTGTAGGTACTTGTGGGTGCTTGTAGGTACTTGTGGGTGCTTGTAGGTACTTGTGGGTGCTTGTAGGTACTTGTGGGTGCTTGTAGGTACTTGTGGGTGCTTGTAGGTACTTGTGGGTGCTAGTAGGTGCTTGTGGGTACTAGTGGGTGCTTGTAGGTACTAGTGGGTGCTTGTAGGTACTAGTGGGTGCTTGTAGGTACTTGTGGGTGCATGTAGGTACTTGTGGGTGCTTGTAGGTACTTGTGGGTGCTTGTAGGTACTTGTGGGTGCATGTAGGTACTTGTGGGTGCTTGTAGGTACTTGTGGGTGCTTGTGGGTGCTTATTGGTACTTGTGGGTGCTTGTGGGCACTTGTGGGTGCTTGTGGGTACTTGTGGGTGCTTGTAGGTACTTAAGGGTGCTTGTGGGTGCTTGTAGGTACTTGTGGGTGCTTGAAGGAACTTGTGGGTGCTTGTGGGTACTTGTGGATGCTTGAAGGAACTTGTGGGTGCTTGTGGGTACTTGTGGGTGCTTGTAGGTACTTGTGGGTGCTTGTAGGTACTTGTGGGTGCTTGTAGGTACTTGTGGGTGCTTGTAGGTACTTGTGGGTGCTTGTAGGTACTTGTGGGTGCTTGTAGGTACTTGTGGGTGCTTGTAGGTACTTGTGGGTGCTTGTAGGTACTTGTGGGTGCTTGTAGGTACTTGAGGGTGCTTGTAGGTACTTGTGGGTGCTTGTAGGTACTTGTGGGTGCTTGTAGGTACTTGTGGGTGCTTGTAGGTACTTGTGGGTGCTTGTAGGTACTTGTGGGTGCTTGTAGGTACTTGTGGGTGCTTGTAGGTACTTGTGGGTGCTTGTAGGTACTTGTGGGTGCTTGTAGGTACTTGTGGGTGCTAGTAGGTACTTGTGGGTGCTAGTAGGTACTTGTGGGTGCTTGTAGGTGCTTGTAGGTACTAGTGGGTGCTTGTAGGTACTAGTGGGTGCTTGTAGGTACTTGTGGGTGCATGTAGGTACTTGTGGGTGCATGTAGGTACTTGTGGGTGCTTGTAGGTACTTGTGGGTGCATGTAGGTACTTGTGGGTGCTTGTAGGTACTTGTGGGTGCTTGTGGGTGCTTATTGGTACTTGTGGGCACTTGTGGGTGCTTGTGGGTACTTGTGGGTGCTTGTAGGTACTTGTGGGTGCTTGTAGGTACTTAAGGGTGCTTGTGGGTGCTTGTAGGTACTTGTGGGTGCTTGAAGGAACTTGTGGGTGCTTGTGGGTACTTGTGGGTGCTTGTAGGTACTTGAGGGTGCTTGTAGGTACTTGTGGGTGCTTGTAGGTACTTGTGGGTGCTTGAAGGTACTTGTGGGTGCTTGTAGGTACTTGTGGGTGCTTGTAGGTACTTGTGGGTGCTTGTAGGTACTTGTGGGTGTTGTAGGTACTTGTGGGTGCTTGTAGGTACTTGTGGGTGCTTGTAGGTACTTGTGGGTGCTTGTAGGTACTTGTGGGTGCTTGTAGGTACTTGTGGGTGCTTGTAGGTACTTGTGGGTGCTTGTGGGTGCTTGTAGGTACTTGTGGGTGCTTGTAGGTACTTGTGGGTGCTTGTAGGTACTTGTGGGTGCTTGTAGGTACTTGTGGGTGCTTGTAGGTACTTGTGGGTGCTTGTAGGTACTTGTGGGTGCTTGTAGGTACTTGTGGGTGCTTGTAGGTACTTGTGGGTGCTTGTAGGTACTTGTGGGTGCTTGTAGGTACTTGTGGGTGCTTGTAGGTACTTGTGGGTGCTTGTAGGTACTTGTGGGTGCTTGTAGGTACTTGTGGGTGCTTGTAGGTACTTGTGGGTGCTAGTAGGTGCTTGTGGGTACTAGTGGGTGCTTGTAGGTACTAGTGGGTGCTTGTAGGTACTAGTGGGTGCTTGTAGGTACTTGTGGGTGCATGTAGGTACTTGTGGGTGCTTGTAGGTACTTGTGGGTGCTTGTAGGTACTTGTGGGTGCATGTAGGTACTTGTGGGTGCTTGTAGGTACTTGTGGGTGCTTGTGGGTGCTTATTGGTACTTGTGGGTGCTTGTGGGCACTTGTGGGTGCTTGTGGGTACTTGTGGGTGCTTTTAGGTACTTAAGGGTGCTTGTGGGTGCTTGTAGGTACTTGTGGGTGCTTGAAGGTACTTGTGGGTGCTTGTGGGTACTTGTGGGTGCTTGAAGGAACTTGTGGGTGCTTGTGGGTACTTGTGGGTGCTTGTAGCTACTTGTGGGTACTTGTAGGTACTTGTGGGTGCTTGTAGGTACTTGTGGGTGCTTGTAGGTACTTGTGGGTGCTTGTAGGTACTTGTGGGTGCTTGTGGGTGCTTGTAGGTACTTGTGGGTGCTTGTAGGTACTTGTGGGTGCTTGAAGGAACTTGTGGGTGCTTGTGGGTACTTGTGGGTGCTTGTAGGTACTTGAGGGTGCTTGTAGGTACTTGTGGGTGCTTGTAGGTACTTGTGGGTGCTTGTAGGTACTTGTGGGTGCTTGTAGGTACTTGTGGGTGCTTGTAGGTACTTGTGGGTGTTGCAGGTGCTTGTGGGTGCTTGTAGGTACTTGTGGGTGCTTGTAGGTACTTGTGGGTGCTTGTAGGTACTTGTGGGTGCTTGTAGGTACTTGTGGGTGCTTGTAGGTACTTGTGGGTGCTTGTAGGTACTTGGGTGTGCTTGTAGGTACTTGTGGGTGCTTGTAGGTACTTGTGGGTGCTAGTAGGTACTTGTGGGTGCTAGTAGGTACTTGTGGGTGCTTGTAGGTGCTTGTAGGTACTAGTGGGTGCTTGTAGGTACTAGTGGGTGCTTGTAGGTACTTGTGGGTGCATGTAGGTACTTGTGGGTGCATGTAGGTACTTGTGGGTGCTTGTAGGTACTTGTGGGTGCATGTAGGTACTTGTGGGTGCTTGTAGGTGTTTGTAGGTGCTTGTAGGTACTTGTGGGTGCTTGTAGGTACTTGTGGGTGCTTGTGGGTGCTTGTAGGTGTTTGTAGGTGCTTGTAGGTACTTGTGGGTGCTTGTAGGTACTTGTGGGTGCATGTAGGTACTTGTGGGTGCTTGTAGGTACTTGTGGGTGCTTGTGGGTGCTTATTGGTACTTGTGGGCACTTGTGGGTGCTTGTGGGTACTTGTGGGTGCTTGTAGGTACTTGTGGGTGCTTGTAGGTACTTAAGGGTGCTTGTGGGTGCTTGTAGGTACTTGTGGGTGCTTGAAGGAACTTGTGGGTGCTTGTGGGTACTTGTGGGTGCTTGTAGGTACTTGAGGGTGCTTGTAGGTACTTGTGGGTGCTTGTAGGTACTTGTGGGTGCTTGTAGGTACTTGTGGGTGCTTGTAGGTACTTGTGGGTGTTGTAGGTACTTGTGGGTGCTTGTAGGTACTTGTGGGTGCTTGTAGGTACTTGTGGGTGCTTGTAGGTACTTGTGGGTGCTTGTAGGTACTTGTGGGTGCTTGTAGGTGCTTGTGGGTGCCTTTCGGTGCTTGTGGATGCTTTTAGGTGCTTGTGATACTTGTGGGTGCTTGTAGGTACTTGTGGGTGCTTGTAGGTGCTTGTGGGTACTTGTGGGTGCTTGTAGGTGCTTGTGGGTGCTTGTAGGTGTTTGTAGGTGCTTGTAGGTACTTGTGGGTGCTTGTAGGTACTTGTGGGTGCTTGTAGGTACTTGTGGGTGCTTCTAGGTACTTGTGGGTGCTTGTGGGTGCTTGTAGGTACTTGTGGGTGCTTGTGGGTGCTTGTGGGTACTTGTGGGTACTTGTGGGTGCTTGTAGGTACTTGTGGGTACTTGTGGTTGCTTGTGGGTACTTGTGGGTGCTTGTAGGTACTTGTGGGTACTTGTGGGTGCTTGTAGGTACTTGAGGGTGCTTGTAGGTACTTGTGGGTGCTTGTAGGTACTTGTGGGTGCTTGTAGGTACTTGTGGGTGCTTGTAGGTACTTGTGGGTGCTTGTAGGTACTTGTGGGTGTTGCAGGTGCTTGTGGGTGCTTGTAGGTACTTGTGGGTGCTTGTAGGTACTTGTGGGTGCTTGTAGGTACTTGTGGGTGCTTGTAGGTACTTGTGGGTGCTTGTAGGTACTTGTGGGTGCTTGTAGGTACTTGTGGGTGCTTGTAGGTACTTGTGGGTGCTTGTAGGTACTTGTGGGTGCTAGTAGGTACTTGTGGGTGCTAGTAGGTACTTGTGGGTGCTTGTGGGTGCTTATTGGTACTTGTGGGCACTTGTGGGTGCTTGTGGGTACTTGTGGGTGCTTGTAGGTACTTGTGGGTGCTTGTAGGTACTTAAGGGTGCTTGTGGGTGCTTGTAGGTACTTGTGGGTGCTTGAAGGAACTTGTGGGTGCTTGTGGGTACTTGTGGGTGCTTGTAGGTACTTGAGGGTGCTTGTAGGTACTTGTGGGTGCTTGTAGGTACTTGTGGGTGCTTGTAGGTACTTGTGGGTGCTTGTAGGTACTTGTGGGTGTTGTAGGTACTTGTGGGTGCTTGTAGGTACTTGTGGGTGCTTGTAGGTACTTGTGGGTGCTTGTAGGTACTTGTGGGTGCTTGTAGGTACTTGTGGGTGCTTGTAGGTGCTTGTGGGTGCCTTTCGGTGCTTGTGGATGCTTTTAGGTGCTTGTGATACTTGTGGGTGCTTGTAGGTACTTGTGGGTGCTTGTAGGTGCTTGTGGGTACTTGTGGGTGCTTGTAGGTGCTTGTGGGTGCTTGTAGGTGTTTGTAGGTGCTTGTAGGTACTTGTGGGTGCTTGTAGGTACTTGTGGGTGCTTGTAGGTACTTGTGGGTGCTTCTAGGTACTTGTGGGTGCTTGTGGGTGCTTGTAGGTACTTGTGGGTGCTTGTGGGTGCTTGTGGGTACTTGTGGGTACTTGTGGGTGCTTGTAGGTACTTGTGGGTACTTGTGGTTGCTTGTGGGTACTTGTGGGTGCTTGTAGGTACTTGTGGGTACTTGTGGGTGCTTGTAGGTACTTGAGGGTGCTTGTAGGTACTTGTGGGTGCTTGTAGGTACTTGTGGGTGCTTGTAGGTACTTGTGGGTGCTTGTAGGTACTTGTGGGTGCTTGTAGGTACTTGTGGGTGTTGCAGGTGCTTGTGGGTGCTTGTAGGTACTTGTGGGTGCTTGTAGGTACTTGTGGGTGCTTGTAGGTACTTGTGGGTGCTTGTAGGTACTTGTGGGTGCTTGTAGGTACTTGTGGGTGCTTGTAGGTACTTGTGGGTGCTTGTAGGTACTTGTGGGTGCTTGTAGGTACTTGTGGGTGCTAGTAGGTACTTGTGGGTGCTAGTAGGTACTTGTGGGTGCTTGTAGGTGCTTGTAGGTACTAGTGGGTGCTTGTAGGTACTAGTGGGTGCTTGTAGGTACTTGTGGGTGCATGTAGGTACTTGTGGGTGCATGTAGGTACTTGTGGGTGCTTGTAGGTACTTGTGGGTGCATGTAGGTACTTGTGGGTGCTTGTAGGTACTTGTGGGTGCTTGTGGGTGCTTATTGGTACTTGTGGGCACTTGTGGGTGCTTGTGGGTACTTGTGGGTGCTTGTAGGTACTTGTGGGTGCTTATTGGTACTTGTGGGCACTTGTGGGTGCTTGTGGGTACTTGTGGGTGCTTGTAGGTACTTGTGGGTGCTTGTAGGTACTTAAGGGTGCTTGTGGGTGCTTGTAGGTACTTGTGGGTGCTTGAAGGAACTTGTGGGTGCTTGTGGGTACTTGTGGGTGCTTGTAGGTACTTGAGGGTGCTTGTGGGTGCTTATTGGTACTTGTGGGCACTTGTGGGTGCTTGTGGGTACTTGTGGGTGCTTGTAGGTACTTGTGGGTGCTTGTAGGTACTTAAGGGTGCTTGTGGGTGCTTGTAGGTACTTGTGGGTGCTTGAAGGAACTTGTGGGTGCTTGTGGGTACTTGTGGGTGCTTGTAGGTACTTGAGGGTGCTTGTAGGTACTTGTGGGTGCTTGTAGGTACTTGTGGGTGCTTGTAGGTACTTGTGGGTGCTTGTAGGTACTTGTGGGTGTTGTAGGTACTTGTGGGTGCTTGTAGGTACTTGTGGGTGCTTGTAGGTACTTGTGGGTGCTTGTAGGTACTTGTGGGTGCTTGTAGGTACTTGTGGGTGCTTGTAGGTGCTTGTGGGTGCCTTTCGGTGCTTGTGGATGCTTTTAGGTGCTTGTGATACTTGTGGGTGCTTGTAGGTACTTGTGGGTGCTTGTAGGTGCTTGTGGGTACTTGTGGGTGCTTGTAGGTGCTTGTGGGTGCTTGTAGGTGTTTGTAGGTGCTTGTAGGTACTTGTGGGTGCTTGTAGGTACTTGTGGGTGCTTGTGGGTGCTTGTAGGTGTTTGTAGGTGCTTGTAGGTACTTGTGGGTGCTTGTAGGTACTTGTGGGTGCATGTAGGTACTTGTGGGTGCTTGTAGGTACTTGTGGGTGCTTGTGGGTGCTTATTGGTACTTGTGGGCACTTGTGGGTGCTTGTGGGTACTTGTGGGTGCTTGTAGGTACTTGTGGGTGCTTGTAGGTACTTAAGGGTGCTTGTGGGTGCTTGTAGGTACTTGTGGGTGCTTGAAGGAACTTGTGGGTGCTTGTGGGTACTTGTGGGTGCTTGTAGGTACTTGAGGGTGCTTGTAGGTACTTGTGGGTGCTTGTAGGTACTTGTGGGTGCTTGTAGGTACTTGTGGGTGCTTGTAGGTACTTGTGGGTGTTGTAGGTACTTGTGGGTGCTTGTAGGTACTTGTGGGTGCTTGTAGGTACTTGTGGGTGCTTGTAGGTACTTGTGGGTGCTTGTAGGTACTTGTGGGTGCTTGTAGGTGCTTGTGGGTGCCTTTCGGTGCTTGTGGATGCTTTTAGGTGCTTGTGATACTTGTGGGTGCTTGTAGGTACTTGTGGGTGCTTGTAGGTGCTTGTGGGTACTTGTGGGTGCTTGTAGGTGCTTGTGGGTGCTTGTAGGTGTTTGTAGGTGCTTGTAGGTACTTGTGGGTGCTTGTAGGTACTTGTGGGTGCTTGTAGGTACTTGTGGGTGCTTCTAGGTACTTGTGGGTGCTTGTGGGTGCTTGTGGGTGCTTGTAGGTACTTGTGGGTGCTTGTAGGTACTTGTGGGTGCTTGTAGGTACTTGTGGGTGCTTGTAGGTACTTGTGGGTGCTTGTAGGTACTTGTGGGTGCTTGTAGGTACTTGTGGGTGCTTGTAGGTACTTGTGGGTGCTTGTAGGTACTTGTGGGTGCTAGTAGGTACTTGTGGGTGCTAGTAGGTACTTGTGGGTGCTTGTGGGTGCTTATTGGTACTTGTGGGCACTTGTGGGTGCTTGTGGGTACTTGTGGGTGCTTGTAGGTACTTGTGGGTGCTTGTAGGTACTTAAGGGTGCTTGTGGGTGCTTGTAGGTACTTGTGGGTGCTTGAAGGAACTTGTGGGTGCTTGTGGGTACTTGTGGGTGCTTGTAGGTACTTGAGGGTGCTTGTAGGTACTTGTGGGTGCTAGTAGGTACTTGTGGGTGCTTGTAGGTACTTGTGGGTGCTTGTAGGTACTTGTGGGTGTTGTAGGTACTTGTGGGTGCTTGTAGGTACTTGTGGGTGCTTGTAGGTACTTGTGGGTGCTTGTAGGTACTTGTGGGTGCTTGTAGGTACTTGTGGGTGCTTGTAGGTGCTTGTGGGTGCCTTTCGGTGCTTGTGGATGCTTTTAGGTGCTTGTGATACTTGTGGGTGCTTGTAGGTACTTGTGGGTGCTTGTAGGTGCTTGTGGGTACTTGTGGGTGCTTGTAGGTGCTTGTGGGTGCTTGTAGGTGTTTGTAGGTGCTTGTAGGTACTTGTGGGTGCTTGTAGGTACTTGTGGGTGCTTGTAGGTACTTAAGGGTGCTTGTGGGTGCTTGTAGGTACTTGTGGGTGCTTGAAGGAACTTGTGGGTGCTTGTGGGTACTTGTGGGTGCTTGTAGGTACTTGAGGGTGCTTGTAGGTACTTGTGGGTGCTTGTAGGTACTTGTGGGTGCTTGTAGGTACTTGTGGGTGCTTGTAGGTACTTGTGGGTGTTGTAGGTACTTGTGGGTGCTTGTAGGTACTTGTGGGTGCTTGTAGGTACTTGTGGGTGCTTGTAGGTACTTGTGGGTGCTTGTAGGTACTTGTGGGTGCTTGTAGGTGCTTGTGGGTGCCTTTCGGTGCTTGTGGATGCTTTTAGGTGCTTGTGATACTTGTGGGTGCTTGTAGGTACTTGTGGGTGCTTGTAGGTGCTTGTGGGTACTTGTGGGTGCTTGTAGGTGCTTGTGGGTGCTTGTAGGTGTTTGTAGGTGCTTGTAGGTACTTGTGGGTGCTTGTAGGTACTTGTGGGTGCTTGTAGGTACTTGTGGGTGCTTCTAGGTACTTGTGGGTGCTTGTGGGTGCTTGTAGGTACTTGTGGGTGCTTGTGGGTGCTTGTGGGTACTTGTGGGTACTTGTGGGTGCTTGTAGGTACTTGTGGGTACTTGTGGTTGCTTGTGGGTACTTGTGGGTGCTTGTAGGTACTTGTGGGTACTTGTGGGTGCTTGTAGGTACTTGAGGGTGCTTGTAGGTACTTGTGGGTGCTTGTAGGTACTTGTGGGTGCTTGTAGGTACTTGTGGGTGCTTGTAGGTACTTGTGGGTGCTTGTAGGTACTTGTGGGTGTTGCAGGTGCTTGTGGGTGCTTGTAGGTACTTGTGGGTGCTTGTAGGTACTTGTGGGTGCTTGTAGGTACTTGTGGGTGCTTGTAGGTACTTGTGGGTGCTTGTAGGTACTTGTGGGTGCTTGTAGGTACTTGTGGGTGCTTGTAGGTACTTGTGGGTGCTTGTAGGTACTTGTGGGTGCTAGTAGGTACTTGTGGGTGCTAGTAGGTACTTGTGGGTGCTTGTAGGTGCTTGTAGGTACTAGTGGGTGCTTGTAGGTACTAGTGGGTGCTTGTAGGTACTTGTGGGTGCATGTAGGTACTTGTGGGTGCATGTAGGTACTTGTGGGTGCTTGTAGGTACTTGTGGGTGCATGTAGGTACTTGTGGGTGCTTGTAGGTACTTGTGGGTGCTTGTGGGTGCTTATTGGTACTTGTGGGCACTTGTGGGTGCTTGTGGGTACTTGTGGGTGCTTGTAGGTACTTGTGGGTGCTTATTGGTACTTGTGGGCACTTGTGGGTGCTTGTGGGTACTTGTGGGTGCTTGTAGGTACTTGTGGGTGCTTGTAGGTACTTAAGGGTGCTTGTGGGTGCTTGTAGGTACTTGTGGGTGCTTGAAGGAACTTGTGGGTGCTTGTGGGTACTTGTGGGTGCTTGTAGGTACTTGAGGGTGCTTGTGGGTGCTTATTGGTACTTGTGGGCACTTGTGGGTGCTTGTGGGTACTTGTGGGTGCTTGTAGGTACTTGTGGGTGCTTGTAGGTACTTAAGGGTGCTTGTGGGTGCTTGTAGGTACTTGTGGGTGCTTGAAGGAACTTGTGGGTGCTTGTGGGTACTTGTGGGTGCTTGTAGGTACTTGAGGGTGCTTGTAGGTACTTGTGGGTGCTTGTAGGTACTTGTGGGTGCTTGTAGGTACTTGTGGGTGCTTGTAGGTACTTGTGGGTGTTGTAGGTACTTGTGGGTGCTTGTAGGTACTTGTGGGTGCTTGTAGGTACTTGTGGGTGCTTGTAGGTACTTGTGGGTGCTTGTAGGTACTTGTGGGTGCTTGTAGGTGCTTGTGGGTGCCTTTCGGTGCTTGTGGATGCTTTTAGGTGCTTGTGATACTTGTGGGTGCTTGTAGGTACTTGTGGGTGCTTGTAGGTGCTTGTGGGTACTTGTGGGTGCTTGTAGGTGCTTGTGGGTGCTTGTAGGTGTTTGTAGGTGCTTGTAGGTACTTGTGGGTGCTTGTAGGTACTTGTGGGTGCTTGTGGGTGCTTGTAGGTGTTTGTAGGTGCTTGTAGGTACTTGTGGGTGCTTGTAGGTACTTGTGGGTGCATGTAGGTACTTGTGGGTGCTTGTAGGTACTTGTGGGTGCTTGTGGGTGCTTATTGGTACTTGTGGGCACTTGTGGGTGCTTGTGGGTACTTGTGGGTGCTTGTAGGTACTTGTGGGTGCTTGTAGGTACTTAAGGGTGCTTGTGGGTGCTTGTAGGTACTTGTGGGTGCTTGAAGGAACTTGTGGGTGCTTGTGGGTACTTGTGGGTGCTTGTAGGTACTTGAGGGTGCTTGTAGGTACTTGTGGGTGCTTGTAGGTACTTGTGGGTGCTTGTAGGTACTTGTGGGTGCTTGTAGGTACTTGTGGGTGTTGTAGGTACTTGTGGGTGCTTGTAGGTACTTGTGGGTGCTTGTAGGTACTTGTGGGTGCTTGTAGGTACTTGTGGGTGCTTGTAGGTACTTGTGGGTGCTTGTAGGTGCTTGTGGGTGCCTTTCGGTGCTTGTGGATGCTTTTAGGTGCTTGTGATACTTGTGGGTGCTTGTAGGTACTTGTGGGTGCTTGTAGGTGCTTGTGGGTACTTGTGGGTGCTTGTAGGTGCTTGTGGGTGCTTGTAGGTGTTTGTAGGTGCTTGTAGGTACTTGTGGGTGCTTGTAGGTACTTGTGGGTGCTTGTAGGTACTTGTGGGTGCTTCTAGGTACTTGTGGGTGCTTGTGGGTGCTTGTAGGTACTTGTGGGTGCTTGTGGGTGCTTGTGGGTACTTGTGGGTACTTGTGGGTGCTTGTAGGTACTTGTGGGTACTTGTGGTTGCTTGTGGGTACTTGTGGGTGCTTGTAGGTACTTGTGGGTACTTGTGGGTGCTTGTAGGTACTTGAGGGTGCTTGTAGGTACTTGTGGGTGCTTGTAGGTACTTGTGGGTGCTTGTAGGTACTTGTGGGTGCTTGTAGGTACTTGTGGGTGCTTGTAGGTACTTGTGGGTGTTGCAGGTGCTTGTGGGTGCTTGTAGGTACTTGTGGGTGCTTGTAGGTACTTGTGGGTGCTTGTAGGTACTTGTGGGTGCTTGTAGGTACTTGTGGGTGCTTGTAGGTACTTGTGGGTGCTTGTAGGTACTTGTGGGTGCTTGTAGGTACTTGTGGGTGCTTGTAGGTACTTGTGGGTGCTAGTAGGTACTTGTGGGTGCTAGTAGGTACTTGTGGGTGCTTGTGGGTGCTTATTGGTACTTGTGGGCACTTGTGGGTGCTTGTGGGTACTTGTGGGTGCTTGTAGGTACTTGTGGGTGCTTGTAGGTACTTAAGGGTGCTTGTGGGTGCTTGTAGGTACTTGTGGGTGCTTGAAGGAACTTGTGGGTGCTTGTGGGTACTTGTGGGTGCTTGTAGGTACTTGAGGGTGCTTGTAGGTACTTGTGGGTGCTTGTAGGTACTTGTGGGTGCTTGTAGGTACTTGTGGGTGCTTGTAGGTACTTGTGGGTGCTGTAGGTACTTGTGGGTGCTTGTAGGTACTTGTGGGTGCTTGTAGGTACTTGTGGGTGCTTGTAGGTACTTGTGGGTGCTTGTAGGTGCTTGTGGGTGCCTTTCGGTGCTTGTGGATGCTTTTAGGTGCTTGTGATACTTGTGGGTGCTTGTAGGTACTTGTGGGTGCTTGTAGGTGCTTGTGGGTACTTGTGGGTGCTTGTAGGTGCTTGTGGGTGCTTGTAGGTGTTTGTAGGTGCTTGTAGGTACTTGTGGGTGCTTGTAGGTACTTGTGGGTGCTTGTAGGTACTTGTGGGTACTTGTGGGTGCTTGTAGGTACTTGTGGGTGCTTGTGGGTGCTTGTAGGTGTTTGTAGGTGCTTGTAGGTACTTGTGGGTGCTTGTAGGTACTTGTGGGTGCATGTAGGTACTTGTGGGTGCTTGTAGGTACTTGTGGGTGCTTGTGGGTGCTTATTGGTACTTGTGGGCACTTGTGGGTGCTTGTGGGTACTTGTGGGTACTTGTGGGTGCTTGTGGGTGCTTGTGGGTACTTGTGGGTACTTGTGGGTGCTTGTAGGTACTTGTGGGTGCTTGAAGGAACTTGTGGGTGCTTGTAGGTACTTGTGGGTGCTTGTAGGTACTTGAGGGTGCTTGTAGGTACTTGTGGGTGCTTGTAGGTACTTGTGGGTGCTTGTAGGTACTTGTGGGTGCTTGTAGGTACTTGTGGGTGTTGTAGGTACTTGTGGGTGCTTGTAGGTACTTGTGGGTGCTTGTAGGTACTTGTGGGTGCTTGTAGGTACTTGTGGGTGCTTGTAGGTACTTGTGGGTGCTTGTAGGTGCTTGTGGGTGCCTTTCGGTGCTTGTGGATGCTTTTAGGTGCTTGTGATACTTGTGGGTGCTTGTAGGTACTTGTGGGTGCTTGTGGGTGCTTGTGGGTACTTGTGGGTGCTTGTAGGTGCTTGTGGGTGCTTGTAGGTGTTTGTAGGTGCTTGTAGGTACTTGTGGGTGCTTGTAGGTACTTGTGGGTGCTTGTAGGTACTTGTGGGTGCTTCTAGGTACTTGTGGGTGCTTGTGGGTGCTTGTAGGTACTTGTGGGTGCTTGTGGGTGCTTGTGGGTACTTGTGGGTGCTTGTGGGTGCTTATTGGTACTTGTGGGCACTTGTGGGTGCTTGTGGGTACTTGTGGGTGCTTGTAGGTACTTGTGGGTGCTTATTGGTACTTGTGGGCACTTGTGGGTGCTTGTGGGTACTTGTGGGTGCTTGTAGGTACTTGTGGGTGCTTGTAGGTACTTAAGGGTGCTTGTGGGTGCTTGTAGGTACTTGTGGGTGCTTGAAGGAACTTGTGGGTGCTTGTGGGTACTTGTGGGTGCTTGTAGGTACTTGAGGGTGCTTGTGGGTGCTTATTGGTACTTGTGGGCACTTGTGGGTGCTTGTGGGTACTTGTGGGTGCTTGTAGGTACTTGTGGGTGCTTGTAGGTACTTAAGGGTGCTTGTGGGTGCTTGTAGGTACTTGTGGGTGCTTGAAGGAACTTGTGGGTGCTTGTGGGTACTTGTGGGTGCTTGTAGGTACTTGAGGGTGCTTGTAGGTACTTGTGGGTGCTTGTAGGTACTTGTGGGTGCTTGTAGGTACTTGTGGGTGCTTGTAGGTACTTGTGGGTGTTGTAGGTACTTGTGGGTGCTTGTAGGTACTTGTGGGTGCTTGTAGGTACTTGTGGGTGCTTGTAGGTACTTGTGGGTGCTTGTAGGTACTTGTGGGTGCTTGTAGGTGCTTGTGGGTGCCTTTCGGTGCTTGTGGATGCTTTTAGGTGCTTGTGATACTTGTGGGTGCTTGTAGGTACTTGTGGGTGCTTGTAGGTGCTTGTGGGTACTTGTGGGTGCTTGTAGGTGCTTGTGGGTGCTTGTAGGTGTTTGTAGGTGCTTGTAGGTACTTGTGGGTGCTTGTAGGTACTTGTGGGTGCTTGTGGGTGCTTGTAGGTGTTTGTAGGTGCTTGTAGGTACTTGTGGGTGCTTGTAGGTACTTGTGGGTGCATGTAGGTACTTGTGGGTGCTTGTAGGTACTTGTGGGTGCTTGTGGGTGCTTATTGGTACTTGTGGGCACTTGTGGGTGCTTGTGGGTACTTGTGGGTGCTTGTAGGTACTTGTGGGTGCTTGTAGGTACTTAAGGGTGCTTGTGGGTGCTTGTAGGTACTTGTGGGTGCTTGAAGGAACTTGTGGGTGCTTGTGGGTACTTGTGGGTGCTTGTAGGTACTTGAGGGTGCTTGTAGGTACTTGTGGGTGCTTGTAGGTACTTGTGGGTGCTTGTAGGTACTTGTGGGTGCTTGTAGGTACTTGTGGGTGTTGTAGGTACTTGTGGGTGCTTGTAGGTACTTGTGGGTGCTTGTAGGTACTTGTGGGTGCTTGTAGGTACTTGTGGGTGCTTGTAGGTACTTGTGGGTGCTTGTAGGTGCTTGTGGGTGCCTTTCGGTGCTTGTGGATGCTTTTAGGTGCTTGTGATACTTGTGGGTGCTTGTAGGTACTTGTGGGTGCTTGTAGGTGCTTGTGGGTACTTGTGGGTGCTTGTAGGTGCTTGTGGGTGCTTGTAGGTGTTTGTAGGTGCTTGTAGGTACTTGTGGGTGCTTGTAGGTACTTGTGGGTGCTTGTAGGTACTTGTGGGTGCTTCTAGGTACTTGTGGGTGCTTGTGGGTGCTTGTAGGTACTTGTGGGTGCTTGTGGGTGCTTGAGGGTACTTGTGGGTACTTGTGGGTGCTTGTAGGTACTTGTGGGTACTTGTGGTTGCTTGTGGGTACTTGTGGGTGCTTGTAGGTACTTGTGGGTACTTGTGGGTGCTTGTAGGTACTTGAGGGTGCTTGTAGGTACTTGAGGGTGCTTGTAGGTACTTGTGGGTGCTTGTAGGTACTTGTGGGTGCTTGTAGGTACTTGTGGGTGCTTGTAGGTACTTGTGGGTGCTTGTAGGTACTTGTGGGTGTTGCAGGTGCTTGTGGGTGCTTGTAGGTACTTGTGGGTGCTTGTAGGTACTTGTGGGTGCTTGTAGGTACTTGTGGGTGCTTGTAGGTACTTGTGGGTGCTTGTAGGTACTTGTGGGTGCTTGTAGGTACTTGTGGGTGCTTGTAGGTACTTGTGGGTGCTTGTAGGTACTTGTGGGTGCTAGTAGGTACTTGTGGGTGCTAGTAGGTACTTGTGGGTGCTTGTGGGTGCTTATTGGTACTTGTGGGCACTTGTGGGTGCTTGTGGGTACTTGTGGGTGCTTGTAGGTACTTGTGGGTGCTTGTAGGTACTTAAGGGTGCTTGTGGGTGCTTGTAGGTACTTGTGGGTGCTTGAAGGAACTTGTGGGTGCTTGTGGGTACTTGTGGGTGCTTGTAGGTACTTGAGGGTGCTTGTAGGTACTTGTGGGTGCTTGTAGGTACTTGTGGGTGCTTGTAGGTACTTGTGGGTGCTTGTAGGTACTTGTGGGTGTTGTAGGTACTTGTGGGTGCTTGTAGGTACTTGTGGGTGCTTGTAGGTACTTGTGGGTGCTTGTAGGTACTTGTGGGTGCTTGTAGGTGCTTGTGGGTGCCTTTCGGTGCTTGTGGATGCTTTTAGGTGCTTGTGATACTTGTGGGTGCTTGTAGGTACTTGTGGGTGCTTGTAGGTGCTTGTGGGTACTTGTGGGTGCTTGTAGGTGCTTGTGGGTGCTTGTAGGTGTTTGTAGGTGCTTGTAGGTACTTGTGGGTGCTTGTAGGTACTTGTGGGTGCTTGTAGGTACTTGTGGGTGCTTCTAGGTACTTGTGGGTGCTTGTGGGTGCTTGTTGGTACTTGTGGGTGCTTGTGGGTACTTGTGGGTACTTGTGGGTGCTTGTAGGTACTTGTGGGTACTTGTGGTTGCTTGTGGGTACTTGTGGGTGCTTGTAGGTACTTGTGGATGCTTGTGGGTGCTTGTAGGTACTTGCCCCGGGTGCTTGTAGGTACTTCTGGGTACTTGTGGGTGCTTGTGGGTGCTTGTGGGTACTTGTGGGTACTTGTGGGTGCTTGTAGGTACTTGTGGGTGCTTGTAGGTACTTGTGGGTGCTTGTAGGTACTTGTGGGTGCTTGTAGGTACTTGTGGGTGCTTGTAGGTACTTGTGGGTGCTTGTAGGTGCTTGTGGGTGCCTTTCGGTGCTTGTGGATGCTTTTAGGTGCTTGTGATACTTGTGGGTGCTTGTAGGTACTTGTGGGTGCTTGTAGGTGCTTGTGGGTGCTTGTAGGTACTTGTGGGTGCTTCTAGGTACTTGTGGGTGCTTGTGGGTGCTTGTTGGTACTTGTGGGTGCTTGTGGGTGCTTGTGGGTACTTGTGGGTACTTGTGGGTGCTTGTAGGTACTTGTGGGTACTTGTGGTTGCTTGTGGGTACTTGTGGGTGCTTGTGGGTGCTTGTAGGTGTTTGTAGGTGCTTGTAGGTACTTGTGGGTGCTTGTAGGTACTTGTGGGTGCTTGTGGGTGCTTGTAGGTGTTTGTAGGTGCTTGTAGGTACTTGTGGGTGCTTGTAGGTACTTGTGGGTGCATGTAGGTACTTGTGGGTGCTTGTAGGTACTTGTGGGTGCTTGTGGGTGCTTATTGGTACTTGTGGGCACTTGTGGGTGCTTGTGGGTACTTGTGGGTGCTTGTAGGTACTTGTGGGTGCTTGTAGGTACTTAAGGGTGCTTGTGGGTGCTTGTAGGTACTTGTGGGTGCTTGAAGGAACTTGTGGGTGCTTGTGGGTACTTGTGGGTGCTTGTAGGTACTTGAGGGTGCTTGTAGGTACTTGTGGGTGCTTGTAGGTACTTGTGGGTGCTTGTAGGTACTTGTGGGTGCTTGTAGGTACTTGTGGGTGTTGTAGGTACTTGTGGGTGCTTGTAGGTACTTGTGGGTGCTTGTAGGTACTTGTGGGTGCTTGTAGGTACTTGTGGGTGCTTGTAGGTACTTGTGGGTGCTTGTAGGTGCTTGTGGGTGCCTTTCGGTGCTTGTGGATGCTTTTAGGTGCTTGTGATACTTGTGGGTGCTTGTAGGTACTTGTGGGTGCTTGTAGGTGCTTGTGGGTACTTGTGGGTGCTTGTAGGTGCTTGTGGGTGCTTGTAGGTGTTTGTAGGTGCTTGTAGGTACTTGTGGGTGCTTGTAGGTACTTGTGGGTGCTTGTAGGTACTTGTGGGTGCTTCTAGGTACTTGTGGGTGCTTGTGGGTGCTTGTAGGTACTTGTGGGTGCTTGTGGGTGCTTGTGGGTACTTGTGGGTACTTGTGGGTGCTTGTAGGTACTTGTGGGTACTTGTGGTTGCTTGTGGGTACTTGTGGGTGCTTGTAGGTACTTGTGGGTACTTGTGGGTGCTTGTAGGTACTTGAGGGTGCTTGTAGGTACTTGTGGGTGCTTGTAGGTACTTGTGGGTGCTTGTAGGTACTTGTGGGTGCTTGTAGGTACTTGTGGGTGCTTGTAGGTACTTGTGGGTGTTGCAGGTGCTTGTGGGTGCTTGTAGGTACTTGTGGGTGCTTGTAGGTACTTGTGGGTGCTTGTAGGTACTTGTGGGTGCTTGTAGGTACTTGTGGGTGCTTGTAGGTACTTGTGGGTGCTTGTAGGTACTTGTGGGTGCTTGTAGGTACTTGTGGGTGCTTGTAGGTACTTGTGGGTGCTAGTAGGTACTTGTGGGTGCTAGTAGGTACTTGTGGGTGCTTGTGGGTGCTTATTGGTACTTGTGGGCACTTGTGGGTGCTTGTGGGTACTTGTGGGTGCTTGTAGGTACTTGTGGGTGCTTGTAGGTACTTAAGGGTGCTTGTGGGTGCTTGTAGGTACTTGTGGGTGCTTGAAGGAACTTGTGGGTGCTTGTGGGTACTTGTGGGTGCTTGTAGGTACTTGAGGGTGCTTGTAGGTACTTGTGGGTACTTGTGGTTGCTTGTGGGTACTTGTGGGTGCTTGTAGGTACTTGTGGATGCTTGTGGGTGCTTGTAGGTACTTGCCCCGGGTGCTTGTAGGTACTTCTGGGTACTTGTGGGTGCTTGTGGGTGCTTGTGGGTACTTGTGGGTACTTGTGGGTGCTTGTAGGTACTTGTGGGTGCTTGTAGGTACTTGTGGGTGCTTGTAGGTACTTGTGGGTGCTTGTAGGTACTTGTGGGTGCTTGTAGGTGCTTGTGGGTGCCTTTCGGTGCTTGTGGATGCTTTTAGGTGCTTGTGATACTTGTGGGTGCTTGTAGGTACTTGTGGGTGCTTGTAGGTGCTTGTGGGTGCTTGTAGGTACTTGTGGGTGCTTCTAGGTACTTGTGGGTGCTTGTGGGTGCTTGTTGGTACTTGTGGGTGCTGGTGGGTGCTTGTGGGTACTTGTGGGTACTTGTGGGTGCTTGTAGGTACTTGTGGGTACTTGTGGTTGCTTGTGGGTACTTGTGGGTGCTTGTGGGTGCTTGTAGGTGTTTGTAGGTGCTTGTAGGTACTTGTGGGTGCTTGTAGGTACTTGTGGGTGCATGTAGGTACTTGTGGGTGCTTGTAGGTACTTGTGGGTGCTTGTGGGTGCTTATTGGTACTTGTGGGCACTTGTGGGTGCTTGTGGGTACTTGTGGGTGCTTGTAGGTACTTGTGGGTGCTTGTAGGTACTTAAGGGTGCTTGTGGGTGCTTGTAGGTACTTGTGGGTGCTTGAAGGAACTTGTGGGTGCTTGTGGGTACTTGTGGGTGCTTGTAGGTACTTGAGGGTGCTTGTGGGTGCTTATTGGTACTTGTGGGCACTTGTGGGTGCTTGTGGGTACTTGTGGGTGCTTGTAGGTACTTGTGGGTGCTTGTAGGTACTTAAGGGTGCTTGTGGGTGCTTGTAGGTACTTGTGGGTGCTTGAAGGAACTTGTGGGTGCTTGTGGGTACTTGTGGGTGCTTGTAGGTACTTGAGGGTGCTTGTAGGTACTTGTGGGTGCTTGTAGGTACTTGTGGGTGCTTGTAGGTACTTGTGGGTGCTTGTAGGTACTTGTGGGTGTTGTAGGTACTTGTGGGTGCTTGTAGGTACTTGTGGGTGCTTGTAGGTACTTGTGGGTGCTTGTAGGTACTTGTGGGTGCTTGTAGGTACTTGTGGGTGCTTGTAGGTGCTTGTGGGTGCCTTTCGGTGCTTGTGGATGCTTTTAGGTGCTTGTGATACTTGTGGGTGCTTGTAGGTACTTGTGGGTGCTTGTAGGTGCTTGTGGGTGCTTGTAGGTGTTTGTAGGTGCTTGTAGGTACTTGTGGGTGCTTGTAGGTACTTGTGGGTGCTTGTAGGTGTTTGTAGGTGCTTGTAGGTACTTGTGGGTGCTTGTAGGTACTTGTGGGTGCATGTAGGTACTTGTGGGTGCTTGTAGGTACTTGTGGGTGCTTGTGGGTGCTTATTGGTACTTGTGGGCACTTGTGGGTGCTTGTGGGTACTTGTGGGTGCTTGTAGGTACTTGTGGGTGCTTGTAGGTACTTGTGGGTGTTGTAGGTACTTGTGGATGCTTGTAGGTACTTGTGGGTGCTTGTAGGTACTTGTGGGTGCTTGTAGGTACTTGTGGGTGCTTGTAGGTACTTGTGGGTGCTTGTAGGTGCTTGTGGGTGCCTTTCGGTGCTTGTGGATGCTTTTAGGTGCTTGTGATACTTGTGGGTGCTTGTAGGTACTTGTGGGTGCTTGTAGGTGCTTGTGGGTACTTGTGGGTGCTTGTAGGTGCTTGTGGGTGCTTGTAGGTGTTTGTAGGTGCTTGTAGGTACTTGTGGGTGCTTGTAGGTACTTGTGGGTGCTTGTAGGTACTTGTGGGTGCTTCTAGGTACTTGTGGGTGCTTGTGGGTGCTTGTAGGTACTTGTGGGTGCTTGTGGGTGCTTGTGGGTACTTGTGGGTACTTGTGGGTGCTTGTAGGTACTTGTGGGTACTTGTGGTTGCTTGTGGGTACTTGTGGGTGCTTGTAGGTACTTGTGGGTACTTGTGGGTGCTTGTAGGTACTTGAGGGTGCTTGTAGGTACTTGTGGGTGCTTGTAGGTACTTGTGGGTGCTTGTAGGTACTTGTGGGTGCTTGTAGGTACTTGTGGGTGCTTGTAGGTACTTGTGGGTGTTGCAGGTGCTTGTGGGTGCTTGTAGGTACTTGTGGGTGCTTGTAGGTACTTGTGGGTGCTTGTAGGTACTTGTGGGTGCTTGTAGGTACTTGTGGGTGCTTGTAGGTACTTGTGGGTGCTTGTAGGTACTTGTGGGTGCTTGTAGGTACTTGTGGGTGCTTGTAGGTACTTGTGGGTGCTAGTAGGTACTTGTGGGTGCTAGTAGGTACTTGTGGGTGCTTGTAGGTGCTTGTAGGTACTAGTGGGTGCTTGTAGGTACTAGTGGGTGCTTGTAGGTACTTGTGGGTGCATGTAGGTACTTGTGGGTGCATGTAGGTACTTGTGGGTGCTTGTAGGTACTTGTGGGTGCATGTAGGTACTTGTGGGTGCTTGTAGGTACTTGTGGGTGCTTGTGGGTGCTTATTGGTACTTGTGGGCACTTGTGGGTGCTTGTGGGTACTTGTGGGTGCTTGTAGGTACTTGTGGGTGCTTGTAGGTACTTAAGGGTGCTTGTGGGTGCTTGTAGGTACTTGTGGGTGCTTGAAGGAACTTGTGGGTGCTTGTGGGTACTTGTGGGTGCTTGTAGGTACTTGAGGGTGCTTGTAGGTACTTGTGGGTGCTTGTAGGTACTTGTGGGTGCTTGTAGGTACTTGTGGGTGCTTGTAGGTACTTGTGGGTGTTGTAGGTACTTGTGGGTGCTTGTAGGTACTTGTGGGTGCTTGTAGGTACTTGTGGGTGCTTGTAGGTACTTGTGGGTGCTTGTAGGTACTTGTGGGTGCTTGTAGGTGCTTGTGGGTGCCTTTCGGTGCTTGTGGATGCTTTTAGGTGCTTGTGATACTTGTGGGTGCTTGTAGGTACTTGTGGGTGCTTGTAGGTGCTTGTGGGTGCTTGTAGGTGCTTGTGGGTGCTTGTAGGTGTTTGTAGGTGCTTGTAGGTACTTGTGGGTGCTTGTAGGTACTTGTGGGTGCTTGTAGGTACTTGTGGGTGCTTCTAGGTACTTGTGGGTGCTTGTGGGTGCTTGTTGGTACTTGTGGGCACTTGTGGGTGCTTGTGGGTACTTGTGGGTGCTTGTAGGTACTT
Source organism: Phalangium opilio (assembly GCF_054372755.1). Classification (NCBI taxonomy): domain Eukaryota; kingdom Metazoa; phylum Arthropoda; class Arachnida; order Opiliones; family Phalangiidae; genus Phalangium; species Phalangium opilio. Next base: position 6,451,518 of record NW_028324180.1, on the reverse strand, counting down.
GTGGGTGCTTATTGGTACTTGTGGGCACTTGTGGGTGCTTGTGGGTACTTGTGGGTGCTTGTAGGTACTTGTGGGTGCTTGTAGGTACTTAAGGGTGCTTGTGGGTGCTTGTAGGTACTTGTGGGTGCTTGAAGGAACTTGTGGGTGCTTGTGGGTACTTGTGGGTGCTTGTAGGTACTTGAGGGTGCTTGTGGGTGCTTATTGGTACTTGTGGGCACTTGTGGGTGCTTGTGGGTACTTGTGGGTGCTTGTAGGTACTTGTGGGTGCTTGTAGGTACTTAAGGGTGCTTGTGGGTGCTTGTAGGTACTTGTGGGTGCTTGAAGGAACTTGTGGGTGCTTGTGGGTACTTGTGGGTGCTTGTAGGTACTTGAGGGTGCTTGTAGGTACTTGTGGGTGCTTGTAGGTACTTGTGGGTGCTTGTAGGTACTTGTGGGTGCTTGTAGGTACTTGTGGGTGTTGTAGGTACTTGTGGGTGCTTGTAGGTACTTGTGGGTGCTTGTAGGTACTTGTGGGTGCTTGTAGGTACTTGTGGGTGCTTGTAGGTACTTGTGGGTGCTTGTAGGTGCTTGTGGGTGCCTTTCGGTGCTTGTGGATGCTTTTAGGTGCTTGTGATACTTGTGGGTGCTTGTAGGTACTTGTGGGTGCTTGTAGGTGCTTGTGGGTACTTGTGGGTGCTTGTAGGTGCTTGTGGGTGCTTGTAGGTGTTTGTAGGTGCTTGTAGGTACTTGTGGGTGCTTGTAGGTACTTGTGGGTGCTTGTGGGTGCTTGTAGGTGTTTGTAGGTGCTTGTAGGTACTTGTGGGTGCTTGTAGGTACTTGTGGGTGCATGTAGGTACTTGTGGGTGCTTGTAGGTACTTGTGGGTGCTTGTGGGTGCTTATTGGTACTTGTGGGCACTTGTGGGTGCTTGTGGGTACTTGTGGGTGCTTGTAGGTACTTGTGGGTGCTTGTAGGTACTTAAGGGTGCTTGTGGGTGCTTGTAGGTACTTGTGGGTGCTTGAAGGAACTTGTGGGTGCTTGTGGGTACTTGTGGGTGCTTGTAGGTACTTGAGGGTGCTTGTAGGTACTTGTGGGTGCTTGTAGGTACTTGTGGGTGCTTGTAGGTACTTGTGGGTGCTTGTAGGTACTTGTGGGTGTTGTAGGTACTTGTGGGTGCTTGTAGGTACTTGTGGGTGCTTGTAGGTACTTGTGGGTGCTTGTAGGTACTTGTGGGTGCTTGTAGGTACTTGTGGGTGCTTGTAGGTGCTTGTGGGTGCCTTTCGGTGCTTGTGGATGCTTTTAGGTGCTTGTGATACTTGTGGGTGCTTGTAGGTACTTGTGGGTGCTTGTAGGTGCTTGTGGGTACTTGTGGGTGCTTGTAGGTGCTTGTGGGTGCTTGTAGGTGTTTGTAGGTGCTTGTAGGTACTTGTCAGTGCTTGTAGGTACTTGTGGGTGCTTGTAGGTACTTGTGGGTGCTTCTAGGTACTTGTGGGTGCTTGTGGGTGCTTGTAGGTACTTGTGGGTGCTTGTGGGTGCTTGTGGGTACTTGTGGGTACTTGTGGGTGCTTGTAGGTACTTGTGGGTACTTGTGGTTGCTTGTGGGTACTTGTGGGTGCTTGTAGGTACTTGTGGGTACTTGTGGGTGCTTGTAGGTACTTGAGGGTGCTTGTAGGTACTTGTGGGTGCTTGTAGGTACTTGTGGGTGCTTGTAGGTACTTGTGGGTGCTTGTAGGTACTTGTGGGTGCTTGTAGGTACTTGTGGGTGTTGCAGGTGCTTGTGGGTGCTTGTAGGTACTTGTGGGTGCTTGTAGGTACTTGTGGGTGCTTGTAGGTACTTGTGGGTGCTTGTAGGTACTTGTGGGTGCTTGTAGGTACTTGTGGGTGCTTGTAGGTACTTGTGGGTGCTTGTAGGTACTTGTGGGTGCTTGTAGGTACTTGTGGGTGCTAGTAGGTACTTGTGGGTGCTAGTAGGTACTTGTGGGTGCTTGTGGGTGCTTATTGGTACTTGTGGGCACTTGTGGGTGCTTGTGGGTACTTGTGGGTGCTTGTAGGTACTTGTGGGTGCTTGTAGGTACTTGTGGGTGCTTGTAGGTACTTGTGGGTGCTTGTAGGTGCTTGTGGGTGCCTTTCGGTGCTTGTGGATGCTTTTAGGTGCTTGTGATACTTGTGGGTGCTTGTAGGTACTTGTGGGTGCTTGTAGGTGCTTGTGGGTACTTGTGGGTGCTTGTAGGTGCTTGTGGGTGCTTGTAGGTGTTTGTAGGTGCTTGTAGGTACTTGTGGGTGCTTGTAGGTACTTGTGGGTGCTTGTAGGTACTTGTGGGTGCTTCTAGGTACTTGTGGGTGCTTGTGGGTGCTTGTTGGTACTTGTGGGTGCTTGTGGGTACTTGTGGGTACTTGTGGGTGCTTGTAGGTACTTGTGGGTACTTGTGGTTGCTTGTGGGTACTTGTGGGTGCTTGTAGGTACTTGTGGATGCTTGTGGGTGCTTGTAGGTACTTGCCCCGGGTGCTTGTAGGTACTTCTGGGTACTTGTGGGTGCTTGTGGGTGCTTGTGGGTACTTGTGGGTACTTGTGGGTGCTTGTAGGTACTTGTGGGTGCTTGTAGGTACTTGTGGGTGCTTGTAGGTACTTGTGGGTGCTTGTAGGTACTTGTGGGTGCTTGTAGGTACTTGTGGGTGCTTGTAGGTGCTTGTGGGTGCCTTTCGGTGCTTGTGGATGCTTTTAGGTGCTTGTGATACTTGTGGGTGCTTGTAGGTACTTGTGGGTGCTTGTAGGTGCTTGTGGGTGCTTGTAGGTACTTGTGGGTGCTTCTAGGTACTTGTGGGTGCTTGTGGGTGCTTGTTGGTACTTGTGGGTGCTTGTGGGTGCTTGTGGGTACTTGTGGGTACTTGTGGGTGCTTGTAGGTACTTGTGGGTACTTGTGGTTGCTTGTGGGTACTTGTGGGTGCTTGTGGGTGCTTGTAGGTGTTTGTAGGTGCTTGTAGGTACTTGTGGGTGCTTGTAGGTACTTGTGGGTGCTTGTGGGTGCTTGTAGGTGTTTGTAGGTGCTTGTAGGTACTTGTGGGTGCTTGTAGGTACTTGTGGGTGCATGTAGGTACTTGTGGGTGCTTGTAGGTACTTGTGGGTGCTTGTGGGTGCTTATTGGTACTTGTGGGCACTTGTGGGTGCTTGTGGGTACTTGTGGGTGCTTGTAGGTACTTGTGGGTGCTTGTAGGTACTTAAGGGTGCTTGTGGGTGCTTGTAGGTACTTGTGGGTGCTTGAAGGAACTTGTGGGTGCTTGTGGGTACTTGTGGGTGCTTGTAGGTACTTGAGGGTGCTTGTAGGTACTTGTGGGTGCTTGTAGGTACTTGTGGGTGCTTGTAGGTACTTGTGGGTGCTTGTAGGTACTTGTGGGTGTTGTAGGTACTTGTGGGTGCTTGTAGGTACTTGTGGGTGCTTGTAGGTACTTGTGGGTGCTTGTAGGTACTTGTGGGTGCTTGTAGGTACTTGTGGGTGCTTGTAGGTGCTTGTGGGTGCCTTTCGGTGCTTGTGGATGCTTTTAGGTGCTTGTGATACTTGTGGGTGCTTGTAGGTACTTGTGGGTGCTTGTAGGTGCTTGTGGGTACTTGTGGGTGCTTGTAGGTGCTTGTGGGTGCTTGTAGGTGTTTGTAGGTGCTTGTAGGTACTTGTGGGTGCTTGTAGGTACTTGTGGGTGCTTGTAGGTACTTGTGGGTGCTTCTAGGTACTTGTGGGTGCTTGTGGGTGCTTGTAGGTACTTGTGGGTGCTTGTGGGTGCTTGTGGGTACTTGTGGGTACTTGTGGGTGCTTGTAGGTACTTGTGGGTACTTGTGGTTGCTTGTGGGTACTTGTGGGTGCTTGTAGGTACTTGTGGGTACTTGTGGGTGCTTGTAGGTACTTGAGGGTGCTTGTAGGTACTTGTGGGTGCTTGTAGGTACTTGTGGGTGCTTGTAGGTACTTGTGGGTGCTTGTAGGTACTTGTGGGTGCTTGTAGGTACTTGTGGGTGTTGCAGGTGCTTGTGGGTGCTTGTAGGTACTTGTGGGTGCTTGTAGGTACTTGTGGGTGCTTGTAGGTACTTGTGGGTGCTTGTAGGTACTTGTGGGTGCTTGTAGGTACTTGTGGGTGCTTGTAGGTACTTGTGGGTGCTTGTAGGTACTTGTGGGTGCTTGTAGGTACTTGTGGGTGCTTGTAGGTACTTGTGGGTGCTTGTAGGTACTTGTGGGTGCTTGTAGGTGCTTGTGGGTGCCTTTCGGTGCTTGTGGATGCTTTTAGGTGCTTGTGATACTTGTGGGTGCTTGTAGGTACTTGTGGGTGCTTGTAGGTGCTTGTGGGTGCTTGTAGGTACTTGTGGGTGCTTCTAGGTACTTGTGGGTGCTTGTGGGTGCTTGTTGGTACTTGTGGGTGCTTGTGGGTGCTTGTGGGTACTTGTGGGTACTTGTGGGTGCTTGTAGGTACTTGTGGGTACTTGTGGTTGCTTGTGGGTACTTGTGGGTGCTTGTGGGTGCTTGTAGGTGTTTGTAGGTGCTTGTAGGTACTTGTGGGTGCTTGTAGGTACTTGTGGGTGCATGTAGGTACTTGTGGGTGCTTGTAGGTACTTGTGGGTGCTTGTGGGTGCTTATTGGTACTTGTGGGCACTTGTGGGTGCTTGTGGGTACTTGTGGGTGCTTGTAGGTACTTGTGGGTGCTTGTAGGTACTTAAGGGTGCTTGTGGGTGCTTGTAGGTACTTGTGGGTGCTTGAAGGAACTTGTGGGTGCTTGTGGGTACTTGTGGGTGCTTGTAGGTACTTGAGGGTGCTTGTGGGTGCTTATTGGTACTTGTGGGCACTTGTGGGTGCTTGTGGGTACTTGTGGGTGCTTGTAGGTACTTGTGGGTGCTTGTAGGTACTTAAGGGTGCTTGTGGGTGCTTGTAGGTACTTGTGGGTGCTTGAAGGAACTTGTGGGTGCTTGTGGGTACTTGTGGGTGCTTGTAGGTACTTGAGGGTGCTTGTAGGTACTTGTGGGTGCTTGTAGGTACTTGTGGGTGCTTGTAGGTACTTGTGGGTGCTTGTAGGTACTTGTGGGTGCTTGTAGGTACTTGTGGGTGCTTGTGGGTGCTTGTAGGTGTTTGTAGGTGCTTGTAGGTACTTGTGGGTGCTTGTAGGTACTTGTGGGTGCATGTAGGTACTTGTGGGTGCTTGTAGGTACTTGTGGGTGCTTGTGGGTGCTTATTGGTACTTGTGGGCACTTGTGGGTGCTTGTGGGTACTTGTGGGTGCTTGTAGGTACTTGTGGGTGCTTGTAGGTACTTAAGGGTGCTTGTGGGTGCTTGTAGGTACTTGTGGGTGCTTGAAGGAACTTGTGGGTGCTTGTGGGTACTTGTGGGTGCTTGTAGGTACTTGAGGGTGCTTGTAGGTACTTGTGGGTGCTTGTAGGTACTTGTGGGTGCTTGTAGGTACTTGTGGGTGCTTGTAGGTACTTGTGGGTGTTGTAGGTACTTGTGGGTGCTTGTAGGTACTTGTGGGTGCTTGTAGGTACTTGTGGGTGCTTGTAGGTACTTGTGGGTGCTTGTAGGTACTTGTGGGTGCTTGTAGGTGCTTGTGGGTGCCTTTCGGTGCTTGTGGATGCTTTTAGGTGCTTGTGATACTTGTGGGTGCTTGTAGGTACTTGTGGGTGCTTGTAGGTGCTTGTGGGTACTTGTGGGTGCTTGTAGGTGCTTGTGGGTGCTTGTAGGTGTTTGTAGGTGCTTGTAGGTACTTGTGGGTGCTTGTAGGTACTTGTGGGTGCTTGTAGGTACTTGTGGGTGCTTCTAGGTACTTGTGGGTGCTTGTGGGTGCTTGTAGGTACTTGTGGGTGCTTGTGGGTGCTTGTGGGTACTTGTGGGTACTTGTGGGTGCTTGTAGGTACTTGTGGGTACTTGTGGTTGCTTGTGGGTACTTGTGGGTGCTTGTAGGTACTTGTGGGTACTTGTGGGTGCTTGTAGGTACTTGAGGGTGCTTGTAGGTACTTGTGGGTGCTTGTAGGTACTTGTGGGTGCTTGTAGGTACTTGTGGGTGCTTGTAGGTACTTGTGGGTGCTTGTAGGTACTTGTGGGTGTTGCAGGTGCTTGTGGGTGCTTGTAGGTACTTGTGGGTGCTTGTAGGTACTTGTGGGTGCTTGTAGGTACTTGTGGGTGCTTGTAGGTACTTGTGGGTGCTTGTAGGTACTTGTGGGTGCTTGTAGGTACTTGTGGGTGCTTGTAGGTACTTGTGGGTGCTTGTAGGTACTTGTGGGTGCTTGTAGGTACTTGTGGGTGCTTGTAGGTACTTGTGGGTGCTTGTAGGTGCTTGTGGGTGCCTTTCGGTGCTTGTGGATGCTTTTAGGTGCTTGTGATACTTGTGGGTGCTTGTAGGTACTTGTGGGTGCTTGTAGGTGCTTGTGGGTGCTTGTAGGTACTTGTGGGTGCTTCTAGGTACTTGTGGGTGCTTGTGGGTGCTTGTTGGTACTTGTGGGTGCTTGTGGGTGCTTGTGGGTACTTGTGGGTACTTGTGGGTGCTTGTAGGTACTTGTGGGTACTTGTGGTTGCTTGTGGGTACTTGTGGGTGCTTGTGGGTGCTTGTAGGTGTTTGTAGGTGCTTGTAGGTACTTGTGGGTGCTTGTAGGTACTTGTGGGTGCATGTAGGTACTTGTGGGTGCTTGTAGGTACTTGTGGGTGCTTGTGGGTGCTTATTGGTACTTGTGGGCACTTGTGGGTGCTTGTGGGTACTTGTGGGTGCTTGTAGGTACTTGTGGGTGCTTGTAGGTACTTAAGGGTGCTTGTGGGTGCTTGTAGGTACTTGTGGGTGCTTGAAGGAACTTGTGGGTGCTTGTGGGTACTTGTGGGTGCTTGTAGGTACTTGAGGGTGCTTGTGGGTGCTTATTGGTACTTGTGGGCACTTGTGGGTGCTTGTGGGTACTTGTGGGTGCTTGTAGGTACTTGTGGGTGCTTGTAGGTACTTAAGGGTGCTTGTGGGTGCTTGTAGGTACTTGTGGGTGCTTGAAGGAACTTGTGGGTGCTTGTGGGTACTTGTGGGTGCTTGTAGGTACTTGAGGGTGCTTGTAGGTACTTGTGGGTGCTTGTAGGTACTTGTGGGTGCTTGTAGGTACTTGTGGGTGCTTGTAGGTACTTGTGGGTGTTGTAGGTACTTGTGGGTGCTTGTAGGTACTTGTGGGTGCTTGTAGGTACTTGTGGGTGCTTGTAGGTACTTGTGGGTGCTTGTAGGTACTTGTGGGTGCTTGTAGGTGCTTGTGGGTGCCTTTCGGTGCTTGTGGATGCTTTTAGGTGCTTGTGATACTTGTGGGTGCTTGTAGGTACTTGTGGGTGCTTGTAGGTGCTTGTGGGTGCTTGTAGGTGTTTGTAGGTGCTTGTAGGTACTTGTGGGTGCTTGTAGGTACTTGTGGGTGCTTGTAGGTGTTTGTAGGTGCTTGTAGGTACTTGTGGGTGCTTGTAGGTACTTGTGGGTGCATGTAGGTACTTGTGGGTGCTTGTAGGTACTTGTGGGTGCTTGTGGGTGCTTATTGGTACTTGTGGGCACTTGTGGGTGCTTGTGGGTACTTGTGGGTGCTTGTAGGTACTTGTGGGTGCTTGTAGGTACTTGTGGGTGTTGTAGGTACTTGTGGGTGCTTGTAGGTACTTGTGGGTGCTTGTAGGTACTTGTGGGTGCTTGTAGGTACTTGTGGGTGCTTGTAGGTACTTGTGGGTGCTTGTAGGTGCTTGTGGGTGCCTTTCGGTGCTTGTGGATGCTTTTAGGTGCTTGTGATACTTGTGGGTGCTTGTAGGTACTTGTGGGTGCTTGTAGGTGCTTGTGGGTACTTGTGGGTGCTTGTAGGTGCTTGTGGGTGCTTGTAGGTGTTTGTAGGTGCTTGTAGGTACTTGTGGGTGCTTGTAGGTACTTGTGGGTGCTTGTAGGTACTTGTGGGTGCTTCTAGGTACTTGTGGGTGCTTGTGGGTGCTTGTAGGTACTTGTGGGTGCTTGTGGGTGCTTGTGGGTACTTGTGGGTACTTGTGGGTGCTTGTAGGTACTTGTGGGTACTTGTGGTTGCTTGTGGGTACTTGTGGGTGCTTGTAGGTACTTGTGGGTACTTGTGGGTGCTTGTAGGTACTTGAGGGTGCTTGTAGGTACTTGTGGGTGCTTGTAGGTACTTGTGGGTGCTTGTAGGTACTTGTGGGTGCTTGTAGGTACTTGTGGGTGCTTGTAGGTACTTGTGGGTGTTGCAGGTGCTTGTGGGTGCTTGTAGGTACTTGTGGGTGCTTGTAGGTACTTGTGGGTGCTTGTAGGTACTTGTGGGTGCTTGTAGGTACTTGTGGGTGCTTGTAGGTACTTGTGGGTGCTTGTAGGTACTTGTGGGTGCTTGTAGGTACTTGTGGGTGCTTGTAGGTACTTGTGGGTGCTAGTAGGTACTTGTGGGTGCTAGTAGGTACTTGTGGGTGCTTGTAGGTGCTTGTAGGTACTAGTGGGTGCTTGTAGGTACTAGTGGGTGCTTGTAGGTACTTGTGGGTGCATGTAGGTACTTGTGGGTGCATGTAGGTACTTGTGGGTGCTTGTAGGTACTTGTGGGTGCATGTAGGTACTTGTGGGTGCTTGTAGGTACTTGTGGGTGCTTGTGGGTGCTTATTGGTACTTGTGGGCACTTGTGGGTGCTTGTGGGTACTTGTGGGTGCTTGTAGGTACTTGTGGGTGCTTGTAGGTACTTAAGGGTGCTTGTGGGTGCTTGTAGGTACTTGTGGGTGCTTGAAGGAACTTGTGGGTGCTTGTGGGTACTTGTGGGTGCTTGTAGGTACTTGAGGGTGCTTGTAGGTACTTGTGGGTGCTTGTAGGTACTTGTGGGTGCTTGTAGGTACTTGTGGGTGCTTGTAGGTACTTGTGGGTGTTGTAGGTACTTGTGGGTGCTTGTAGGTACTTGTGGGTGCTTGTAGGTACTTGTGGGTGCTTGTAGGTACTTGTGGGTGCTTGTAGGTACTTGTGGGTGCTTGTAGGTGCTTGTGGGTGCCTTTCGGTGCTTGTGGATGCTTTTAGGTGCTTGTGATACTTGTGGGTGCTTGTAGGTACTTGTGGGTGCTTGTAGGTGCTTGTGGGTACTTGTGGGTGCTTGTAGGTGCTTGTGGGTGCTTGTAGGTGTTTGTAGGTGCTTGTAGGTACTTGTGGGTGCTTGTAGGTACTTGTGGGTGCTTGTAGGTACTTGTGGGTGCTTCTAGGTACTTGTGGGTGCTTGTGGGTGCTTGTTGGTACTTGTGGGTGCTTGTGGGTGCTTGTGGGTACTTGTGGGTACTTGTGGGTGCTTGTAGGTACTTGTGGGTACTTGTGGTTGCTTGTGGGTACTTGTGGGTGCTTGTAGGTACTTGTGGATGCTTGTGGGTGCTTGTAGGTACTTGCCCCGGGTGCTTGTAGGTACTTCTGGGTACTTGTGGGTGCTTGTGGGTGCTTGTGGGTACTTGTGGGTACTTGTGGGTGCTTGTAGGCACTTGTGGGTGCTTGTAGGTACTTGTGGGTGCTTGTAGGTACTTGTGGGTGTTGTAGGTACTTGTGGGTGCTTGTAGGTACTTGTGGGTGCTTGTAGGTACTTGTGGGTGCTTGTAGGTACTTGTGGGTGTTGTAGGTACTTGTGGGTGCTTGTAGGTACTTGTGGGTGCTTGTAGGTACTTGTGGGTGCTTGTAGGTACTTGTGGGTGCTTGTAGGTACTTGTGGGTGCTTGTAGGTGCTTGTGGGTGCCTTTCGGTGCTTGTGGATGCTTTTAGGTGCTTGTGATACTTGTGGGTGCTTGTAGGTACTTGTGGGTGCTTGTAGGTGCTTGTGGGTACTTGTGGGTGCTTGTAGGTGCTTGTGGGTGCTTGTAGGTGTTTGTAGGTGCTTGTAGGTACTTGTGGGTGCTTGTAGGTGTTTGTAGGTGCTTGTAGGTACTTGTGGGTGCTTGTAGGTACTTGTGGGTGCTTGTAGGTACTTGTGGGTGCTTCTAGGTACTTGTGGGTGCTTGTGGGTGCTTCTAGGTACTTGTGGGTGCTTGTGGGTGCTTGTTGGTACTTGTGGGTGCTTGTGGGTACTTGTGGGTGCTTGTAGGTGCTTGTGGGTGCTTGTAGGTGTTTGTAGGTGCTTGTAGGTACTTGTGGGTGCTTGTAGGTACTTGTGGGTGCTTGTAGGTACTTGTGGGTGCTTGTAGGTACTTGTGGGTGTTGTAGGTACTTGTGGGTGCTTGTAGGTACTTGTGGGTGCTTGTAGGTACTTGTGGGTGCTTGTAGGTACTTGTGGGTGCTTGTAGGTACTTGTGGGTGCTTGTAGGTGCTTGTGGGTGCCTTTCGGTGCTTGTGGATGCTTTTAGGTGCTTGTGATACTTGTGGGTGCTTGTAGGTACTTGTGGGTGCTTGTAGGTGCTTGTGGGTACTTGTGGGTGCTTGTAGGTGCTTGTGGGTGCTTGTAGGTGTTTGTAGGTGCTTGTAGGTACTTGTGGGTGCTTGTAGGTGTTTGTAGGTGCTTGTAGGTACTTGTGGGTGCTTGTAGGTACTTGTGGGTGCTTGTAGGTACTTGTGGGTGCTTCTAGGTACTTGTGGGTGCTTGTGGGTGCTTCTAGGTACTTGTGGGTGCTTGTGGGTGCTTGTTGGTACTTGTGGGTGCTTGTGGGTACTTGTGGGTGCTTGTAGGTGCTTGTGGGTGCTTGTAGGTGTTTGTAGGTGCTTGTAGGTACTTGTGGGTGCTTGTAGGTACTTGTGGGTGCTTGTAGGTACTTGTGGGTGCTTCTAGGTACTTGTGGGTGCTTGTGGGTGCTTGTAGGCACTTGTGGGTGCTTGTGGGTGCTTGTGGGTACTTGTGGGTACTTGTGGGTGCTTGTAGGTACTTGTGGGTACTTGTGGTTGCTTGTGGGTACTTGTGGGTGCTTGTAGGTACTTGTGGGTACTTGTGGGTGCTTGTAGGTACTTGAGGGTGCTTGTAGGTACTTGTGGGTGCTTGTAGGTACTTGTGGGTGCTTGTAGGTACTTGTGGGTGCTTGTAGGTACTTGTGGGTGCTTGTAGGTACTTGTGGGTGTTGTAGGTACTTGTGGGTGCTTGTAGGTACTTGTGGGTGCTTGTAGGTACTTGTGGGTGCTTGTAGGTACTTGTGAGTGCTTGTAGGTACTTGTGGGTGCTTGTAGGTACTTGTGGGTGCTTGTAGGTACTTGTGGGTGCTTGTAGGTACTTGTGGGTGCTTGTAGGTACTTGTGGGTGCTTGTAGGTACTTGTGGGTGCTTGTAGGTACTTGTGGGTGCTTGTAGGTACTTGTGGGTGCTTGTAGGTACTTGTGGGTGCTTGTAGGTACTTGTGGGTGCTTGTAGGTACTTGTGGGTGCTAGTAGGTGCTTGTGGGTACTAGTGGGTGCTTGTAGGTACTAGTGGGTGCTTGTAGGTACTAGTGGGTGCTTGTAGGTACTTGTGGGTGCATGTAGGTACTTGTGGGTGCTTGTAGGTACTTGTGGGTGCTTGTAGGTACTTGTGGGTGCATGTAGGTACTTGTGGGTGCTTGTAGGTACTTGTGGGTGCTTGTGGGTGCTTATTGGTACTTGTGGGTGCTTGTGGGCACTTGTGGGTGCTTGTGGGTACTTGTGGGTGCTTGTAGGTACTTAAGGGTGCTTGTGGGTGCTTGTAGGTACTTGTGGGTGCTTGAAGGAACTTGTGGGTGCTTGTGGGTACTTGTGGATGCTTGTAGGTACTTGTGGGTGCTTGTAGGTACTTGTGGGTGCTTGTAGGTACTTGTGGGTGTTGTAGGTACTTGTGGGTGCTTGTAGGTACTTGTGGGTGCTTGTAGGTACTTGTGGGTGCTTGTAGGTACTTGTGGGTGCTTGTAGGTGCTTGTGGGTGCCTTTCGGTGCTTGTGGATGCTTTTAGGTGCTTGTGATACTTGTGGGTGCTTGTAGGTACTTGTGGGTGCTTGTAGGTGCTTGTGGGTACTTGTGGGTGCTTGTAGGTGCTTGTGGGTGCTTGTAGGTGTTTGTAGGTGCTTGTAGGTACTTGTGGGTGCTTGTAGGTACTTGTGGGTGCTTGTAGGTACTTGTGGGTGCTTCTAGGTACTTGTGGGTGCTTGTGGGTGCTTGTTGGTACTTGTGGGTGCTTGTGGGTGCTTGTGGGTACTTGTGGGTACTTGTGGGTGCTTGTAGGTACTTGTGGGTACTTGTGGTTGCTTGTGGGTACTTGTGGGTGCTTGTAGGTACTTGTGGATGCTTGTGGGTGCTTGTAGGTACTTGCCCCGGGTGCTTGTAGGTACTTCTGGGTACTTGTGGGTGCTTGTGGGTGCTTGTGGGTACTTGTGGGTACTTGTGGGTGCTTGTAGGTACTTGTGGGTGCTTGTAGGTACTTGTGGGTGCTTGTAGGTACTTGTGGGTGCTTGTAGGTACTTGTGGGTGCTTGTAGGTACTTGTGGGTGCTTGTAGGTACTTGTGGGTGCTTGTAGGTACTTGTGGGTGTTGTAGGTACTTGTGGGTGCTTGTAGGTACTTGTGGGTGCTTGTAGGTACTTGTGGGTGCTTGTAGGTACTTGTGGGTGCTTGTAGGTACTTGTGGGTGCTTGTAGGTGCTTGTGGGTGCCTTTCGGTGCTTGTGGATGCTTTTAGGTGCTTGTGATACTTGTGGGTGCTTGTAGGTACTTGTGGGTGCTTGTAGGTGCTTGTGGGTACTTGTGGGTGCTTGTAGGTGCTTGTGGGTGCTTGTAGGTGTTTGTAGGTGCTTGTAGGTACTTGTGGGTGCTTGTAGGTGTTTGTAGGTGCTTGTAGGTACTTGTGGGTGCTTGTAGGTACTTGTGGGTGCTTGTAGGTACTTGTGGGTGCTTCTAGGTACTTGTGGGTGCTTGTGGGTGCTTCTAGGTACTTGTGGGTGCTTGTGGGTGCTTGTTGGTACTTGTGGGTGCTTGTGGGTACTTGTGGGTGCTTGTAGGTGCTTGTGGGTGCTTGTAGGTGTTTGTAGGTGCTTGTAGGTACTTGTGGGTGCTTGTAGGTACTTGTGGGTGCTTGTAGGTACTTGTGGGTGCTTCTAGGTACTTGTGGGTGCTTGTGGGTGCTTGTAGGCACTTGTGGGTGCTTGTGGGTGCTTGTGGGTACTTGTGGGTACTTGTGGGTGCTTGTAGGTACTTGTGGGTACTTGTGGTTGCTTGTGGGTACTTGTGGGTGCTTGTAGGTACTTGTGGGTACTTGTGGGTGCTTGTAGGTACTTGTGGGTGCTTGTAGGTACTTGTGGGTGCTTGTAGGTACTTGTGGGTGCTTGTAGGTACTTGTGGGTGCTTGTAGGTACTTGTGGGTGCTTGTAGGTACTTGTGGGTGCTTGTAGGTACTTGTGGGTGCTTGTAGGTACTTGTGGGTGCTTGTAGGTACTTGTGGGTGCTTGTAGGTACTTGTGGGTGCTTGTAGGTACTTGTGGGTGCTTGTAGGTACTTGTGGGTGCTTGTAGGTACTTGTGGATGCTTGTAGCTACTTGTGGGTGCTTGTAGCTACTTGTGGGTGCTTGTAGCTACTTGTGGGTGCTTGTAGCTACTTGTGGGTGCTTGTAGCTACTTGTGGGTGCTTGTAGGTACTTGTGGGTGCTTGTAGGTACTTGTGGGTGCTTGTAGGTACTTGTGGGTGCTTGTAGGTACTTGTGGGTGCTTGTAGGTACTTGTGGGTGCTTGTAGGTACTTGTGGGTGCTTGTAGGTACTTGTGGGTGCTTGTAGGTACTTGTGGGTGCTTGTAGGTACTTGTGGGTGCTTGTAGGTACTTGTGGGTGCTTGTGGGTACTTGTGGGTGCTTGTGGGTACTTGTGGGTGCTTGTAGGTACTTGAGGGTGCTTGTAGGTACTTGTGGGTGCTTGTAGGTACTTGTGGGTGCTTGTAGGTACTTGTGGATGCTTGTAGGTACTTGTGGGTGCTTGTAGGTGCTTGTGGGTGTTGTAGGTGCTTGTGGGTGCTTGTAGGTACTTGTGGGTGCTTGTAGGTACTTGTGGGTGCTTGTAGGTACTTGTGGGTGCTTGTAGGTACTTGTGGGTGCTTGTAGGTACTTGTGGGTGCTTGTAGGTACTTGTGGGTGCTTGTAGGTACTTGTGGGTGCTTGTAGGTACTTGTGGGTGCTTGTAGGTACTTGTGGGTGCTAGTAGGTACTTGTGGGTGCTAGTAGGTACTTGTGGGTACTAGTGGGTGCTTGTAGGTACTAGTGGGTGCTTGTAGGTACTAGTGGGTGCTTGTAGGTACTTGTGGGTGCATGTAGGTACTTGTGGGTGCATGTAGGTACTTGTGGGTGCTTGTAGGTACTTGTGGGTGCATGTAGGTACTTGTGGGTGCTTGTAGGTACTTGTGGGTGCTTGTGGGTGCTTATTGGTACTTGTGGGCACTTGTGGGTGCTTGTGGGTACTTGTGGCTGCTTGTAGGTACTTGTGGGTGCTTGTAGGTACTTAAGGGTGCTTGTGGGTGCTTGTAGGTACTTGTGGGTGCTTGAAGGAACTTGTGGGTGCTTGTGGGTACTTGTGGGTGCTTGTAGGTACTTGAGGGTGCTTGTAGGTACTTGTGGGTGCTTGTAGGTACTTGTGGGTGCTTGTAGGTACTTGTGGGTGCTTGTAGGTACTTGTGGGCGCTTGTAGGTACTTGTGGGTGCTTGTAGGTACTTGTGGGTGTTGGAGGTACTTGTGGGTGCTTGTAGGTACTTGTGGGTGCTTGTAGGTACTTGTGGGTGCTTGTAGGTACTTGTGGGTGCTTGTAGGTACTTGTGGGTGCTTGTAGGTACTTGTGGGTGTTGTAGGTACTTGTGGGTGCTTGTAGGTACTTGTGGGTGCTTGTAGGTACTTGTGGGTGCTTGTAGGTACTTGTGGGTGCTTGTAGGTACTTGTGGGTGCTTGTAGGTACTTGTGGGTGCTTGTAGGTTCTTGTGGGTGCTTGTAGGTACTTGTGGGTGCTTGTAGGTACTTGTGGATGCTTGTAGGTACTTGTGGGTGCTTGTAGGTACTTGTGGGTGCTTGTAGGTACTTGTGGGTGCTTGTAGGTACTTGTGGGTGCTTGTAGGTACTTGTGGGTGCTTGTAGGTACTTGTGGGTGCTTGTAGGTACTTGTGGGTGCTTGTAGGTACTTGTGGGTGCTAGTAGGTACTTGTGGGTGCTAGTAGGTACTTGTGGGTACTAGTGGGTGCTTGTAGGTACTAGTGGGTGCTTGTAGGTACTAGTGGGTGCTTGTAGGTACTTGTGGGTGCATGTAGGTACTTGTGGGTGCATGTAGGTACTTGTGGGTGCTTGTAGGTACTTGTGGGTGCATGTAGGTACTTGTGGGTGCTTGTAGGTACTTGTGGGTGCTTGTGGGTGCTTATTGGTACTTGTGGGCACTTGTGGGTGCTTGTGGGTACTTGTGGCTGCTTGTAGGTACTTGTGGGTGCTTGTACGTACTTAAGGGTGCTTGTGGGTGCTTGTAGGTACTTGTGGGTGCTTGAAGGAACTTGTGGGTGCTTGTGGGTACTTGTGGGTGCTTGTAGGTACTTGAGGGTGCTTGTAGGTACTTGTGGGTGCTTGTAGGTACTTGTGGGTGCTTGTAGGTACTTGTGGGTGCTTGTAGGTACTTGTGGGCGCTTGTAGGTACTTGTGGGTGCTTGTAGGTACTTGTGGGTGTTGGAGGTACTTGTGGGTGCTTGTAGGTACTTGTGGGTGCTTGTAGGTACTTGTGGGTGCTTGTAGGTACTTGTGGGTGCTTGTAGGTACTTGTGGGTGCTTGTAGGTACTTGTGGGTGTTGTAGGTACTTGTGGGTGCTTGTAGGTACTTGTGGGTGCTTGTAGGTACTTGTGGGTGCTTGTAGGTACTTGTGGGTGCTTGTAGGTACTTGTGGGTGCTTGTAGGTACTTGTGGGTGCTTGTAGGTTCTTGTGGGTGCTTGTAGGTACTTGTGGGTGCTTGTAGGTACTTGTGGATGCTTGTAGGTACTTGTGGGTGCTTGTAGCTACTTGTGGGTGCTTGTAGCTACTTGTGGGTGCTTGTAGCTACTTGTGGGTACTTGTAGGTACTTGTGGGTGCTTGTAGGTACTTGTGGGTGCTTGTAGGTACTTGTGGGTGCTTGTAGGTACTTGTGGGTGCTTGTGGGTGCTTGTAGGTACTTGTGGGTGCTTGTAGGTACTTGTGGGTGCTTGAAGGAACTTGTGGGTGCTTGTGGGTACTTGTGGGTGCTTGTAGGTACTTGAGGGTGCTTGTAGGTACTTGTGGGTGCTTGTAGGTACTTGTGGGTGCTTGTAGGTACTTGTGGGTGCTTGTAGGTACTTGTGGGTGCTTGTAGGTACTTGTGGGTGTTGTAGGTGCTTGTGGGTGCTTGTAGGTACTTGTGGGTGCTTGTAGGTACTTGTGGGTGCTTGTAGGTACTTGTGGGTGCTTGTAGGTACTTGTGGGTGCTTGTAGGTACTTGTGGGTGCTTGTAGGTACTTGTGGGTGCTTGTAGGTACTTGTGGGTGCTTGTAGGTACTTGTGGGTGCTTGTAGGTACTTGTGGGTGCTTGTAGGTACTTGTGGATGCTTGTAGGTACTTGTGGGTGCTTGTAGCTACTTGTGGGTGCTTGTAGCTACTTGTGGGTGCTTGTAGCTACTTGTGGGTACTTGTAGGTACTTGTGGGTGCTTGTAGGTACTTGTGGGTGCTTGTAGGTACTTGTGGGTGCTTGTAGGTACTTGTGGGTGCTTGTAGGTACTTGTGGGTGCTTGTAGGTACTTGTGGGTGCTTGTAGGTACTTGTGGGTGCTTGTAGGTACTTGTGGGTGCTTGTAGGTACTTGTGGGTGCTTGTAGGTACTTGTGGGTGCTTGAAGGAACTTGTGGGTGCTTGTGGGTACTTGTGGGTGCTTGTAGGTACTTGAGGGTGCTTGTAGGTACTTGTGGGTGCTTGTAGGTACTTGTGGGTGCTTGTAGGTACTTGTGGATGCTTGTAGGTACTTGTGGGTGCTTGTAGGTACTTGTGGGTGTTGTAGGTGCTTGTGGGTGCTTGTAGGTACTTGTGGGTGCTTGTAGGTACTTGTGGGTGCTTGTAGGTACTTGTGGGTGCTTGTAGGTACTTGTGGGTGCTTGTAGGTACTTGTGGGTGCTTGTAGGTACTTGTGGGTGCTTGTAGGTACTTGTGGGTGCTTGTAGGTACTTGTGGGTGCTTGTAGGTACTTGTGGGTGCTAGTAGGTACTTGTGGGTGCTAGTAGGTACTTGTGGGTGCTTGTAGGTGCTTGTAGGTACTAGTGGGTGCTTGTAGGTACTAGTGGGTGCTTGTAGGTACTTGTGGGTGCATGTAGGTACTTGTGGGTGCATGTAGGTACTTGTGGGTGCTTGTAGGTACTTGTGGGTGCATGTAGGTACTTGTGGGTGCTTGTAGGTACTTGTGGGTGCTTGTGGGTGCTTATTGGTACTTGTGGGCACTTGTGGGTGCTTGTGGGTACTTGTGGCTGCTTGTAGGTACTTGTGGGTGCTTGTAGGTACTTAAGGGTGCTTGTGGGTGCTTGTAGGTACTTGTGGGTGCTTGAAGGAACTTGTGGGTGCTTGTGGGTACTTGTGGGTGCTTGTAGGTACTTGAGGGTGCTTGTAGGTACTTGTGGGTGCTTGTAGGTACTTGTGGGTGCTTGTAGGTACTTGTGGGTGCTTGTAGGTACTTGTGGGCACTTGTAGGTACTTGTGGGTGCTTGTAGGTACTTGTGGGTGTTGGAGGTACTTGTGGGTGCTTGTAGGTACTTGTGGGTGCTTGAAGGAACTTGTGGGTGCTTGTGGGTACTTGTGGGTGCTTGTAGGTACTTGAGGGTGCTTGTAGGTACTTGTGGGTGCTTGTAGGTACTTGTGGGTGCTTGTAGGTACTTGTGGATGCTTGTAGGTACTTGTGGGTGCTTGTAGGTACTTGTGGGTGTTGTAGGTGCTTGTGGGTGCTTGTAGGTACTTGTGGGTGCTTGTAGGTACTTGTGGGTGCTTGTAGGTACTTGTGGGTGCTTGTAGGTACTTGTGGGTGCTTGTAGGTACTTGTGGGTGCTTGTAGGTACTTGTGGGTGCTTGTAGGTACTTGTGGGTGCTTGTAGGTACTTGTGGGTGCTTGTAGGTACTTGTGGGTGCTAGTAGGTACTTGTGGGTGCTAGTAGGTACTTGTGGGTGCTTGTAGGTGCTTGTAGGTACTAGTGGGTGCTTGTAGGTACTAGTGGGTGCTTGTAGGTACTTGTGGGTGCATGTAGGTACTTGTGGGTGCATGTAGGTACTTGTGGGTGCTTGTAGGTACTTGTGGGTGCATGTAGGTACTTGTGGGTGCTTGTAGGTACTTGTGGGTGCTTGTGGGTGCTTATTGGTACTTGTGGGCACTTGTGGGTGCTTGTGGGTACTTGTGGCTGCTTGTAGGTACTTGTGGGTGCTTGTAGGTACTTAAGGGTGCTTGTGGGTGCTTGTAGGTACTTGTGGGTGCTTGAAGGAACTTGTGGGTGCTTGTGGGTACTTGTGGGTGCTTGTAGGTACTTGAGGGTGCTTGTAGGTACTTGTGGGTGCTTGTAGGTACTTGTGGGTGCTTGTAGGTACTTGTGGGTGCTTGTAGGTACTTGTGGGCGCTTGTAGGTACTTGTGGGTGCTTGTAGGTACTTGTGGGTGTTGGAGGTACTTGTGGGTGCTTGTAGGTACTTGTGGGTGCTTGTAGGTACTTGTGGGTGCTTGTAGGTACTTGTGGGTGCTTGTAGGTACTTGTGGGTGCTTGTAGGTACTTGTGGGTGTTGTAGGTACTTGTGGGTGCTTGTAGGTACTTGTGGGTGCTTGTAGGTACTTGTGGGTGCTTGTAGGTACTTGTGGGTGCTTGTAGGTACTTGTGGGTGCTTGTAGGTACTTGTGGGTGCTTGTAGGTTCTTGTGGGTGCTTGTAGGTACTTGTGGGTGCTTGTAGGTACTTGTGGATGCTTGTAGGTACTTGTGGGTGCTTGTAGCTACTTGTGGGTGCTTGTAGCTACTTGTGGGTGCTTGTAGCTACTTGTGGGTACTTGTAGGTACTTGTGGGTGCTTGTAGGTACTTGTGGGTGCTTGTAGGTACTTGTGGGTGCTTGTAGGTACTTGTGGGTGCTTGTGGGTGCTTGTAGGTACTTGTGGGTGCTTGTAGGTACTTGTGGGTGCTTGAAGGAACTTGTGGGTGCTTGTGGGTACTTGTGGGTGCTTGTAGGTACTTGAGGGTGCTTGTAGGTACTTGTGGGTGCTTGTAGGTACTTGTGGGTGCTTGTAGGTACTTGTGGGTGCTTGTAGGTACTTGTGGGTGCTTGTAGGTACTTGTGGGTGTTGTAGGTGCTTGTGGGTGCTTGTAGGTACTTGTGGGTGCTTGTAGGTACTTGTGGGTGCTTGTAGGTACTTGTGGGTGCTTGTAGGTACTTGTGGGTGCTTGTAGGTACTTGTGGGTGCTTGTAGGTACTTGTGGGTGCTTGTAGGTACTTGTGGGTGCTTGTAGGTACTTGTGGGTGCTTGTAGGTACTTGTGGGTGCTAGTAGGTACTTGTGGGTGCTAGTAGGTACTTGTGGGTGCTTGTAGGTGCTTGTAGGTACTAGTGGGTGCTTGTAGGTACTAGTGGGTGCTTGTAGGTACTTGTGGGTGCATGTAGGTACTTGTGGGTGCATGTAGGTACTTGTGGGTGCTTGTAGGTACTTGTGGGTGCATGTAGGTACTTGTGGGTGCTTGTAGGTACTTGTGGGTGCTTGTGGGTGCTTATTGGTACTTGTGGGCACTTGTGGGTGCTTGTGGGTACTTGTGGCTGCTTGTAGGTACTTGTGGGTGCTTGTAGGTACTTAAGGGTGCTTGTGGGTGCTTGTAGGTACTTGTGGGTGCTTGAAGGAACTTGTGGGTGCTTGTGGGTACTTGTGGGTGCTTGTAGGTACTTGAGGGTGCTTGTAGGTACTTGTGGGTGCTTGTAGGTACTTGTGGGTGCTTGTAGGTACTTGTGGGTGCTTGTAGGTACTTGTGGGCGCTTGTAGGTACTTGTGGGTGCTTGTAGGTACTTGTGGGTGTTGGAGGTACTTGTGGGTGCTTGTAGGTACTTGTGGGTGCTTGTACGTACTTGTGGGTGCTTGTAGGTACTTGTGGGTGCTTGTAGGTACTTGTGGGTGCTTGTAGGTACTTGTGGGTGTTGTAGGTACTTGTGGGTGCTTGTAGGTACTTGTGGGTGCTTGTAGGTACTTGTGGGTGCTTGTAGGTACTTGTGGGTGCTTGTAGGTACTTGTGAATGCTTGTAGGTACTTGTGGGTGCTTGTAGGTACTTGTGGGTGCTTGTAGGTACTTGTGGGTGCTTGTAGGTACTTGTGGGTGCTTGTAGGTACTTGTGGGTGCTTGTAGGTACTTGTGGGTGCTTGTAGGTACTTGTGGGTGCTTGTAGGTACTTGTGGGTGCTTGTAGGTACTTGTGGGTGCTTGTAGGTACTTGTGGGTGCTTGTAGGTACTTGTGGATGCTTGTAGGTACTTGTGGGTGCTTGTAGCTACTTGTGGGTGCTTGTAGCTACTTGTGGGTGCTTGTAGCTACTTGTGGGTACTTGTAGGTACTTGTGGGTGCTTGTAGGTACTTGTGGGTGCTTGTAGGTACTTGTGGGTGCTTGTTGGTACTTGTGGGTGCTTGTGGGTGCTTGTAGGTACTTGTGGGTGCTTGTAGGTACTTGTGGGTGCTTGTAGGTACTTGTGGGTGCTTGTAGGTACTTGTGGGTGCTTGTAGGTACTTGTGGGTGCTTGTAGGTACTTGTGGGTGCTTGTAGGTACTTGTGGGTGCTTGTAGGTACTTGTGGGTGCTTGTAGGTACTTGTGGGTGCTTGTAGGTACTTGTGGGTGCTTGTAGGTACTTGTGGGTGCTTGTAGGTACTTGTGGGTGCTTGTAGGTACTTGTGGGTGCTTGTAGGTACTTGTGGATGCTTGTAGGTACTTGTGGGTGCTTGTAGCTACTTGTGGGTGCTTGTAGCTACTTGTGGGTGCTTGTAGCTACTTGTGGGTACTTGTAGGTACTTGTGGGTGCTTGTAGGTACTTGTGGGTGCTTGTAGGTACTTGTGGGTGCTTGTAGGTACTTGTGGGTGCTTGTGGGTGCTTGTAGGTACTTGTGGGTGCTTGTAGGTACTTGTGGGTGCTTGAAGGAACTTGTGGGTGCTTGTGGGTACTTGTGGGTGCTTGTAGGTACTTGAGGGTGCTTGTAGGTACTTGTGGGTGCTTGTAGGTACTTGTGGGTGCTTGTAGGTACTTGTGGGTGCTTGTAGGTACTTGTGGGTGCTTGTAGGTACTTGTGGGTGTTGTAGGTGCTTGTGGGTGCTTGTAGGTACTTGTGGGTGCTTGTAGGTACTTGTGGGTGCTTGTAGGTACTTGTGGGTGCTTGTAGGTACTTGTGGGTGCTTGTAGGTACTTGTGGATGCTTGTAGGTACTTGTGGGTGCTTGTAGGTACTTGTGGGTGCTTGTAGGTACTTGTGGGTGCTTGTAGGTACTTGTGGGTGCTAGTAGGTACTTGTGGGTGCTTGTAGGTACTTGTAGGTGTTGTAGGTACTTGTGGGTGCTTGTAGGTACTTGTGGGTGCTTGTAGGTACTTGTGGGTGCTTGTAGGTACTTGTGGGTGCTTGTAGGTACTTGTGGGTGTTGTAGGTACTTGTGGGTGCTTGTAGGTACTTGTGGGTGCTTGTAGGTACTTGTGGGTGCTTGTAGGTACTTGTGGGTGCTTGTAGGTACTTGTGGGTGCTTGTAGGTACTTGTGGGTGCTTGTAGGTTCTTGTGGGTGCTTGTAGGTACTTGTGGGTGCTTGTAGGTACTTGTGGATGCTTGTAGGTACTTGTGGGTGCTTGTAGCTACTTGTGGGTGCTTGTAGCTACTTGTGGGTGCTTGTAGCTACTTGTGGGTACTTGTAGGTACTTGTGGGTGCTTGTAGGTACTTGTGGGTGCTTGTAGGTACTTGTGGGTGCTTGTAGGTACTTGTGGGTGCTTGTGGGTGCTTGTAGGTACTTGTGGGTGCTTGTAGGTACTTGTGGGTGCTTGAAGGAACTTGTGGGTGCTTGTGGGTACTTGTGGGTGCTTGTAGGTACTTGAGGGTGCTTGTAGGTACTTGTGGGTGCTTGTAGGTACTTGTGGGTGCTTGTAGGTACTTGTGGGTGCTTGTAGGTACTTGTGGGTGCTTGTAGGTACTTGTGGGTGTTGTAGGTGCTTGTGGGTGCTTGTAGGTACTTGTGGGTGCTTGTAGGTACTTGTGGGTGCTTGTAGGTACTTGTGGGTGCTTGTAGGTACTTGTGGGTGCTTGTAGGTACTTGTGGGTGCTTGTAGGTACTTGTGGGTGCTTGTAGGTACTTGTGGGTGCTTGTAGGTACTTGTGGGTGCTAGTAGGTACTTGTGGGTGCTAGTAGGTACTTGTGGGTGCTAGTAGGTACTTGTGGGTGCTTGTAGGTGCTTGTAGGTACTAGTGGGTGCTTGTAGGTACTAGTGGGTGCTTGTAGGTACTTGTGGGTGCATGTAGGTACTTGTGGGTGCATGTAGGTACTTGTGGGTGCTTGTAGGTACTTGTGGGTGCATGTAGGTACTTGTGGGTGCTTGTAGGTACTTGTGGGTGCTTGTGGGTGCTTATTGGTACTTGTGGGCACTTGTGGGTGCTTGTGGGTACTTGTGGCTGCTTGTAGGTACTTGTGGGTGCTTGTAGGTACTTAAGGGTGCTTGTGGGTGCTTGTAGGTACTTGTGGGTGCTTGAAGGAACTTGTGGGTGCTTGTGGGTACTTGTGGGTGCTTGTAGGTACTTGAGGGTGCTTGTAGGTACTTGTGGGTGCTTGTAGGTACTTGTGGGTGCTTGTAGGTACTTGTGGGTGCTTGTAGGTACTTGAGGGTGCTTGTAGGTACTTGTGGGTGCTTGTAGGTACTTGTGGGTGCTTGTAGGTACTTGTGGGTGCTTGTAGGTACTTGTGGGCGCTTGTAGGTACTTGTGGGTGCTTGTAGGTACTTGTGGGTGTTGGAGGTACTTGTGGGTGCTTGTAGGTACTTGTGGGTGCTTGTACGTACTTGTGGGTGCTTGTAGGTACTTGTGGGTGCTTGTAGGTACTTGTGGGTGCTTGTAGGTACTTGTGGGTGTTGTAGGTACTTGTGGGTGCTTGTAGGTACTTGTGGGTGCTTGTAGGTACTTGTGGGTGCTTGTAGGTACTTGTGGGTGCTTGTAGGTACTTGTGGGTGTTGGAGGTACTTGTGGGTGCTTGTAGGTACTTGTGGGTGCTTGTACGTACTTGTGGGTGCTTGTAGGTACTTGTGGGTGCTTGTAGGTACTTGTGGGTGCTTGTAGGTACTTGTGGGTGTTGTAGGTACTTGTGGGTGCTTGTAGGTACTTGTGGGTGCTTGTAGGTACTTGTGGGTGCTTGTAGGTACTTGTGGGTGCTTGTAGGTACTTGTGGGTGTTGGAGGTACTTGTGGGTGCTTGTAGGTACTTGTGGGTGCTTGTACGTACTTGTGGGTGCTTGTAGGTACTTGTGGGTGCTTGTAGGTACTTGTGGGTGCTTGTAGGTACTTGTGGGTGTTGTAGGTACTTGTGGGTGCTTGTAGGTACTTGTGGGTGCTTGTAGGTACTTGTGGGTGCTTGTAGGTACTTGTGGGTGCTTGTAGGTACTTGTGAATGCTTGTAGGTACTTGTGGGTGCTTGTAGGTACTTGTGGGTGCTTGTAGGTACTTGTGGGTGCTTGTAGGTACTTGTGGGTGCTTGTAGGTACTTGTGGGTGCTTGTAGGTACTTGTGGGTGCTTGTAGGTACTTGTGGGTGCTTGTAGCTACTTGTGGGTGCTTGTAGGTACTTGTGGGTGCTTGTAGGTACTTGTGGGTGCTTGTAGGTACTTGTGGGTGCTTGTAGCTACTTGTGGGTGCTTGTAGCTACTTGTGGGTGCTTGTAGCTACTTGTGGGTACTTGTAGGTACTTGTGGGTGCTTGTAGGTACTTGTGGGTGCTTGTAGGTACTTGTGGGTGCTTGTAGGTACTTGTGGGTGCTTGTGGGTGCTTGTAGGTACTTGTGGGTGCTTGTAGGTACTTGTGGGTGCTTGAAGGAACTTGTGGGTGCTTGTGGGTACTTGTGGGTGCTTGTAGGTACTTGAGGGTGCTTGTAGGTACTTGTGGGTGCTTGTAGGTACTTGTGGGTGCTTGTAGGTACTTGTGGGTGCTTGTAGGTACTTGTGGGTGCTTGTAGGTACTTGTGGGTGTTGTAGGTGCTTGTGGGTGCTTGTAGGTACTTGTGGGTGCTTGTAGGTACTTGTGGGTGCTTGTAGGTACTTGTGGGTGCTTGTAGGTACTTGTGGGTGCTTGTAGGTACTTGTGGGTGCTTGTAGGTACTTGTGGGTGCTTGTAGGTACTTGTGGGTGCTTGTAGGTACTTGTGGGTGCTTGTGGGTGCTTGTAGGTACTTGTGGGTGCTTGTAGGTACTTGTGGGTGCTTGAAGGAACTTGTGGGTGCTTGTGGGTACTTGTGGGTGCTTGTAGGTACTTGAGGGTGCTTGTAGGTACTTGTGGGTGCTTGTAGGTACTTGTGGGTGCTTGTAGGTACTTGTGGGTGCTTGTAGGTACTTGTGGGTGCTTGTAGGTACTTGTGGGTGTTGTAGGTGCTTGTGGGTGCTTGTAGGTACTTGTGGGTGCTTGTAGGTACTTGTGGGTGCTTGTAGGTACTTGTGGGTGCTTGTAGGTACTTGTGGGTGCTTGTAGGTACTTGTGGGTGCTTGTAGGTACTTGTGGGTGCTTGTAGGTACTTGTGGGTGCTTGTAGGTACTTGTGGGTGCTAGTAGGTACTTGTGGGTGCTAGTAGGTACTTGTGGGTGCTTGTAGGTGCTTGTAGGTACTAGTGGGTGCTTGTAGGTACTAGTGGGTGCTTGTAGGTACTTGTGGGTGCATGTAGGTACTTGTGGGTGCATGTAGGTACTTGTGGGTGCTTGTAGGTACTTGTGGGTGCATGTAGGTACTTGTGGGTGCTTGTAGGTACTTGTGGGTGCTTGTGGGTGCTTATTGGTACTTGTGGGCACTTGTGGGTGCTTGTGGGTACTTGTGGCTGCTTGTAGGTACTTGTGGGTGCTTGTAGGTACTTAAGGGTGCTTGTGGGTGCTTGTAGGTACTTGTGGGTGCTTGAAGGAACTTGTGGGTGCTTGTGGGTACTTGTGGGTGCTTGTAGGTACTTGAGGGTGCTTGTAGGTACTTGTGGGTGCTTGTAGGTACTTGTGGGTGCTTGTAGGTACTTGTGGGTGCTTGTAGGTACTTGAGGGTGCTTGTAGGTACTTGTGGGTGCTTGTAGGTACTTGTGGGTGCTTGTAGGTACTTGTGGGTGCTTGTAGGTACTTGTGGGCGCTTGTAGGTACTTGTGGGTGCTTGTAGGTACTTGTGGGTGTTGGAGGTACTTGTGGGTGCTTGTAGGTACTTGTGGGTGCTTGTACGTACTTGTGGGTGCTTGTAGGTACTTGTGGGTGCTTGTAGGTACTTGTGGGTGCTTGTAGGTACTTGTGGGTGTTGTAGGTACTTGTGGGTGCTTGTAGGTACTTGTGGGTGCTTGTAGGTACTTGTGGGTGCTTGTAGGTACTTGTGGGTGCTTGTAGGTACTTGTGGGTGTTGGAGGTACTTGTGGGTGCTTGTAGGTACTTGTGGGTGCTTGTACGTACTTGTGGGTGCTTGTAGGTACTTGTGGGTGCTTGTAGGTACTTGTGGGTGCTTGTAGGTACTTGTGGGTGTTGGAGGTACTTGTGGGTGCTTGTAGGTACTTGTGGGTGCTTGTACGTACTTGTGGGTGCTTGTAGGTACTTGTGGGTGCTTGTAGGTACTTGTGGGTGCTTGTAGGTACTTGTGGGTGTTGTAGGTACTTGTGGGTGCTTGTAGGTACTTGTGGGTGCTTGTAGGTACTTGTGGGTGCTTGTAGGTACTTGTGGGTGCTTGTAGGTACTTGTGGGTGTTGGAGGTACTTGTGGGTGCTTGTAGGTACTTGTGGGTGCTTGTACGTACTTGTGGGTGCTTGTAGGTACTTGTGGGTGCTTGTAGGTACTTGTGGGTGCTTGTAGGTACTTGTGGGTGTTGTAGGTACTTGTGGGTGCTTGTAGGTACTTGTGGGTGCTTGTAGGTACTTGTGGGTGCTTGTAGGTACTTGTGGGTGCTTGTAGGTACTTGTGAATGCTTGTAGGTACTTGTGGGTGCTTGTAGGTACTTGTGGGTGCTTGTAGGTACTTGTGGGTGCTTGTAGGTACTTGTGGGTGCTTGTAGGTACTTGTGGGTGCTTGTAGGTACTTGTGGGTGCTTGTAGGTACTTGTGGGTGCTTGTAGGTACTTGTGGGTGCTTGTAGGTACTTGTGGGTGCTTGTAGGTACTTGTGGGTGCTTGTAGGTACTTGTGGGTGCTTGTAGGTACTTGTGGGTGCTTGTAGGTACTTGTGGATGCTTGTAGGTACTTGTGGGTGCTTGTAGCTACTTGTGGGTGCTTGTAGCTACTTGTGGGTGCTTGTAGCTACTTGTGGGTACTTGTAGGTACTTGTGGGTGCTTGTAGGTACTTGTGGGTGCTTGTAGGTACTTGTGGGTGCTTGTAGGTACTTGTGGGTGCTTGTGGGTGCTTGTAGGTACTTGTGGGTGCTTGTAGGTACTTGTGGGTGCTTGAAGGAACTTGTGGGTGCTTGTGGGTACTTGTGGGTGCTTGTAGGTACTTGAGGGTGCTTGTAGGTACTTGTGGGTGCTTGTAGGTACTTGTGGGTGCTTGTAGGTACTTGTGGGTGCTTGTAGGTACTTGTGGGTGCTTGTAGGTACTTGTGGGTGTTGTAGGTGCTTGTGGGTGCTTGTAGGTACTTGTGGGTGCTTGTAGGTACTTGTGGGTGCTTGTAGGTACTTGTGGGTGCTTGTAGGTACTTGTGGGTGCTTGTAGGTACTTGTGGGTGCTTGTAGGTACTTGTGGGTGCTTGTAGGTACTTGTGGGTGCTTGTAGGTACTTGTGGGTGCTTGTAGGTACTTAAGGGTGCTTGTGGGTGCTTGTAGGTACTTGTGGGTGCTTGAAGGAACTTGTGGGTGCTTGTGGGTACTTGTGGGTGCTTGTAGGTACTTGAGGGTGCTTGTAGGTACTTGTGGGTGCTTGTAGGTACTTGTGGGTGCTTGTAGGTACTTGTGGGTGCTTGTAGGTACTTGTGGGCGCTTGTAGGTACTTGTGGGTGCTTGTAGGTACTTGTGGGTGTTGGAGGTACTTGTGGGTGCTTGTAGGTACTTGTGGGTGCTTGTAGGTACTTGTGGGTGCTTGTAGGTACTTGTGGGTGCTTGTAGGTACTTGTGGGTGCTTGTAGGTACTTGTGGGTGTTGTAGGTGCTTGTGGGTGCTTGTAGGTACTTGTGGGTGCTTGTAGGTACTTGTGGGTGCTTGTAGGTACTTGTGGGTGCTTGTAGGTACTTGTGGGTGCTTGTAGGTACTTGTGGGTGCTTGTAGGTACTTGTGGGTGCTTGTAGGTACTTGTGGGTGCTTGTAGGTACTTGTGGGTGCTTGTAGGTACTTGTGGGTGCTAGTAGGTACTTGTGGGTGCTTGTAGGTACTTGTAGGTGTTGTAGGTACTTGTGGGTGCTTGTAGGTACTTGTGGGTGCTTGTAGGTACTTGTGGGTGCTTGTAGGTACTTGTGGGTGCTTGTAGGTACTTGTGGGTGTTGTAGGTACTTGTGGGTGCTTGTAGGTACTTGTGGGTGCTTGTAGGTACTTGTGGGTGCTTGTAGGTACTTGTGGGTGCTTGTAGGTACTTGTGGGTGCTTGTAGGTACTTGTGGGTGCTTGTAGGTTCTTGTGGGTGCTTGTAGGTACTTGTGGGTGCTTGTAGGTACTTGTGGATGCTTGTAGGTACTTGTGGGTGCTTGTAGCTACTTGTGGGTGCTTGTAGCTACTTGTGGGTGCTTGTAGCTACTTGTGGGTACTTGTAGGTACTTGTGGGTGCTTGTAGGTACTTGTGGGTGCTTGTAGGTACTTGTGGGTGCTTGTAGGTACTTGTGGGTGCTTGTGGGTGCTTGTAGGTACTTGTGGGTGCTTGTAGGTACTTGTGGGTGCTTGAAGGAACTTGTGGGTGCTTGTGGGTACTTGTGGGTGCTTGTAGGTACTTGAGGGTGCTTGTAGGTACTTGTGGGTGCTTGTAGGTACTTGTGGGTGCTTGTAGGTACTTGTGGGTGCTTGTAGGTACTTGTGGGTGCTTGTAGGTACTTGTGGGTGTTGTAGGTGCTTGTGGGTGCTTGTAGGTACTTGTGGGTGCTTGTAGGTACTTGTGGGTGCTTGTAGGTACTTGTGGGTGCTTGTAGGTACTTGTGGGTGCTTGTAGGTACTTGTGGGTGCTTGTAGGTACTTGTGGGTGCTTGTAGGTACTTGTGGGTGCTTGTAGGTACTTGTGGGTGCTAGTAGGTACTTGTGGGTGCTAGTAGGTACTTGTGGGTGCTTGTAGGTGCTTGTAGGTACTAGTGGGTGCTTGTAGGTACTAGTGGGTGCTTGTAGGTACTTGTGGGTGCATGTAGGTACTTGTGGGTGCATGTAGGTACTTGTGGGTGCTTGTAGGTACTTGTGGGTGCATGTAGGTACTTGTGGGTGCTTGTAGGTACTTGTGGGTGCTTGTGGGTGCTTATTGGTACTTGTGGGCACTTGTGGGTGCTTGTGGGTACTTGTGGCTGCTTGTAGGTACTTGTGGGTGCTTGTAGGTACTTAAGGGTGCTTGTGGGTGCTTGTAGGTACTTGTGGGTGCTTGAAGGAACTTGTGGGTGCTTGTGGGTACTTGTGGGTGCTTGTAGGTACTTGAGGGTGCTTGTAGGTACTTGTGGGTGCTTGTAGGTACTTGTGGGTGCTTGTAGGTACTTGTGGGTGCTTGTAGGTACTTGAGGGTGCTTGTAGGTACTTGTGGGTGCTTGTAGGTACTTGTGGGTGCTTGTAGGTACTTGTGGGTGCTTGTAGGTACTTGTGGGCGCTTGTAGGTACTTGTGGGTGCTTGTAGGTACTTGTGGGTGTTGGAGGTACTTGTGGGTGCTTGTAGGTACTTGTGGGTGCTTGTACGTACTTGTGGGTGCTTGTAGGTACTTGTGGGTGCTTGTAGGTACTTGTGGGTGCTTGTAGGTACTTGTGGGTGTTGTAGGTACTTGTGGGTGCTTGTAGGTACTTGTGGGTGCTTGTAGGTACTTGTGGGTGCTTGTAGGTACTTGTGGGTGCTTGTAGGTACTTGTGGGTGTTGGAGGTACTTGTGGGTGCTTGTAGGTACTTGTGGGTGCTTGTACGTACTTGTGGGTGCTTGTAGGTACTTGTGGGTGCTTGTAGGTACTTGTGGGTGCTTGTAGGTACTTGTGGGTGTTGTAGGTACTTGTGGGTGCTTGTAGGTACTTGTGGGTGCTTGTAGGTACTTGTGGGTGCTTGTAGGTACTTGTGGGTGCTTGTAGGTACTTGTGAATGCTTGTAGGTACTTGTGGGTGCTTGTAGGTACTTGTGGGTGCTTGTAGGTACTTGTGGGTGCTTGTAGGTACTTGTGGGTGCTTGTAGGTACTTGTGGGTGCTTGTAGGTACTTGTGGGTGCTTGTAGGTACTTGTGGGTGCTTGTAGGTACTTGTGGGTGCTTGTAGGTACTTGTGGGTGCTTGTAGGTACTTGTGGGTGCTTGTAGGTACTTGTGGGTGCTTGTAGGTACTTGTGGGTGCTTGTAGGTACTTGTGGATGCTTGTAGCTACTTGTGGGTGCTTGTAGCTACTTGTGGGTGCTTG
Organism: Phalangium opilio; assembly: GCF_054372755.1. Classification (NCBI taxonomy): domain Eukaryota; kingdom Metazoa; phylum Arthropoda; class Arachnida; order Opiliones; family Phalangiidae; genus Phalangium; species Phalangium opilio. The sequence goes on along the minus strand of NW_028324180.1, from coordinate 6,421,953 downwards.
TAGCTACTTGTGGGTGCTTGTAGCTACTTGTGGGTACTTGTAGGTACTTGTGGGTGCTTGTAGGTACTTGTGGGTGCTTGTAGGTACTTGTGGGTGCTTGTAGGTACTTGTGGGTGCTTGTGGGTGCTTGTAGGTACTTGTGGGTGCTTGTAGGTACTTGTGGGTGCTTGAAGGAACTTGTGGGTGCTTGTGGGTACTTGTGGGTGCTTGTAGGTACTTGAGGGTGCTTGTAGGTACTTGTGGGTGCTTGTAGGTACTTGTGGGTGCTTGTAGGTACTTGTGGGTGCTTGTAGGTACTTGTGGGTGCTTGTAGGTACTTGTGGGTGTTGTAGGTGCTTGTGGGTGCTTGTAGGTACTTGTGGGTGCTTGTAGGTACTTGTGGGTGCTTGTAGGTACTTGTGGGTGCTTGTAGGTACTTGTGGGTGCTTGTAGGTACTTGTGGGTGCTTGTAGGTACTTGTGGGTGCTTGTAGGTACTTGTGGGTGCTTGTAGGTACTTGTGGGTGCTAGTAGGTACTTGTGCGTGCTAGTAGGTACTTGTGGGTGCTTGTAGGTGCTTGTAGGTACTAGTGGGTGCTTGTAGGTACTAGTGGGTGCTTGTAGGTACTTGTGGGTGCATGTAGGTACTTGTGGGTGCATGTAGGTACTTGTGGGTGCTTGTAGGTACTTGTGGGTGCATGTAGGTACTTGTGGGTGCTTGTAGGTACTTGTGGGTGCTTGTGGGTGCTTATTGGTACTTGTGGGCACTTGTGGGTGCTTGTGGGTACTTGTGGCTGCTTGTAGGTACTTGTGGGTGCTTGTAGGTACTTAAGGGTGCTTGTGGGTGCTTGTAGGTACTTGTGGGTGCTTGAAGGAACTTGTGGGTGCTTGTGGGTACTTGTGGGTGCTTGTAGGTACTTGAGGGTGCTTGTAGGTACTTGTGGGTGCTTGTAGGTACTTGTGGGTGCTTGTAGGTACTTGTGGGTGCTTGTAGGTACTTGTGGGCGCTTGTAGGTACTTGTGGGTGCTTGTAGGTACTTGTGGGTGTTGGAGGTACTTGTGGGTGCTTGTAGGTACTTGTGGGTGCTTGTAGGTACTTGTGGGTGCTTGTAGGTACTTGTGGGTGCTTGTAGGTACTTGTGGGTGCTTGTAGGTACTTGTGGGTGTTGTAGGTACTTGTGGGTGCTTGTAGGTACTTGTGGGTGCTTGTAGGTACTTGTGGGTGCTTGTAGGTACTTGTGGGTGCTTGTAGGTACTTGTGGGTGCTTGTAGGTACTTGTGGGTGCTTGTAGGTTCTTGTGGGTGCTTGTAGGTACTTGTGGGTGCTTGTAGGTACTTGTGGATGCTTGTAGGTACTTGTGGGTGCTTGTAGCTACTTGTGGGTGCTTGTAGCTACTTGTGGGTGCTTGTAGCTACTTGTGGGTACTTGTAGGTACTTGTGGGTGCTTGTAGGTACTTGTGGGTGCTTGTAGGTACTTGTGGGTGCTTGTAGGTACTTGTGGGTGCTTGTGGGTGCTTGTAGGTACTTGTGGGTGCTTGTAGGTACTTGTGGGTGCTTGAAGGAACTTGTGGGTGCTTGTGGGTACTTGTGGGTGCTTGTAGGTACTTGAGGGTGCTTGTAGGTACTTGTGGGTGCTTGTAGGTACTTGTGGGTGCTTGTAGGTACTTGTGGGTGCTTGTAGGTACTTGTGGGTGCTTGTAGGTACTTGTGGGTGTTGTAGGTGCTTGTGGGTGCTTGTAGGTACTTGTGGGTGCTTGTAGGTACTTGTGGGTGCTTGTAGGTACTTGTGGGTGCTTGTAGGTACTTGTGGGTGCTTGTAGGTACTTGTGGGTGCTTGTAGGTACTTGTGGGTGCTTGTAGGTACTTGTGGGTGCTTGTAGGTACTTGTGGGTGCTTGTAGGTACTTGTGGGTGCTAGTAGGTACTTGTGGGTGCTAGTAGGTACTTGTGGGTGCTTGTAGGTGCTTGTGGGTGCATGTAGGTACTTGTGGGTGCTTGTAGGTACTTGTGGGTGCTTGTGGGTGCTTATTGGTACTTGTGGGCACTTGTGGGTGCTTGTGGGTACTTGTGGCTGCTTGTAGGTACTTGTGGGTGCTTGTAGGTACTTGTGGGTGCTTGTAGGTACTTGTGGGTGCTTGTAGGTACTTGTGGGTGCTTGTAGGTACTTGTGGGTGCTAGTAGGTACTTGTGCGTGCTAGTAGGTACTTGTGGGTGCTTGTAGGTGCTTGTAGGTACTAGTGGGTGCTTGTAGGTACTAGTGGGTGCTTGTAGGTACTTGTGGGTGCATGTAGGTACTTGTGGGTGCATGTAGGTACTTGTGGGTGCTTGTAGGTACTTGTGGGTGCATGTAGGTACTTGTGGGTGCTTGTAGGTACTTGTGGGTGCTCGTGGGTGCTTATTGGTACTTGTGGGCACTTGTGGGTGCTTGTGGGTACTTGTGGCTGCTTGTAGGTACTTGTGGGTGCTTGTAGGTACTTAAGGGTGCTTGTGGGTGCTTGTAGGTACTTGTGGGTGCTTGAAGGAACTTGTGGGTGCTTGTGGGTACTTGTGGGTGCTTGTAGGTACTTGAGGGTGCTTGTAGGTACTTGTGGGTGCTTGTAGGTACTTGTGGGTGCTTGTAGGTACTTGTGGGTGCTTGTAGGTACTTGTGGGCGCTTGTAGGTACTTGTGGGTGCTTGTAGGTACTTGTGGGTGTTGGAGGTACTTGTGGGTGCTTGTAGGTACTTGTGGGTGCTTGTAGGTACTTGTGGGTGCTTGTAGGTACTTGTGGGTGCTTGTAGGTACTTGTGGGTGCTTGTAGGTACTTGTGGGTGTTGTAGGTACTTGTGGGTGCTTGTAGGTACTTGTGGGTGCTTGTAGGTACTTGTGGGTGCATGTAGGTACTTGTGGGTGCTTGTAGGTACTTGTGGGTGCTTGTAGGTACTTGTGGGTGCTTGTAGGTTCTTGTGGGTGCTTGTAGGTACTTGTGGGTGCTTGTAGGTACTTGTGGATGCTTGTAGGTACTTGTGGGTGCTTGTAGCTACTTGTGGGTGCTTGTAGCTACTTGTGGGTGCTTGTAGCTACTTGTGGGTACTTGTAGGTACTTGTGGGTGCTTGTAGGTACTTGTGGGTGCTTGTAGGTACTTGTGGGTGCTTGTAGGTACTTGTGGGTGCTTGTGGGTGCTTGTAGGTACTTGTGGGTGCTTGTAGGTACTTGTGGGTGCTTGAAGGAACTTGTGGGTGCTTGTGGGTACTTGTGGGTGCTTGTAGGTACTTGAGGGTGCTTGTAGGTACTTGTGGGTGCTTGTAGGTACTTGTGGGTGCTTGTAGGTACTTGTGGGTGCTTGTAGGTACTTGTGGGTGCTTGTAGGTACTTGTGGGTGTTGTAGGTGCTTGTGGGTGCTTGTAGGTACTTGTGGGTGCTTGTAGGTACTTGTGGGTGCTTGTAGGTACTTGTGGGTGCTTGTAGGTACTTGTGGGTGCTTGTAGGTACTTGTGGGTGCTTGTAGGTACTTGTGGGTGCTTGTAGGTACTTGTGGGTGCTTGTAGGTACTTGTGGGTGCTTGTAGGTACTTGTGGGTGCTAGTAGGTACTTGTGGGTGCTTGTAGGTGCTTGTAGGTACTAGTGGGTGCTTGTAGGTACTAGTGGGTGCTTGTAGGTACTTGTGGGTGCATGTAGGTACTTGTGGGTGCATGTAGGTACTTGTGGGTGCTTGTAGGTACTTGTGGGTGCATGTAGGTACTTGTGGGTGCTTGTAGGTACTTGTGGGTGCTTGTGGGTGCTTATTGGTACTTGTGGGCACTTGTGGGTGCTTGTGGGTACTTGTGGCTGCTTGTAGGTACTTGTGGGTGCTTGTAGGTACTTAAGGGTGCTTGTGGGTGCTTGTAGGTACTTGTGGGTGCTTGAAGGAACTTGTGGGTGCTTGTGGGTACTTGTGGGTGCTTGTAGGTACTTGAGGGTGCTTGTAGGTACTTGTGGGTGCTTGTAGGTACTTGTGGGTGCTTGTAGGTACTTGTGGGTGCTTGTAGGTACTTGTGGGCGCTTGTAGGTACTTGTGGGTGCTTGTAGGTACTTGTGGGTGTTGGAGGTACTTGTGGGTGCTTGTAGGTACTTGTGGGTGCTTGTAGGTACTTGTGGGTGCTTGTAGGTACTTGTGGGTGCTTGTAGGTACTTGTGGGTGCTTGTAGGTACTTGTGGGTGTTGTAGGTACTTGTGGGTGCTTGTAGGTACTTGTGGGTGCTTGTAGGTACTTGTGGGTGCTTGTAGGTACTTGTGGGTGCTTGTAGGTACTTGTGGGTGCTTGTAGGTACTTGTGGGTGCTTGTAGGTTCTTGTGGGTGCTTGTAGGCTACTTGTGGGTGCTTGTAGGTACTTGTGGGTGCTTGTAGGTACTTGTGGGTGCTTGTAGGTACTTGTGGGTGCTTGTAGGTACTTGTGGGTGCTTGTAGGTACTTGTGGGTGCTTGTAGGTACTTGTGGGTGCTTGTAGGTACTTGTAGGTGTTGTAGGTACTTGTGGGTGCTTGTAGGTACTTGTGGGTGCTTGTAGGTACTTGTGGGTGCTTGTAGGTACTTGTGGGTGCTTGTAGGTACTTGTGGGTGCTTGTAGGTACTTGTGGGTGCTTGTAGGTACTGGTGGGTGCTTGTAGGTACTTGTGGGTGCTTGTAGGTACTTGTGGGTGCTTGTAGGTACTTGTGCCTGCTTGTAGGTAATTTTGCCTGCTTGTAGGTAATTGTGCGTGCTTGTAGGTACTTGTGGGTGCTTGTGGGTTCTTGTGGGTGTTTGTGGGTTCTTGTGGGTGCTTGTAGGTACTTGTGGGTGCTTGTAGGTACTTGTGGGTGCTTGTAGGTACTTGTGGGTGCTTGTAGGTACTTGTGGGTACTAGTGGGTGTTGTAGGTACTTGTGGGTGCTTGTAGGTACTTGTGGGTGCTTGTAGGTACTTGTGGGTGCTTGTAGGTACTTGTGGGTGCTTGTAGGTACTTGTGGGTGCTTGTAGGTACTTGTGGGTGCTTGTAGGTTCTTGTGGGTGCTTGTAGGCTACTTGTGGGTGCTTGTAGGTACTTGTGGGTGCTTGTAGGTACTTGTGGGTGCTTGTAGGTACTTGTGGGTGCTTGTAGGTACTTGTGGGTGCTTGTAGGTACTTGTGGGTGCTTGTAGGTACTTGTAGGTGTTGTAGGTACTTGTGGGTGCTTGTAGGTACTTGTGGGTGCTTGTAGGTACTTGTGGGTGCTTGTAGGTACTTGTGGGTGCTTGTAGGTACTTGTGGGTGCTTGTAGGTACTTGTGGGTGCTTGTAGGTACTGGTGGGTGCTTGTAGGTACTTGTGGGTGCTTGTAGGTACTTGTGGGTGCTTTTAGGTACTTGTGCCTGCTTGTAGGTAATTTTGCCTGCTTGTAGGTAATTGTGCGTGCTTGTAGGTACTTGTGGGTGCTTGTGGGTTCTTGTGGGTGCTTGTGGGTTCTTGTGGGTGCTTGTAGGTACTTGTGGGTGCTTGTAGGTACTTGTGGGTGCTTGTAGGTACTTGTGGGTGCTAGTAGGTGCTTGTGGGTACTAGTGGGTGCTTGTAGGTACTAGTGGGTGCTTGTAGGTACTAGTGGGTGCTTGTAGGTACTTGTGGGTGCATGTAGGTACTTGTGGGTGCTTGTAGGTACTTGTGGGTGCTTGTAGGTACTTGTGGGTGCATGTAGGTACTTGTGGGTGCTTGTAGGTACTTGTGGGTGCTTGTGGGTGCTTATTGGTACTTGTGGGTGCTTGTGGGCACTTGTGGGTGCTTGTGGGTACTTGTGGGTGCTTGTAGGTACTTAAGGGTGCTTGTGGGTGCTTGTAGGTACTTGTGGGTGCTTGAAGGAACTTGTGGGTGCTTGTGGGTACTTGTGGGTGCTTGAAGGAACTTGTGGGTGCTTGTGGGTACTTGTGGGTGCTTGTAGGTACTTGTGGGTGCTTGTAGGTACTTGTGGGTGCTTGTAGGTACTTGTGAATGCTTGTAGGTACTTGTGGGTGCTTGTAGGTACTTGTGGGTGCTTGTAGGTACTTGTGGGTGCTTGTAGGTACTTGTGGGTGCTTGTAGGTACTTGTGGGTGCTTGTAGGTACTTGTGGGTGCTTGTAGGTACTTGTGGGTGCTTGTAGGTACTTGTGGGTGCTTGTAGGTACTTGTGGGTGCTTGTAGGTACTTGTGGGTGCTTGTAGGTACTTGTGGATGCTTGTAGGTACTTGTGGGTGCTTGTAGCTACTTGTGGGTGCTTGTAGCTACTTGTGGGTGCTTGTAGCTACTTGTGGGTACTTGTAGGTACTTGTGGTTGCTTGTAGGTACTTGTGGGTGCTTGTAGGTACTTGTGGGTGCTTGTAGGTACTTGTGGGTGCTTGTGGGTGCTTGTAGGTACTTGTGGGTGCTTGTAGGTACTTGTGGGTGCTTGAAGGAACTTGTGGGTGCTTGTGGGTACTTGTGGGTGCTTGTAGGTACTTGAGGGTGCTTGTAGGTACTTGTGGGTGCTTGTAGGTACTTGTGGGTGCTTGTAGGTACTTGTGGGTGCTTGTAGGTACTTGTGGGTGCTTGTAGGTACTTGTGGGTGTTGTAGGTGCTTGTGGGTGCTTGTAGGTACTTGTGGGTGCTTGTAGGTACTTGTGGGTGCTTGTAGGTACTTGTGGGTGCTTGTAGGTACTTGTGGGTGCTTGTAGGTACTTGTGGGTGCTTGTAGGTACTTGTGGGTGCTTGTAGGTACTTGTGGGTGCTTGTAGGTACTTGTGGGTGCTTGTAGGTACTTGTGGGTGCTAGTAGGTACTTGTGGGTGCTAGTAGGTACTTGTGGGTGCTTGTAGGTGCTTGTAGGTACTAGTGGGTGCTTGTAGGTACTAGTGGGTGCTTGTAGGTACTTGTGGGTGCTTGTAGGTTCTTGTGGGTGCTTGTAGGCTACTTGTGGGTGCTTGTAGGTACTTGTGGGTGCTTGTAGGTACTTGTGGGTGCTTGTAGGTACTTGTGGGTGCTTGTAGGTACTTGTGGGTGCTTGTAGGTACTTGTGGGTGCTTGTAGGTACTTGTAGGTGTTGTAGGTACTTGTGGGTGCTTGTAGGTACTTGTGGGTGCTTGTAGGTACTTGTGGGTGCTTGTAGGTACTTGTGGGTGCTTGTAGGTACTTGTGGGTGCTTGTAGGTACTTGTGGGTGCTTGTAGGTACTGGTGGGTGCTTGTAGGTACTTGTGGGTGCTTGTAGGTACTTGTGGGTGCTTGTAGGTACTTGTGCCTGCTTGTAGGTAATTTTGCCTGCTTGTAGGTAATTGTGCGTGCTTGTAGGTACTTGTGGGTGCTTGTGGGTTCTTGTGGGTGCTTGTGGGTTCTTGTGGGTGCTTGTAGGTACTTGTGGGTGCTTGTAGGTACTTGTGGGTGCTTGTAGGTACTTGTGGGTGCTAGTAGGTGCTTGTGGGTACTAGTGGGTGCTTGTAGGTACTAGTGGGTGCTTGTAGGTACTAGTGGGTGCTTGTAGGTACTTGTGGGTGCATGTAGGTACTTGTGGGTGCTTGTAGGTACTTGTGGGTGCTTGTAGGTACTTGTGGGTGCATGTAGGTACTTGTGGGTGCTTGTAGGTACTTGTGGGTGCTTGTGGGTGCTTATTGGTACTTGTGGGTGCTTGTGGGCACTTGTGGGTGCTTGTGGGTACTTGTGGGTGCTTGTAGGTACTTAAGGGTGCTTGTGGGTGCTTGTAGGTACTTGTGGGTGCTTGAAGGAACTTGTGGGTGCTTGTGGGTACTTGTGGGTGCTTGAAGGAACTTGTGGGTGCTTGTGGGTACTTGTGGGTGCTTGTAGGTACTTGTGGGTGCTTGTAGGTACTTGTGGGTGCTTGTAGGTACTTGTGAATGCTTGTAGGTACTTGTGGGTGCTTGTAGGTACTTGTGGGTGCTTGTAGGTACTTGTGGGTGCTTGTAGGTACTTGTGGGTGCTTGTAGGTACTTGTGGGTGCTTGTAGGTACTTGTGGGTGCTTGTAGGTACTTGTGGGTGCTTGTAGGTACTTGTGGGTGCTTGTAGGTACTTGTGGGTGCTTGTAGGTACTTGTGGGTGCTTGTAGGTACTTGTGGGTGCTTGTAGGTACTTGTGGATGCTTGTAGGTACTTGTCGGTGCTTGTAGCTACTTGTGGGTGCTTGTAGCTACTTGTGGGTGCTTGTAGCTACTTGTGGGTACTTGTAGGTACTTGTGGGTGCTTGTAGGTACTTGTGGGTGCTTGTAGGTACTTGTGGGTGCTTGTAGGTACTTGTGGGTGCTTGTGGGTGCTTGTAGGTACTTGTGGGTGCTTGTAGGTACTTGTGGGTGCTTGTAGGTACTTGTGGGTGCTTGTAGGTACTTGTGGGTGCTTGTAGGTACTTGTGGGTGCTAGTAGGTACTTGTGGGTGCTAGTAGGTACTTGTGGGTGCTTGTAGGTGCTTGTAGGTACTAGTGGGTGCTTGTAGGTACTAGTGGGTGCTTGTAGGTACTTGTGGGTGCATGTAGGTACTTGTGGGTGCATGTAGGTACTTGTGGGTGCTTGTAGGTACTTGTGGGTGCATGTAGGTACTTGTGGGTGCTTGTAGGTACTTGTGGGTGCTTGTGGGTGCTTATTGGTACTTGTGGGCACTTGTGGGTGCTTGTGGGTACTTGTGGCTGCTTGTAGGTACTTGTGGGTGCTTGTAGGTACTTAAGGGTGCTTGTGGGTGCTTGTAGGTACTTGTGGGTGCTTGAAGGAACTTGTGGGTGCTTGTGGGTACTCGTGGGTGCTTGTAAGTACTTGTGGGTGCTTGTAGGTACTTGTAGGTGTTGTAGGTACTTGTGGGTGCTTGTAGGTACTTGTGGGTGCTTGTAGGTACTGGTGGGTGCTTGTAGGTACTTGTGGGTGCTTGTAGGTACTTGTGGGTGCTTGTAGGTACTTGTGCCTGCTTGTAGGTAATTTTGCCTGCTTGTAGGTAATTGTGCGTGCTTGTAGGTACTTGTGGGTGCTTGTGGGTTCTTGTGGGTGTTTGTGGGTTCTTGTGGGTGCTTGTAGGTACTTGTGGGTGCTTGTAGGTACTTGTGGGTGCTTGTAGGTACTTGTGGGTGCTTGTAGGTACTTGTGGGTACTAGTGGGTGTTGTAGGTACTTGTGGGTGCTTGTAGGTACTTGTGGGTGCTTGTAGGTACTTGTGGGTGCTTGTAGGTACTTGTGGGTGCTTGTAGGTACTTGTGGGTGCTTGTAGGTACTTGTGGGTGCTTGTAGGTACTTGTGGGTGCTTGTAGGTTCTTGTGGGTGCTTGTAGGCTACTTGTGGGTGCTTGTAGGTACTTGTGGGTGCTTGTAGGTACTTGTGGGTGCTTGTAGGTACTTGTGGGTGCTTGTAGGTACTTGTGGGTGCTTGTAGGTACTTGTGGGTGCTTGTAGGTACTTGTAGGTGTTGTAGGTACTTGTGGGTGCTTGTAGGTACTTGTGGGTGCTTGTAGGTACTTGTGGGTGCTTGTAGGTACTTGTGGGTGCTTGTAGGTACTTGTGGGTGCTTGTAGGTACTTGTGGGTGCTTGTAGGTACTGGTGGGTGCTTGTAGGTACTTGTGGGTGCTTGTAGGTACTTGTGGGTGCTTTTAGGTACTTGTGCCTGCTTGTAGGTAATTTTGCCTGCTTGTAGGTAATTGTGCGTGCTTGTAGGTACTTGTGGGTGCTTGTGGGTTCTTGTGGGTGCTTGTGGGTTCTTGTGGGTGCTTGTAGGTACTTGTGGGTGCTTGTAGGTACTTGTGGGTGCTTGTAGGTACTTGTGGGTGCTAGTAGGTGCTTGTGGGTACTAGTGGGTGCTTGTAGGTACTAGTGGGTGCTTGTAGGTACTAGTGGGTGCTTGTAGGTACTTGTGGGTGCATGTAGGTACTTGTGGGTGCTTGTAGGTACTTGTGGGTGCTTGTAGGTACTTGTGGGTGCATGTAGGTACTTGTGGGTGCTTGTAGGTACTTGTGGGTGCTTGTGGGTGCTTATTGGTACTTGTGGGTGCTTGTGGGCACTTGTGGGTGCTTGTGGGTACTTGTGGGTGCTTGTAGGTACTTAAGGGTGCTTGTGGGTGCTTGTAGGTACTTGTGGGTGCTTGAAGGAACTTGTGGGTGCTTGTGGGTACTTGTGGGTGCTTGAAGGAACTTGTGGGTGCTTGTGGGTGCTTGTAGGTACTTGTGGGTGCTTGTAGGTACTTGTGGGTGCTTGTAGGTACTTGTGAATGCTTGTAGGTACTTGTGGGTGCTTGTAGGTACTTGTGGGTGCTTGTAGGTACTTGTGGGTGCTTGTAGGTACTTGTGGGTGCTTGTAGGTACTTGTGGGTGCTTGTAGGTACTTGTGGGTGCTTGTAGGTACTTGTGGGTGCTTGTAGGTACTTGTGGGTGCTTGTAGGTACTTGTGGGTGCTTGTAGGTACTTGTGGGTGCTTGTAGGTACTTGTGGATGCTTGTAGGTACTTGTGGGTGCTTGTAGCTACTTGTGGGTGCTTGTAGCTACTTGTGGGTGCTTGTAGCTACTTGTGGGTACTTGTAGGTACTTGTGGGTGCTTGTAGGTACTTGTGGGTGCTTGTAGGTACTTGTGGGTGCTTGTAGGTACTTGTGGGTGCTTGTGGGTGCTTGTAGGTACTTGTGGGTGCTTGTAGGTACTTGTGGGTGCTTGAAGGAACTTGTGGGTGCTTGTGGGTACTTGTGGGTGCTTGTAGGTACTTGAGGGTGCTTGTAGGTACTTGTGGGTGCTTGTAGGTACTTGTGGGTGCTTGTAGGTACTTGTGGGTGCTTGTAGGTACTTGTGGGTGCTTGTAGGTACTTGTGGGTGTTGTAGGTGCTTGTGGGTGCTTGTAGGTACTTGTGGGTGCTTGTAGGTACTTGTGGGTGCTTGTAGGTACTTGTGGGTGCTTGTAGGTACTTGTGGGTGCTTGTAGGTACTTGTGGGTGCTTGTAGGTACTTGTGGGTGCTTGTAGGTACTTGTGGGTGCTTGTAGGTACTTGTGGGTGCTTGTAGGTACTTGTGGGTGCTAGTAGGTACTTGTGGGTGCTAGTAGGTACTTGTGGGTGCTTGTAGGTGCTTGTAGGTACTAGTGGGTGCTTGTAGGTACTAGTGGGTGCTTGTAGGTACTTGTGGGTGCTTGTAGGTTCTTGTGGGTGCTTGTAGGCTACTTGTGGGTGCTTGTAGGTACTTGTGGGTGCTTGTAGGTACTTGTGGGTGCTTGTAGGTACTTGTGGGTGCTTGTAGGTACTTGTGGGTGCTTGTAGGTACTTGTGGGTGCTTGTAGGTACTTGTAGGTGTTGTAGGTACTTGTGGGTGCTTGTAGGTACTTGTGGGTGCTTGTAGGTACTTGTGGGTGCTTGTAGGTACTTGTGGGTGCTTGTAGGTACTTGTGGGTGCTTGTAGGTACTTGTGGGTGCTTGTAGGTACTGGTGGGTGCTTGTAGGTACTTGTGGGTGCTTGTAGGTACTTGTGGGTGCTTGTAGGTACTTGTGCCTGCTTGTAGGTAATTTTGCCTGCTTGTAGGTAATTGTGCGTGCTTGTAGGTACTTGTGGGTGCTTGTGGGTTCTTGTGGGTGCTTGTGGGTTCTTGTGGGTGCTTGTAGGTACTTGTGGGTGCTTGTAGGTACTTGTGGGTGCTTGTAGGTACTTGTGGGTGCTAGTAGGTGCTTGTGGGTACTAGTGGGTGCTTGTAGGTACTAGTGGGTGCTTGTAGGTACTAGTGGGTGCTTGTAGGTACTTGTGGGTGCATGTAGGTACTTGTGGGTGCTTGTAGGTACTTGTGGGTGCTTGTAGGTACTTGTGGGTGCATGTAGGTACTTGTGGGTGCTTGTAGGTACTTGTGGGTGCTTGTGGGTGCTTATTGGTACTTGTGGGTGCTTGTGGGCACTTGTGGGTGCTTGTGGGTACTTGTGGGTGCTTGTAGGTACTTAAGGGTGCTTGTGGGTGCTTGTAGGTACTTGTGGGTGCTTGAAGGAACTTGTGGGTGCTTGTGGGTACTTGTGGGTGCTTGAAGGAACTTGTGGGTGCTTGTGGGTACTTGTGGGTGCTTGTAGGTACTTGTGGGTGCTTGTAGGTACTTGTGGGTGCTTGTAGGTACTTGTGAATGCTTGTAGGTACTTGTGGGTGCTTGTAGGTACTTGTGGGTGCTTGTAGGTACTTGTGGGTGCTTGTAGGTACTTGTGGGTGCTTGTAGGTACTTGTGGGTGCTTGTAGGTACTTGTGGGTGCTTGTAGGTACTTGTGGGTGCTTGTAGGTACTTGTGGGTGCTTGTAGGTACTTGTGGGTGCTTGTAGGTACTTGTGGGTGCTTGTAGGTACTTGTGGGTGCTTGTAGGTACTTGTGGGTGCTTGTAGGTACTTGTGGATGCTTGTAGGTACTTGTGGGTGCTTGTAGCTACTTGTGGGTGCTTGTAGCTACTTGTGGGTGCTTGTAGCTACTTGTGGGTACTTGTAGGTACTTGTGGGTGCTTGTAGGTACTTGTGGGTGCTTGTAGGTACTTGTGGGTGCTTGTAGGTACTTGTGGGTGCTTGTGGGTGCTTGTAGGTACTTGTGGGTGCTTGTAGGTACTTGTGGGTGCTTGTAGGTACTTGTGGGTGCTTGTAGGTACTTGTGGGTGCTTGTAGGTACTTGTGGGTGCTAGTAGGTACTTGTGGGTGCTAGTAGGTACTTGTGGGTGCTTGTAGGTGCTTGTAGGTACTAGTGGGTGCTTGTAGGTACTAGTGGGTGCTTGTAGGTACTTGTGGGTGCATGTAGGTACTTGTGGGTGCATGTAGGTACTTGTGGGTGCTTGTAGGTACTTGTGGGTGCATGTAGGTACTTGTGGGTGCTTGTAGGTACTTGTGGGTGCTTGTGGGTGCTTATTGGTACTTGTGGGCACTTGTGGGTGCTTGTGGGTACTTGTGGCTGCTTGTAGGTACTTGTGGGTGCTTGTAGGTACTTAAGGGTGCTTGTGGGTGCTTGTAGGTACTTGTGGGTGCTTGAAGGAACTTGTGGGTGCTTGTGGGTACTTGTGGGTGCTTGTAGGTACTTGAGGGTGCTTGTAGGTACTTGTGGGTGCTTGTAGGTACTTGTGGGTGCTTGTAGGTACTTGTGGGTGCTTGTAGGTACTTGTGGGCGCTTGTAGGTACTTGTGGGTGCTTGTAGGTACTTGTGGGTGTTGGAGGTACTTGTGGGTGCTTGTAGGTACTTGTGGGTGCTTGTAGGTACTTGTGGGTGCTTGTAGGTACTTGTGGGTGCTTGTAGGTACTTGTGGGTGCTTGTAGGTACTTGTGGGTGTTGTAGGTACTTGTGGGTGCTTGTAGGTACTTGTGGGTGCTTGTAGGTACTTGTGGGTGCTTGTAGGTACTTGTGGGTGCTTGTAGGTACTTGTGGGTGCTTGTAGGTACTTGTGGGTGCTTGTAGGTTCTTGTGGGTGCTTGTAGGCTACTTGTGGGTGCTTGTAGGTACTTGTGGGTGCTTGTAGGTACTTGTGGGTGCTTGTAGGTACTTGTGGGTGCTTGTAGGTACTTGTGGGTGCTTGTAGGTACTTGTAGGTGTTGTAGGTACTTGTGGGTGCTTGTAGGTACTTGTGGGTGCTTGTAGGTACTTGTGGGTGCTTGTAGGTACTTGTGGGTGCTTGTAGGTACTTGTGGGTGCTTGTAGGTACTTGTGGGTGCTTGTAGGTACTGGTGGGTGCTTGTAGGTACTTGTGGGTGCTTGTAGGTACTTGTGGGTGCTTGTAGGTACTTGTGCCTGCTTGTAGGTAATTTTGCCTGCTTGTAGGTAATTGTGCGTGCTTGTAGGTACTTGTGGGTGCTTGTGGGTTCTTGTGGGTGCTTGTGGGTTCTTGTGGGTGCTTGTAGGTACTTGTGGGTGCTTGTAGGTACTTGTGGGTGCTTGTTGGTACTTGTGGGTGCTTGTAGGTACTTGTGGGTGCTAGTAGGTGCTTGTGGGTACTAGTGGGTGCTTGTAGGTACTAGTGGGTGCTTGTAGGTACTAGTGGGTGCTTGTAGGTACTTGTGGGTGCATGTAGGTACTTGTGGGTGCTTGTAGGTACTTGTGGGTGCTTGTAGGTACTTGTGGGTGCATGTAGGTACTTGTGGGTGCTTGTAGGTACTTGTGGGTGCTTGTGGGTGCTTATTGGTACTTGTGGGTGCTTGTGGGCACTTGTGGGTGCTTGTGGGTACTTGTGGGTGCTTGTAGGTACTTAAGGGTGCTTGTGGGTGCTTGTAGGTACTTGTGGGTGCTTGTAGGTACTTGTGGGTGCTTGTAGGTACTTGTGGGTGTTGTAGGTACTTGTGGGTGCTTGTAGGTACTTGTGGGTGCTTGTAGGTACTTGTGGGTGCTTGTAGGTACTTGTGGGTGCTTGTAGGTACTTGTGGGTGCTTGTAGGTACTTGTGGGTGCTTGTAGGTTCTTGTGGGTGCTTGTAGGCTACTTGTGGGTGCTTGTAGGTACTTGTGGGTGCTTGTAGGTACTTGTGGGTGCTTGTAGGTACTTGTGGGTGCTTGTAGGTACTTGTGGGTGCTTGTAGGTACTTGTAGGTGTTGTAGGTACTTGTGGGTGCTTGTAGGTACTTGTGGGTGCTTGTAGGTACTTGTGGGTGCTTGTAGGTACTTGTGGGTGCTTGTAGGTACTTGTGGGTGCTTGTAGGTACTTGTGGGTGCTTGTAGGTACTGGTGGGTGCTTGTAGGTACTTGTGGGTGCTTGTAGGTACTTGTGGGTGCTTGTAGGTACTTGTGCCTGCTTGTAGGTAATTTTGCCTGCTTGTAGGTAATTGTGCGTGCTTGTAGGTACTTGTGGGTGCTTGTGGGTTCTTGTGGGTGCTTGTGGGTTCTTGTGGGTGCTTGTAGGTACTTGTGGGTGCTTGTAGGTACTTGTGGGTGCTTGTTGGTACTTGTGGGTGCTTGTAGGTACTTGTGGGTGCTAGTAGGTGCTTGTGGGTACTAGTGGGTGCTTGTAGGTACTAGTGGGTGCTTGTAGGTACTAGTGGGTGCTTGTAGGTACTTGTGGGTGCATGTAGGTACTTGTGGGTGCTTGTAGGTACTTGTGGGTGCTTGTAGGTACTTGTGGGTGCATGTAGGTACTTGTGGGTGCTTGTAGGTACTTGTGGGTGCTTGTGGGTGCTTATTGGTACTTGTGGGTGCTTGTGGGCACTTGTGGGTGCTTGTGGGTACTTGTGGGTGCTTGTAGGTACTTAAGGGTGCTTGTGGGTGCTTGTAGGTACTTGTGGGTGCTTGAAGGAACTTGTGGGTGCTTGTGGGTACTTGTGGGTGCTTGAAGGAACTTGTGGGTGCTTGTGGGTACTTGTGGGTGCTTGAAGGAACTTGTGGGTGCTTGTGGGTACTTGTGGGTGCTTGTAGGTACTTGTGGGTGCTTGTAGGTACTTGTGGGTGCTTGTAGGTACTTGTGGGTGCTTGTAGGTACTTGTGGGTGCTTGTAGGTACTTGTGGGTGCTTGTAGGTACTTGTGGGTGCTTGTAGGTACTTGTGGGTGCTTGTAGGTACTTGTGGGTGCTTGTAGGTACTTGTGGGTGCTTGTAGGTACTTGTGGGTGCTTGTAGGTACTTGTGGGTGCTTGTAGGTACTTGTGGGTGCTTGTAGGTACTTGTGGGTGCTTGTAGGTACTTGTGGGTGCTTGTAGGTACTTGTGGGTGCTTGTAGGTACTTGTGGGTGCTTGTAGCTACTTGTGGGTGCTTGTAGCTACTTGTGGGTGCTTGTAGCTACTTGTGGGTACTTGTAGGTACTTGTGGGTGCTTGTAGGTACTTGTGGGTGCTTGTAGGTACTTGTGGGTGCTTGTAGGTACTTGTGGGTGCTTGTAGGTACTTGTGGGTGCTTGTAGGTACTTGTGGGTGCTTGTAGGTTCTTGTGGGTGCTTGTAGGCTACTTGTGGGTGCTTGTAGGTAATTTTGCCTGCTTGTAGGTAATTGTGCGTGCTTGTAGGTACTTGTGGGTGCTTGTGGGTTCTTGTGGGTGCTTGTGGGTTCTTGTGGGTGCTTGTAGGTACTTGTGGGTGCTTGTAGGTACTTGTGTGTGCTTGTAGGTACTTGTGGGTGCTTGTAGGTACTTGTGGGTGCTAGTAGGTGCTTGTGGGTACTAGTGGGTGCTTGTAGGTACTAGTGGGTGCTTGTAGGTACTAGTGGGTGCTTGTAGGTACTTGTGGGTGCATGTAGGTACTTGTGGGTGCTTGTAGGTACTTGTGGGTGCTTGTAGGTACTTGTGGGTGCATGTAGGTACTTGTGGGTGCTTGTAGGTACTTGTGGGTGCTTGTGGGTGCTTATTGGTACTTGTGGGTGCTTGTGGGCACTTGTGGGTGCTTGTGGGTACTTGTGGGTGCTTGTAGGTACTTGTGGGTGCTTGTAGGTACTTGTGGGTGCTTGTAGGTACTTGTGGGTGCTTGTAGGTACTTGTGGGTGCTTGTAGGTACTTGTGGGTGCTTGTAGGTACTTGTGGGTGCTTGTAGGTACTTGTGGGTGCTTGTAGGTACTTGTGGGTGCTTGTAGGTACTTGTGGGTGCTTGTAGGTACTTGTGGGTGCTTGTAGGTACTTGTGGGTGCTTGTAGGTACTTGTGGATGCTTGTAGGTACTTGTGGGTGCTTGTAGCTACCTGTGGGTGCTTGTAGCTACTTGTGGGTGCTTGTAGCTACTTGTGGGTACTTGTAGGTACTTGTGGGTGCTTGTAGGTACTTGTGGGTGCTTGTAGGTACTTGTGGGTGCTTGTAGGTACTTGTGGGTGCTTGTGGGTGCTTGTAGGTACTTGTGGGTGCTTGTAGGTACTTGTGGGTGCTTGAAGGAACTTGTGGGTGCTTGTGGGTACTTGTGGGTGCTTGTAGGTACTTGAGGGTGCTTGTAGGTACTTGTGGGTGCTTGTAGGTACTTGTGGGTGCTTGTAGGTACTTGTGGGTGCTTGTAGGTACTTGTGGGTGCTTGTAGGTACTTGTGGGTGTTGTAGGTGCTTGTGGGTGCTTGTGGGTGCTTGTAGGTACTTGTGGGTGCTTGTAGGTACTTGTGGGTGCTTGTAGGTACTTGTGGGTGCTTGTAGGTACTTGTGGGTGCTTGTAGGTACTTGTGGGTGCTTGTAGGTACTTGTGGGTGCTTGTAGGTACTTGTGGGTGCTTGTAGGTACTTGTGGGTGCTAGTAGGTACTTGTGGGTGCTAGTAGGTACTTGTGGGTGCTTGTAGGTGCTTGTAGGTACTAGTGGGTGCTTGTAGGTACTAGTGGGTGCTTGTAGGTACTTGTGGGTGCATGTAGGTACTTGTGGGTGCATGTAGGTACTTTTGGGTGCTTGTAGGTACTTGTGGGTGCATGTAGGTACTTGTGGGTGCTTGTAGGTACTTGTGGGTGCTTGTGGGTGCTTATTGGTACTTGTGGGCACTTGTGGGTGCTTGTGGGTACTTGTGGCTGCTTGTAGGTACTTGTGGGTGCTTGTAGGTACTTAAGGGTGCTTGTGGGTGCTTGTAGGTACTTGTGGGTGCTTGTAGGTACTTGTGGGCGCTTGTAGGTACTTGTGGGTGCTTGTAGGTACTTGTGGGTGTTGGAGGTACTTGTGGGTGCTTGTAGGTACTTGTGGGTGCTTGTAGGTACTTATGGGTGCTTGTAGGTACTTGTGGGTGCTTGTAGGTACTTGTGGGTGCTTGTAGGTACTTGTGGGTGTTGTAGGTACTTGTGGGTGCTTGTAGGTACTTGTGGGTGCATGTAGGTACTTGTGGGTGCTTGTAGGTACTTGTGGGTGCTTGTGGGTGCTTATTGGTACTTGTGGGTGCTTGTGGGCACTTGTGGGTGCTTGTGGGTACTTGTGGGTGCTTGTAGGTACTTAAGGGTGCTTGTGGGTGCTTGTAGGTACTTGTGGGTGCTTGAAGGAACTTGTGGGTGCTTGTGGGTACTTGTGGGTGCTTGAAGGAACTTGTGGGTGCTTGTGGGTACTTGTGGGTGCTTGAAGGAACTTGTGGGTGCTTGTGGGTACTTGTGGGTGCTTGTAGGTACTTGTGGGTGCTTGTAGGTACTTGTGGGTGCTTGTAGGTACTTGTGGGTGCTTGTAGGTACTTGTGGGTGCTTGTAGGTACTTGTGGGTGCTTGTAGGTACTTGTGGGTGCTTGTAGGTACTTGTGGGTGCTTGTAGGTACTTGTGGGTGCTTGTAGGTACTTGTGGGTGCTTGTAGGTACTTGTGGGTGCTTGTAGGTACTTGTGGGTGCTTGTAGGTACTTGTGGGTGCTTGTAGGTACTTGTGGGTGCTTGTAGGTACTTGTGGGTGCTTGTAGGTACTTGTGGGTGCTTGTAGGTACTTGTGGGTGCTTGTAGCTACTTGTGGGTGCTTGTAGCTACTTGTGGGTGCTTGTAGCTACTTGTGGGTACTTGTAGGTACTTGTGGGTGCTTGTAGGTACTTGTGGGTGCTTGTAGGTACTTGTGGGTGCTTGTAGGTACTTGTGGGTGCTTGTAGGTACTTGTGGGTGCTTGTAGGTACTTGTGGGTGCTTGTAGGTTCTTGTGGGTGCTTGTAGGCTACTTGTGGGTGCTTGTAGGTAATTTTGCCTGCTTGTAGGTAATTGTGCGTGCTTGTAGGTACTTGTGGGTGCTTGTGGGTTCTTGTGGGTGCTTGTGGGTTCTTGTGGGTGCTTGTAGGTACTTGTGGGTGCTTGTAGGTACTTGTGTGTGCTTGTAGGTACTTGTGGGTGCTTGTAGGTACTTGTGGGTGCTAGTAGGTGCTTGTGGGTACTAGTGGGTGCTTGTAGGTACTAGTGGGTGCTTGTAGGTAATAGTGGGTGCTTGTAGGTACTTGTGGGTGCATGTAGGTACTTGTGGGTGCTTGTAGGTACTTGTGGGTGCTTGTAGGTACTTGTGGGTGCATGTAGGTACTTGTGGGTGCTTGTAGGTACTTGTGGGTGCTTGTGGGTGCTTATTGGTACTTGTGGGTGCTTGTGGGCACTTGTGGGTGCTTGTGGGTACTTGTGGGTGCTTGTAGGTACTTGTGGGTGCTTGTAGGTACTTGTGGGTGCTTGTAGGTACTTGTGGGTGCTTGTAGGTACTTGTGGGTGCTTGTAGGTACTTGTGGGTGCTTGTAGGTACTTGTGGGTGCTTGTAGGTACTTGTGGGTGCTTGTAGGTACTTGTGGGTGCTTGTAGGTACTTGTGGGTGCTTGTAGGTACTTGTGGGTGCTTGTAGGTACTTGTGGGTGCTTGTAGGTACTTGTGGGTGCTTGTAGGTACTTGTGGATGCTTGTAGGTACTTGTGGGTGCTTGTAGCTACTTGTGGGTGCTTGTAGCTACTTGTGGGTGCTTGTAGCTACTTGTGGGTACTTGTAGGTACTTGTGGGTGCTTGTAGGTACTTGTGGGTGCTTGTAGGTACTTGTGGGTGCTTGTAGGTACTTGTGGGTGCTTGTAGGTACTTGTGGGTGCTTGTAGGTACTTGTGGGTGCTTGTAGGTTCTTGTGGGTGCTTGTAGGCTACTTGTGGGTGCTTGTAGGTAATTTTGCCTGCTTGTAGGTAATTGTGCGTGCTTGTAGGTACTTGTGGGTGCTTGTGGGTTCTTGTGGGTGCTTGTGGGTTCTTGTGGGTGCTTGTAGGTACTTGTGGGTGCTTGTAGGTACTTGTGTGTGCTTGTAGGTACTTGTGGGTGCTTGTAGGTACTTGTGGGTGCTAGTAGGTGCTTGTGGGTACTAGTGGGTGCTTGTAGGTACTAGTGGGTGCTTGTAGGTACTAGTGGGTGCTTGTAGGTACTTGTGGGTGCATGTAGGTACTTGTGGGTGCTTGTAGGTACTTGTGGGTGCTTGTAGGTACTTGTGGGTGCATGTAGGTACTTGTGGGTGCTTGTAGGTACTTGTGGGTGCTTGTGGGTGCTTATTGGTACTTGTGGGTGCTTGTGGGCACTTGTGGGTGCTTGTGGGTACTTGTGGGTGCTTGTAGGTACTTGTGGGTGCTTGTAGGTACTTGTGGGTGCTTGTAGGTACTTGTGGGTGCTTGTAGGTACTTGTGGGTGCTTGTAGGTACTTGTGGGTGCTTGTAGGTACTTGTGGGTGCTTGTAGGTACTTGTGGGTGCTTGTAGGTACTTGTGGGTGCTTGTAGTCACTTGTGGGTGCTTGTAGGTACTTGTGGGTGCTTGTAGGTACTTGTGGGTGCTTGTAGGTACTTGTGGATGCTTGTAGGTACTTGTGGGTGCTTGTAGCTACTTGTGGGTGCTTGTAGCTACTTGTGGGTGCTTGTAGCTACTTGTGGGTACTTGTAGGTACTTGTGGGTGCTTGTAGGTACTTGTGGGTGCTTGTAGGTACTTGTGGGTGCTTGTAGGTACTTGTGGGTGCTTGTGGGTGCTTGTAGGTACTTGTGGGTGCTTGTAGGTACTTGTGGGTGCTTGAAGGAACTTGTGGGTGCTTGTGGGTACTTGTGGGTGCTTGTAGGTACTTGAGGGTGCTTGTAGGTACTTGTGGGTGCTTGTAGGTACTTGTGGGTGCTTGTAGGTACTTGTGGGTGCTTGTAGGTACTTGTGGGTGCTTGTAGGTACTTGTGGGTGTTGTAGGTGCTTGTGGGTGCTTGTAGGTACTTGTGGGTGCTTGTAGGTACTTGTGGGTGCTTGTAGGTACTTGTGGGTGCTTGTAGGTACTTGTGGGTGCTTGTAGGTACTTGTGGGTGCTTGTAGGTACTTGTGGGTGCTTGTAGGTACTTGTGGGTGCTTGTAGGTACTTGTGGGTGCTAGTAGGTACTTGTGGGTGCTAGTAGGTACTTGTGGGTGCTTGTAGGTGCTTGTAGGTACTAGTGGGTGCTTGTAGGTACTAGTGGGTGCTTGTAGGTACTTGTGGGTGCATGTAGGTACTTGTGGGTGCATGTAGGTACTTTTGGGTGCTTGTAGGTACTTGTGGGTGCATGTAGGTACTTGTGGGTGCTTGTAGGTACTTGTGGGTGCTTGTGGGTGCTTATTGGTACTTGTGGGCACTTGTGGGTGCTTGTGGGTACTTGTGGCTGCTTGTAGGTACTTGTGGGTGCTTGTAGGTACTTAAGGGTGCTTGTGGGTGCTTGTAGGTACTTGTGGGTGCTTGAAGGAACTTGTGGGTGCTTGTGGGTACTTGTGGGTGCTTGTAGGTACTTGAGGGTGCTTGTGGGTACTTGTGGGTGCTTGTAGGTACTTGTGGGTGCTTGTAGGTACTTGTGGGTGCTTGTAGGTACTTGTGGGCGCTTGTAGGTACTTGTGGGTGCTTGTAGGTACTTGTGGGTGTTGGAGGTACTTGTGGGTGCTTGTAGGTACTTGTGGGTGCTTGTAGGTACTTATGGGTGCTTGTAGGTACTTGTGGGTGCTTGTAGGTACTTGTGGGTGCTTGTAGGTACTTGTGGGTGTTGTAGGTACTTGTGGGTGCTTGTAGGTACTTGTGGGTGCTTGTAGGTACTTGTGGGTGCTTGTAGGTACTTGTGGGTGCTTGTAGGTACTTGTGGGTGCTTGTAGGTACTTGTGGGTGCTTGTAGGTTCTTGTGGGTGCTTGTAGGCTACTTGTGGGTGCTTGTAGCTACTTGTGGGTACTTGTAGGTACTTGTGGGTGCTTGTAGGTACTTGTGGGTGCTTGTAGGTACTTGTGGGTGCTTGTAGGTACTTGTGGGTGCTTGTAGGTACTTGTGGGTGCATGTAGGTACTTGTGGGTGCTTGTAGGTACTTGTGGGTGCTTGTGGGTGCTTATTGGTACTTGTGGGTGCTTGTGGGCACTTGTGGGTGCTTGTGGGTACTTGTGGGTGCTTGTAGGTACTTGTGGGTGCTTGTAGGTACTTGTGGGTGCTTGTAGGTACTTGTGGGTGCTTGTAGGTACTTGTGGGTGCTTGTAGGTACTTGTGGGTGCTTGTAGGTACTTGTGGGTGCTTGTAGGTACTTGTGGGTGCTTGTAGGTACTTGTGGGTGCTTGTAGGTACTTGTGGGTGCTTGTAGGTACTTGTGGGTGCTTGTAGGTACTTGTGGGTGCTTGTAGGTACTTGTGGGTGCTTGTAGGTACTTGTGGATGCTTGTAGGTACTTGTGGGTGCTTGTAGCTACTTGTGGGTGCTTGTAGCTACTTGTGGGTGCTTGTAGCTACTTGTGGGTACTTGTAGGTACTTGTGGGTGCTTGTAGGTACTTGTGGGTGCTTGTAGGTACTTGTGGGTGCTTGTAGGTACTTGTGGGTGCTTGTAGGTACTTGTGGGTGCTTGTAGGTACTTGTGGGTGCTTGTAGGTTCTTGTGGGTGCTTGTAGGCTACTTGTGGGTGCTTGTAGGTAATTTTGCCTGCTTGTAGGTAATTGTGCGTGCTTGTAGGTACTTGTGGGTGCTTGTGGGTTCTTGTGGGTGCTTGTGGGTTCTTGTGGGTGCTTGTAGGTACTTGTGGGTGCTTGTAGGTACTTGTGTGTGCTTGTAGGTACTTGTGGGTGCTTGTAGGTACTTGTGGGTGCTAGTAGGTGCTTGTGGGTACTAGTGGGTGCTTGTAGGTACTAGTGGGTGCTTGTAGGTACTAGTGGGTGCTTGTAGGTACTTGTGGGTGCATGTAGGTACTTGTGGGTGCTTGTAGGTACTTGTGGGTGCTTGTAGGTACTTGTGGGTGCATGTAGGTACTTGTGGGTGCTTGTAGGTACTTGTGGGTGCTTGTGGGTGCTTATTGGTACTTGTGGGTGCTTGTGGGCACTTGTGGGTGCTTGTGGGTACTTGTGGGTGCTTGTAGGTACTTGTGGGTGCTTGTAGGTACTTGTGGGTGCTTGTAGGTACTTGTGGGTGCTTGTAGGTACTTGTGGGTGCTTGTAGGTACTTGTGGGTGCTTGTAGGTACTTGTGGGTGCTTGTAGGTACTTGTGGGTGCTTGTAGGTACTTGTGGGTGCTTGTAGTCACTTGTGGGTGCTTGTAGGTACTTGTGGGTGCTTGTAGGTACTTGTGGGTGCTTGTAGGTACTTGTGGATGCTTGTAGGTACTTGTGGGTGCTTGTAGCTACTTGTGGGTGCTTGTAGCTACTTGTGGGTGCTTGTAGCTACTTGTGGGTACTTGTAGGTACTTGTGGGTGCTTGTAGGTACTTGTGGGTGCTTGTAGGTACTTGTGGGTGCTTGTAGGTACTTGTGGGTGCTTGTGGGTGCTTGTAGGTACTTGTGGGTGCTTGTAGGTACTTGTGGGTGCTTGAAGGAACTTGTGGGTGCTTGTGGGTACTTGTGGGTGCTTGTAGGTACTTGAGGGTGCTTGTAGGTACTTGTGGGTGCTTGTAGGTACTTGTGGGTGCTTGTAGGTACTTGTGGGTGCTTGTAGGTACTTGTGGGTGCTTGTAGGTACTTGTGGGTGTTGTAGGTGCTTGTGGGTGCTTGTAGGTACTTGTGGGTGCTTGTAGGTACTTGTGGGTGCTTGTAGGTACTTGTGGGTGCTTGTAGGTACTTGTGGGTGCTTGTAGGTACTTGTGGGTGCTTGTAGGTACTTGTGGGTGCTTGTAGGTACTTGTGGGTGCTTGTAGGTACTTGTGGGTGCTAGTAGGTACTTGTGGGTGCTAGTAGGTACTTGTGGGTGCTTGTAGGTGCTTGTAGGTACTAGTGGGTGCTTGTAGGTACTAGTGGGTGCTTGTAGGTACTTGTGGGTGCATGTAGGTACTTGTGGGTGCATGTAGGTACTTTTGGGTGCTTGTAGGTACTTGTGGGTGCATGTAGGTACTTGTGGGTGCTTGTAGGTACTTGTGGGTGCTTGTGGGTGCTTATTGGTACTTGTGGGCACTTGTGGGTGCTTGTGGGTACTTGTGGCTGCTTGTAGGTACTTGTGGGTGCTTGTAGGTACTTAAGGGTGCTTGTGGGTGCTTGTAGGTACTTGTGGGTGCTTGAAGGAACTTGTGGGTGCTTGTGGGTACTTGTGGGTGCTTGTAGGTACTTGAGGGTGCTTGTGGGTACTTGTGGGTGCTTGTAGGTACTTGTGGGTGCTTGTAGGTACTTGTGGGTGCTTGTAGGTACTTGTGGGCGCTTGTAGGTACTTGTGGGTGCTTGTAGGTACTTGTGGGTGTTGGAGGTACTTGTGGGTGCTTGTAGGTACTTGTGGGTGCTTGTAGGTACTTATGGGTGCTTGTAGGTACTTGTGGGTGCTTGTAGGTACTTGTGGGTGCTTGTAGGTACTTGTGGGTGTTGTAGGTACTTGTGGGTGCTTGTAGGTACTTGTGGGTGCTTGTAGGTACTTGTGGGTGCTTGTAGGTACTTGTGGGTGCTTGTAGGTACTTGTGGGTGCTTGTAGGTACTTGTGGGTGCTTGTAGGTTCTTGTGGGTGCTTGTAGGCTACTTGTGGGTGCTTGTAGGTACTTGTGGGTGCTTGTAGGTACTTGTGGGTGCTTGTAGGTACTTGTGGGTGCTTGTAGGTACTTGTGGGTGCTTGTAGGTACTTGTAGGTGTTGTAGGTACTTGTGGGTGCTTGTAGGTACTTGTGGGTGCTTGTAGGTACTTGTGGGTGCTTGTAGGTACTTGTGGGTGCTTGTAGGTACTTGTGGGTGCTTGTAGGTACTTGTGGGTGCAAGTAGGTGCTTGTGGGTACTTGTGGGTGCTTGTAGGTACTTGTGGGTGCTTGTAGGTACTTGTAGGTGTTGTAGGTACTTGTGGGTGCTTGTAGGTACTTGTGGGTGCTTGTAGGTACTTGTGGGTGCTTGTAGGTACTTGTGGGTGCTTGTAGGTACTTGTGGGTGCTTGTAGGTACTTGTGGGTGCTTGTAGGTACTGGTGGGTGCTTGTAGGTACTTGTGGGTGCTTGTAGGTACTTGTGGGTGCTTGTAGGTACTTGTGCCTGCTTGTAGGTAATTTTGCCTGCTTGTAGGTAATTGTGCGTGCTTGTAGGTACTTGTGGGTGCTTGTGGGTTCTTGTGGGTGCTTGTGGGTTCTTGTGGGTGCTTGTAGGTACTTGTGGGTGCTTGTAGGTACTTGTGGGTGCTTGTAGGTACTTGTGGGTGCTTGTAGGTACTTGTGGGTGCTAGTAGGTGCTTGTGGGTACTAGTGGGTGCTTGTAGGTACTAGTGGGTGCTTGTAGGTACTAGTGGGTGCTTGTAGGTACTTGTGGGTGCATGTAGGTACTTGTGGGTGCTTGTAGGTACTTGTGGGTGCTTGTAGGTACTTGTGGGTGCATGTAGGTACTTGTGGGTGCTTGTAGGTACTTGTGGGTGCTTGTGGGTGCTTATTGGTACTTGTGGGTGCTTGTGGGCACTTGTGGGTGCTTGTGGGTACTTGTGGGTGCTTGTAGGTACTTAAGGGTGCTTGTGGGTGCTTGTAGGTACTTGTGGGTGCTTGAAGGAACTTGTGGGTGCTTGTGGGTACTTGTGGGTGCTTGAAGGAACTTGTGGGTGCTTGTGGGTACTTGTGGGTGCTTGAAGGAACTTGTGGGTGCTTGTGGGTACTTGTGGGTGCTTGTAGGTACTTGTGGGTGCTTGTAGGTACTTGTGGGTGCTTGTAGGTACTTGTGGGTGCTTGTAGGTACTTGTGGGTGCTTGTAGGTACTTGTGGGTGCTTGTAGGTACTTGTGGGTGCTTGTAGGTACTTGTGGGTGCTTGTAGGTACTTGTGGGTGCTTGTAGGTACTTGTGGGTGCTTGTAGGTACTTGTGGGTGCTTGTAGGTACTTGTGGGTGCTTGTAGGTACTTGTGGGTGCTTGTAGGTACTTGTGGGTGCTTGTAGGTACTTGTGGGTGCTTGTAGGTACTTGTGGGTGCTTGTAGCTACTTGTGGGTGCTTGTAGCTACTTGTGGGTGCTTGTAGCTACTTGTGGGTACTTGTAGGTACTTGTGGGTGCTTGTAGGTACTTGTGGGTGCTTGTAGGTACTTGTGGGTGCTTGTAGGTACTTGTGGGTGCTTGTAGGTACTTGTGGGTGCTTGTAGGTACTTGTGGGTGCTTGTAGGTTCTTGTGGGTGCTTGTAGGCTACTTGTGGGTGCTTGTAGGTAATTTTGCCTGCTTGTAGGTAATTGTGCGTGCTTGTAGGTACTTGTGGGTGCTTGTGGGTTCTTGTGGGTGCTTGTGGGTTCTTGTGGGTGCTTGTAGGTACTTGTGGGTGCTTGTAGGTACTTGTGGGTGCTTGTAGGTACTTGTGGGTGCTTGTAGGTACTTGTGGGTGCTAGTAGGTGCTTGTGGGTACTAGTGGGTGCTTGTAGGTACTAGTGGGTGCTTGTAGGTACTAGTGGGTGCTTGTAGGTACTTGTGGGTGCATGTAGGTACTTGTGGGTGCTTGTAGGTACTTGTGGGTGCTTGTAGGTACTTGTGGGTGCATGTAGGTACTTGTGGGTGCTTGTAGGTACTTGTGGGTGCTTGTGGGTGCTTATTGGTACTTGTGGGTGCTTGTGGGCACTTGTGGGTGCTTGTGGGTACTTGTGGGTGCTTGTAGGTACTTAAGGGTGCTTGTGGGTGCTTGTAGGTACTTGTGGGTGCTTGAAGGAACTTGTGGGTGCTTGTGGGTGCTTATTGGTACTTGTGGGCACTTGTGGGTGCTTGTGGGTACTTGTGGGTGCTTGTAGGTACTTGTGGGTGCTTGTAGGTACTTGTGGGTGCTTGTAGGTACTTGTGGGTGCTTGTAGGTACTTGTGGGTGCTTGTAGGTACTTGTGGGTGCTTGTAGGTACTTGTGGGTGCTTGTAGGTACTTGTGGGTGCTTGTAGGTACTTGTGGGTGCTTGTAGGTACTTGTGGGTGCTTGTAGGTACTTGTGGGTGCTTGTAGGTACTTGTGGGTGCTTGTAGGTACTTGTGGGTGCTTGTAGGTACTTGTGGGTGCTTGTAGGTACTTGTGGGTGCTTGTAGGTACTTGTGGGTGCTTGTAGGTACTTGTGGGTGCTTGTAGGTACTTGTGGGTGCTTGTAGGTACTTGTGGGTGCTTGTAGCTACTTGTGGGTGCTTGAAGCTACTTGTGGGTGCTTGTAGCTACTTGTGGGTACTTGTAGGTACTTGTGGGTGCTTGTAGGTACTTGTGGGTGCTTGTAGGTACTTGTGGGTGCTTGTAGGTACTTGTGGGTGCTTGTAGGTACTTGTGGGTGCTTGTAGGTACTTGTGGGTGCTTGTAGGTTCTTGTGGGTGCTTGTAGGCTACTTGTGGGTGCTTGTAGGTACTTGTGGGTGCTTGTGGGTACTTGTGGGTGCTTGTAGGTACTTGTGGGTGCTTGTAGGTACTTGTGGGTGCTTGTAGGTACTTGTGGGTGCTTGTAGGTACTTGTGGGTGCTTGTAGGTACTTGTGGGTGCTTGTAGGTACTTGTGGGTGTTGTAGGTACTTGTGGGTGCTTGTAGGTACTTGTGGGTGCTTGTAGGTACTTGTGGGTGCTTGTAGGTACTTGTGGGTGCTTGTAGGTACTTGTGGGTGCTTGTAGGTACTTGTGGGTGCTTGTAGGTACTTGTGGGTGCTTGTAGGTACTTGTGGGTGCTAGTAGGTACTTGTGGGTGCTAGTAGGTACTTGTGGTTGCTTGTAGGTGCTTGTAGGTACTAGTGGGTGCTTGTAGGTACTAGTGGGTGCTTGTAGGTACTTGTGGGTGCATGTAGGTACTTGTGGGTGCATGTAGGTACTTGTGGGTGCTTGTAGGTACTTGTGGGTGCATGTAGGTACTTGTGGGTGCTTGTAGGTACTTGTGGGTGCTTGTGGGTGCTTATTGGTACTTGTGGGCACTTGTGGGTGCTTGTGGGTACTTGTGGCTGCTTGTAGGTACTTGTGGGTGCTTGTAGGTACTTAAGGGTGCTTGTGGGTGCTTGTAGGTACTTGTGGGTGCTTGAAGGAACTTGTGGGTGCTTGTGGGTGCTTGTAGGTGCTTGTGGGTACTAGTGGGTGCTTGTAGGTACTAGTGGGTGCTTGTAGGTACTAGTGGGTGCTTGTAGGTACTTGTGGGTGCATGTAGGTACTTGTGGGTGCTTGTAGGTACTTGTGGGTGCTTGTAGGTACTTGTGGGTGCATGTAGGTACTTGTGGGTGCTTGTAGGTACTTGTGGGTGCTTGTGGGTGCTTATTGGTACTTGTGGGTGCTTGTGGGCACTTGTGGGTGCTTGTGGGTACTTGTGGGTGCTTGTAGGTACTTAAGGGTGCTTGTGGGTGCTTGTAGGTACTTGTGGGTGCTTGTAGGTACTTGTGGGTGCTTGTAGGTACTTGTGGGTGCTTGTAGGTACTTGTGGGTGCTTGTAGCTACTTGTGGGTGCTTGTAGCTACTTGTGGGTGCTTGTAGCTACTTGTGGGTACTTGTAGGTACTTGTGGGTGCTTGTAGGTACTTGTGGGTGCTTGTAGGTACTTGTGGGTGCTTGTAGGTACTTGTGGGTGCTTGTAGGTACTTGTGGGTGCTTGTAGGTACTTGTGGGTGCTTGTAGGTTCTTGTGGGTGCTTGTAGGCTACTTGTGGGTGCTTGTAGGTAATTTTGCCTGCTTGTAGGTAATTGTGCGTGCTTGTAGGTACTTGTGGGTGCTTGTGGGTTCTTGTGGGTGCTTGTGGGTTCTTGTGGGTGCTTGTAGGTACTTGTGGGTGCTTGTAGGTACTTGTGGGTGCTTGTAGGTACTTGTGGGTGCTTGTAGGTACTTGTGGGTGCTAGTAGGTGCTTGTGGGTACTAGTGGGTGCTTGTAGGTACTAGTGGGTGCTTGTAGGTACTAGTGGGTGCTTGTAGGTACTTGTGGGTGCATGTAGGTACTTGTGGGTGCTTGTAGGTACTTGTGGGTGCTTGTAGGTACTTGTGGGTGCATGTAGGTACTTGTGGGTGCTTGTAGGTACTTGTGGGTGCTTGTGGGTGCTTATTGGTACTTGTGGGTGCTTGTGGGCACTTGTGGGTGCTTGTGGGTACTTGTGGGTGCTTGTAGGTACTTAAGGGTGCTTGTGGGTGCTTGTAGGTACTTGTGGGTGCTTGAAGGAACTTGTGGGTGCTTGTGGGTGCTTATTGGTACTTGTGGGCACTTGTGGGTGCTTGTGGGTACTTGTGGGTGCTTGTAGGTACTTGTGGGTGCTTGTAGGTACTTGTGGGTGCTTGTAGGTACTTGTGGGTGCTTGTAGGTACTTGTGGGTGCTTGTAGGTACTTGTGGGTGCTTGTAGGTACTTGTGGGTGCTTGTAGGTACTTGTGGGTGCTTGTAGGTACTTGTGGGTGCTTGTAGGTACTTGTGGGTGCTTGTAGGTACTTGTGGGTGCTTGTAGGTACTTGTGGGTGCTTGTAGGTACTTGTGGGTGCTTGTAGGTACTTGTGGGTGCTTGTAGGTACTTGTGGGTGCTTGTAGGTACTTGTGGGTGCTTGTAGCTACTTGTGGGTGCTTGTAGCTACTTGTGGGTGCTTGTAGCTACTTGTGGGTACTTGTAGGTACTTGTGGGTGCTTGTAGGTACTTGTGGGTGCTTGTAGGTACTTGTGGGTGCTTGTAGGTACTTGTGGGTGCTTGTAGGTACTTGTGGGTGCTTGTAGGTACTTGTGGGTGCTTGTAGGTACTTGTGGGTGCTTGTAGGCTACTTGTGGGTGCTTGTAGGTACTTGTGGGTGCTTGTGGGTACTTGTGGGTGCTTGTAGGTACTTGTGGGTGCTTGTAGGTACTTGTGGGTGCTTGTAGGTACTTGTGGGTGCTTGTAGGTACTTGTGGGTGCTTGTAGGTACTTGTGGGTGCTTGTAGGTACTTTTGGGTGTTGTAGGTACTTGTGGGTGCTTGTAGGTACTTGTGGGTGCTTGTAGGTACTTGTGGGTGCTTGTAGGTACTTGTGGGTGCTTGTAGGTACTTGTGGGTGCTTGTAGGTACTTGTGGGTGCTTGTAGGTACTTGTGGGTGCTTGTAGGTACTTGTGGGTGCTAGTAGGTACTTGTGGGTGCTAGTAGGTACTTGTGGTTGCTTGTAGGTGCTTGTAGGTACTAGTGGGTGCTTGTAGGTACTTGTGGGTGCATGTAGGTACTTGTGGGTGCATGTAGGTACTTGTGGGTGCTTGTAGGTACTTGTGGGTGCATGTAGGTACTTGTGGGTGCTTGTAGGTACTTGTGGGTGCTTGTGGGTGCTTATTGGTACTTGTGGGCACTTGTGGGTGCTTGTGGGTACTTGTGGCTGCTTGTAGGTACTTGTGGGTGCTTGTAGGTACTTAAGGGTGCTTGTGGGTGCTTGTAGGTACTTGTGGGTGCTTGAAGGAACTTGTGGGTGCTTGTGGGTGCTTGTAGGTGCTTGTGGGTACTAGTGGGTGCTTGTAGGTACTAGTGGGTGCTTGTAGGTACTAGTGGGTGCTTGTAGGTACTTGTGGGTGCATGTAGGTACTTGTGGGTGCTTGTAGGTACTTGTGGGTGCTTGTAGGTACTTGTGGGTGCATGTAGGTACTTGTGGGTGCTTGTAGGTACTTGTGGGTGCTTGTGGGTGCTTATTGGTACTTGTGGGTGCTTGTGGGCACTTGTGGGTGCTTGTGGGTACTTGTGGGTGCTTGTAGGTACTTAAGGGTGCTTGTGGGTGCTTGTAGGTACTTGTGGGTGCTTGAAGGAACTTGTGGGTGCTTGTGGGTACTTGTGGGTGCTTGTAGGTACTTGTGGGTGCTTGTAGGTACTTGTGGGTGCTTGTAGGTACTTGTGGGTGCTTGTAGGTACTTGTGGGTGCTTGTAGGTACTTGTGGGTGCTTGTAGGTACTTGTGGGTGTTGTAGGTACTTGTGGGTGCTTGTAGGTACTTGTGGGTGCATGTAGGTACTTGTGGGTGCTTGTAGGTACTTGTGGGTGCTTGTGGGTGCTTATTGGTACTTGTGGGTGCTTGTGGGCACTTGTGGGTGCTTGTGGGTACTTGTGGGTGCTTGTAGGTACTTAAGGGTGCTTGTGGGTGCTTGTAGGTACTTGTGGGTGCTTGAAGGAACTTGTGGGTGCTTGTGGGTACTTGTGGGTGCTTGAAGGAACTTGTGGGTGCTTGTGGGTACTTGTGGGTGCTTGAAGGAACTTGTGGGTGCTTGTGGGTACTTGTGGGTGCTTGTAGGTACTTGTGGGTGCTTGTAGGTACTTGTGGGTGCTTGTAGGTACTTGTGGGTGCTTGTAGGTACTTGTGGGTGCTTGTAGGTACTTGTGGGTGCTTGTAGGTACTTGTGGGTGCT
Source organism: Phalangium opilio (assembly GCF_054372755.1). NCBI lineage: Eukaryota > Metazoa > Arthropoda > Arachnida > Opiliones > Phalangiidae > Phalangium > Phalangium opilio. Next base: position 6,391,106 of record NW_028324180.1, on the reverse strand, counting down.
TGTAGGTACTTGTGGGTGCTTGTAGGTACTTGTGGGTGCTTGTAGGTACTTGTGGGTGCTTGTAGGTACTTGTGGGTGCTTGTAGGTACTTGTGGGTGCTTGTAGGTACTTGTGGGTGCTTGTAGGTACTTGTGGGTGCTTGTAGGTACTTGTGGGTGCTTGTAGGTACTTGTGGGTGCTTGTGGGTGCTTATTGGTACTTGTGGGTGCTTGTGGGCACTTGTGGGTGCTTGTGGGTACTTGTGGGTGCTTGTAGGTACTTAAGGGTGCTTGTGGGTGCTTGTAGGTACTTGTGGGTGCTTGTAGCTACTTGTGGGTGCTTGTAGCTACTTGTGGGTGCTTGTAGCTACTTGTGGGTACTTGTAGGTACTTGTGGGTGCTTGTAGGTACTTGTGGGTGCTTGTAGGTACTTGTGGGTGCTTGTAGGTACTTGTGGGTGCTTGTAGGTACTTGTGGGTGCTTGTAGGTACTTGTGGGTGCTTGTAGGTTCTTGTGGGTGCTTGTAGGCTACTTGTGGGTGCTTGTAGGTAATTTTGCCTGCTTGTAGGTAATTGTGCGTGCTTGTAGGTACTTGTGGGTGCTTGTGGGTTCTTGTGGGTGCTTGTGGGTTCTTGTGGGTGCTTGTAGGTACTTGTGGGTGCTTGTAGGTACTTGTGGGTGCTTGTAGGTACTTGTGGGTGCTTGTAGGTACTTGTGGGTGCTAGTAGGTGCTTGTGGGTACTAGTGGGTGCTTGTAGGTACTAGTGGGTGCTTGTAGGTACTAGTGGGTGCTTGTAGGTACTTGTGGGTGCATGTAGGTACTTGTGGGTGCTTGTAGGTACTTGTGGGTGCTTGTAGGTACTTGTGGGTGCATGTAGGTACTTGTGGGTGCTTGTAGGTACTTGTGGGTGCTTGTGGGTGCTTATTGGTACTTGTGGGTGCTTGTGGGCACTTGTGGGTGCTTGTGGGTACTTGTGGGTGCTTGTAGGTACTTAAGGGTGCTTGTGGGTGCTTGTAGGTACTTGTGGGTGCTTGAAGGAACTTGTGGGTGCTTGTGGGTGCTTATTGGTACTTGTGGGCACTTGTGGGTGCTTGTGGGTACTTGTGGGTGCTTGTAGGTACTTGTGGGTGCTTGTAGGTACTTGTGGGTGCTTGTAGGTACTTGTGGGTGCTTGTAGGTACTTGTGGGTGCTTGTAGGTACTTGTGGGTGCTTGTAGGTACTTGTGGGTGCTTGTAGGTACTTGTGGGTGCTTGTAGGTACTTGTGGGTGCTTGTAGGTACTTGTGGGTGCTTGTAGGTACTTGTGGGTGCTTGTAGGTACTTGTGGGTGCTTGTAGGTACTTGTGGGTGCTTGTAGGTACTTGTGGGTGCTTGTAGGTACTTGTGGGTGCTTGTAGGTACTTGTGGGTGCTTGTAGGTACTTGTGGGTGCTTGTAGCTACTTGTGGGTGCTTGTAGCTACTTGTGGGTGCTTGTAGCTACTTGTGGGTACTTGTAGGTACTTGTGGGTGCTTGTAGGTACTTGTGGGTGCTTGTAGGTACTTGTGGGTGCTTGTAGGTACTTGTGGGTGCTTGTAGGTACTTGTGGGTGCTTGTAGGTACTTGTGGGTGCTTGTAGGTTCTTGTGGGTGCTTGTAGGCTACTTGTGGGTGCTTGTAGGTACTTGTGGGTGCTTGTGGGTACTTGTGGGTGCTTGTAGGTACTTGTGGGTGCTTGTAGGTACTTGTGGGTGCTTGTAGGTACTTGTGGGTGCTTGTAGGTACTTGTGGGTGCTTGTAGGTACTTGTGGGTGCTTGTAGGTACTTGTGGGTGTTGTAGGTACTTGTGGGTGCTTGTAGGTACTTGTGGGTGCTTGTAGGTACTTGTGGGTGCTTGTAGGTACTTGTGGGTGCTTGTAGGTACTTGTGGGTGCTTGTAGGTACTTGTGGGTGCTTGTAGGTACTTGTGGGTGCTTGTAGGTACTTGTGGGTGCTAGTAGGTACTTGTGGGTGCTAGTAGGTACTTGTGGTTGCTTGTAGGTGCTTGTAGGTACTAGTGGGTGCTTGTAGGTACTAGTGGGTGCTTGTAGGTACTTGTGGGTGCATGTAGGTACTTGTGGGTGCATGTAGGTACTTGTGGGTGCTTGTAGGTACTTGTGGGTGCATGTAGGTACTTGTGGGTGCTTGTTGGTACTTGTGGGTGCTTGTGGGTGCTTATTGGTACTTGTGGGCACTTGTGGGTGCTTGTGGGTACTTGTGGCTGCTTGTAGGTACTTGTGGGTGCTTGTAGGTACTTAAGGGTGCTTGTGGGTGCTTGTAGGTACTTGTGGGTGCTTGAAGGAACTTGTGGGTGCTTGTGGGTGCTTGTAGGTGCTTGTGGGTACTAGTGGGTGCTTGTAGGTACTAGTGGGTGCTTGTAGGTACTAGTGGGTGCTTGTAGGTACTTGTGGGTGCATGTAGGTACTTGTGGGTGCTTGTAGGTACTTGTGGGTGCTTGTAGGTACTTGTGGGTGCATGTAGGTACTTGTGGGTGCTTGTAGGTACTTGTGGGTGCTTGTGGGTGCTTATTGGTACTTGTGGGTGCTTGTGGGCACTTGTGGGTGCTTGTGGGTACTTGTGGGTGCTTGTAGGTACTTAAGGGTGCTTGTGGGTGCTTGTAGGTACTTGTGGGTGCTTGAAGGAACTTGTGGGTGCTTGTGGGTACTTGTGGGTGCTTGTAGGTACTTGTGGGTGCTTGTAGGTACTTGTGGGTGCTTGTAGGTACTTGTGGGTGCTTGTAGGTACTTGTGGGTGCTTGTAGGTACTTGTGGGTGCTTGTAGGTACTTGTGGGTGTTGTAGGTACTTGTGGGTGCTTGTAGGTACTTGTGGGTGCTTGTAGGTACTTGTGGGTGCTTGTAGGTACTTGTGGGTGCTTGTAGGTACTTGTGGGTGCTTGTAGGTACTTGTGGGTGCTTGTAGGTTCTTGTGGGTGCTTGTAGGCTACTTGTGGGTGCTTGTAGGTACTTGTGGGTGCTTGTAGGTACTTGTGGGTGCTTGTAGGTACTTGTGGGTGCTTGTAGGTACTTGTGGGTGCTTGTAGGTACTTGTGGGTGCTTGTAGGTACTTGTAGGTGTTGTAGGTACTTGTGGGTGCTTGTAGGTACTTGTGGGTGCTTGTAGGTACTTGTGGGTGCTTGTAGGTACTTGTGGGTGCTTGTAGGTACTTGTGGGTGCTTGTAGGTACTTGTGGGTGCTTGTAGGTACTTGTGGGTACTTGTAGGTACTTGTGGGTGCTTGTAGGTACTTGTGGGTGCTTGTAGGTACTTGTGCCTGCTTGTAGGTAATTTTGCCTGCTTGTAGGTAATTGTGCGTGCTTGTAGGTACTTGTGGGTGCTTGTGGGTTCTTGTGGGTGCTTGTGGGTTCTTGTGGGTGCATATGGGTGCTTGTAGGTGCTTGTGGGTGCTTGAAGGTACTTGTGGGTGCTTGTAGGTGCTTGTGGGTGCTTGTGGGTGCTTGTAGGTGCTTGTGGGTGCTTGTAGGTGCTTGTGGATGCCTTTAGGTGCTTGTGGATGCTTTTAGGTGCTTGTGATACTTGTGGGTGCTTGTAGGTACTTGTGGGTGCTTGTAGGTGCTTGTGGGTACTTGTGGGTGCTTGTAGGTGCTTGTGGGTGCTTGTAGGTGTTTGTAGGTGCTTGTAGGTACTTGTGGGTGCTTGTAGGTACTTGTGGGTGCTTGTAGGTACTTGTGGGTGCTTGTAGGTACTTGTGGGTGCTTGTAGGTACTTGTGGGTGCTTGTGGGTGCTTGTAGGTACTTGTGGGTGTTTGTGGGTGCTTGTGGGTACTTGTGGGTACTTGTGGGTGCTTGTAGGTACTTGTGGGTACTTGTGGTTGCTTGTGGGTACTTGTGGGTGCTTGTAGGTACTTGTGGATGCTTGTGGGTGCTTGTAGGTACTTGCCCCGGGTGCTTGTAGGTACTTGTGTGTGCTTGTGGGTGCTTGTAGGTACTTGTGGGTGCTTGTAGGTACTTGAGGGTGCTTGTAGGTACTTGTGGGTGCTTGTAGGTACTTGTGGGTGCTTGTAGGTACTTGTGGGTGCTTGTAGGTACTTGTGCCTGCTTGTAGGTAATTTTGCCTGCTTGTAGGTAATTGTGCGTGCTTGTAGGTACTTGTGGGTGCTTGTGGGTTCTTGTGGGTGCTTGTGGGTTCTTGTAGGTGCTTATGGGTGCTTGTAGGTGCTTGTGGGTGCTTGAAGGTACTTGTGGGTGCTTGTAGGTGCTTGTGGGTGCTTGTGGGTGCTTGTAGGTGCTTGTGGGTGCTTGTAGGTGCTTGTGGATGCCTTTAGGTGCTTGTGGATGCTTTTAGGTGCTTGTGATACTTGTGGGTGCTTGTGGGTGCTTGTGGGTGCTTGTAGGTGCTTGTGGGTGCTTGTAGGTGCTTGTGGATGCCTTTAGGTGCTTGTGGATGCTTTTAGGTGCTTGTGATACTTGTGGGTGCTTGTAGGCTACTTGTGGGTGCTTGTAGGTACTTGTGGGTGCTTGTGGGTACTTGTGGGTGCTTGTAGGTACTTGTGGGTGCTTGTAGGTACTTGTGGGTGCTTGTAGGTACTTGTGGGTGCTTGTAGGTACTTGTGGGTGCTTGTAGGTACTTGTGGGTGCTTGTAGGTACTTGTGGGTGTTGTAGGTACTTGTGGGTGCTTGTAGGTACTTGTGGGTGCTTGTAGGTACTTGTGGGTGCTTGTAGGTACTTGTGGGTGCTTGTAGGTACTTGTGGGTGCTTGTAGGTACTTGTGGGTGCTTGTAGGTACTTGTGGGTGCTTGTAGGTACTTGTGGGTGCTAGTAGGTACTTGTGGGTGCTAGTAGGTACTTGTGGTTGCTTGTAGGTGCTTGTAGGTACTAGTGGGTGCTTGTAGGTACTAGTGGGTGCTTGTAGGTACTTGTGGGTGCATGTAGGTACTTGTGGGTGCATGTAGGTACTTGTGGGTGCTTGTAGGTACTTGTGGGTGCATGTAGGTACTTGTGGGTGCTTGTTGGTACTTGTGGGTGCTTGTGGGTGCTTATTGGTACTTGTGGGCACTTGTGGGTGCTTGTGGGTACTTGTGGCTGCTTGTAGGTACTTGTGGGTGCTTGTAGGTACTTAAGGGTGCTTGTGGGTGCTTGTAGGTACTTGTGGGTGCTTGAAGGAACTTGTGGGTGCTTGTGGGTGCTTGTAGGTGCTTGTGGGTACTAGTGGGTGCTTGTAGGTACTAGTGGGTGCTTGTAGGTACTAGTGGGTGCTTGTAGGTACTTGTGGGTGCATGTAGGTACTTGTGGGTGCTTGTAGGTACTTGTGGGTGCTTGTAGGTACTTGTGGGTGCATGTAGGTACTTGTGGGTGCTTGTAGGTACTTGTGGGTGCTTGTGGGTGCTTATTGGTACTTGTGGGTGCTTGTGGGCACTTGTGGGTGCTTGTGGGTACTTGTGGGTGCTTGTAGGTACTTAAGGGTGCTTGTGGGTGCTTGTAGGTACTTGTGGGTGCTTGAAGGAACTTGTGGGTGCTTGTGGGTACTTGTGGGTGCTTGTAGGTACTTGTGGGTGCTTGTAGGTACTTGTGGGTGCTTGTAGGTACTTGTGGGTGCTTGTAGGTACTTGTGGGTGCTTGTAGGTACTTGTGGGTGCTTGTAGGTACTTGTGGGTGTTGTAGGTACTTGTGGGTGCTTGTAGGTACTTGTGGGTGCTTGTAGGTACTTGTGGGTGCTTGTAGGTACTTGTGGGTGCTTGTAGGTACTTGTGGGTGCTTGTAGGTACTTGTGGGTGCTTGTAGGTTCTTGTGGGTGCTTGTAGGCTACTTGTGGGTGCTTGTAGGTACTTGTGGGTGCTTGTAGGTACTTGTGGGTGCTTGTAGGTACTTGTGGGTGCTTGTAGGTACTTGTGGGTGCTTGTAGGTACTTGTGGGTGCTTGTAGGTACTTGTAGGTGTTGTAGGTACTTGTGGGTGCTTGTAGGTACTTGTGGGTGCTTGTAGGTACTTGTGGGTGCTTGTAGGTACTTGTGGGTGCTTGTAGGTACTTGTGGGTGCTTGTAGGTACTTGTGGGTGCTTGTAGGTACTTGTGGGTACTTGTAGGTACTTGTGGGTGCTTGTAGGTACTTGTGGGTGCTTGTAGGTACTTGTGCCTGCTTGTAGGTAATTTTGCCTGCTTGTAGGTAATTGTGCGTGCTTGTAGGTACTTGTGGGTGCTTGTGGGTTCTTGTGGGTGCTTGTGGGTTCTTGTGGGTGCATATGGGTGCTTGTAGGTGCTTGTGGGTGCTTGAAGGTACTTGTGGGTGCTTGTAGGTGCTTGTGGGTGCTTGTGGGTGCTTGTAGGTGCTTGTGGGTGCTTGTAGGTGCTTGTGGATGCCTTTAGGTGCTTGTGGATGCTTTTAGGTGCTTGTGATACTTGTGGGTGCTTGTAGGTACTTGTGGGTGCTTGTAGGTGCTTGTGGGTACTTGTGGGTGCTTGTAGGTGCTTGTGGGTGCTTGTAGGTGTTTGTAGGTGCTTGTAGGTACTTGTGGGTGCTTGTAGGTACTTGTGGGTGCTTGTAGGTACTTGTGGGTGCTTGTAGGTACTTGTGGGTGCTTGTAGGTACTTGTGGGTGCTTGTGGGTGCTTGTAGGTACTTGTGGGTGTTTGTGGGTGCTTGTGGGTACTTGTGGGTACTTGTGGGTGCTTGTAGGTACTTGTGGGTACTTGTGGTTGCTTGTGGGTACTTGTGGGTGCTTGTAGGTACTTGTGGATGCTTGTGGGTGCTTGTAGGTACTTGCCCCGGGTGCTTGTAGGTACTTGTGTGTGCTTGTGGGTGCTTGTAGGTACTTGTGGGTGCTTGTAGGTACTTGAGGGTGCTTGTAGGTACTTGTGGGTGCTTGTAGGTACTTGTGGGTGCTTGTAGGTACTTGTGGGTGCTTGTAGGTACTTGTGCCTGCTTGTAGGTAATTTTGCCTGCTTGTAGGTAATTGTGCGTGCTTGTAGGTACTTGTGGGTGCTTGTGGGTTCTTGTGGGTGCTTGTGGGTTCTTGTAGGTGCTTATGGGTGCTTGTAGGTGCTTGTGGGTGCTTGAAGGTACTTGTGGGTGCTTGTAGGTGCTTGTGGGTGCTTGTGGGTGCTTGTAGGTGCTTGTGGGTGCTTGTAGGTGCTTGTGGATGCCTTTAGGTGCTTGTGGATGCTTTTAGGTGCTTGTGATACTTGTGGGTGCTTGTAGGTACTTGTGGGTGCTTGTAGGTGCTTGTGGGTACTTGTGGGTGCTTGTAGGTGCTTGTGGGTGCTTGTAGGTGTTTGTAGGTGCTTGTAGGTACTTGTGGGTGCTTGTAGGTACTTGTGGGTGCTTGTAGGTACTTGTGGGTGCTTGTAGGTACTTGTGGGTGCTTGTAGGTACTTGTGGGTGCTTGTGGGTGCTTGTAGGTACTTGTGGGTGTTTGTGGGTGCTTGTGGGTACTTGTGGGTACTTGTGGGTGCTTGTAGGTACTTGTGGGTACTTGTGGTTGCTTGTGGGTACTTGTGGGTGCTTGTAGGTACTTGTGGATGCTTGTGGGTGCTTGTAGGTACTTGCCCCGGGTGCTTGTAGGTACTTGTGTGTGCTTGTGGGTGCTTGTAGGTACTTGCCCCGGGTGCTTGTAGGTACTTGCTCCAGGTGCTTGTAGGTACTTGCTCTGGGTGCTTGTAGGTACTTTTGCTACATAAAAGTTTGAAATTGACAATCTCGGATCGTCTTTGTGAAGTTTTAAGGATATCCGAATTTCATATTGGCATTATGACAATTTTGAGCTAAATGTTAAACGGACATAAATCAGCATTTTTAAAAATTTTGTAAAATTTTCCATTTGGTCCTATTTCTGGGGTAAAAAAATGTATTATGTTAATTACAATAAGAATACTAACTTTTATTGATTTACGTTTTTTTAAGTATCATTAAAATAAATGTCTGATTGAGCTAAATTTATGGTCCCCTTTATATATGTTTCTGCTTAGTGCAGATTTTGAAAATGTAAAACAGTTTCTTAACATTCTTAAGTAAAATGAAGACTGAAGGAACAGATATTAATCAAAAATGTCTTGATTAGAATCAAGACCTAAAAAAAATCGACAAGACTGAGGTTATCACTTGTCTGAAGGATCAGATATTAATTTATCTTTTTAATTGAAACTTAAATGCATGCTTAAGAAAAAACAACGTTCCATTACCGTTTTCTGTTGAAATAAATTATTTTACTGCTAATCAATTTCAAAAATTTACTTATCTCGGCTTTTCGACCACAATTCCATTCCCCGAAAACATTTTATCATTACATTAATTACTTTTGGGAGATAACGTGTCAAAATAACCTATAAAACAATAAAAAACTGTAATAGCGGTCTGTTTAGCCATGACAAGAACCTTTTAAAAGTTTCAAGCACTATATAACCCTTTCGAGACTAACAGGACCTGAGCAAACTATAGCTTAACCTGCTACTAGTACGACCAGGGAGAATTGATGTAAACTGGAGTTGAAATTTCATCATGTGCGACCTCGGCCTTGAAACTCTCCCATAGTCCCAGTGTGTGTAGAACATTTTTTTCGCTGTTATCTGCCAAAACCAATCTTTCTTGGTAGTGCCGCCTCCTCACTTGAATTTTTCATGATATATTAAGGTTTGAACGAACAAAATTCTAGATTACCATTTTCACTACCATGTCCCTCTGCTAACTTGAAGCAAACTTTCCTCTCTTTTTGCTGCTCATTACTGGTGCCATTCCCTTGACTTTCTGTGCGTTATAACTACAATCATTAGTTTATTTAATTCAAACCAAAATATAAAAAAATTGCATTTTTTCCTTTTGTGCTACTTAGAATTTACAAATGTATATAACGTTGTCCGTGCCATATCAAATAGTCTCTAACCATTGCTAGAAACTAGAGAGAGAAATTGGGCAGTAACACTGATCATGCCCTGAACTATGAAAAAGAACAATACGATGGTTGACTAAAGTACACTTGACATTACATCATTTTGCAAAACCGCGAGTAAAAATCTTACTGTCCCTATTGAATTTGGCGCCATTTGTTTTAGAATAATTAAAATGTTCCACTGCGAAGCGTCCCGGTCACGAATGGGATGTAACGTCTTTAGGAACCTTTTAAAATGCAAAACCATACACGTACTCTCCCAAATGTAATGATAAAATGTTTTCGGGGAATGGAATTGTGGTCGAAAAGCCGAGATAAGTAAATTTTTGAAATTGATTACCAGTAAAATAATTTATTTCAACGGAAAACGGTAATGGAACGTTGTTTTTTCTTAAGCATGCATTTAAGTTTCAATTAAAAAGAAAAATTAATATCTGATCCTTCAGACAAGTGATAACCTCAGTCTTATCAATACTTTTTAGGTCTTGATTCTAATCAAGACATTTTTGATTAATAGATATTCTGAATCAGAAAGATTTGATCTTTCAGATGGGATTAAAACCTTTTAGTTTTAAAAATAGCGATTTTTGGTGACTCTAACACTTTAAACTATGACGCGCGCCCAGATTACTCTGCTCCCTATTTCTGCTTCTAAAATAAAAATCTTTCAATGGCCTCACATTTGCGCTAAACGCGGGGGCTATGGACAACCCCAGGCTCCGTTTAGCGAAGCTCAATCGCGTAGCGAACGTTCCTAGCATAGAAGCCATCTCCTCTGAAGTTGTTTCTTTTGTGGAATAGTCGAATATGTCTATTTGAAGGGATCTCGTGAAGCGCATATCCCATCATGAATGAGATTTTCACTAGGCTGCAATGAATCGGGCTGAATTGTTGATAAAAAGGCAGGGCGCTACGCGATTGGTCGGAGGTTCTTATTTAAAATTATTCATGAAATTTCAAACTAATCTTAGTTTAAAAATCGTTCGGTGTTATTTCTTGGTTGTTTCACTGTCTTATGGAAAAATCAATAAACAATTACTTTATTTTCCACTTCACCATCCCTTTAATGAACGTCTGATTTGTTTCAAAGTATTGCGCCACAAGACCAATCATATATATACGCATAAGGTGCCATAACATCTAACAAGCATTATTACGACAAAGATTCGATACTCGATTATGAATTATCGCCATTTAAATCGAAGTTGCCAGATTTTGAATAAAGGCTGATTACTCGTGACCTATTCATCCGAATTGAATTTGGTGAAAACTTTTCAAATATGAACCGACCCCAAGGAATCCGAAAATCGCATTTATATCCTCGATAATCCAATATTTTCAAAGTTGATAATTTTGACATTTCCGGTTTCCGGTATAAGTATGCAAAGGACAACTGTGGAACGGGTAAAATATGAAAGAGGAATGCAAAACTTTTATAACGCACTTTATTCCAGAGCGCTAGCTCTAATAGTTTTTGAAATATAGTAAAATATGTGCGAAAAACGCAACGCGCAAAGACTTTTTTAACAGTCTGTACAAGTCTTTAATTACTAGCTTCTTTTTCTTTATCATCGTTAAGGTTAAGATGTTCGCGGCGATTGGCTAAGGTAATGAGAAACGCCTAGCCTCCCAAAGGTGGGGCTTCCACCTAAGGTTCACGCAATTACGCTGTTCTTATCCCTAGCTGCTATTCGAAACCTTTATATACTACCGATTTGAGTAAGTCGAAACAAAAGGCATATGCTTCAATTCAAATGTTAATATCAGTCAAGAATGTTTAATTGTCCCTTTTTAAAACGATGTAACGCGGAAAAATGTGAACAACTAACGAAAAAAATATATAATATTAATTATATTTATTTTAGTATTTGTGAAAATCCTGTTTCTCAACTCAAAATTAATGCAGAAAGAGTAAATGAGCAGTTTATGTGTGTGCGTCCGTTGTTATACTAATGGGCTGCGTTAGCATTTGTTGATATGTAAAGATATCCTGAAAAACCTTAATTTTTCTTTTCTTCAGAACATAAAATGAATATATTGAAATATTTTTCTTAGTTTCGGTGCCTCTAGTAGTTTTTGGCGATAAAGCTCTGTTTCATTTTGATATTCCTATTAATGTTTTTATATTATTATTTGAAATGGCTGTTTATATATTACTTTATCTATACTACATCTGCTTGTAGCATAAACCTTTCTTAGGAGATTTTATAAAGAACTCTAAGCCATATACATTTAAATAATCTGGTTTAGATTTTATAATAGAAGAAAGCATCATGGAGGTCATCAGATCAGTTGAAGGTCTGGTCCGACTGGTTATAGCTACTAACAATATCGTTGAGGTGAAACGAGAGGATAGTGTTTACACATCAATCCAAATGTTAACGTAGCATTGATCATAAACGGTATACAACTGAGGCGTAGACAATTGGGCCTTTACAAACACATAAAGGTAATATCACAATGTTGTAAAATTAAGACACTCCGAGTAAGTTAGGGATAATGTATTTATTGTAGCTCGTAATAAGCTAAAGTCTAGAACCTCTGTCGATTCACTCTGCGCTCTAGTATATATAGAATGAATATGTTTTTTATGCTAGGCCTTATCTTTAAGCTATGTCTATTATTATTTTAAGCTAGGCCTATTATCACATTATCAAGCTAGGCCTATTATGACAACTCCAAAATTTATACTGTTCATTTCCTGTTTTTTCCTCATTTACTGATTTCCATGTGTACAAGACATATCCTTATTGGAATGTTAATGTCGCCTGCTTTAATATATATTCGATAAGCTTTGAATACTGCTTTAATAATTCATTAATTTTAACTTCTGCAATTGCTCACAAAAAAAAAGAGAAATAATTCCATATCTTGGTAAATAGGTTTGAAAGTAGTCCTCTTGACTCAGAGAGGTAATATTTTGGTTTTCCCAACTTGTTAGCTTATGTTTCAACGGTACACTTTGTTTTCGAAATTCGTAAATCCGAACATGACGTTTTTAGAAATTGGATTTGTTTGCTTCGAACCAATAAGGCGAAATTGTCTAAGTTGATCACAATACAGTAATATATAAACAAGCTGGTCCAGCAACCAGTACATTTTTGCACACCCAATCAATTTATAGGACATTGGTCCAGTGAGGCAGTGACCCCTATAAGTGTCTCAAAGTTATCTTATTTCCGTCCCGACACAATAGGCAGGGTTCATACAACTTTGGAAAACAAATTTCCCTGAGATTTCCAGGTTTTCCCCATATACTTCCCTGAGTTTCCTAGATTTTTCCCGTATATGGAGTATCCTATGGAGCAAATGTTAACGAACACTGTTAGAAAAAAAGGTGTTTCATGGGTGTTCGGAAATACCTCGAGGTGTTTATATACTCTTTTTAGAGTGTTTTTTAACTGAGATGGTGTTTTCTCCGTAAAAAGGAGCTAGTTGACTCTTTTAAGGTATTTTTTAAGGAAATGGTGAATCACTGGTACGTATAAACACCTTTAGATGTTAATTGACCCTTATCATTTTTTTTAAAAACGGAAATAGTCTTTTTAATATAAATCTGTTTGAATGGTGCGAATAAACACCTTTGGGCTTGACTTAACACTTTTTAGCTGATATGGTGTTTTTTTTAAGTGAAAGGTTTTTGATATGACCTTAGAGGGAAATCACCTATTAATTCTACCTGCATAGTGAAGCCTTCTAAAAAGATCCCAAAGATTTTAAAAATTGCTTTGGACTACCTTATACCAAATATTTGAAGTAATTCATACTTATTATGATTTTTCAATCATTGGAAAATAATTCTCGAAGAGTTCAATATGCTGGAATTTCTTGGAATTAGAGTAATTCAGAAAAAATACTTTAATTTCCCCTTGACACAGGTTTTTATCTCTCCGAGTGACGATGACGTCACGGAGAGGTATTACACTGAACGTATCTGTGTGTCTGAGATGAAACAGAACTTTATAGCTACACAACTACTAAAAGAATCGTAATGCCGAAAAATATTTATAATATTTCCATTTAATATTCTGCAAAAAGAAAATGTTATCGTTTTGTAAGAGATCTTTTCATCCTACTCGCTTTATATTAACTTTGATATGCGTGTAGCGTTTCGATTCAGATGCAATCTTCATTACTCGTTCTATAAAAACTCTCACTTTTGTCATTCCAAAGAAAGAAGTTGATCTTTAATAATTAAATAAATATAAGTGATATTAATTATTTTAATAGTCAGTATTTTACGTTAATTATAGTTAAGTCGGTTTAAGAAACTTAATTCCTAAAATAATTTTAAACATAGCTATCTTTAACGTTATACTTCTAGGGAACACCTATATCAGAACTTTTGTAAACTAAGGGTATAAAAGGTGATTGATTCACACTAAGAGGTAAGAAAGTGCGCAATTGCGTGAACCTTTGGTGGAAGCTCTGCCATTGGGAGGCAAGACGTTTCTCGTAACCCTAGCCGCGTGTGGCGTATGTGGTGTACACGAAAGACTATTGCATGGTATTGATATTAGAGGCCATTAAATACGTTTGGGATTGGGTGAAACAATTGGTGGTTAGACAGTAGATGAAGGTGTAACGGATAGTTAATTATTGACGTTAAATAATTTGGATATAGCAACGAAGTAACATTTTTCGAACTTCTGTATACTGCGAACGCGGTCCGGAAATTGCGAATACGCTTGCTTCGATTTGCCAACTGCGAACACGGTGCCAGACAAGCACACAGACACGTCCAGTGCAATACCTCTCCGTGACGTCATCGTCACTCGGAGAGGTTAAAATTCTACTTCAATACGCAATCTCCACACTTGTTACCTCTCCGAGTGACGTATGTCACGGAGAGGTTCTAAAATCGACAGGCATGGGTGTGTGTGGTTGAGTGGGTGTGGGTGTGTGTGTGTGTGTGTCTGTCTGTCTGTCTGTTGTTATTGACTTACACCCCAGGGGAGCGCGTTCGCAGTTTCCGAATCGAAGCAAATGTGTTCGCTATTTCCGGACCGCATTCACAGTTTCCGGAAAATTCAGAACTTGAGGCTATCCACAATTCAACTAGCCACTATTACTTCATCTGACTAGTCAATTATCCATTCCACATGAACACCAATCTGTATTCATTGGCTTCTTACACCACCATCTGCTGGGCGTTGTTTTTGTCCATCCCACATGGACACCAGTCTGTACACACTGGCTTCTAACACCACCATCTTCTGGTCTTTGTTTTTGTCCATCCCACATGGACACCAGTCTGTACTTACTGGCTTCTAACACCACCATCTTCTGGTCATTGTCCATCTCACATGGACACCAGTCTGTACACACTGGCTTCTAACACCACCATCTTCTGGTCTTTGTTTTTGACCATCCCACATGGACACCAGTCTGCACACCTGGCTTCTACTCCAACATTATCCTTAAGGTTAAGACATACGCGGCGATCAGCTAGGGTTACGAGAAACGTCTAGTCCCCTAAGGTGGGGTGTCCACCAAAGGTTTTCGCAATTGCGGTTGTTCTTGCTTTTAACTATAGTTCGACACCCTTATATACTACCTATTTTAGTAAGGCGAAGCAACCGGCGTATGCTTCATTTCAAACGCCAATATTAGTCAAGTCTCTCAAGAATGTTTAATTGTTCTTTTTTAAAACGATGTAACGTTCAATAAGGCGAATAACTAACGAAGAAAATGTTAAATATTAATTATATTTATTTTAATATTTAAGATAATCTTGTTTCTCAATTCAAAATTAATACGGAAAGAGTTAAAAAGCAGCCTATGTTTTTGTCTGTGTGTGTCCGTCCGTTGTTACAGTAGTGCGCTGCGTTAGAAGTTCGTTTTGTTTTGATGTGTAAAGAAAACCTACAGAACCATAATATTTCCTTTATCCTTAATATAAAGTGAATATGTGGAAATATTTTTCGTAATTATGATGCATTTAGTACTTTTGTAGCTTTAAAGCTCTATTTCATTTTGATATTCCAAAGATGTTTTTAAATATTATTATTAAAATGGATGTTTATATATTACTTAAGCTATACTAGATCTGTTTATAGCATAATCCTTTCTAAAGTGAATACAAGCACAACGCTATTATGATGGTCAAATGAACTTTTATTTGTCAATAGGCCTAGTGAACCAAAAAGTAAACGCTTGGTTTTCGTTTCTGTAATGCAGAGACATTAACGGTTCAGAGTGAGCCGAAAGTTAAATACACTTTTAAATAATTAGGCTTAAATTTTATAATCATGGTGGAAATCTGGGCCGCGTTCAGCAGAGCCCAGCGCTGTGAACAGTGTCCTACATAACGGGATTTTGTTTATGAATTTTGACGTCATGGTGCTCAGCGCTGGGCTAGCGCAGTCTTCAAAGAAAATAGTCGGCTTTTTGGATAACGTGACGTAAAACGCGTAGTTCTCAGCTTGGCGAAAAAACCATGGAGGAATTAATACAAATAGATTGATGATTCTGATGGGACTATAGCTATTTAATTGGCGTGAAATGAGTTGATCACGCGAGAATTTTAAGAGAAATGTTAGTTTCTAATTTTAATTACAAAAGTTGTTATCTATCTCTATAAATATGTTAACATACAATTTTTGTTAAGCCTTGGTACCTTGCACGCTTTATTGCGCTAGCGTCATTTATAAAACGCGGATGACCGGAGAAAAGCTATGACGACAGAGCACACCGGTAAACATTTCCAAAATACGCTGTCTTTTTTGGTGAGCTCTGGTGAACGCAGCCCAGACCAGTGAAAGGTCTGATCGTAATCGGATTATAGCTTCGTGTTTTCATGCTTTTTATGATGCGCATTTACTTTCAGTGTGTGTAGCCACAAATAAGCTTTGTTGTTATGTAACGTTAACAGTCATGTTGATAAAACTAAGAAAATCGTTGAGGTGAAACGAGAGGATAGTGTTTACATGGCAACCCTGTTGTGAATATGGCTTTGAACATAGAGGGCATACAGTTGAGGAGTAGAAAATTGGGCCTTTACAAACACGTAAAGGTAATATCCCTCCAAAATTGTATCTCTTCATTTCCCGTTTTTCCCCCATCGGATGATTTTAATGTGTACAAGTATATCATTATTGGATGTAAAATGTCGTCTGATTTACAGTATATTTGCTATGCTTTGTATACTGCTTTAATATTTCATAAATTTTAACTTAAGAAACATTTCCATATCTGGGTAAATAAGTTTGTAAGTAGTCGTCTTGACTCGGAGAGGTAAAATTTTGGTTTTCCCAACTTGTTTTTCTAATGGTATATACGAAATACACGTTTATCTGTACTTATTGGCTTCTGACAACACCATCTGTGTATACCACATACACGTTAATCTGAAACATTAGCTTCTACTCCATTATCATCGTTGGGATTAAGATGTACGCGCGAACGGCTTAAGTTACGAGAAACGACTAGCCTCCCAATGGCAGGGCTTCGACCAAAGGTTCATGCAATAGCGCTTATTCCTACCATTTGTCAATCAATCGCCTTATATACCCTAAATTTCCAAAATTTGTGAAAACGGTTTACGCTAGAAGTCAAACGTCAACAATAGCTATATTTAAAATCATTTTAAGAATAACGCTTCTTTAAACCACTTAACTAGAATTAAGGTAAAATACCGACGATTAAAAAAATTAATATCATTTATATTTATTTAATTATTTAAGATAATCTTCTTTCTTCGGAACGACACAAGTGAAAGTTTATACAGAACGAGTAATGAAGATTGCATCTGAATCGAAACACTATACGCATATCAAAGTTAATATAAAGCGAGTAAAATAAAATTATCTCTTACAAAACCATAACATTTTCTTATTGTAGAATATTAAATGAAAATATTTAGTATGTTTCGGCATTACGATTCTTTTTGTAGTTTTGTAGCTAAAAAGCTCTGTTTCATTTCAATATTCCAAGAACATCTTTTATATTAATATTTCAAATTCGGTGTTTACTTTTTAATTCAGCTTTACTACATTTATATACATTGTAAACGTGAAATTAAACTATCCTAGTTACACTGAATGCTACTTCTAAAGATTTTGGTAAGCGTTGTTCGGTTTGGTTCCATGAATTCGTGTTTTTGAGGAGGTCTTGACGGTTCACAGTGAGCCGAAAATTAAATACACTTTTGAAGGATATAAATCAGGTCCTTCAATAGAACTATTGAGGATATACAGTAAAGGTTAAACGTAACCATTTCGCACGCGTATCAATTCTTGCACGGTTGAATAAGGCTTACAGCAGAAAAAACGTTTACCCTTAATCCACTGGATTTGAGCAGCTATTTTGAAAGACTAATCTATGGTAACTCATGTGTTTTGAAAAACAATTATTTCAAAAAACACCTTTTAAGAAATTA
Organism: Phalangium opilio; assembly: GCF_054372755.1. Lineage (NCBI taxonomy): Eukaryota > Metazoa > Arthropoda > Arachnida > Opiliones > Phalangiidae > Phalangium > Phalangium opilio. The sequence continues at coordinate 6,373,897 of NW_028324180.1, read as the reverse complement.
AGAGTCTATAGACACCTTTCTGGTATAATTATAAACCTCTATTAAGGGTGATGTTTTAAACCTAACAGGAATTAAAAAGCACCAACGTCAATGGAATTTAAAAACACCAAATTTGTCTCAAAAAGACCTTTTTTTAAAGGGTTTATTAACACTTTTTCTGGTATTAATATACACCTCTATTCTAAGTGATTAAAACACCTAACAGGATTTAAAAAGGACCTTCAGAGAAGGTATTATTTCGCACTATTTTCAAAGGTGCGTATTGACATCCTCTCGAATGGTGCTTTTAAACACCAATAGAGGTGCTACTGGGGATGCATTAGGAAACACCTCTAAAGGTGTCAAACCGTTCCATTTTTTTTAACAGTGAAGGAGGAAGGGTAAATAGGACAATTACATAATCAAAGGGCATCCCCGATTCCCCGTATCTCTAATATTATCAGAGTTATGAGCCTCCAAAGTATAGTGTTATGATAATCCTATGGAGGGAATGTTCACGAACATTTTGCTTAATTATTCGACCCCTGTTTGACAAAATCCCAAGTTATTAGTATCGTTGGATGTTATTGTTAGGCAAATAAGACTATAACATACTCGAAGGACATCCCTGTATCTCTAGTAGAACCAGAGTTATGAGCCTCCAAAAATTAGTGGAATGTTAATCCTATGGAGGGTATGTTCATGTCATGAACATTTTGCTTAATTACTCGGCCTCTGTTTGACGCAAAGTTCCCTGATTTCCCTGAATTTTACTAAAAATTCTAAATTTCCCTGAGGTTTTCGTCAACTATTTATTTCCCTGATTTTTCCAGGTTTGTATGAACCCTGATAGCTCACAGCAAGACAAGGTTGAAAAGGGGGCGGAAATAAGTCAAATACTTTGAGCCTCATGGAAATTCGCGAGAGCGGAAATTAGCAGAACACTTGAAATGTATCCAGGGACACTAATTCCAAATGTAAACATTAGGGTTGGTTCCATAAGGAGAGAGAGCTTAAAACCCTATTCTCTAACCCAAATCCAAATCGACATTTGAATCTCCCGCCAAACATTTCACCATCTCAAATTATTTTCTTATTTCTTTAACCTAAATCGACATTTGAATCTCCCGCCAAACATTTCACCATCTCAAATTATTCTCTTATTTCTTTAACCCAAATCAACATTTGAATCTCCCGCCAAACACTTACCCAAATGTACGTCACTTCCTCTTTCATTGCATGTTTTTATTTCAGCATAAATTACACTAAGGCAGTAAATTAATTACCTACGATAAATTAATTTATTACTTAAAAATTAGAATTTTATTCATTATAAAACTAAGCTTTTCCTAAAGGTTTTGAACCGTTTAATTGAAATTATTTAAACTATTAGTGATGATCAATTGGGCAATATCGTAAATTAACCGATGTCAATACCAATTTATTTAAAATCAATGAAACGAAAATATCAATATCAAACAGTTATCCATTGGAAAAGATATCAAGCTATTCTTTAATTTAAATTTCTCAGGTTAAGTTTCAAAAGAAGATGAATTTTATTATTTTCTGAAACCAAAATTGGCAGCTTCTTTGCATAATTGTCACTAGACAGTATATAACTTCAAAGTCGAGAGTTAGGAACTTTAAAACAATCTCAATGCTAATGTAATAAGATAATTTGACGAAGCGGCTCAGTGAACGTTGGGCAATGGCCTCAGAGTTTTGCTTGCAATGGTCAAGCTAAAATTCCTCATTTGACGCAACCTTCTAAGGAGCTATTAGTAAAATAATATATTACGAACAAAAATGGTCTCACTTAGATCACAAAAATTATACTTGGCTTGAAAAATTAATATTTAAATCAAAGTAGAAAATTCAGTTAAGCAAAGGCTTAGAGCATTCCCGACGGTACATAAGACTCCCGTCCCGTCTCCTCTCCCGGTCTCCACTCTTCCGTCAAAACTCAAACCCGAAAGCTCGCGCAGCTAAAATTCCCCTTAAATAGTAGACAAGACTCCCGTCTCCCTGGAAGCTGACGCGCCCCTAATCTACCCTTAGTAAATACTAATGCTTTTAGGTGCTTGTGATACTTGTGGGTGCTTGTAGGTACTTGTGGGTGCTTGTAGGTGCTTGTGGGTACTTGTGGGTGCTTGTAGGTGCTTGTGGGTGCTTGTAGGTGTTGTAGGTGCTTGTAGGTACTTGTGGGTGCTTGTAGGTACTTGTGGGTGCTTGTAGGTACTTGTGGGTGCTTCTAGGTACTTGTGGGTGCTTGTGGGTGCTTGTAGGTACTTGTGGGTGCTTGTGGGTGCTTGTGGGTACTTGTGGGTACTTGTGGGTGCTTGTAGGTACTTGTGGGTACTTGTGGTTGCTTGTGGGTACTTGTGGGTGCTTGTAGGTACTTGTGGATGCTTGTGGGTGCTTGTAGGTACTTGCTCCGGGTGCTTGTAGGTACTTCTGGGTACTTGTGGGTGCTTGTGGGTACTTGTGGGTACTTGTGGGTGCTTGTAGGTACTTGTGGGTACTTGTGGGTGCTTGTAGGTACTTGTGGGTGCTTGTAGGTACTTGTGGGTGCTTGTAGGTACTTGTGGGTGCTTGTAGGTACTTGTGGGTGCTTGTAGGTACTTGTGGGTGCTTGTAAGGTACTTGTGGGTGCTTGTAGGTACTTGTGGGTGCTTGTAGGTACTTGTGGGTGCTAGTAGGTACTTGTGGGTGCTGGTAGGTACTTGTGGGTGCTTGTAGGTGCTTGTAGGTACTAGTGGGTGCTTGTAGGTACTAGTGGGTGCTTGTAGGTACTTGTGGGTGCATGTAGGTACTTGTGGGTGCTTGTAGGTACTTGTGGGTGCATGTAGGTACTTGTGGGTGCTTGTAGGTACTTGTGGGTGCTTGTGGGTGCTTATTGGTACTTGTGGGCACTTGTGGGTGCTTGTGGGCACTTGTGGGTGCTTGGGGGTACTTGTGGGTGCTTGTAGGTACTTGTGGGTGCTTGTAGGTACTTAAGGGTGCTTGTGGGTGCTTGTAGGTACTTGTGGGTGCTTGAAGGAACTTGTGGGTGCTTGTAGGTACTTGAGGGTGCTTGTAGGTACTTGAGGGTGCTTGTAGGTACTTGTGGGTGCTTGTAGGTACTTGTGGGTGCTTGTAGGTACTTGTGGGTGCTTGTAGGTACTTGTGGGTGTTGTAGGTACTTGTGGGTGCTTGTAGGTACTTGTGGGTGCTTGCAGGTACTTGTGGGTGCTTGTAGGTACTTGTGGGTGCTTGTAGGTACTTGTGGGTGCTTGTAGGTACTTGTGGGTGCTTGTAGGTACTTGTGGGTGCTTGTAGGTACTTGTGGGTGCTTGTAGGTACTTCTGGTTGCTTGTAGGTACTTGTGGGTGCTTGTAGGTACTTGTGGGTGCTTGTAGGTACTTGTGGGTGCTTGTAGGTACTTGTGGGTGCTTGTAGGTACTTGTGGGTGGTAGTAGGTACTTGTGGGTGCTAGTAGGTACTTGTGGGTGCTTGTAGGTGCTTGTGGGTACTAGTGGGTGCTTGTGGGTACTAGTGGGTGCTTGTAGGTACTAGTGGGTGCTTGTAGGTACTAGTGGGTGCTTGTAGGTACTTGTGGGTGCATGTAGGTACTTGTGGGTGCTTGTAGGTACTTGTGGGTGCTTGTAGGTACTTGTGGGTGCATGTAGGTACTTGTGGGTGCTTGTAGGTACTTGTGGGTGCTTGTGGGTGCTTATTGGTACTTGTGGATGCTTGTGGGCACTTGTGGGTGCTTGTGGGTACTTGTGGGTGCTTGTAGGTACTTGTGGGTGCTTGTAGGTACTTGTGGGTGCTTGTAGGTACTTGTGGGTGCTTGTAGGTACTTGTGGGTGCTTGTAGGTACTTGTGGGTGCATGTAGGTACTTGTGGGTGCTTGTAGGTACTTGTGGGTGCTTGTGGGTGCTTATTGGTACTTGTGGGTGCTTGTGGGCACTTGTGGGTGCTTGTGGGTACTTGTGGGTGCTTGTAGGTACTTAAGGGTGCTTGTGGGTGCTTGTAGGTACTTGTGGGTGCTTGAAGGAACTTGTGGGTGCTTGTGGGTACTTGTGGGTGCTTGTAGGTACTTGTGGGTGCTTGTAGGTACTTGTGGGTGCTTGTAGGTACTTGTGGGTGCTTGTAGGTACTTGTGGGTGCTTGTAGGTACTTGTGGGTGCTTGTAGGTACTTGTGGGTGTTGTAGGTACTTGTGGGTGCTTGTAGGTACTTGAGGGTGCTTGTAGGTACTTGTGGGTGCTTGTAGGTACTTGTGGGTGCTTGTAGGTACTTGTGGGTGCTTGTAGGTACTTGTGGGTGCTTGTAGGTACTTGTGGGTGCTTGTAGGTACTTGTGGGTGCTTGTAGGTACTTGTGGGTGCTTGTAGGTACTTGTGGGTGCTTGTAGGTACTTGTGGATGCTTGTAGGTACTTGTGGTTGCTTGTAGGTACTTGTAGGTGTTGTAGGTACTTGTGGGTGCTTGTAGGTACTTGTGGGTGCTTGTAGGTACTTGTGGGTGCTTGTAGGTACTTGTGGGTGCTTGTAGGTACTTGTGGGTGCTTGTAGGTACTTGTGGGTGCTTGTAGGTACTTGTGGGTGCTTGTAGGTACTTGTGGGTGCTTGTAGGTACTTGTGGGTGCTTGTAGGTACTTGTGGGTGCTTGTAGGTACTTGTGGGTGCTAGTAGGTACTTGTGGGTGCTAGTAGGTACTTGTGGGTGCTTGTAGGTGCTTGTAGGTACTAGTGGGTGCTTGTAGGTACTAGTGGGTGCTTGTAGGTACTAGTGGGTGCTTGTAGGTACTTGTGGGTGCATGTAGGTACTTGTGGGTGCTTGTAGGTACTTGTGGGTGCATGTAGGTACTTGTGGGTGCTTGTAGGTACTTGTGGGTGCTTGTGGGTGCTTATTGGTACTTGTGGGCACTTGTGGGTGCTTGTGGGCACTTGTGGGTGCTTGGGGGTACTTGTGGGTGCTTGTAGGTACTTGTGGGTGCTTGTAGGTACTTAAGGGTGCTTGTGGGTGCTTGTAGGTACTTGTGGGTGCTTGAAGGAACTTGTGGGTGCTTGTAGGTACTTGAGGGTGCTTGTAGGTACTTGAGGGTGCTTGTAGGTACTTGTGGGTGCTTGTAGGTACTTGTGGGTGCTTGTAGGTACTTGTGGGTGCTTGTAGGTACTTGTGGGTGCTTGTAGGTACTTGTGGGTGTTGTAGGTACTTGTGGGTGCTTGTAGGTACTTGTGGGTGCTTGCAGGTACTTGTGGGTGCTTGTAGGTACTTGTGGGTGCTTGTAGGTACTTGTGGGTGCTTGTAGGTACTTGTGGGTGCTTGTAGGTACTTGTGGGTGCTTGTAGGTACTTGTGGGTGCTTGTAGGTACTTGTGGGTGCTAGTAGGTACTTGTGGGTGCTAGTAGGTACTTGTGGGTGCTTGTAGGTGCTTGTAGGTACTAGTGGGTGCTTGTAGGTACTAGTGGGTGCTTGTAGGTACTAGTGGGTGCTTGTAGGTACTTGTGGGCGCATGTAGGTACTTGTGGGTGCTTGTAGGTACTTGTGGGTGCATGTAGGTACTTGTGGGTGCTTGTAGGTACTTGTGGGTGCTTGTGGGTGCTTATTGGTACTTGTGGGCACTTGTGGGTGCTTGTGGGCACTTGTGGGTGCTTGGGGGTACTTGTGGGTGCTTGTAGGTACTTGTGGGTGCTTGTAGGTACTTAAGGGTGCTTGTGGGTGCTTGTAGGTACTTGTGGGTGCTTGAAGGAACTTGTGGGTGCTTGTAGGTACTTGAGGGTGCTTGTAGGTACTTGAGGGTGCTTGTAGGTACTTGTGGGTGCTTGTAGGTACTTGTGGGTGCTTGTAGGTACTTGTGGGTGCTTGTAGGTACTTGTGGGTGCTTGTAGGTACTTGTGGGTGTTGTAGGTACTTGTGGGTGCTTGTAGGTACTTGTGGGTGCTTGCAGGTACTTGTGGGTGCTTGTAGGTACTTGTGGGTGCTTGTAGGTACTTGTGGGTGCTTGTAGGTACTTGTGGATGCTTGTAGGTACTTGTGGTTGCTTGTAGGTACTTGTAGGTGTTGTAGGTACTTGTGGGTGCTTGTAGGTACTTGTGGGTGCTTGTAGGTACTTGTGGGTGCTTGTAGGTACTTGTGGGTGCTTGTAGGTACTTGTGGGTGTTGTAGGTACTTGTGGGTGCTTGTAGGTACTTGTGGGTGCTTGCAGGTACTTGTGGGTGCTTGTAGGTACTTGTGGGTGCTTGTAGGTACTTGTGGGTGCTTGTAGGTACTTGTGGGTGCTTGTAGGTACTTGTGGGTGCTTGTAAGGTACTTGTGGGTGCTTGTAGGTACTTGTGGGTGCTTGTAGGTACTTGTGGGTGCTAGTAGGTACTTGTGGGTGCTGGTAGGTACTTGTGGGTGCTTGTAGGTGCTTGTAGGTACTAGTGGGTGCTTGTAGGTACTAGTGGGTGCTTGTAGGTACTTGTGGGTGCATGTAGGTACTTGTGGGTGCTTGTAGGTACTTGTGGGTGCATGTAGGTACTTGTGGGTGCTTGTAGGTACTTGTGGGTGCTTGTGGGTGCTTATTGGTACTTGTGGGCACTTGTGGGTGCTTGTGGGCACTTGTGGGTGCTTGGGGGTACTTGTGGGTGCTTGTAGGTACTTGTGGGTGCTTGTAGGTACTTAAGGGTGCTTGTGGGTGCTTGTAGGTACTTGTGGGTGCTTGAAGGAACTTGTGGGTGCTTGTAGGTACTTGAGGGTGCTTGTAGGTACTTGAGGGTGCTTGTAGGTACTTGTGGGTGCTTGTAGGTACTTGTGGGTGCTTGTAGGTACTTGTGGGTGCTTGTAGGTACTTGTGGGTGTTGTAGGTACTTGTGGGTGCTTGTAGGTACTTGTGGGTGCTTGCAGGTACTTGTGGGTGCTTGTAGGTACTTGTGGGTGCTTGTAGGTACTTGTGGGTGCTTGTAGGTACTTGTGGGTGCTTGTAGGTACTTGTGGGTGCTTGTAGGTACTTGTGGGTGCTTGTAGGTACTTCTGGTTGCTTGTAGGTACTTGTGGGTGCTTGTAGGTACTTGTGGGTGCTTGTAGGTACTTGTGGGTGCTTGTAGGTACTTGTGGGTGCTTGTAGGTACTTGTGGGTGGTAGTAGGTACTTGTGGGTGCTAGTAGGTACTTGTGGGTGCTTGTAGGTGCTTGTGGGTACTAGTGGGTGCTTGTGGGTACTAGTGGGTGCTTGTAGGTACTAGTGGGTGCTTGTAGGTACTAGTGGGTGCTTGTAGGTACTTGTGGGTGCATGTAGGTACTTGTGGGTGCTTGTAGGTACTTGTGGGTGCTTGTAGGTACTTGTGGGTGCATGTAGGTACTTGTGGGTGCTTGTAGGTACTTGTGGGTGCTTGTGGGTGCTTATTGGTACTTGTGGATGCTTGTGGGCACTTGTGGGTGCTTGTGGGTACTTGTGGGTGCTTGTAGGTACTTGTGGGTGCTTGTAGGTACTTGTGGGTGCTTGTAGGTACTTGTGGGTGCTTGTAGGTACTTGTGGGTGCTTGTAGGTACTTGTGGGTGCATGTAGGTACTTGTGGGTGCTTGTAGGTACTTGTGGGTGCTTGTGGGTGCTTATTGGTACTTGTGGGTGCTTGTGGGCACTTGTGGGTGCTTGTGGGTACTTGTGGGTGCTTGTAGGTACTTAAGGGTGCTTGTGGGTGCTTGTAGGTACTTGTGGGTGCTTGAAGGAACTTGTGGGTGCTTGTGGGTACTTGTGGGTGCTTGTAGGTACTTGTGGGTGCTTGTAGGTACTTGTGGGTGCTTGTAGGTACTTGTGGGTGCTTGTAGGTACTTGTGGGTGCTTGTAGGTACTTGTGGGTGCTTGTAGGTACTTGTGGGTGTTGTAGGTACTTGTGGGTGCTTGTAGGTACTTGAGGGTGCTTGTAGGTACTTGTGGGTGCTTGTAGGTACTTGTGGGTGCTTGTAGGTACTTGTGGGTGCTTGTAGGTACTTGTGGGTGCTTGTAGGTACTTGTGGGTGCTTGTAGGTACTTGTGGGTGCTTGTAGGTACTTGTGGGTGCTTGTAGGTACTTGTGGGTGCTTGTAGGTACTTGTGGATGCTTGTAGGTACTTGTGGTTGCTTGTAGGTACTTGTAGGTGATGTAGGTACTTGTGGGTGCTTGTAGGTACTTGTGGGTGCTTGTAGGTACTTGTGGGTGCTTGTAGGTACTTGTGGGTGCTTGTAGGTACTTGTGGGTGCTTGTAGGTACTTGTGGGTGCTTGTAGGTACTTGTGGGTGCTTGTAGGTACTTGTGGGTGCTTGTAGGTACTTGTGGGTGCTTGTAGGTACTTGTGGGTGCTTGTAGGTACTTGTGGGTGCTAGTAGGTACTTGTGGGTGCTAGTAGGTACTTGTGGGTGCTTGTAGGTGCTTGTAGGTACTAGTGGGTGCTTGTAGGTACTAGTGGGTGCTTGTAGGTACTAGTGGGTGCTTGTAGGTACTTGTGGGTGCATGTAGGTACTTGTGGGTGCTTGTAGGTACTTGTGGGTGCATGTAGGTACTTGTGGGTGCTTGTAGGTACTTGTGGGTGCTTGTGGGTGCTTATTGGTACTTGTGGGCACTTGTGGGTGCTTGTGGGCACTTGTGGGTGCTTGGGGGTACTTGTGGGTGCTTGTAGGTACTTGTGGGTGCTTGTAGGTACTTAAGGGTGCTTGTGGGTGCTTGTAGGTACTTGTGGGTGCTTGAAGGAACTTGTGGGTGCTTGTAGGTACTTGAGGGTGCTTGTAGGTACTTGAGGGTGCTTGTAGGTACTTGTGGGTGCTTGTAGGTACTTGTGGGTGCTTGTAGGTACTTGTGGGTGCTTGTAGGTACTTGTGGGTGCTTGTAGGTACTTGTGGGTGTTGTAGGTACTTGTGGGTGCTTGTAGGTACTTGTGGGTGCTTGCAGGTACTTGTGGGTGCTTGTAGGTACTTGTGGGTGCTTGTAGGTACTTGTGGGTGCTTGTAGGTACTTGTGGGTGCTTGTAGGTACTTGTGGGTGCTTGTAGGTACTTGTGGGTGCTTGTAGGTACTTGTGGGTGCTAGTAGGTACTTGTGGGTGCTAGTAGGTACTTGTGGGTGCTTGTAGGTGCTTGTAGGTACTAGTGGGTGCTTGTAGGTACTAGTGGGTGCTTGTAGGTACTAGTGGGTGCTTGTAGGTACTTGTGGGCGCATGTAGGTACTTGTGGGTGCTTGTAGGTACTTGTGGGTGCATGTAGGTACTTGTGGGTGCTTGTAGGTACTTGTGGGTGCTTGTGGGTGCTTATTGGTACTTGTGGGCACTTGTGGGTGCTTGTGGGCACTTGTGGGTGCTTGGGGGTACTTGTGGGTGCTTGTAGGTACTTGTGGGTGCTTGTAGGTACTTAAGGGTGCTTGTGGGTGCTTGTAGGTACTTGTGGGTGCTTGAAGGAACTTGTGGGTGCTTGTAGGTACTTGAGGGTGCTTGTAGGTACTTGAGGGTGCTTGTAGGTACTTGTGGGTGCTTGTAGGTACTTGTGGGTGCTTGTAGGTACTTGTGGGTGCTTGTAGGTACTTGTGGGTGCTTGTAGGTACTTGTGGGTGTTGTAGGTACTTGTGGGTGCTTGTAGGTACTTGTGGGTGCTTGCAGGTACTTGTGGGTGCTTGTAGGTACTTGTGGGTGCTTGTAGGTACTTGTGGGTGCTTGTAGGTACTTGTGGATGCTTGTAGGTACTTGTGGTTGCTTGTAGGTACTTGTAGGTGTTGTAGGTACTTGTGGGTGCTTGTAGGTACTTGTGGGTGCTTGTAGGTACTTGTGGGTGCTTGTAGGTACTTGTGGGTGCTTGTAGGTACTTGTGGGTGTTGTAGGTTCTTGTGGGTGCTTGTAGGTACTTGTGGGTGCTTGCAGGTACTTGTGGGTGCTTGTAGGTACTTGTGGGTGCTTGTAGGTACTTGTGGGTGCTTGTAGGTACTTGTGGGTGCTTGTAGGTACTTGTGGGTGCTTGTAGGTACTTGTGGGTGCTTGTAGGTACTTGTGGGTGCTAGTAGGTACTTGTGGGTGCTAGTAGGTACTTGTGGGTGCTTGTAGGTGCTTGTAGGTACTAGTGGGTGCTTGTAGGTACTAGTGGGTGCTTGTAGGTACTAGTGGGTGCTTGTAGGTACTTGTGGGCGCATGTAGGTACTTGTGGGTGCTTGTAGGTACTTGTGGGTGCATGTAGGTACTTGTGGGTGCTTGTAGGTACTTGTGGGTGCTTGTGGGTGCTTATTGGTACTTGTGGGCACTTGTGGGTGCTTGTGGGCACTTGTGGGTGCTTGGGGGTACTTGTGGGTGCTTGTAGGTACTTGTGGGTGCTTGTAGGTACTTAAGGGTGCTTGTGGGTGCTTGTAGGTACTTGTGGGTGCTTGAAGGAACTTGTGGGTGCTTGTAGGTACTTGAGGGTGCTTGTAGGTACTTGAGGGTGCTTGTAGGTACTTGTGGGTGCTTGTAGGTACTTGTGGGTGCTTGTAGGTACTTGTGGGTGCTTGTAGGTACTTGTGGGTGCTTGTAGGTACTTGTGGGTGTTGTAGGTACTTGTGGGTGCTTGTAGGTACTTGTGGGTGCTTGCAGGTACTTGTGGGTGCTTGTAGGTACTTGTGGGTGCTTGTAGGTACTTGTGGGTGCTTGTAGGTACTTGTGGATGCTTGTAGGTACTTGTGGTTGCTTGTAGGTACTTGTAGGTGTTGTAGGTACTTGTGGGTGCTTGTAGGTACTTGTGGGTGCTTGTAGGTACTTGTGGGTGCTTGTAGGTACTTGTGGGTGCTTGTAGGTACTTGTGGGTGCTTGTAGGTACTTGTGGGTGCTTGTAGGTACTTGTGGGTGCTTGTAGGTACTTGTGGGTGCTTGTAGGTACTTGTGGGTGCTTGTAGGTACTTCTGGTTGCTTGTAGGTACTTGTGGGTGCTTGTAGGTACTTGTGGGTGCTTCATGGTACTTGTGGGTGCTTGTAGGTACTTGTGGGTGCTTGTAGGTACTTGTGGGTGCTAGTAGGTACTTGTGGGTGCTAGTAGGTACTTGTGGGTGCTTGTAGGTGCTTGTGGGTACTAGTGGGTGCTTGTGGGTACTAGTGGGTGCTTGTAGGTACTAGTGGGTGCTTGTAGGTACTAGTGGGTGCTTGTAGGTACTTGTGGGTGCTTGTAGGTGCTTGTAGGTACTAGTGGGTGCTTGTAGGTACTAGTGGGTGCTTGTAGGTACTAGTGGGTGCTTGTAGGTACTTGTGGGTGCATGTAGGTACTTGTGGGTGCTTGTAGGTACTTGTGGGTGCATGTAGGTACTTGTGGGTGCTTGTAGGTACTTGTGGGTGCTTGTGGGTGCTTATTGGTACTTGTGGGCACTTGTGGGTGCTTGTGGGCACTTGTGGGTGCTTGGGGGTACTTGTGGGTGCTTGTAGGTACTTGTGGGTGCTTGTAGGTACTTAAGGGTGCTTGTGGGTGCTTGTAGGTACTTGTGGGTGCTTGAAGGAACTTGTGGGTGCTTGTAGGTACTTGAGGGTGCTTGTAGGTACTTGAGGGTGCTTGTAGGTACTTGTGGGTGCTTGTAGGTACTTGTGGGTGCTTGTAGGTACTTGTGGGTGCTTGTAGGTACTTGTGGGTGCTTGTAGGTACTTGTGGGTGTTGTAGGTACTTGTGGGTGCTTGTAGGTACTTGTGGGTGCTTGCAGGTACTTGTGGGTGCTTGTAGGTACTTGTGGGTGCTTGTAGGTACTTGTGGGTGCTTGTAGGTACTTGTGGGTGCTTGTAGGTACTTGTGGGTGCTTGTAGGTACTTGTGGGTGCTTGTAGGTACTTGTGGGTGCTAGTAGGTACTTGTGGGTGCTAGTAGGTACTTGTGGGTGCTTGTAGGTGCTTGTAGGTACTAGTGGGTGCTTGTAGGTACTAGTGGGTGCTTGTAGGTACTAGTGGGTGCTTGTAGGTACTTGTGGGCGCATGTAGGTACTTGTGGGTGCTTGTAGGTACTTGTGGGTGCATGTAGGTACTTGTGGGTGCTTGTAGGTACTTGTGGGTGCTTGTGGGTGCTTATTGGTACTTGTGGGCACTTGTGGGTGCTTGTGGGCACTTGTGGGTGCTTGGGGGTACTTGTGGGTGCTTGTAGGTACTTGTGGGTGCTTGTAGGTACTTAAGGGTGCTTGTGGGTGCTTGTAGGTACTTGTGGGTGCTTGAAGGAACTTGTGGGTGCTTGTAGGTACTTGAGGGTGCTTGTAGGTACTTGAGGGTGCTTGTAGGTACTTGTGGGTGCTTGTAGGTACTTGTGGGTGCTTGTAGGTACTTGTGGGTGCTTGTAGGTACTTGTGGGTGTTGTAGGTACTTGTGGGTGCTTGTAGGTACTTGTGGGTGCTTGCAGGTACTTGTGGGTGCTTGTAGGTACTTGTGGGTGCTTGTAGGTACTTGTGGGTGCTTGTAGGTACTTGTGGATGCTTGTAGGTACTTGTGGTTGCTTGTAGGTACTTGTAGGTGTTGTAGGTACTTGTGGGTGCTTGTAGGTACTTGTGGGTGCTTGTAGGTACTTGTGGGTGCTTGTAGGTACTTGTGGGTGCTTGTAGGTACTTGTGGGTGCTTGTAGGTACTTGTGGGTGCTTGTAGGTACTTGTGGGTGCTTGTAGGTACTTGTGGGTGCTTGTAGGTACTTGTGGGTGCTTGTAGGTACTTCTGGTTGCTTGTAGGTACTTGTGGGTGCTTGTAGGTACTTGTGGGTGCTTCATGGTACTTGTGGGTGCTTGTAGGTACTTGTGGGTGCTTGTAGGTACTTGTGGGTGCTAGTAGGTACTTGTGGGTGCTAGTAGGTACTTGTGGGTGCTTGTAGGTGCTTGTGGGTACTAGTGGGTGCTTGTGGGTACTAGTGGGTGCTTGTAGGTACTAGTGGGTGCTTGTAGGTACTAGTGGGTGCTTGTAGGTACTTGTGGGTGCATGTAGGTACTTGTGGGTGCTTGTAGGTACTTGTGGGTGCTTGTAGGTACTTGTGGGTGCATGTAGGTACTTGTGGGTGCTTGTAGGTACTTGTGGGTGCTTGTGGGTGCTTATTGGTACTTGTGGGTGCTTGTGGGCACTTGTGGGTGCTTGTGGGTACTTGTGGGTGCTTGTAGGTACTTGTGGGTGCTTGTAGGTACTTGTGGGTGCTTGTAGGTACTTGTGGGTGCTTGTAGGTACTTGTGGGTGCTTGTAGGTACTTGTGGGTGCATGTAGGTACTTGTGGGTGCTTGTAGGTACTTGTGGGTGCTTGTGGGTGCTTATTGGTACTTGTGGGTGCTTGTGGGCACTTGTGGGTGCTTGTGGGTACTTGTGGGTGCTTGTAGGTACTTAAGGGTGCTTGTGGGTGCTTGTAGGTACTTGTGGGTGCTTGAAGGAACTTGTGGGTGCTTGTGGGTACTTGTGGGTGCTTGTAGGTACTTGTGGGTGCTTGTAGGTACTTGTGGGTGCTTGTAGGTACTTGTGGGTGCTTGTAGGTACTTGTGGGTGCTTGTAGGTACTTGTGGGTGCTTGTAGGTACTTGTGGGTGTTGTAGGTACTTGTGGGTGCTTGTAGGTACTTGAGGGTGCTTGTAGGTACTTGTGGGTGCTTGTAGGTACTTGTGGGTGCTTGTAGGTACTTGTGGGTGCTTGTAGGTACTTGTGGGTGCTTGTAGGTACTTGTGGGTGCTTGTAGGTACTTGTGGGTGCTTGTAGGTACTTGTGGGTGCTTGTAGGTACTTGTGGGTGCTTGTAGGTACTTGTGGGTGCTTGTAGGTACTTGTGGGTGCTTGTAGGTACTTGTGGATGCTTGTAGGTACTTGTGGTTGCTTGTAGGTACTTGTAGGTGTTGTAGGTACTTGTGGGTGCTTGTAGGTACTTGTGGGTGCTTGTAGGTACTTGTGGGTGCTTGTAGGTACTTGTGGGTGCTTGTAGGTACTTGTGGGTGCTTGTAGGTACTTGTGGGTGCTTGTAGGTACTTGTGGGTGCTTGTAGGTACTTGTGGGTGCTTGTAGGTACTTGTGGGTGCTTGTAGGTACTTGTGGGTGCTTGTAGGTACTTGTGGGTGCTTGTAGGTACTTGTGGGTGCTTGTAGGTACTTGTGGGTGCTAGTAGGTACTTGTGGGTGCTAGTAGGTACTTGTGGGTGCTTGTAGGTGCTTGTAGGTACTAGTGGGTGCTTGTAGGTACTAGTGGGTGCTTGTAGGTATTAGTGGGTGCTTGTAGGTACTTGTGGGTGCATGTAGGTACTTGTGGGTGCTTGTAGGTACTTGTGGGTGCATGTAGGTACTTGTGGGTGCTTGTAGGTACTTGTGGGTGCTTGTGGGTGCTTATTGGTACTTGTGGGCACTTGTGGGTGCTTGTGGGCACTTGTGGGTGCTTGGGGGTACTTGTGGGTGCTTGTAGGTACTTGTGGGTGCTTGTAGGTACTTAAGGGTGCTTGTGGGTGCTTGTAGGTACTTGTGGGTGCTTGAAGGAACTTGTGGGTGCTTGTAGGTACTTGAGGGTGCTTGTAGGTACTTGAGGGTGCTTGTAGGTACTTGTGGGTGCTTGTAGGTACTTGTGGGTGCTTGTAGGTACTTGTGGGTGCTTGTAGGTACTTGTGGGTGCTTGTAGGTACTTGTGGGTGCTTGTAGGTACTTGTGGGTGCTTGTAGGTACTTGTGGGTGCTTGTAGGTACTTGTGGGTGCTTGTAGGTACTTGTGGGTGCTTGTAGGTACTTGTGGGTGCTAGTAGGTACTTGTGGGTGCTAGTAGGTACTTGTGGGTGCTTGTAGGTGCTTGTAGGTACTAGTGGGTGCTTGTAGGTACTAGTGGGTGCTTGTAGGTATTAGTGGGTGCTTGTAGGTACTTGTGGGTGCATGTAGGTACTTGTGGGTGCTTGTAGGTACTTGTGGGTGCATGTAGGTACTTGTGGGTGCTTGTAGGTACTTGTGGGTGCTTGTGGGTGCTTATTGGTACTTGTGGGCACTTGTGGGTGCTTGTGGGCACTTGTGGGTGCTTGGGGGTACTTGTGGGTGCTTGTAGGTACTTGTGGGTGCTTGTAGGTACTTAAGGGTGCTTGTGGGTGCTTGTAGGTACTTGTGGGTGCTTGAAGGAACTTGTGGGTGCTTGTAGGTACTTGAGGGTGCTTGTAGGTACTTGAGGGTGCTTGTAGGTACTTGTGGGTGCTTGTAGGTACTTGTGGGTGCTTGTAGGTACTTGTGGGTGCTTGTAGGTACTTGTGGGTGCTTGTAGGTACTTGTGGGTGTTGTAGGTACTTGTGGGTGCTTGTAGGTACTTGTGGGTGCTTGCAGGTACTTGTGGGTGCTTGTAGGTACTTGTGGGTGCTAGTAGGTACTTGTGGGTGCTAGTAGGTACTTGTGGGTGCTTGTAGGTGCTTGTGGGTACTAGTGGGTGCTTGTGGGTACTAGTGGGTGCTTGTAGGTACTAGTGGGTGCTTGTAGGTACTAGTGGGTGCTTGTAGGTACTTGTGGGTGCATGTAGGTACTTGTGGGTGCTTGTAGGTACTTGTGGGTGCTTGTAGGTACTTGTGGGTGCATGTAGGTACTTGTGGGTGCTTGTAGGTACTTGTGGGTGCTTGTGGGTGCTTATTGGTACTTGTGGGTGCTTGTGGGCACTTGTGGGTGCTTGTGGGTACTTGTGGGTGCTTGTAGGTACTTGTGGGTGCTTGTAGGTACTTGTGGGTGCTTGTAGGTACTTGTGGGTGCTTGTAGGTACTTGTGGGTGCTTGTAGGTACTTGTGGGTGCATGTAGGTACTTGTGGGTGCTTGTAGGTACTTGTGGGTGCTTGTGGGTGCTTATTGGTACTTGTGGGTGCTTGTGGGCACTTGTGGGTGCTTGTGGGTACTTGTGGGTGCTTGTAGGTACTTAAGGGTGCTTGTGGGTGCTTGTAGGTACTTGTGGGTGCTTGAAGGAACTTGTGGGTGCTTGTGGGTACTTGTGGGTGCTTGTAGGTACTTGTGGGTGCTTGTAGGTACTTGTGGGTGCTTGTAGGTACTTGTGGGTGCTTGTAGGTACTTGTGGGTGCTTGTAGGTACTTGTGGGTGCTTGTAGGTACTTGTGGGTGTTGTAGGTACTTGTGGGTGCTTGTAGGTACTTGAGGGTGCTTGTAGGTACTTGTGGGTGCTTGTAGGTACTTGTGGGTGCTTGTAGGTACTTGTGGGTGCTTGTAGGTACTTGTGGGTGCTTGTAGGTACTTGTGGGTGCTTGTAGGTACTTGTGGGTGCTTGTAGGTACTTGTGGGTGCTTGTAGGTACTTGTGGGTGCTTGTAGGTACTTGTGGGTGCTTGTAGGTACTTGTGGGTGCTTGTAGGTACTTGTGGATGCTTGTAGGTACTTGTGGTTGCTTGTAGGTACTTGTAGGTGTTGTAGGTACTTGTGGGTGCTTGTAGGTACTTGTGGGTGCTTGTAGGTACTTGTGGGTGCTTGTAGGTACTTGTGGGTGCTTGTAGGTACTTGTGGGTGCTTGTAGGTACTTGTGGGTGCTTGTAGGTACTTGTGGGTGCTTGTAGGTACTTGTGGGTGCTTGTAGGTACTTGTGGGTGCTTGTAGGTACTTGTGGGTGCTTGTAGGTACTTGTGGGTGCTTGTAGGTACTTGTGGGTGCTTGTAGGTACTTGTGGGTGCTAGTAGGTACTTGTGGGTGCTAGTAGGTACTTGTGGGTGCTTGTAGGTGCTTGTAGGTACTAGTGGGTGCT
Source organism: Phalangium opilio (assembly GCF_054372755.1). NCBI lineage: Eukaryota > Metazoa > Arthropoda > Arachnida > Opiliones > Phalangiidae > Phalangium > Phalangium opilio. The sequence goes on along the minus strand of NW_028324180.1, from coordinate 6,357,307 downwards.
TGTAGGTACTAGTGGGTGCTTGTAGGTATTAGTGGGTGCTTGTAGGTACTTGTGGGTGCATGTAGGTACTTGTGGGTGCTTGTAGGTACTTGTGGGTGCATGTAGGTACTTGTGGGTGCTTGTAGGTACTTGTGGGTGCTTGTGGGTGCTTATTGGTACTTGTGGGCACTTGTGGGTGCTTGTGGGCACTTGTGGGTGCTTGGGGGTACTTGTGGGTGCTTGTAGGTACTTGTGGGTGCTTGTAGGTACTTAAGGGTGCTTGTGGGTGCTTGTAGGTACTTGTGGGTGCTTGAAGGAACTTGTGGGTGCTTGTAGGTACTTGAGGGTGCTTGTAGGTACTTGAGGGTGCTTGTAGGTACTTGTGGGTGCTTGTAGGTACTTGTGGGTGCTTGTAGGTACTTGTGGGTGCTTGTAGGTACTTGTGGGTGCTTGTAGGTACTTGTGGGTGTTGTAGGTACTTGTGGGTGCTTGTAGGTACTTGTGGGTGCTTGCAGGTACTTGTGGGTGCTTGTAGGTACTTGTGGGTGCTTGTAGGTACTTGTGGGTGCTTGTAGGTACTTGTGGGTGCTTGTAGGTACTTGTGGGTGCTTGTAGGTACTTGTGGGTGCCTGTAGGTACTTCTGGTTGCTTGTAGGTACTTGTGGGTGCTTGTAGGTACTTGTGGGTGCTTGTAGGTACTTGTGGGTGCTTGTAGGTACTTGTGGGTGCTTGTAGGTACTTGTGGGTGCTAGTAAGTACTTGTGGGTGCTAGTAGGTACTTGTGGGTGCTTGTAGGTGCTTGTGGGTACTAGTGGGTGCTTGTGGGTACTAGTGGGTGCTTGTAGGTACTAGTGGGTGCTTGTAGGTACTAGTGGGTGCTTGTAGGTACTTGTGGGTTCATGTAGGTACTTGTGGGTGCTTGTAGGTACTTGTGGGTGCTTGTAGGTACTTGTGGGTGCATGTAGGTACTTGTGGGTGCTTGTAGGTACTTGTGGGTGCTTGTGGGTGCTTATTGGTACTTGTGGGTGCTTGTGGGCACTTGTGGGTGCTTGTGGGTACTTGTGGGTGCTTGTAGGTACTTGTGGGTGCTTGTAGGTACTTGTGGGTGCTTGTAGGTACTTGTGGGTGCTAGTAGGTACTTGTGGGTGCTAGTAGGTACTTGTGGGTGCTTGTAGGTGCTTGTAGGTACTAGTGGGTGCTTGTAGGTACTAGTGGGTGCTTGTAGGTACTAGTGGGTGCTTGTAGGTACTTGTGGGTGCATGTAGGTACTTGTGGGTGCTTGTAGGTACTTGTGGGTGCATGTAGGTACTTGTGGGTGCTTGTAGGTACTTGTGGGTGCTTGTGGGTGCTTATTGGTACTTGTGGGCACTTGTGGGTGCTTGTGGGCACTTGTGGGTGCTTGGGGGTACTTGTGGGTGCTTGTAGGTACTTGTGGGTGCTTGTAGGTACTTAAGGGTGCTTGTGGGTGCTTGTAGGTACTTGTGGGTGCTTGAAGGAACTTGTGGGTGCTTGTAGGTACTTGAGGGTGCTTGTAGGTACTTGAGGGTGCTTGTAGGTACTTGTGGGTGCTTGTAGGTACTTGTGGGTGCTTGTAGGTACTTGTGGGTGCTTGTAGGTACTTGTGGGTGCTTGTAGGTACTTGTGGGTGTTGTAGGTACTTGTGGGTGCTTGTAGGTACTTGTGGGTGCTTGCAGGTACTTGTGGGTGCTTGTAGGTACTTGTGGGTGCTTGTAGGTACTTGTGGGTGCTTGTAGGTACTTGTGGGTGCTTGTAGGTACTTGTGGGTGCTTGTAGGTACTTGTGGGTGCTTGTAGGTACTTGTGGGTGCTTGTAGGTACTTCTGGTTGCTTGTAGGTACTTGTGGGTGCTTGTAGGTACTTGTGGGTGCTTGTAGGTACTTGTGGGTTCTTGTAGGTACTTGTGGGTGCTTGTAGGTACTTGTGGGTGCTAGTAGGTACTTGTGGGTGCTAGTAGGTACTTGTGGGTGCTTGTAGGTGCTTGTGGGTACTAGTGGGTGCTTGTGGGTACTAGTGGGTGCTTGTAGGTACTAGTGGGTGCTTGTAGGTACTAGTGGGTGCTTGTAGGTACTTGTGGGTGCTTGTAGGTACTTGTGGGTGCTTGTAGGTACTTGTGGGTGCATGTAGGTACTTGTGGGTGCTTGTAGGTACTTGTGGGTGCTTGTGGGTGCTTATTGGTACTTGTGGGTGCTTGTGGGCACTTGTGGGTGCTTGTGGGTACTTGTGGGTGCTTGTAGGTACTTAAGGGTGCTTGTGGGTGCTTGTAGGTACTTGTGGGTGCTTGAAGGAACTTGTGGGTGCTTGTGGGTACTTGTGGGTGCTTGTAGGTACTTGTGGGTGCTTGTAGGTACTTGTGGGTGCTTGTAGGTACTTGTGGGTGCTTGTAGGTACTTGTGGGTGCTTGTAGGTACTTGTGGGTGCTTGTAGGTACTTGTGGGTGTTGTAGGTACTTGTGGGTGCTTGTAGGTACTTGAGGGTGCTTGTAGGTACTTGTGGGTGCTTGTAGGTACTTGTGGGTGCTTGTAGGTACTTGTGGGTGCTTGTAGGTACTTGTGGGTGCTTGTAGGTACTTGTGGGTGCTTGTAGGTACTTGTGGGTGCTTGTAGGTACTTGTGGGTGCTTGTAGGTACTTGTGGGTGCTTGTAGGTACTTGTGGGTGCTTGTAGGTACTTGTGGGTGCTTGTAGGTACTTGTGGATGCTTGTAGGTACTTGTGGTTGCTTGTAGGTACTTGTAGGTGTTGTAGGTACTTGTGGGTGCTTGTAGGTACTTGTGGGTGCTTGTAGGTACTTGTGGGTGCTTGTAGGTACTTGTGGGTGCTTGTAGGTACTTGTGGGTGCTTGTAGGTACTTGTGGGTGCTTGTAGGTACTTGTGGGTGCTTGTAGGTACTTGTGGGTGCTTGTAGGTACTTGTGGGTGCTTGTAGGTACTTGTGGGTGCTTGTAGGTACTTGTGGGTGCTTGTAGGTACTTGTGGGTGCTTGTAGGTACTTGTGGGTGCTAGTAGGTACTTGTGGGTGCTAGTAGGTACTTGTGGGTGCTTGTAGGTGCTTGTAGGTACTAGTGGGTGCTTGTAGGTACTAGTGGGTGCTTGTAGGTATTAGTGGGTGCTTGTAGGTACTTGTGGGTGCATGTAGGTACTTGTGGGTGCTTGTAGGTACTTGTGGGTGCATGTAGGTACTTGTGGGTGCTTGTAGGTACTTGTGGGTGCTTGTGGGTGCTTATTGGTACTTGTGGGCACTTGTGGGTGCTTGTGGGCACTTGTGGGTGCTTGGGGGTACTTGTGGGTGCTTGTAGGTACTTGTGGGTGCTTGTAGGTACTTAAGGGTGCTTGTGGGTGCTTGTAGGTACTTGTGGGTGCTTGAAGGAACTTGTGGGTGCTTGTAGGTACTTGAGGGTGCTTGTAGGTACTTGAGGGTGCTTGTAGGTACTTGTGGGTGCTTGTAGGTACTTGTGGGTGCTTGTAGGTACTTGTGGGTGCTTGTAGGTACTTGTGGGTGCTTGTAGGTACTTGTGGGTGTTGTAGGTACTTGTGGGTGCTTGTAGGTACTTGTGGGTGCTTGCAGGTACTTGTGGGTGCTTGTAGGTACTTGTGGGTGCTTGTAGGTACTTGTGGGTGCTTGTAGGTACTTGTGGGTGCTTGTAGGTACTTGTGGGTGCTTGTAGGTACTTGTGGGTGCCTGTAGGTACTTCTGGTTGCTTGTAGGTACTTGTGGGTGCTTGTAGGTACTTGTGGGTGCTTGTAGGTACTTGTGGGTGCTTGTAGGTACTTGTGGGTGCTTGTAGGTACTTGTGGGTGCTAGTAAGTACTTGTGGGTGCTAGTAGGTACTTGTGGGTGCTTGTAGGTGCTTGTGGGTACTAGTGGGTGCTTGTGGGTACTAGTGGGTGCTTGTAGGTACTAGTGGGTGCTTGTAGGTACTAGTGGGTGCTTGTAGGTACTTGTGGGTTCATGTAGGTACTTGTGGGTGCTTGTAGGTACTTGTGGGTGCTTGTAGGTACTTGTGGGTGCATGTAGGTACTTGTGGGTGCTTGTAGGTACTTGTGGGTGCTTGTGGGTGCTTATTGGTACTTGTGGGTGCTTGTGGGCACTTGTGGGTGCTTGTGGGTACTTGTGGGTGCTTGTAGGTACTTGTGGGTGCTTGTAGGTACTTGTGGGTGCTTGTAGGTACTTGTGGGTGCTAGTAGGTACTTGTGGGTGCTAGTAGGTACTTGTGGGTGCTTGTAGGTGCTTGTAGGTACTAGTGGGTGCTTGTAGGTACTAGTGGGTGCTTGTAGGTACTAGTGGGTGCTTGTAGGTACTTGTGGGTGCATGTAGGTACTTGTGGGTGCTTGTAGGTACTTGTGGGTGCATGTAGGTACTTGTGGGTGCTTGTAGGTACTTGTGGGTGCTTGTGGGTGCTTATTGGTACTTGTGGGCACTTGTGGGTGCTTGTGGGCACTTGTGGGTGCTTGGGGGTACTTGTGGGTGCTTGTAGGTACTTGTGGGTGCTTGTAGGTACTTAAGGGTGCTTGTGGGTGCTTGTAGGTACTTGTGGGTGCTTGAAGGAACTTGTGGGTGCTTGTAGGTACTTGAGGGTGCTTGTAGGTACTTGAGGGTGCTTGTAGGTACTTGTGGGTGCTTGTAGGTACTTGTGGGTGCTTGTAGGTACTTGTGGGTGCTTGTAGGTACTTGTGGGTGCTTGTAGGTACTTGTGGGTGTTGTAGGTACTTGTGGGTGCTTGTAGGTACTTGTGGGTGCTTGCAGGTACTTGTGGGTGCTTGTAGGTACTTGTGGGTGCTTGTAGGTACTTGTGGGTGCTTGTAGGTACTTGTGGGTGCTTGTAGGTACTTGTGGGTGCTTGTAGGTACTTGTGGGTGCTTGTAGGTACTTGTGGGTGCTTGTAGGTACTTCTGGTTGCTTGTAGGTACTTGTGGGTGCTTGTAGGTACTTGTGGGTGCTTGTAGGTACTTGTGGGTTCTTGTAGGTACTTGTGGGTGCTTGTAGGTACTTGTGGGTGCTAGTAGGTACTTGTGGGTGCTAGTAGGTACTTGTGGGTGCTTGTAGGTGCTTGTGGGTACTAGTGGGTGCTTGTGGGTACTAGTGGGTGCTTGTAGGTACTAGTGGGTGCTTGTAGGTACTAGTGGGTGCTTGTAGGTACTTGTGGGTGCATGTAGGTACTTGTGGGTGCTTGTAGGTACTTGTGGGTGCTTGTAGGTACTTGTGGGTGCATGTAGGTACTTGTGGGTGCTTGTAGGTACTTGTGGGTGCTTGTGGGTGCTTATTGGTACTTGTGGGTGCTTGTGGGCACTTGTGGGTGCTTGTGGGTACTTGTGGGTGCTTGTAGGTACTTGTGGGTGCTTGTAGGTACTTGTGGGTGCTTGTAGGTACTTGTGGGTGCTTGTAGGTACTTGTGGGTGCTTGTAGGTACTTGTGGGTGCATGTAGGTACTTGTGGGTGCTTGTAGGTACTTGTGGGTGCTTGTGGGTGCTTATTGGTACTTGTGGGTGCTTGTGGGCACTTGTGGGTGCTTGTGGGTACTTGTGGGTGCTTGTTGGTACTTAAGGGTGCTTGTGGGTGCTTGTAGGTACTTGTGGGTGCTTGAAGGAACTTGTGGGTGCTTGTGGGTACTTGTGGGTGCTTGTAGGTACTTGTGGGTGCTTGTAGGTACTTGTGGGTGCTTGTAGGTACTTGTGGGTGCTTGTAGGTACTTGTGGGTGCTTGTGGGTACTAGTGGGTGCTTGTAGGTACTAGTGGGTGCTTGTAGGTACTAGTGGGTGCTTGTAGGTACTTGTGGGTGCATGTAGGTACTTGTGGGTGCTTGTAGGTACTTGTGGGTGCTTGTAGGTACTTGTGGGTGCATGTAGGTACTTGTGGGTGCTTGTAGGTACTTGTGGGTGCTTGTGGGTGCTTATTGGTACTTGTGGGTGCTTGTGGGCACTTGTGGGTGCTTGTAGGTACTTGTGGGTGCTTGTAGGTACTTGTGGGTGCTTGTAGGTACTTGTGGGTGCTTGTAGGTACTTGTGGGTGCTTGTAGGTACTTGTGGGTGCATGTAGGTACTTGTGGGTGCTTGTAGGTACTTGTGGGTGCTTGTGGGTGCTTATTGGTACTTGTGGGTGCTTGTGGGCACTTGTGGGTGCTTGTGGGTACTTGTGGGTGCTTGTTGGTACTTAAGGGTGCTTGTGGGTGCTTGTAGGTACTTGTGGGTGCTTGAAGGAACTTGTGGGTGCTTGTGGGTACTTGTGGGTGCTTGTAGGTACTTGTGGGTGCTTGTAGGTACTTGTGGGTGCTTGTAGGTACTTGTGGGTGCTTGTAGGTACTTGTGGGTGCTTGTAGGTACTTGTGGGTGCTTGTAGGTACTTGTGGGTGTTGTAGGTACTTGTGGGTGCTTGTAGGTACTTGAGGGTGCTTGTAGGTACTTGTGGGTGCTTGTAGGTACTTGTGGGTGCTTGTAGGTACTTGTGGGTGCTTGTAGGTACTTGTGGGTGCTTGTAGGTACTTGTGGGTGCTTGTAGGTACTTGTGGGTGCTTGTAGGTACTTGTGGGTGCTTGTAGGTACTTGTGGGTGCTTGTAGGTACTTGTGGGTGCTTGTAGGTACTTGTGGTTGCTTGTAGGTACTTGTAGGTGTTGTAGGTACTTGTGGGTGCTTGTAGGTACTTGTGGGTGCTTGTAGGTACTTGTGGGTGCTAGTAGGTACTTGTGGGTGCTAGTAGGTACTTGTGGGTGCTTGTAGGTGCTTGTAGGTACTAGTGGGTGCTTGTATGTACTAGTGGGTGCTTGTAGGTACTAGTGGGTGCTTGTAGGTACTTGTGGGTGCATGTAGGTACTTGTGGGTGCTTGTAGGTACTTGTGGGTGCATGTAGGTACTTGTGGGTGCTTGTAGGTACTTGTGGGTGCTTGTGGGTGCTTATTGGTACTTGTGGGCACTTGTGGGTGCTTGTGGGCACTTGTGGGTGCTTGGGGGTACTTGTGGGTGCTTGTAGGTACTTGTGGGTGCTTGTAGGTACTTAAGGGTGCTTGTGGGTGCTTGTAGGTACTTGTGGGTGCTTGAAGGAACTTGTGGGTGCTTGTAGGTACTTGAGGGTGCTTGTAGGTACTTGAGGGTGCTTGTAGGTACTTGTGGGTGCTTGTAGGTACTTGTGGGTGCTTGTAGGTACTTGTGGGTGCTTGTAGGTACTTGTGGGTGCTTGTAGGTACTTGTGGGTGTTGTAGGTACTTGTGGGTGCTTGTAGGTACTTGTGGGTGCTTGCAGGTACTTGTGGGTGCTTGTAGGTACTTGTGGGTGCTTGTAGGTACTTGTGGGTGCTTGTAGGTACTTGTGGGTGCTTGTAGGTACTTGTGGGTGCTTGTAGGTACTTGTGGGTGCTTGTAGGTACTTCTGGTTGCTTGTAGGTACTTGTGGGTGCTTGTAGGTACTTGTGGGTGCTTGTAGGTACTTGTGGGTTCTTGTAGGTATTTGTGGGTGCTTGTAGGTACTTGTGGGTGCTAGTAGGTACTTGTGGGTGCTAGTAGGTACTTGTGGGTGCTTGTAGGTGCTTGTGGGTACTAGTGGGTGCTTGTAGGTACTAGTGGGTGCTTGTAGGTACTAGTGGGTGCTTGTAGGTACTTGTGGGTGCATGTAGGTACTTGTGGGTGCTTGTAGGTACTTGTGGGTGCTTGTAGGTACTTGTGGGTGCATGTAGGTACTTGTGGGTGCTTGTAGGTACTTGTGGGTGCTTGTGGGTGCTTATTGGTACTTGTGGGTGCTTGTGGGCACTTGTGGGTGCTTGTGGGTACTTGTGGGTGCTTGTAGGTACTTGTGGGTGCTTGTAGGTACTTGTGGGTGCTTGTAGGTACTTGTGGGTGCTTGTAGGTACTTGTGGGTGCTTGTAGGTACTTGTGGGTGCATGTAGGTACTTGTGGGTGCTTGTAGGTACTTGTGGGTGCTTGTGGGTGCTTATTGGTACTTGTGGGTGCTTGTGGGCACTTGTGGGTGCTTGTGGGTACTTGTGGGTGCTTGTAGGTACTTAAGGGTGCTTGTGGGTGCTTGTAGGTACTTGTGGGTGCTTGAAGGAACTTGTGGGTGCTTGTGGGTACTTGTGGGTGCTTGTAGGTACTTGTGGGTGCTTGTAGGTACTTGTGGGTGCTTGTAGGTACTTGTGGGTGCTTGTAGGTACTTGTGGGTGCTTGTAGGTACTTGTGGGTGCTTGTAGGTACTTGTGGGTGCTTGTAGGTACTTGTGGGTGCTTGTAGGTACTTGTGGGTGCTTGTAGGTACTTGTGGGTGCTTGTAGGTACTTGTGGGTGCTTGTAGGTACTTGTGGTTGCTTGTAGGTACTTTTAGGTGTTGTAGGTACTTGTGGGTGCTTGTAGGTACTTGTGGGTGCTTGTAGGTACTTGTGGGTGCTTGTAGGTACTTGTGGGTGCTTGTAGGTACTTGTGGGTGCTTGTAGGTACTTGTGGGTGCTTGTAGGTACTTGTGGGTGCTTGTAGGTACTTGTGGGTGCTTGTAGGTACTTGTGGGTGCTTGTAGGTACTTGTGGGTGCTAGTAGGTACTTGTGGGTGCTAGTAGGTACTTGTGGGTGCTTGTAGGTGCTTGTAGGTACTAGTGGGTGCTTGTAGGTACTAGTGGGTGCTTGTAGGTACTAGTGGGTGCTTGTAGGTACTTGTGGGTGCATGTAGGTACTTGTGGGTGCTTGTAGGTACTTGTGGGTGCATGTAGGTACTTGTGGGTGCTTGTAGGTACTTGTGGGTGCTTGTGGGTGCTTATTGGTACTTGTGGGCACTTGTGGGTGCTTGTGGGCACTTGTGGGTGCTTGGGGGTACTTGTGGGTGCTTGTAGGTACTTGTGGGTGCTTGTAGGTACTTAAGGGTGCTTGTGGGTGCTTGTAGGTACTTGTGGGTGCTTGAAGGAACTTGTGGGTGCTTGTAGGTACTTGTGGGTGCTTGTAGGTACTTGTGGGTGCTTGTAGGTACTTGTGGGTGCTTGTAGGTACTTGTGGGTGCTTGTAGGTACTTGTGGCTGCTTGTAGGTACTTGTGGGTGCTTGTAGGTACTTGTGGGTGCTTGTAGGTACTTGTGGGTGCTTGTAGGTACTTGTGGGTGCTAGTAGGTACCTGTGTGTGCTAGTAGGTACTTGTGGGTGCTTGTAGGTGCTTGTGGGTACTAGTGGGTGCTTGTAGGTACTAGTGGGTGCTTGTAGGTACTAGTGGGTGCTTGTAGGTACTTGTGGGTGCATGTAGGTACTTGTGGGTGCTTGTAGGTACTTGTGGGTGCTTGTAGGTACTTGTGGGTGCATGTAGGTACTTGTGGGTGCTTGTAGGTACTTGTGGGTGCTTGTGGGTGCTTATTGGTACTTGTGGGTGCTTGTGGGCACTTGTGGGTGCTTGTGGGTACTTGTGGGTGCTTGTAGGTACTTAAGGGTGCTTGTGGGTGCTTGTAGGTACTTGTGGGTGCTTGAAGGAACTTGTGGGTGCTTGTGGGTACTTGTGGGTGCTTGTAGGTACTTGTGGGTGCTTGTAGGTACTTGTGGGTGCTTGTAGGTACTTGTGGGTGCTTGTAGGTACTTGTGGGTGCTTGTAGGTACTTGTGGGTGTTGTAGGTACTTGTGGGTGCTTGTAGGTACTTGTGGGTGCTTGTAGGTACTTGTGGGTGCTTGTAGGTACTTGTGGGTGCTTGTAGGTACTTGTGGGTGCTTGTAGGTACTTGTGGGTGCTTGTAGGTTCTTGTGGGTGCTTGTAGGCTACTTGTGGGTGCTTGTAGGTACTTGTGGGTGCTTGTAGGTACTTGTGGGTGCTTGTAGGTACTTGTGGGTGCTTGTAGGTACTTGTGGGTGCTTGTAGGTACTTGTGGGTGCTTGTAGGTACTTGTAGGTGTTGTAGGTACTTGTGGGTGCTTGTAGGTACTTGTGGGTGCTTGTAGGTACTTGTGGGTGCTTGTAGGTACTTGTGGGTGCTTGTAGGTACTTGTGGGTGCTTGTAGGTACTTGTGGGTGCTTGTAGGTACTTGTGGGTACTTGTAGGTACTTGTGGGTGCTTGTAGGTACTTGTGGGTGCTTGTAGGTACTTGTGCCTGCTTGTAGGTAATTTTGCCTGCTTGTAGGTAATTGTGCGTGCTTGTAGGTACTTGTGGGTGCTTGTGGGTTCTTGTGGGTGCTTGTGGGTTCTTGTGGGTGCTTATGGGTGCTTGTAGGTGCTTGTGGGTGCTTGAAGGTACTTGTGGGTGCTTGTAGGTGCTTGTGGGTGCTTGTGGGTGCTTGTAGGTGCTTGTGGGTGCTTGTAGGTGCTTGTGGATGCCTTTAGGTGCTTGTGGATGCTTTTAGGTGCTTGTGATACTTGTGGGTGCTTGTAGGTACTTGTGGGTGCTTGTAGGTGCTTGTGGGTACTTGTGGGTGCTTGTAGGTGCTTGTGGGTGCTTGTAGGTGTTTGTAGGTGCTTGTAGGTACTTGTGGGTGCTTGTAGGTACTTGTGGGTGCTTGTAGGTACTTGTGGGTGCTTGTAGGTACTTGTGGGTGCTTGTAGGTACTTGTGGGTGCTTGTGGGTGCTTGTAGGTACTTGTGGGTGTTTGTGGGTGCTTGTGGGTACTTGTGGGTACTTGTGGGTGCTTGTAGGTACTTGTGGGTACTTGTGGTTGCTTGTGGGTACTTGTGGGTGCTTGTAGGTACTTGTGGATGCTTGTGGGTGCTTGTAGGTACTTGCCCCGGGTGCTTGTAGGTACTTGTGTGTGCTTGTGGGTGCTTGTAGGTACTTGTGGGTGCTTGTAGGTACTTGAGGGTGCTTGTAGGTACTTGTGGGTGCTTGTAGGTACTTGTGGGTGCTTGTAGGTACTTGTGGGTGCTTGTAGGTACTTGTGCCTGCTTGTAGGTAATTTTGCCTGCTTGTAGGTAATTGTGCGTGCTTGTAGGTACTTGTGGGTGCTTGTGGGTGCTTATTGGTACTTGTGGGTGCTTGTGGGCACTTGTGGGTGCTTGTGGGTACTTGTGGGTGCTTGTGGGTACTTGTGGGTGCTTGTAGGTACTTGTGGGTGCTTGTAGGTACTTGTGGGTGCTTGTAGGTACTTGTGGGTGCTTGTAGGTACTTGTGGGTGCTTGTAGGTACTTGTGGGTGCATGTAGGTACTTGTGGGTGCTTGTAGGTACTTGTGGGTGCTTGTGGGTGCTTATTGGTACTTGTGGATGCTTGTGGGCACTTGTGGGTGCTTGTGGGTACTTGTGGGTGCTTGTAGGTACTTAAGGGTGCTTGTGGGTGCTTGTAGGTACTTGTGGGTGCTTGAAGGAACTTGTGGGTGCTTGTGGGTACTTGTGGGTGCTTGTAGGTACTTGTGGGTGCTTGTAGGTACTTAAGGGTGCTTGTGGGTGCTTGTAGGTACTTGTGGGTGCTTGAAGGAACTTGTGGGTGCTTGTAGGTACTTGTGGGTGCTTGTAGGTACTTGTGGGTGCTTTTAGGTACTTGTGGGTGCTTGTAGGTACTTGTGGGTGCTTGTAGGTACTTGTGGCTGCTTGTAGGTACTTGTGGGTGCTTGTAGGTACTTGTGGGTGCTTGTAGGTACTTGTGGGTGCTTGTAGGTACTTGTGGGTGCTAGTAGGTACCTGTGTGTGCTAGTAGGTACTTGTGGGTGCTTGTAGGTGCTTGTGGGTACTAGTGGGTGCTTGTAGGTACTAGTGGGTGCTTGTAGGTACTAGTGGGTGCTTGTAGGTACTTGTGGGTGCATGTAGGTACTTGTGGGTGCTTGTAGGTACTTGTGGGTGCTTGTAGGTACTTGTGGGTGCATGTAGGTACTTGTGGGTGCTTGTAGGTACTTGTGGGTGCTTGTGGGTGCTTATTGGTACTTGTGGGTGCTTGTGGGCACTTGTGGGTGCTTGTGGGTACTTGTGGGTGCTTGTAGGTACTTAAGGGTGCTTGTGGGTGCTTGTAGGTACTTGTGGGTGCTTGAAGGAACTTGTGGGTGCTTGTGGGTACTTGTGGGTGCTTGTAGGTACTTGTGGGTGCTTGTAGGTACTTGTGGGTGCTTGTAGGTACTTGTGGGTGCTTGTAGGTACTTGTGGGTGCTTGTAGGTACTTGTGGGTGCTTGTAGGTACTTGTGGGTGTTGTAGGTACTTGTGGGTGCTTGTAGGTACTTGTGGGTGCTTGTAGGTACTTGTGGGTGCTTGTAGGTACTTGTGGGTGCTTGTAGGTACTTGTGGGTGCTTGTAGGTACTTGTGGGTGCTTGTAGGTTCTTGTGGGTGCTTGTAGGCTACTTGTGGGTGCTTGTAGGTACTTGTGGGTGCTTGTAGGTACTTGTGGGTGCTTGTAGGTACTTGTGGGTGCTTGTAGGTACTTGTGGGTGCTTGTAGGTACTTGTGGGTGCTTGTAGGTACTTGTAGGTGTTGTAGGTACTTGTGGGTGCTTGTAGGTACTTGTGGGTGCTTGTAGGTACTTGTGGGTGCTTGTAGGTACTTGTGGGTGCTTGTAGGTACTTGTGGGTGCTTGTAGGTACTTGTGGGTGCTTGTAGGTACTTGTGGGTACTTGTAGGTACTTGTGGGTGCTTGTAGGTACTTGTGGGTGCTTGTAGGTACTTGTGCCTGCTTGTAGGTAATTTTGCCTGCTTGTAGGTAATTGTGCGTGCTTGTAGGTACTTGTGGGTGCTTGTGGGTTCTTGTGGGTGCTTGTGGGTTCTTGTGGGTGCTTATGGGTGCTTGTAGGTGCTTGTGGGTGCTTGAAGGTACTTGTGGGTGCTTGTAGGTGCTTGTGGGTGCTTGTGGGTGCTTGTAGGTGCTTGTGGGTGCTTGTAGGTGCTTGTGGATGCCTTTAGGTGCTTGTGGATGCTTTTAGGTGCTTGTGATACTTGTGGGTGCTTGTAGGTACTTGTGGGTGCTTGTAGGTGCTTGTGGGTACTTGTGGGTGCTTGTAGGTGCTTGTGGGTGCTTGTAGGTGTTTGTAGGTGCTTGTAGGTACTTGTGGGTGCTTGTAGGTACTTGTGGGTGCTTGTAGGTACTTGTGGGTGCTTGTAGGTACTTGTGGGTGCTTGTAGGTACTTGTGGGTGCTTGTGGGTGCTTGTAGGTACTTGTGGGTGTTTGTGGGTGCTTGTGGGTACTTGTGGGTACTTGTGGGTGCTTGTAGGTACTTGTGGGTACTTGTGGTTGCTTGTGGGTACTTGTGGGTGCTTGTAGGTACTTGTGGATGCTTGTGGGTGCTTGTAGGTACTTGCCCCGGGTGCTTGTAGGTACTTGTGTGTGCTTGTGGGTGCTTGTAGGTACTTGTGGGTGCTTGTAGGTACTTGAGGGTGCTTGTAGGTACTTGTGGGTGCTTGTAGGTACTTGTGGGTGCTTGTAGGTACTTGTGGGTGCTTGTAGGTACTTGTGCCTGCTTGTAGGTAATTTTGCCTGCTTGTAGGTAATTGTGCGTGCTTGTAGGTACTTGTGGGTGCTTGTGGGTGCTTATTGGTACTTGTGGGTGCTTGTGGGCACTTGTGGGTGCTTGTGGGTACTTGTGGGTGCTTGTGGGTACTTGTGGGTGCTTGTAGGTACTTGTGGGTGCTTGTAGGTACTTGTGGGTGCTTGTAGGTACTTGTGGGTGCTTGTAGGTACTTGTGGGTGCTTGTAGGTACTTGTGGGTGCATGTAGGTACTTGTGGGTGCTTGTAGGTACTTGTGGGTGCTTGTGGGTGCTTATTGGTACTTGTGGGTGCTTGTGGGCACTTGTGGGTGCTTGTGGGTACTTGTGGGTGCTTGTAGGTACTTAAGGGTGCTTGTGGGTGCTTGTAGGTACTTGTGGGTGCTTGAAGGAACTTGTGGGTGCTTGTGGGTACTTGTGGGTGCTTGTAGGTACTTGTGGGTGCTTGTAGGTACTTGTGGGTGCTTGTAGGTACTTGTGGGTGCTTGTAGGTACTTGTGGGTGCTTGTAGGTACTTGTGGGTGCTTGTAGGTACTTGTGGGTGCTTGTAGGTACTTGTGGGTGTTGTAGGTACTTGTGGGTGCTTGTAGGTACTTGAGGGTGCTTGTAGGTACTTGTGGGTGCTTGTAGGTACTTGTGGGTGCTTGTAGGTACTTGTGGGTGCTTGTAGGTACTTGTGGGTGCTTGTAGGTACTTGTGGGTGCTTGTAGGTACTTGTGGGTGCTTGTAGGTACTTGTGGGTGCTTGTAGGTACTTGTGGGTGCTTGTAGGTACTTGTGGGTGCTTGTAGGTACTTGTGGTTGCTTGTAGGTACTTGTAGGTGTTGTAGGTACTTGTGGGTGCTTGTAGGTACTTGTGGGTGCTTGTAGGTACTTGTGGGTGCTTGTAGGTACTTGTGGGTGCTTGTAGGTACTTGTGGGTGCTTGTAGGTACTTGTGGGTGCTTGTAGGTACTTGTGGGTGCTTGTAGGTACTTGTGGGTGCTTGTAGGTACTTGTGGGTGCTTGTAGGTACTTGTGGGTGCTTGTAGGTACTTGTGCCTGCTAGTAGGTAATTTTGCCTGCTTGTAGGTAATTGTGCGTGCTTGTAGGTACTTGTGGGTGCTTGTGGGTTCTTGTGGGTGCTTGTGGGTTCTTGTGGGTGCTTATGGGTGCTTGTAGGTGCTTGTGGGTGCTTGAAGGTACTTGTGGGTGCTTGTAGGTGCTTGTGGGTGCTTGTGGGTGCTTGTAGGTGCTTGTGGGTGCTTGTAGGTGCTTGTGGACGCCTTTAGGTGCTTGTGGATGCTTTTAGGTGCTTGTGATACTTGTGGGTGCTTGTAGGTACTTGTGGGTGCTTGTAGGTGCTTGTGGGTACTTGTGGGTGCTTGTAGGTGCTTGTGGGTGCTTGTAGGTGTTTGTAGGTGCTTGTAGGTACTTGTGGGTGCTTGTAGGTACTTGTGGGTGCTTGTAGGTACTTGTGGGTGCTTGTAGGTACTTGTGGGTGCTTGTAGGTACTTGTGGGTGCTTGTGGGTGCTTGTAGGTACTTGTGGGTGTTTGTGGGTGCTTGTGGGTACTTGTGGGTACTTGTGGGTACTTGTGGTTGCTTGTGGGTACTTGTGGGTGCTTGTAGGTACTTGTGGATGCTTGTGGGTACTTGTAGGTACTTGCCCCGGGTGCTTGTAGGTACTTCTGGGTACTTGTGTGTGCTTGTGGGTGCTTGTAGGTACTTGCCCCGGGTGCTTGTAGGTACTTGCTCCAGGTGCTTGTAGGTACTTGCTCTGGGTGCTTGTAGGTACTTTTGCTACATAAAAGTTTGAAATTGACAATCTCGGATCGTCTTTGTGAAGTTTTAAGGATATCCGAATTTCATATTGGCCTTATGACAATTTTGAGCTAAATGTTAAACGGACATAAATCAGCATTTTTAAAAATTTTGTAAAATTTTCCATTTGGTCCTATTTCTGGGGTAAAAAAATGTATTATGTTAATTACAATAAGAATACTAACTTTTATTGATTTACGTTTTTTTAAGTATCATTAAAATAAATGTCTGATTGAGCTAAATTTATGGTCCCCTTTATATATGTTTCTGCTTAGTGCAGATTTTGAAAATGTAAAACAGTTTCTTAACATTCTTAAGTAAAATGAAGACTGAAGGAACAGATATTAATCAGAAATGTCTTGATTAGAATCAAGACCTAAAAAGTATCGATAAGACTGAGGTTATCACTTGTCTGAAGGATCAGATATTAATTTTTCTTTTTAATTGAAACTTAAATGCATGCTTAAGAAAAAACAACGTTCCATTACCGTTTTCTGTTGAAATAAATTATTTTACTGCTAATCAATTTCAAAAATTTACTTATCTCGGCTTTTCGACCACAATTCCATTCCCCGAAAACATTTTATCATTACATTAATTACTTTTGGGAGATAACGTGTCAAAATAACCTATAAAACAATAAAAAACTGTAATAGCGGTCTGTTTAGCCATGACAAGAACCTTTTTAAAGTTTCAAGCACTATATAACCCTTTCGAGACTAACAGGACCTGAGCAAACTATAGCTTAACCTGCTACTAGTACGACCAGGGAGAATTGATGTAAACTGGAGTTGAAATTTCATCATGTGCGACCTCGGCCTTGAAACTCTCCCATAGTCCCAGTGTGTGTAGAACATTTTTTTCGCTGTTATCTGCCAAAACCAATCTTTCTTGGTAGTGCCGCCTCCTCACTTGAATTTTTCATGATATATTAAGGTTTGAACGAACAAAATTCTAGATTACCATTTTCACTACCATGTCCCTCTGCTAACTTGAAGCAAACTTTCCTCTCTTTTTGCTGCTCATTACTGGTGCCATTCCCTTGACTTTCTGTGCGTTATAACTACAATCATTAGTTTATTTAATTCAAACCAAAATATAAAAAAATTGCATTTTTTCCTTTTGTGCTACTTAGAATTTACAAATGTATATAACGTTGTCCGTGCCATATCAAATAGTCTCTAACCATTGCTAGAAACTAGAGAGAGAAATTGGGCAGTAACACTGATCATGCCCTGAACTATGAAAAAGAACAATACGACGGTTGACTAAAGTACACTTGACATTACATCATTTTGCAAAACCGCGAGTAAAAATCTTACTGTCCCTATTGAATTTGGCGCCATTTGTTTTAGAATAATTAAAATGTTCCACTGCGAAGCGTCCCGGTCACGAATGGGATGTAACGTCTTTAGGAACCTTTTAAAATGCAAAACCATACACGTACTCTCCCAAATGTAATGATAAAATGTTTTCGGGGAATGGAATTGTGGTCGAAAAGCCGAGATAAGTAAATTTTTGAAATTGATTACCAGTAAAATAATTTATTTCAACGGAAAACGGTAATGGAACGTTGTTTTTTCTTAAGCATGCATTTAAGTTTCAATTAAAAAGAAAAATTAATATCTGATCCTTCAGACAAGTGATAACCTCAGTCTTATCAATACTTTTTAGGTCTTGATTCTAATCAAGACATTTTTGATCAATAGATATTCTGAATCAGAAAGATTTGATCTTTCAGATGGGATTAAAACCTTTTAGTTTTAAAAATAGCGATTTTTGGTGACTCTAACACTTTAAACTATGACGCGCGCCCAGATTACTCTGCTCCCTATTTCTGCTTCTAAAATAAAAATCTTTCAATGGCCTCACATTTGCGCTAAACGCGGGGGCTATGGACAACCCCAGGCTCCGTTTAGCGAAGCTCAATCGCGTAGCGAACGTTCCTAGCATAGAAGCCATCTCCTCTGAAGTTGTTTCTTTTGTGGAATAGTCGAATATGTCTATTTGAAGGGATCTCGTGAAGCGCATATCCCATCATGAATGAGATTTTCACTAGGCTGCAATGAATCGGGCTGAATTGTTGATAAAAAGGCAGGGCGCTACGCGATTGGTCGGAGGTTCTTATTTAAAATTATTCATGAAATTTCAAACTAATCTTAGTTTAAAAATCGTTCGGTGTTATTTCTTGGTTGTTTCACTGTCTTATGGAAAAATCAATAAACAATTACTTTATTTTCCACTTCACCATCCCTTTAATGAACGTCTGATTTGTTTCAAAGTATTGCGCCACAAGACCAATCATATATATACGCATAAGGTGCCATAACATCTAACAAGCATTATTACGACAAAGATTCGATACTCGATTATGAATTATCGCCATTTAAATCGAAGTTGCCAGATTTTGAATAAAGGCTAATTACTCGTGACCTATTCATCCGAATTGAATTTGGTGAAAACTTTTCAAATATGAACCGACCCCAAGGAATCCGAAAATCGCATTTATATCCTCGAGAATCCAATATTTTCAAAGTTGATAATTTTGACATTTCCGGTTTCCGGTATAAGTATGCAAAGGACAACTGTGGAACGGGTAAAATATGAAAGAGGAATGCAGAACTTTTATAACGCACTTTATTCCAGAGCGCTAGCTCTAATAGTTTTTGAAATATAGTAAAATATGTGCGAAAAACGCAACGCGCAAAGACTTTTTTAACAGTCTGTACAAGTCTTTAATTACTAGCTTCTTTTTCTTTATCATCGTTAAGGTTAAGATGTACGCGGCGATTGGCTAAGGTAATGAGAAACGCCTAGCCTCCCAAAGGTGGGGCTTCCACCTAAGGTTCACGCAATTACGCTGTTCTTATCCCTAGCTGCTATTCGAAACCTTTATATACTACCGATTTGAGTAAGTCGAAACAAAAGGCATATGCTTCAATTCAAATGTTAATATCAGTCAAGAATGTTTAATTGTCCCTTTTTAAAACGATGTAACGCGGAAAAATGTGAACAACTAACGAAAAAAATATATAATATTAATTATATTTATTTTAGTATTTGTGAAAATCCTGTTTCTCAACTCAAAATTAATGCAGAAAGAGTAAATGAGCAGTTTATGTGTGTGCGTCCGTTGTTATACTAATGGGCTGCGTTAGCATTTGTTGATATGTAAAGATATCCTGAAAAACCTTAATTTTTCTTTTCTTCAGAACATAAAATGAATATATTGAAATATTTTTCTTAGTTTCGGTGCCTCTAGTAGTTTTTGGCGATAAAGCTCTGTTTCATTTTGATATTCCTATTAATGTTTTTATATTATTATTTGAAATGGCTGTTTATATATTACTTTATCTATACTACATCTGTTTGTAGCATAAACCTTTCTTAGGAGATTTTATAAAGAACTCTAAGCCATATACATTTAAATAATCTGGTTTAGATTTTATAATAGAAGAAAGCATCATGGAGGTCATCAGATCAGTTGAAGGTCTGGTCCGACTGGTTATAGCTACTAACAATATCGTTGAGGTGAAACGAGAGGACAGTGTTTACACATCAATCCAAATGTTAACGTAGCATTGATCATAAACGGTATACAACTGAGGCGTAGACAATTGGGCCTTTACAAACACATAAAGGTAATATCACAATGTTGTAAAATTAAGACACTCCGAGTAAGTTAGGGATAATGTATTTATTGTAGCTCGTAATAAGCTAAAGTCTAGAACCTCTGTCGATTCACTCTGCGCTCTAGTATATATAGAATGAATATGTTTTTTATGCTAGGCCTTATCTTTAAGCTATGTCTATTATTATTTTAAGCTAGGCCTATTATCACATTATCAAGCTAGGCCTATTATGACAACTCCAAAATTTATACTGTTCATTTCCTGTTTTTTCCTCATTTACTGATTTCCATGTGTACAAGACATATCCTTATTGGAATGTTAATGTCGCCTGCTTTAATATATATTCGATAAGCTTTGAATACTGCTTTAATAATTCATTAATTTTAACTTCTGCAATTGCTCACAAAAAAAAAGAGAAATAATTCCATATCTTGGTAAATAGGTTTGTAAGTAGTCCTCTTGACTCAGAGAGGTAATATTTTGGTTTTCCCAACTTGTTAGCTTATGTTTCAACGGTACACTTTGTTTTCGAAATTCGTAAATCCGAACATGACGTTTTTAGAAATTGGATTTGTTTGCTTCGAACCAATAAGGCGAAATTGTCTAAGTTGATCACAATACAGTAATATATAAACAAGCTGGTCCAGCAACCATTACATTTTTGCACACCCAATCAATTTATAGGACATTGGTCCAGTGAGGCAGTGACCCCTATAAGTGTCTCAAAGTTATCTTATTTCCGTCCCGACACAATAGGCAGGGTTCATACAACTTTGGAAAACAAATTTCCCTGAGATTTCCAGGTTTTCCCCATATACTTCCCTGAGTTTCCTAGATTTTTCCCGTATATGGAGTATCCTATGGAGCAAATGTTAACGAAGGAGGAGGGTAAATAGGACAATAACATAATCAAAGGGCATCCCCGATTCCCCGTATCTCTAATATTATCAGAGTTATGAGCTTCCAAAGTATAGTGTTATGATAATCCTATGGAGGGAATGTTCACGAACATTTTGCTTAATTATTCGACCCCTGTTTGACAAAATCCCAAGTTATTAGTATCGTTGGATGTTATTGTTAGGCAAATAAGACTATAACATACTCGAAGGACATCCCTGTATCTCTAGTAGAACCAGAGTTATGAGCCTCCAAAAATTAGTGGAATGTTAATCCTATGGAGGGTATGTTCATGTCATGAACATTTTGCTTAATTACTC
This sequence comes from Phalangium opilio, assembly GCF_054372755.1. Taxonomy (NCBI): domain Eukaryota; kingdom Metazoa; phylum Arthropoda; class Arachnida; order Opiliones; family Phalangiidae; genus Phalangium; species Phalangium opilio. Next base: position 6,337,332 of record NW_028324180.1, on the reverse strand, counting down.
GGCCTCTGTTTGACGCAAAGTTCCCTGATTTCCCTGAATTTTACTAAAAATTCTAAATTTCCCTGAGTTTTCCCTGAGGTTTTCGTCAACTATTTATTTCCCTGATTTTTCCAGGTTTGTATGAACCCTGATAGCTCACAGCAAGACAAGGTTGAAAAGGGGGCGGAAATAAGTCAAATACTTTGAGCCTCATGGAAATTCGCGAGAGCGGAAATTAGCAGAACACTTGAAATGTATCCAGGGACACTAAATCCAAATGTAAACATTAGGGTTGGTTCCATAAGGAGAGAGAGCTTAAAACCCTATTCTCTAACCCAAATCCAAATCGACATTTGAATCTCCCGCCAAACATTTCACCATCTCAAATTATTTTCTTATTTCTTTAACCTAAATCGACATTTGAATCTCCCGCCAAACATTTCACCATCTCAAATTATTCTCTAATTTCTTTAACCCAAATCAACATTTGAATCTCCCGCCAAACACTTACCCAAATGTACGTCACTTCCTCTTTCATTGCATGTTTTTATTTCAGCATAAATTACACTAAGGCAGTAAATTAATTACCTACGATAAATTAATTTATTACTTTAAAATTAGAATTTTATTCATTATAAAACTAAGCTTTTCCTAAAGGTTTTGAACCGTTTAATTGAAATTATTTAAACTATTAGTGATGATCAATTGAGCAATATCGTAAATTAACCGATGTCAATACCAATTTATTTAAAATCAATGAAACGAAAATATCAATATCAAACAGTTATCCATTGGAAAAGATATCAAGCTATTCTTTAATTTAAATTTCTCAGGTTAAGTTTCAAAAGAAGATGAATTTTATTATTTTCTGAAACCAAAATTGGCAGCTTCTTTGCATAATTGTCACTAGACAGTATATAACTTCAAAGTCGAGAATTAGGAACTTTAAAACAATCTCAATGCTAATGTAATAAGATAATTTGACGAAGCGGCTCAGTGAACGTTGGGCAATGGCCTCAGAGTTTTGCTTGCAATGGTCAAGCTAAAATTCCTCATTTGACGCAACCTTCTAAGGAGCTATTAGTAAAATAATATATTACGAACAAAAATGGTCTCACTTAGATCACAAAAATTATACTTGGCTTGAAAAATTAATATTTAAATCAAAGTAGAAAATTCAGTTAAGCAAAGACTTAGAGCATTCCCGACGGTACATAAGACTCCCGTCTCCCGGTCTCCACTCTCCCGTCAAAACTCAAACCAGAAAGCTCGCGCAGCTAAAATTCCCCTTAAATAGTAGACAAGACGTCTCCCTGGAAGCTGACGCGCCCCTAATCTACCCTTAGTAAATGGTCTCACTTAGATCACAAAAATTATACTTAGCTTGAAAAATTAATATTTAAATCAAAGTAGAAAATTCAGATAAGCAAAGGCTAAGAGCATTGCCGTAATGCCGTCCGCACGCAGCCGACGCGCCGCGGCAATCTCCCCTTATTCTCAGTATCATCTTAAACAGCCAACCCTATTTCCCGCCAATATTTTAGAGAAGCAGCCCAATTGGCGGCTTTCCCGCCCAATATGGCATCCCTGCAAGCTGCAGACCGATGGCATCCCTGCAGGCTGCAGAAGGACCCCCCCCCCCTTCGCAGCCGCACTGCAGAACGACGCGCTCGAGCGGCTCGCAGCCTCGCACTGCAGAACGAAGCTCTCGAGGGAAGGAGAAAATAACGAGGGATCAGCCACTGGCGTATTCTCCCGGTATTACCTCTTTGGAGGTTTTAATGCCATAAATTCGGGTGACATGCCTACAATCCGTTCTAATATTGAAATAAAAACTGTAGAAAGTAATCCCGAGTGTATTTCCGCGTTATACGGCGTAATACGCTTCACATCTTACACCCTCAGAAAGACTTTATTGCCGAGTGGCTTCTTCCTCGTCAATTGTCCCGTATAGAGACTAACATTTTTGCTCACGCCAGATGGCGGTGTGCAAAAATAAAAAGGACATGGTTTGCCCAAGCCTAAAAAACAAAACGATAAGAGTTTTTTCCAGTTGACTGAAGCTCGGATATTTTATTTATCTATATAATTTTAAAGACAATCCGTATTTTACTACTCTTTAGAATTTAATTCAATCTCCTGATTTTACTGGTAATGGATTTATTTCCCATAAATTAATTGAAATAAAAAATTACTTATCTCAGATTTTTCAACAACAATTCCATTTTCGTAAAATTTTAAAGGTATTTTGTGCTACCGAATTAGGTGTCAAATAAAACCCACAAACTGGTCTAAATCATACTTTCGCGCCATCAAAAATATTTGCGGCACATTTGAAACTGGTAAACTTTTCCTTAATTACCGCGGGCTTGAATCATTTCCAGAGAAGGTGTGCAATACACCACTTCGATGTAAAAGAGACGGAAAGACACCAGAGTAATATTTTCCTTCCATCTCAACTTATAGTGTCTGTGTTGTGGGCTTTCGGGATGAGGGTAAAATTTTGCCTTCCATCTCGCCTTTAATGTCCGCACTAGGCAAAAATGTTCGCCGGCCACGCTAAGTACGCTACGCTCGCCAAGTACGCCAACAAAATTGCCTGTCCGCATTAAGTAATATTTGACGTCGAGTACGCCGGGCGCGAGAGCCGAGAGAGGAAAAAAATGTTCAACGCGTTCAACTTTCTTCGCCGAGTAAGCTGGCGTAGCCAGCGTATGGTCAATCAGCGACCTAAATGCGGTCACGTGGAATTTTCGTCTGCTCCATCAAATAAAAATGGCGCCAGTCTGTAACAAAGTTAAAAGACTAGTTCACGCGAATAATTTTATTATTGCAATGCTTTTAATTCGGAATAGAAAGAAAAAAGAAAAAAAAGGAGAATTTGGATAAGAGAAGTATTCCAGGATAGAAACAAAGATGGGATTTTTTCAATCTGATCCCCAAGATGAAATACTATTTTGAAAGATTCGGCGATAGACTCTATGTAGAACATTGTCGGATGACACCTTGCCAATTCGAATATTTACTAAGCCTGGTTAAGATTGAACTACAAAAAGAGTCAACTCAATTTCGCGAATGCATTTCGCCAGAAGAACGACTTTACGTAACTCTGAGGTAAGGTCTACACATTTGCTTGTCTTGCAGTAAAGTATAACCAGTGTACCATTTCTTTAGATACTTGGCAACAGGCTGCTGCTATAGATTACTGTCATAAGCGTTCCGATTAGGAAAATCTACAAACGCTGAAATCATCCCGGAAACATGTAATGCAATTTGGAAGGTGCATGTGCCTCTTTTCATGCGTCCATTATCGAAGTCAACCATGAAGAGCATTGCTGATGATTTCTACAAGCAGTGGAATTTCCCTAATTGCGTAGGAGCAATCGATGGGAAACATGTGAATATAGTTGCACCTGCAAACAGTGGATCGCGATATTTTAATCACAAAGGACACCACAGCATCGTTCTCATGGCTTCTTGTGACGCTAATTACGTGTTTACATTTGTTGATGTTGGAAACTTCGGTAGAATCAGTGATGGTGGCGTTTTTGGAGCGTCGGAGCTAGGTTTGGCAGTTGATAACCAAGAGTTTTTTCCTCCACCACGAAACGTTGACCAAAGCCATGTGGAATTTCCATTCACCTTTATGGGTGATGAAGCCTTTCCACTCAAGCCGAACCTAATGCGACCCTATTCTGGAAGAAATCTAGAAGAAGATAAATTTATGTTTAACTATAGACTTTCCCGGGCCAGAAGATGCATAGAGAATGCATTTGGTATTTTATGCGCAAGATTTAGAGTACTACGCAACAGCATTCCTCTCAAGCTCGGAAATGCCGAGGGAGTTGTGAAAGCTGCTGTGACTCTTCACAATTTCTTTATGATAAAAGATGGGAACCTTGAAGAAAGACTTTATTGTCCGAAAGACTTCGGTGATTACCTTGATTCTGAAGGCACATTACATGAAGGCCGTTGGCGCAATGAGCAAAGCAACGTTTTACCCACTATAAATCACCAAGGATCAAACACGTACAAAAGAAATGCGTCAACCATCAGAGATGACTTGTGGGTGCTTGAAGGAACTTGTGGGTGCTTGTGGGTACTTCTGGGTGCTTGTAGGTACTTGAGGGTGCTTGTAGGTACTTGTGGGTGCTTGTAGGTACTTGTGGGTGCTTGTAGGTACTTGTGGGTGCTTGTAGGTACTTGTGGGTGCTTGTAGGTGCTTGTGGGTGCTTGAAGGTACTTGTGGGTGCTTGTAGGTGCTTGTGGGTGCTTGTGGGTGCTTGTAGGTGCTTGTGGGTGCTTGTAGGTGCTTGTGGGTGCCTTTCGGTGCTTGTGGATGCTTTTAGGTGCTTGTGATACTTGTGGGTGCTTGTAGGTACTTGTGGGTGCTTGTAGGTGCTTGTGGGTACTTGTGGGTGCTTCTAGGTGCTTGTGGGTGCTTGTAGGTGTTTGTAGGTGCTTGTAGGTACTTGTGGGTGCTTGTAGGTACTTGTGGGTGCTTGTAGGTACTTGTGGGTGCTTGTAGGTACTTGTGGGTGCTTGTGGGTGCTTGTGGGTACTTGTGGGTACTTGTGGGTGCTTGTAGGTACTTGTGGGTACTTGTGGTTGCTTGTGGGTACTTGTGGGTGCTTGTAGGTACTTGTGGATGCTTGTGGGTGCTTGTAGGTACTTGCCCCGGGTGCTTGTAGGTACTTCTGGGTACTTGTGGGTGCTTGTGGGTGCTTGTGGGTACTTGTGGGTACTTGTGGGTGCTTGTAGGTACTTGTGGGTGCTTGTGGGTACTTGTGGGTGCTTGTAGGTACTTGTGGGTGCTTGTAGGTACTTGTGGGTGCTTGTAGGTACTTGTGGGTGCTTGTAGGTACTTGTGGGTGCTTGTAGGTACTTGTGGGTGCTTGTAGGTACTTGTGGGTGCTAGTAGGTACTTGTGGGTGCTAGTAGGTACTTGTGGGTGCTTGTAGGTGCTTTTAGGTACTAGTGGGTGCTTGTAGGTGCTAGTGGGTGCTTGTAGGTACTAGTGGGTGCTTGTAGGTACTTGTGGGTGCATGTAGGTACTTGTGGGTGCTTGTAGGTACTTGTGGGTGCATGTAGGTACTTGTGGGTGCTTGTAGGTACTTGTGGGTGCTTGTGGGTGCTTATTGGTACTTGTGGGCACTTGTGGGTGCTTGTGGGCACTTGTGGGTGCTTGGGGGTACTTTTGGGTGCTTGTAGGTACTTGTGGGTGCTTGTAGGTACTTAAGGGTGCTTGTGGGTGCTTGTAGGTACTTGTGGGTGCTTGAAGGAACTTGTGGGTGCTTGTGGGTACTTGTGGGTGCTTGTAGGTACTTGAGGGTGCTTGTAGGTACTTGTGGGTGCTTGTAGGTACTTGTGGGTGCTTGTAGGTACTTGTGGGTGCTTGTAGGTACTTGTGGGTGCTTGTAGGTACTTGTGGGTGCTTGTAGGTACTTGTGGGTGCTTGTAGGTACTTGTGGGTGCTTGTAGGTACTTGTGGGTGCTTGTAGGTACTTGTGGGTGCTTGTAGGTACTTGTGGGTGCTTGTAGGTACTTGTGGGTGCTTGTAGGTACTTGTGGGTGCTTGTAGGTACTTGTGGGTGCTTGTGGGTGCTTGTGGGTACTTGTAGGTACTTGTGGGTGCTTGTAGGTAATTGTGGGTGCTTGTAGGTACTTGTGGGTGCTTGTAGGTACTTGTGGGTGCTTGTAGGTACTTGCGGGTGCTTGTAGGTACTTGTGGGTGCTTGTAGGTACTTGTGGGTGCTTGTAGGTACTTGTGGGTGCTTGTAGGTACTTGTGGGTGCTAGTAGGTACTTGTGGGTGCTAGTAGGTACTTGTGGGTGCTTGTAGGTGCTTGTAGGTACTAGTGGGTGCTTGTAGGTACTAGTGGGTGCTTGTAGGTACTAGTGGGTGCTTGTAGGTACTTGTGGGTGCATGTAGGTACTTGTGGGTGCTTGTAGGTACTTGTGGGTGCATGTAGGTACTTGTGGATGCTTGTAGGTACTTGTGGGTGCTTGTGGGTGCTTATTGGTACTTGTGGGCACTTGTGGGTGCTTGTGGGCACTTGTGGGTGCTTGGGGGTACTTGTGGGTGCTTGTAGGTACTTGTGGGTGCTTGTAGGTACTTAAGGGTGCTTGTGGGTGCTTGTAGGTACTTGTGGGTGCTTGAAGGAACTTGTGGGTGCTTGTGGGTACTTCTGGGTGCTTGTAGGTACTTGAGGGTGCTTGTAGGTACTTGTGGGTGCTTGTAGGTACTTGTGGGTGCTTGTAGGTACTTGTGGGTGCTTGTAGGTACTTGTGGGTGCTTGTAGGTGCTTGTGGGTGCTTTAAGGTACTTGTGGGTGCTTGTAGGTGCTTGTGGGTGCTTGTGGGTGCTTGTAGGTGCTTGTGGGTGCTTGTAGGTGCTTGTGGGTGCCTTTCGGTGCTTGTGGATGCTTTTAGGTGCTTGTGATACTTGTGGGTGCTTGTAGATACTTGTGGGTGCTTGTAGGTGCTTGTGGGTACTTGTGGGTGCTTCTAGGTGCTTGTGGGTGCTTGTAGGTGTTTGTAGGTGCTTGTAGGTACTTGTGGGTGCTTGTAGGTACTTGTGGGTGCTTGTAGGTACTTGTGGGTGCTTGTAGGTACTTGTGGGTGCTTGTGGGTGCTTGTGGGTACTTGTGGGTACTTGTGGGTGCTTGTAGGTACTTGTGGGTACTTGTGGTTGCTTGTGGGTACTTGTGGGTGCTTGTAGGTACTTGTGGATGCTTGTGGGTGCTTGTAGGTACTTGCCCCGGGTGCTTGTAGGTACTTCTGGGTACTTGTGGGTGCTTGTGGGTGCTTGTGGGTACTTGTGGGTACTTGTGGGTGCTTGTAGGTACTTGTGGGTGCTTGTGGGTACTTGTGGGTGCTTGTAGGTACTTGTGGGTGCTTGTAGGTACTTGTGGGTGCTTGTAGGTACTTGTGGGTGCTTGTAGGTACTTGTGGGTGCTTGTAGGTACTTGTGGGTGCTTGTAGGTACTTGTGGGTGCTAGTAGGTACTTGTGGGTGCTAGTAGGTACTTGTGGGTGCTTGTAGGTGCTTTTAGGTACTAGTGGGTGCTTGTAGGTGCTAGTGGGTGCTTGTAGGTACTAGTGGGTGCTTGTAGGTACTTGTGGGTGCATGTAGGTACTTGTGGGTGCTTGTAGGTACTTGTGGGTGCATGTAGGTACTTGTGGGTGCTTGTAGGTACTTGTGGGTGCTTGTGGGTGCTTATTGGTACTTGTGGGCACTTGTGGGTGCTTGTGGGCACTTGTGGGTGCTTGGGGGTACTTTTGGGTGCTTGTAGGTACTTGTGGGTGCTTGTAGGTACTTAAGGGTGCTTGTGGGTGCTTGTAGGTACTTGTGGGTGCTTGAAGGAACTTGTGGGTGCTTGTGGGTACTTGTGGGTGCTTGTAGGTACTTGAGGGTGCTTGTAGGTACTTGTGGGTGCTTGTAGGTACTTGTGGGTGCTTGTAGGTACTTGTGGGTGCTTGTAGGTACTTGTGGGTGCTTGTAGGTACTTGTGGGTGCTTGTAGGTACTTGTGGGTGCTTGTAGGTACTTGTGGGTGCTTGTAGGTACTTGTGGGTGCTTGTAGGTACTTGTGGGTGCTTGTAGGTACTTGTGGGTGCTTGTAGGTACTTGTGGGTGCTTGTAGGTACTTGTGGGTGCTTGTAGGTACTTGTGGGTGCTTGTAGGTACTTGTGGGTGCTTGTAGGTACTTGTGGGTGCTTGTAGGTACTTGTGGGTGCTTGTAGGTACTTGTGGGTGCTTGTAGGTACTTGTGGGTGCTAGTAGGTACTTGTGGGTGCTAGTAGGTACTTGTGGGTGCTTGTAGGTGCTTGTGGGTACTAGTGGGTGCTTGTAGGTACTAGTGGGTGCTTGTAGGTACTAGTGGGTGCTTGTAGGTACTTGTGGGTGCATGTAGGTACTTGTGGGTGCTTGTAGGTACTTGTGGGTGCTTGTAGGTACTTGTGGGTGCATGTAGGTACTTGTGGGTGCTTGTAGGTACTTGTGGGTGCTTATTGGTACTTGTGGGTGCTTGTGGGCACTTGTGGGTGCTTGTGGGTACTTGTGGGTGCTTGTAGGTACTTAAGGGTGCTTGTGGGTGCTTGTAGGTACTTGTGGGTGCTTGAAGGAACTTGTGGGTGCTTGTGGGTACTTGTGGGTGCTTGTAGGTACTTGTGGGTGCTTGTAGGTACTTGTGGGTGCTTGTAGGTACTTGTGGGTGCTTGTAGGTACTTGTGGGTGCTTGTAGGTACTTGTGGGTGCTTGTAGGTACTTAAGGGTGCTTGTGGGTGCTTGTAGGTACTTGTGGGTGCTTGTAGGTACTTGTGGGTGCTAGTAGGTACTTGTGGGTGCTAGTAGGTACTTGTGGGTGCTTGTAGGTACTTAAGGGTGCTTGTGGGTGCTTGTAGGTACTTGTGGGTGCTTGTAGGTACTTGTGGGTGCTAGTAGGTACTTGTGGGTGCTAGTAGGTACTTGTGGGTGCTTGTAGGTTCTTGTAGGTACTAGTGGGTGCTTGTAGGTACTTGTGGGTGCTTGTAGGTACTTGTGGGTGCTTGTAGGTACTTGTGGGTGCTTGTAGGTACTTAAGGGTGCTTGTGGGTGCTTGTAGGTACTTGTGGGTGCTTGTAGGTACTTGTGGGTGCTAGTAGGTACTTGTGGGTGCTAGTAGGTACTTGTGGGTGCTTGTAGGTGCTTGTAGGTACTAGTGGGTGCTTGTAGGTACTAGTGGGTGCTTGTAGGTACTAGTGGGTGCTTGTAGTTACTTGTGGGTGCATGTAGGTACTTGTGGGTGCATGTAGGTACTTGTGGATGCTTGTAGGTACTTGTGGGTGCTTGTGGGTGCTTATTGGTACTTGTGGGCACTTGTGGGCACTTGTGGGTGCTTGGGGGTACTTGTGGGTGCTTGTAGGTACTTGTGGGTGCTTGTAGGTACTTAAGGGTGCTTGTGGGTGCGTGTAGGTACTTGTGGGTGCTTGAAGGAACTTGTGGGTGCTTGTGGGTACTTCTGGGTGCTTGTAGGTACTTGAGGGTGCTTGTAGGTGCTTGAAGGAACTTGTGGGTGCTTGTGGGTACTTCTGGGTGCTTGTAGGTACTTGAGGGTGCTTGTAGGTACTTGTGGGTGCTTGTAGGTACTTGTGGGTGCTTGTAGGTACTTGTGGGTGCTTGTAGGTACTTGTGGGTGCTTGTAGGTACTTGTGGGTGCTTGTAGGTGCTTGTGGGTGCTTGAAGGTACTTGTGGGTGCTTGTAGGTGCTTGTGGGTGCTTGTGGGTGCTTGTAGGTGCTTGTGGGTGCTTGTAGGTGCTTGTGGGTGCCTTTCGGTGCTTGTGGATGCTTTTAGGTGCTTGTGATACTTGTGGGTGCTTGTAGGTACTTGTGGGTGCTTGTAGGTGCTTGTGGGTACTTGTGGGTGCTTCTAGGTGCTTGTGGGTGCTTGTAGGTGTTTGTAGGTGCTTGTAGGTACTTGTGGGTGCTTGTAGGTACTTGTGGGTGCTTGTAGGTACTTGTGGGTGCTTGTAGGTACTTGTGGGTGCTTGTGGGTGCTTGTGGGTACTTGTGGGTACTTGTGGGTGCTTGTAGGTACTTGTGGGCACTTGTGGTTGCTTGTGGGTACTTGTGGGTGCTTGTAGGTACTTGTGGATGCTTGTGGGTGCTTGTAGGTACTTGCCCCGGGTGCTTGTAGGTACTTCTGGGTACTTGTGGGTGCTTGTGGGTGCTTGTGGGTACTTGTGGGTACTTGTGGGTGCTTGTAGGTACTTGTGGGTGCTTGTGGGTACTTGTGGGTGCTTGTGGGTACTTGTGGGTGCTTGTAGGTACTTGTGGGTGCTTGTAGGTACTTGTGGGTGCTTGTAGGTACTTGTGGGTGCTTGTAGGTACTTGTGGGTGCTTGTAGGTACTTGTGGGTGCTAGTAGGTACTTGTGGGTGCTAGTAGGTACTTGTGGGTGCTTGTAGGTGCTTGTAGGTACTAGTGGGTGCTTGTAGGTACTAGTGGGTGCTTGTAGGTACTAGTGGGTGCTTGTAGGTACTTGTGGGTGCATGTAGGTACTTGTGGGTGCTTGTAGGTACTTGTGGGTGCATGTAGGTACTTGTGGGTGCTTGTAGGTACTTGTGGGTGCTTGTGGGTGCTTATTGGTACTTGTGGGCACTTGTGGGTGCTTGTGGGCACTTGTGGGTGCTTGGGGGTACTTTTGGGTGCTTGTAGGTACTTGTGGGTGCTTGTAGGTACTTAAGGGTGCTTGTGGGTGCTTGTAGGTACTTGTGGGTGCTTGAAGGAACTAGTGGGTGCTTGTGGGTACTTGTGGGTGCTTGTAGGTACTTGAGGGTGCTTGTAGGTACTTGTGGGTGCTTGTAGGTACTTGTGGGTGCTTGTAGGTACTTGTGGGTGCTTGTAGGTACTTGTTGGTGCTTGTAGGTACTTGTGGGTGCTTGTGGGTGCTTATTGGTACTTGTGGGTGCTTGTGGGCACTTGTGGGTGCTTGTGGGTACTTGTGGGTGCTTGTAGGTACTTAAGGGTGCTTGTGGGTGCTTGTAGGTACTTGTGGGTGCTTGAAGGAACTTGTGGGTGCTTGTGGGTACTTGTGGGTGCTTGTAGGTACTTGTGGGTGCTTGTAGGTACTTGTGGGTGCTTGTAGGTACTTGTGGGTGCTTGTAGGTACTTGTGGGTGCTTGTAGGTACTTGTGGGTGCTTGTAGGTACTTAAGGGTGCTTGTGGGTGCTTGTAGGTGCTTGTAGGTACTTGTGGGTGCTTGAAGGAACTTGTGGGTGCTTGTGGGTACTTGTGGGTGCTTGTAGGTACTTGTGGGTGCTTGTAGGTACTTGTGGGTGCTTGTAGGTACTTGTGGGTGCTTGTAGGCACTTGTGGGTGCTTGTAGGTACTTGTGGGTGCTTGTAGGTACTTGTAGGTGTTGTAGGTACTTGTGGGTGCTTGTAGGTACTTGTGGGTGCTAGTAGGTACTTGTGGGTGCTTGTAGGTACTTGTGGGTGCTTGTAGGTACTTGTGGGTGCTTGTAGGTACTTGTGGGTGCTTGTAGGTACTTGTGGGTGCTTGTAGGTACTTGTGGGTGCTTGTAGGTACTTGTGGGTGCTTGTAGGTACTTGTAGGTGTTGTAGGTACTTGTGGGTGCTTGTAGGTACTTGTGGGTGCTTGTACGTACTTGTGGGTGCTTGTAGGTACTTGTGGGTGCTTGTAGGTACTTGTGGGTGCTTGTAGGTACTTGTGGGTGCTTGTAGGTACTTGTGGGTGCTTGTAGGTACTTGTGGGTGCTTGTAGGTACTTGTGGGTGCTTGTAGGTACTTGTGGGTGCTTGTAGGTACTTGTGGGTGCTTGTAGGTACTTAAGGGTGCTTGTGGGTGCTTGTAGGTGCTTGTAGGTACTTGTGGGTGCTTGAAGGAACTTGTGGGTGCTTGTGGGTACTTGTGGGTGCTTGTAGGTACTTGTGGGTGCTTGTAGGTACTTGTGGGTGCTTGTAGGTACTTGTGGGTGCTTGTAGGCACTTGTGGGTGCTTGTAGGTACTTGTGGGTGCTTGTAGGTACTTGTAGGTGTTGTAGGTACTTGTGGGTGCTTGTAGGTACTTGTGGGTGCTAGTAGGTACTTGTGGGTGCTTGTAGGTACTTGTGGGTGCTTGTAGGTACTTGTGGGTGCTTGTAGGTACTTGTGGGTGCTTGTAGGTACTTGTGGGTGCTTGTAGGTACTTGTGGGTGCTTGTAGGTACTTGTGGGTGCTTGTAGGTACTTGTAGGTGTTGTAGGTACTTGTGGGTGCTTGTAGGTACTTGTGGGTGCTTGTACGTACTTGTGGGTGCTTGTAGGTACTTGTGGGTGCTTGTAGGTACTTGTGGGTGCTTGTAGGTACTTGTGGGTGCTTGTAGGTACTTGTGGGTGCTTGTAGGTACTTGTGGGTGCTTGTAGGTACTTGTGGGTGCTTGTAGGTACTTGTGGGTGCTTGTAGGTACTTGTAGGTGTTGTAGGTACTTGTGGGTGCTTGTAGGTACTTGTGGGTGCTTGTAGGTACTTGTGGGTGCTTGTAGGTACTTGTGGGTGCTTGTAGGTACTTGTGGGTGCTTGTAGGTACTTGTGGGTGCTTGTAGGTACTTGTGCCTGCTTGTAGGTAATTTTGCCTGCTTGTAGGTAATTGTGCGTGCTTGTAGGTACTTGTGGGTGCTTGTGGGTTCTTGTGTGTGCTTGTGGGTTCTTGTGGGTGCTTATGTGTGCTTGTAGGTGCTTGTGGGTGCTTGAAGGTACTTGTGGGTGCTTGTAGGTGCTTGTGGGTGCTTGTAGGTGCTTGTGGGTGCTTGTAGGTGCTTGTGGGTGCCTTTCGGTGCTTGTGGATGCTTTTAGGTGCTTGTGATACTTGTGGGTGCTTGTAGGTACTTGTGGGTGCTTGTAGGTGCTTGTGAGTACTTGTGGGTGCTTCTAGGTGCTTGTGGGTGCTTGTAGGTGTTTGTAGGTGCTTGTAGGTACTTGTGGGTGCTTGTAGGTACTTGTGGGTGCTTGTAGGTACTTGTGGGTGCTTGTGGGTGCTTGTAGGTACTTGTGGGTGCTTGTGGGTGCTTGTGGGTACTTGTGGGTACTTGTGGGTGCTTGTAGGTACTTTTGGGTACTTGTGGTTGCTTGTGGGTACTTGTGGGTGCTTGTAGGTACTTGTGGATGCTTGTGGGTGCTTGTAGGTACTTGCCCCGGGTGCTTGTAGGTACTTCTGGGTACTTGTGGGTGCTTGTGGGTGCTTGTGGGTACTTGTAGGTACTTGTGGGTGCTTGTAGGTACTTGTGGGTGCTTGTAGGTACTTGTGGGTGCTTGTAGGTACTTGTGGGTGCTTGTAGGTACTTGTGGGTGCTTGTAGGTACTTGTGGGTGCTTGTAGGTACTTGTGGGTGCTAGTAGGTACTTGTGGGTGCTAGTAGGTACTTGTGGGTGCTTGTAGGTGCTTGTAG